>NC_089506.1:28410386-29056296 GCF_036850995.1 Saccopteryx leptura | reverse complement strand
CCAGTTTTTATAGGCGACAGTTTCAGGAAAGCTGTTGTCACACCATGGGAGGACATCTACACGTTGGTCAACTATTCTTTAGGTGGTCATTGATTCTCCCACTTCCCCATAATTACCCACCTCCCATCTCACCAAAAAATACAAACAATTTACATTAGCCATCACAGGTAGCCACAGGGAAAGAAGGAAATTCTGGGGCCTACCATGGCTAGTACCAGACATACAGTATTTGTTATCATTCTTACTTTACTGATGAAGACACTAGGCTCAGAGATGCAGATGTACAATGGAAGCCCAAGTTTAAGGAGCTAGTAAGCGGCAGGCCACGTGTAAAAACTGGATCTGTCTGATGCAAAAACCATGCTCTTTTTCTTGACCTCCAAGACTTCTTTTTATTACATGGGAACTGATTAGACCGTAAATTTCTTGATTCGGACCAGTTTACCCTCAGGCCCTGGTCTGAGCCCGGCGCTCCCCAGCCCCCCAGCTCGCACCGTCCCGCACAGCTCGTGAGAGTCACCGGCTGTGGTGCTCAGCAGCATGAGGTCAGGAGCGTTGCCATGTGCCACAATCCCGAGGCTCCACACCAGCGTGTGGAAGGGATTCCGCTGCCCCGGCCACATGATATTTAGAGAGTTTCCACAGAGGTCTTTGCTTTTGGCTGGAAAGTGTTTGGAAAATACAGACCCAAAGAAGTAGACTTTGGCCAACTAGGTTGGGCACGTGTTTATGTGTTTCCCATGACTGAACCACCCTTCTGGGACAGAGCTGCAGAGGAAAGGGGGCAAATGGACCAGCGATTGAGTCTACGAGTGGAGCAGGTGCCTAGAGAAACCAAGAAGGGCTATTCTCCAATCATTGGGAAGGATCATCACTCATTTGCCAGATTAGCTGGAGACTCCCAAACCTGCCAGCTTCCATCTGGGGGAGGTTCTGCAGCCTGAGCACTGGGCCTGCCTGGGAGCTGCTGATTTAGACCAGAGGGTTTTATGGTCTGAAAATGACTTTAAAATTTGTTTGGAATTACCCAGAGCACATTTTAAACACTTAAATTGCCATCTTCATATTTTTTAGTATTTGCGATTTACCTCGGTACAATTCTTCTCCTGTCTCCCTCAGCACTGCCCTCCAGCTTGGTCTCTCCTCTGGTTCCGGCCTCAGTGTCTCTCCAGCTCCCACGAGGTCAGGAAGGGCTTCCTCTTGGCTCCGGGAGCCACGCCCCCTCCTCTGCTGTTTTACCCTCTTTATGCTTGGTTGAATAGTGATCAACAATTCTCTTGATTTATGTCTTTATTCTGGGTTGAATAGTGTTCCCCTGAAAATTGGCATCTACCTGGGACCTCAGCAGATGGCTTGACAGTCGTCCCCCGCCTTATTTCCCATGGTTTCAGCTACTCATGGTCCGAAAATATTGAAAAAAAAATCTCAGAACTAAACAATTCATAAGCTTTAAATCACACGCCCTTCTGAGTAGCGTGATGGCATCTCATGCTGTCCCGCTCCATCCCACCTGGGAAGTGAGTCATCACTTTGTCCAGTGTCTCCATGTTGTGGGTGTTCCCCTCCCCACCCATATCAGCTGTCAGGTCAACTGATATGGCTGTCACGTGGCTGGGGCAGCGAAATCCCTTCCACACACTGGTGGGAAGCCTCGGGATTGTAGCGCATGGCAACAGCGGCAGGCCACCCTTATTTTACTTAGTAATGGCCCCAAACACAAGAGCAGTGATGGTGGCAATTTGGAAATAGGGTCTTTGCAGGTATTAGTTAGGATTAGGCTATATTGAATTATGGTGGTCCTGAAATCCAATGACTGGTATTCTTATAAGAAAAGGAGAGGACACAGAGACACACAGGGAAGGTGGCCATGTGAGGATGGCAGCAGAGGTTGAATGAGGGGGCTACAAGCCAAGCACTGCTGGGAGCCACTGGGAGCTGGAAGAGGCAGGGAGGAATGTTTTCTGTGAGCTTCCGAGGAAGTGTGTGGACACCTTGACGTCAGACTTCTGGCCTCTAGAACTGTGAGAGAACTATGTTCTGTTGTTGTGAGCCAGCCAGTGTGTGGCCATTTGTTCCTGAAGCTCTAGGAAGCTGATACACCCTCTCCAGTCTCACAGGGCTCTGCCACCTCTTTCGTGTGGCCCGGCGTAACCGTTACAGGTGATACCATGGGAAGCCCCTGTTATCTCACTTCCTGGAGACAGAAGCTCAGAGGGTTGTTACATTTAATGCCCCTCCACTTCCAGCCATGGAAACATGACTCGTTTCTTCCTTCACTCAGTTGCTCAGTTCAAAACCGAGCTTACTCCTTTCAGAAAGGCTGTAACTATGAGATTCTGAAGACAGCGTCAAGAGCAGGGCTATATTATTTACACGAATTGAACATCTACGAAGTTCCAGGCCTCTTCATAATCTATATGATCATTTCTTCTCACACAGAAGAGTCACTCAGCCAATGCTTGATGCCGGACTTGGGCTGTAGGCCCTGACTCCCCATGTGTTGGGAACAGAAGGAGACTGTGCTTTTAACCAATCCCAGCTCTTCCTCTTGCCTTTCTTAACACCGGCGCTGGATGTTGCAGAAAGTTCTACACAATCCTCCAAATACCATGGGACCCCAATCCCTTTCTGCCACCAGCAAGCCTGCCTCTTCCATCAGGCATTCTGTCCCCTCCTGGCCCTGTCCCTCACCCCTCTCTTTTGTGAAGGCCTCACTCCTGTGGGCTGTCAGAGGGGTTCTGCACATTTTATACCTGACAGGACCTCTCCCAGAAACCCCGGAGGGAGACACCGTTAAAGTGTTTTATGTTGGGGAATAGGTTGGTTTCTGTGCAATAAAAACCGAAGTCATTGAACAAGCAAGCTCCTGGGTAATTAGTGGGACTGAGGAGATAGCTTCCATATGCCGGGTGGGTGCTTGGAGGCCAAGCCTGCATCTGTTCCCTTTGTTCTGTCAGAGAACAGAGCCAGGAGGGGGTCTGACCTCCCGATAAACCCTGAACCAGAACCCTCTGCCGAGCTTCAGGGGGATGAGGGGTTGGGGGTGGAGGCAGGTCAGAGGGCAGCAACATCTGGCAGAGGGTGGGGTTGGTGGGCAGCTGGGTGAAAGCACTGGGGGAAAGGGGTTGGGGCCCGGCCGCCCCCTCCCTAATCAATAAACCCAGCTACCAGAGGAGATCAGAGAACCATTCATTAACGAGCTCGTTAAGTGATTGATAGGCTTAATTTTCCTGTCAAATGTGGACTTCCCTTGTAAACATGTCAATTGAGGAAAGTTCAAGCTTGTCACTTGGATTTATGGCTGGAATAACATGTAGGTGGAAAAGAGGGGGCAGGTCCCCGGTGACCCATGTTGGCTGCTGTGAAATGGCAAGGCCAGCGTGTCCAGGTGCCTGCAGGGCCTCCCCCACCCCACCCCTTCCCACAAGGCCTCCGCCTGCAAGGCCTCCCCCTCCCCGTAAGGCCTCCCCCCACAGAAGCCCCCCCTCCCCGCAAGGCCTCCCCCTGCAAGGCCTCCCCCCACAGAAGCCCCCCTCCCCGCAAGGCCTCCCCCTGCAAGGCCTCCCCCCACAGAAGCCCCCCCTCCCCGCAAGGCCTCTTCCTGCAAGGCCTCCTCTTTCCTTCCCACAGCTGACATAACAATCAGAGCCCTGGCTTCTCACCCTCTCATCCCAGAGACCTGAAGAAGTGGTAGCCCTGCCCCCTGCCAGACCTGCTCCCACCTCCGGAGGACCTGATTCACCCCGAAACCCAGAGAGACGGCCCAGTGTCGGAAAGGGCCATCTAAGCTGTGCTCTTGGAAAACGGTGATCTTTTCCCTTTTTCCTTGTCCTGGAAGATCAAGACCAAATGCAAACAGAAGCTGAAAGGCTCAGTAGTGTGACACAAACAAGCCATCAGCTCCTCAGTGATCTGGAAAATTGCTGGTGGCACTTGGGGGACAGGTTGGAGGGGAGGTGGGCACAGGGGGAGTGGCCTATTCCGAACATCGGCAGGCCGGAGGAAGGCAGCTGCAGCCAGCAGCCTAATGGGTGGTCCTGTGGGGAGCCCCTTCCTAACCGCTCCGGTTAATGCTCCATGTTAAATTAGCCAAGCGCAGCTACACTCCCCAGATGTGTAAGAAACGCAGGCACGATACAAGTGGGCATTTTGGATAATTGAAAATACAGTTCAAAATCCACTCTAATCCATTAGAGTTATTATCACAAAGCAGTGCACGGAGCAGGGAGGCTTTCCAGGACCCAGTGTGGTTGCTTCAACCAGCACAGCGATGGAGTTTGGCCTTGCTGGGGTTCTGCCCTCCTCAGTGTTCAAATCTACCTGGTCCCGGATCAAGCACTTGCCTCTCTGGCATGGCTGTGGACCACGTGAAACGGGTCCTCTGTCGTTCACACCTTTGTTTGTCCTGCAACACGTGGTCGTCGGCCTGAGTAGGAGCCGCTGCTCACTGGACGCAGACGGGCCGACGGCGCCAGGGAGCCCACGCCCGCGGGGCCGGACCTCATCAGCTCCCACAGCCCTTTGTGCCACCAGGAGCTTCGCCACTGGGACTGAGGGGCAGCTTATCTCTAGTTGCAAACTGAAAGTCCTGTGGGGCAACACTCATCCAATTGGGGAGTGCGTGTGGGGCGGTGCTTAGCCAGGTTCCTGCAAATGACAGAGCCTCTCACCTATCAGCCCTCCTGGCTTTTCATAGCATGGTAATTAGCATTGGTCTGCAAATATGCTGCCCTCAGAAGTACAACCGAAGCACAACTTTCTGCAATGACACCAAACATGGTCAGGATCTCAGTCCTCAGGGAAGAAATCGGGAGGAGCCCCTGGCTGCCCTGGGCACGGACTCCCTGTTGGTGCTCTCCGATTTTGTCTTTTTCTGGAGCTACAAATTTGGTTGACTTGTATAGGCTTGCTCACACTTCACCCTCTGAAGTGGACAGCGGCAATGATGATAATCATAATGGCAAAGCCATTGCTGTTTAGAGTACTTACCTCATGCCTGCCATCCTGATCAGGGTTCTGTAAATGTCTCCTCTAATTCCACGACAAAGCCACGGTTCCGCCCAAGGACACACAGGTGGTTGGGGATGGAGCCCGGCCAGTCCTCAGACTCCAGGGGCTGGAGCCCCTTCTGTTCATGGGCCGCTCGGCTGCATTACTTCAGAGCAGTTCGCAGCCACGTTAATTTTACGGAACTGCAGCGTGTTTGGCGTATTGTTCAGAAATCTGTATGTTTGTTTTTATGGCAGGCTCTCTGAGCACCCAATGGTAGGGACTTTCTAAAATATATTTAGGTTCAGATGCACAGGACCATTTTTCTTCTTATCTAAGTGCTGGTATATAATAGGAGCTATATTATTGCTATAATGTTCTCTTGAATGGAGCCTCTGGAAAGGTACCAAGACCAAGTTTGGACACAAGCGAAAGCCCCGCTGGAGAGAGTTGGGTGGGGGCTGAGAGACTCATCAACCCTGGAGCTGCCTCTTGGCAGGCGACCGGACCCGCACTTTCTTTTAATGCAGTCAAGGTTATTGAACCCAGGCCCAGACGGCCTCCTTCCCTATGCCTTCCAGCCCATAATTATTAATTATTATTATTATTAAAGTAATATCTATTATTTATTGAGCACCTACTAAGTGCCCGGGACAGCCCCTGCTGCTTTACATATGCTCTTTTAGTAATTGGCACAGTAACTCTATCCTGTAGAAATTCTAATTATCTCTGGTGACAGAGGAAGAAACAGAGGCTTGGAGAGAGTGTCAATAACTTTGCTAAGGTTAGGAGGTAAAGGTCGCTCCACTCCAGAGCCTGTGCTGTTCCACCAAACCCGAGTGCCTGCTGTTCTCCGGCAGTGCGCGCCCACGTTCCCTCTCTCCCCAGTCTTGTCCCATCCTCCTCTGCAGCAGTCTATTCCAACAGCGTCCGTGGGCACGGAGCACGCCCCACAGCTGCCTCCCCAGTGCGGTCCTACGTGTTGACCTAGCTTCTGGTCAGACTAGACAGAGGTTTCTTTGCAATGATAGGACAGGCCGGGTGCTGGCCTCTGCTTTCCCTCTGTGTCTGGGGCAGGCTTTCCCCAGGGAAAAGCAGTTTATGAAACTGCAGCATGTTTGGCGTATTGGTCAGAAATCTGTATGTTTGTTTTTATGGCAGGCTCTCTGAGCACTTAATGACAGGGATTTTCTAAAATATATTTAGGTTTAGATGCATAGGACTATATTTTGAGAGATTCCTCCTAGCCCAAACGGTCAAGACCAGGGCCAGCGGGTATGCCTCATTAATGGTACCCTCAGCCCGTAAGAAGCAGTGAAACAGCGAGGCTTCCTGACCCTGCAGCCCTAGGACTCTGCTCCGCACCTCCCTGGAGCGGGTGGCACTCCGCTCTGCACCTCCCTGGAGCGGGTGGCACCTCCCTGGAGCAGGTGGTACTCCGCTCCTCGCCTCCCTGGAGCACGTGGTGCTCCGCTCCGCGCCTCCCTGGAGCACGTGGTGCTCCGCTCCGCGCCTCCCAGGAGCACGTGGTGCTCCGCTCTGCATCTCCCTGGAGCACGTGGTGCTCCGCTCTGCATCTCCCTGGAGCACGTGGTACTCCGCTCTGCATCTCCCTGGAGCGGGTGGTACTCCGCTCTGCATCTCCCTGGAGCACGTGGTACTCCGCTCTGCATCTCCCTGGAGCACGTGGTACTCCGCTCTGCATCTCCCTGGAGAGGGTGGTACTCCGCTCGGCGCCTCCCTGGAGCGGGTGGTACTCCGTTCTGCATCTCCCTGGAGCACGTGGTACTCCGCTCTGCATCTCCCTGGAGCACGTGGTACTCCGCTCTGCATCTCCCTGGAGCGGGTGGTGCTCCGCTCTGCATCTCCCTGGAGCGGGTGGTACTCCGTTCTGCACCTCCCTGGAGCACGTGGTATTCCGCTCTGCACCTCCCTGGAACGGGTGGTACTCCGCTCTGCATCTCCCTGGAGGAGCTGATACTGTTTCTCGGTGCCTTCTTACCTGGATGCAGCCCTCAGTCTTGGGCACCTGCATTCCCACTCCCAGGACTTTCCTTTCAGAGAAAGAAGCAAGAAGGCATGCCCTGTATTAAGTAAAATATATCCTTCTATCCTGCTCAGCCCACGATGTCCTTGAAATCAGGCATTTTCTGGGGCAGAGAAGACGTTGATCAACGGCCCCACTTCACAGAGACGGGAGGTTCTTTAGCTTGCAGGAAGCATCCAGCCCTGTCGTGCTGGGAAGCCCGGTGCTCCATGGTGGCCGCGCTGCCACTCGCCTCTGGGAACCAGCAAGTGAGATGAATTAGGAGCCTCGAGCAAAATATTTGGTTTCATGCAATTTAACTTCTTTCTACTACTTGCTTAAAATTCTGTGGAACAATTAAATCTTAAAAGTGTCTTGTAAATGCCTTGGGCTTTCTTCTTCAGTTTTATTGATTGTATTTGCTATGACTCACAAGAGCAAGATTTTTTTAAAAAAATTTATTTATTTTAACATTTAATAAGACCGCTTGGTTGGAACCCAGGAAGACAAAGACCATAAAAGTGAGAAAGCATCTAAACGATGGCAGTGGGTTTGGTGGGTGGAAAACCTCACCTCATTCTATTACCTTCTGGAGGTCTCTTTGATTTCAGGGGCTTAGCCCTGCCCCGGGAGGAAACAGTTATGAAAAAAGACTTGACATCCTGCCCTTGGCTAGTACAGACTGACTGCCTTTAAGAAAATAGATCCAAACAATAGTTAGAAGGCTCTGCTCCCTCCCTTCCCTCCACCAGAGTTACTGCTGGCTGATTGACTAGTAAACATTGGCAGCACACCCTGAATGGAACTGGTGACTTTCTGTACCAGGTAAGCAAACTGAGTGGCTCTGCTCCAGGGGATTAAGAGGGAAGGGTGGCGTTGAAGGTAGAGGAACCCTCAGAAGCGCATACTCATTTCATTTTCCTGACCACCTCTTGACAAGTGGTTCACGCTTTCTCCTTGCAAAGTGCTGGCTTCTGGATGTCTGCGCCCGAGACCTGAATGAACTCACAGCCTCAGTGCGGCCGGCCGGCCGGGTGAAGTCAAGCCTTGCTGCCTGGGCTTCTTTGTTAAAATCCAGGTGAAAAGGTGTTTTAGAATAATAAAAAAGAAGAGCTGCCTCCTGTCTAAATAGGAAGGTGGGTTGGCTTCCCACTCCACGTCAGCGTGAAGGCGTCGGGAGACGCTTAAAACGCATGGCCCCTGCGAAGATGGAAGTAAACATTTCTCAGCCAAAGAGGAAATGAGGGGGTGAGGAGGAGGAGGAAGAAGCGAGGCTGCACTGTGCTCTGATGGCCTGTGTTTCCGAGCGAGAAGGAAGGCTTTGAGCTGCCGCACTCAATACGGAGCAGGATCTGTGGTCGGGGGAATGCGGCACATCTGCCTTTTATAGGTTTGGGATGAAAAATGTTTTTAATTAAGGAGTGGAATTGGGGCTTTTAGTCTTGCTGCATGCTGTGTACCTATCAAACCTGCTGGATGGGAATTGAATTCTGACCTCTCAGCCCCACCTAATGTAACCAAAGGATTGGGGGGAGAGCGCTCAGAAACCCCGAGCACCTGAGAAGACCTGAACGGCCCTCTGGGGTCACACTCGTCACACAGAACACAGCCCAGTGCAGGGAACCCTCCCCACCCCAGCGTGAGGGACTTGCCACCCGACTCTACTGCCCGTCTTGGGAAGGAAGGGTGGGTCCCTGTCATTGTTGGCTGTGGATGGAGACCATAAACCAAAAAGGCTTAGGGACCCAACAAAGCTAGAAAAACAAAGAAGAAAAATAATGATAGTAAAAACCTAGTAATAAAAAAAAAACATTAAAAGTAAAGCAAAACTAGAAAAGTACTGCTGGGTTGCCATATTCTTATTTGAAACAAGCCCCCCCGTCTAAAGAATTCCTCCCCCCAAATAAATCTCTGTAAAGGGAAGGAAAGATCATTCCGTAGCGGTGACAGCTCTCCGAGGGGGCAGCGGGAGGCAGAGAGGAGGCCTTGTAGCATCTCTGTGATGTTTCCGAGCCAGCGAAGGAGGGGGGCTGGTCAGTGAGAAGCCATCCTTCTCTTCTGGCAGTAAGCTAGATAGTTGCCTGAGCTTAGATTTTGGGTTTTCCCCCAATTTTTTTCTTTCTGAATGCCTCTCGGCTCCAAGGGGCTTCCATAGGAGATGTGAGTCCTTCCTAAATATTGGATAGAGCCTCCTGGGAATTAAGCCAAGAGCTTACAATCTTTTTGGCTAGTCTGAGTCAGGCCCCAAAACAGGCGACTGGCCCTGACATCTCCATGCCTTTCAGACCCTAACGTTCTACACATTTCTATGGCTTCCCTTTGGTTGACTTGTCTTTGGTCCTTTTCTGCCTGGTAGAATTCTACTTTGGTCCTTGAAGATCCAGTGAGGGCTTTATCAATTCCTCCCCAGATTCTTATACATCTGGATAAGTTAAAAAAAAAAAAAATGGTATGGCATTAAACTTATGCATGCTGAAATACCCCCCCCTCCCGGTTTTCTAATTAAGTTTTTGAATAAGTCCATCAAAGCTGAACTGTTCTCTCTTCTTCCTTCCTCTCTCCCTCTGCGTTTATGTTCCCTAAACCAGTGTTTAACCCACTGATTGGTAAACTAGCTCTAAGTTCAGCTCAAATGTCCTGTCCTCGCCCAAGTTCCCCTCTCCCGGGCCGAAGTAATTGCTCCTGTGTTCTCTGGCAGCTCAGCTCTCCCTTTGCTCCTGCCTCTTCCCTTGCATCCTTCATTGACAATCTAGAGGGTGTAGCACTTGTCACATTGTATTACATGTAGCTCTTGATGTGTCCATCCTCCCTGATCTGCCAGCTGTCTCGGGGCGGAACTGCTACCATTCTTCTTGGCATCTCCAACGCTTAGCACAGTTCCTGTCACCTTAAAAATGCTCAGTCCAGGTTGAAAGAAACTGAGTTCAGAATAGAGGAAAAGAATCAGAAGAATGCCATGGTAGAGTTTCGCAGTCACGGTAGAGAAGAATGATTTTTGTTTGTGGACTTAAGTTATTCTTGATATTCTGCTACTATTGAAAGTGAGGGCAGTAGTGACTGGTGAACTCTACACCCACCTCATATAAATTACTTATACGTAGCATGTTATTTATAAACACATGTAGATATACCTCCATGGTAATTGTTTACAGTTCAGAAAGTTACTGAGCAGATTAAATTATATTGGATTCCTTTCAGTTGTTAGACTCATTGCATTTCTTTTACGATTATGTATAGAATATTATGGACTGATTTTTATGACATTTAGTGTCAGGCATTGCATTGTAGCCAACAGTAATAATTGCTAGCATTTATTGAACACTTACTATGTGCCAGGCACTCTTTTAGCACTTTGCATATTTTAACTTATTTGCTTGATACAACAAACCTACATGCAAGTCCAACATGATCTATAATTGATAGTATTATCTTGCATGGCTATAAATAAAAATTTCATCATGTCCTATAAATATATGGGAAACAATATAGTTGAGAATATGAGTAGAAGGCACTGAACTATTGTGATTGAATGAGAGTGTTTATTTAATCCACACAATCATGGATTCAGTTTGATGGCCTAAAAGTGTTGACATTTAGACTCATCAGCATGACAACTTGGGGAAACTGGGATTCAATACGACCACTGTGCTGTTAGAGCTTTGGGCAGAGTCTCAGATAGAGGCTTGGAAAGAGAAGAAGGTCCCACCCATTGTCTCCAGCACATTCTGTATGTCTGAGAGGAAGGATCTGTTACAGATTTCGTGGACTCATCTGGTTCCAACCATGAATGTGGGTCTACATGCCTGAAGGGCGAGAGGACTGATGGCTTCCTGGAACTTCCTTTACTGAGCTGGGAGAGATGTACATTGTTCCCTTTGCTGTTATTTCCATGTGATGATTCTTGCTATTAAGTCAAAACATGGAGGTTCATGGTTTCATAGATTCGAGGAGGCTGTGAAATCCCATTTTCTGTTGTTGTATCAACAAAATTAATTTTGGGTGATGCTGAGAAAAAAAGGAGGTTGCTTTTTTGCCTGATCTGTAACAGGACCTTAATATGTGTTTGTTGAGTGAATCAGCGAATTTCCCTCAAGCCTACAGCAGCACCACAATAGCAATTTGCTATCTTATTATGTTAGGTTCACACACTATTAGTATTTATTTTAGTTAATATAATGCAGTTAGAGCATAATCATATTAGTAGTTTTCAGATCATGTCAGCAAAATAAAAGTTATTAAAATACCAGTGCTAATGTGTTGAAAGATAGTTAATGTGTTGAAATGCTTGAATTGAGTTCACAAAAAGAAAGTTGAGGAGTAAGAGGACTAGGAGAATCAGATTTAGACTTCTTCTGAGACTCCTGGTTAAGTCCTTATGGACTCAGGGACAGCTTGCTGCTGCTCTCTCTCCCTGATAGGGCCACAATCCTTTGAGTGTTTCTTGAGACAAAGTTCTCTGTTAGGGTGTGTTCAAGGTCTTGAGGTCAATAATAGAAAGACTGATTTTCTTTTTCTTCAGGGACAGAGAGAGAGAGTCAGAGAGAGGGATAGATAGGGACAGACAGACAGGAACGAAGAGAGATGAGAAGCATCAATCATCAGTTTTTCATTGCGACACCCTAGTTGTTCATTGATTGCTTTCTCATATGTGCATTGACTGCGGGCCTTCAGTAGACTAAGTAACCCCTTGCTCGAGCCAACGACCTTGGGTCCAAGCTGGTGAGCTTTTTTTGCTCAAGCCAGATGAGCCCACGCTCAAGCTGGCGACCTCGGGGTCTCGAACTTGGGTCCTCCGCATCCCAGTCCGACGCTCTATCCACTGCGCCACCACCTGGTCAGGCGAAAGACTGAGATCTTATGCCAACTCTTCTTTAAGTGGCTATGTGACTTTGGCAAGCCCTTAGTTTTTTGTCCCTTAGTTTTTACCTATAAATAAGGAAGATAGCTTAGTTAATGTAAGATCCTTGATTCTGTTATTATATTAATGATTCTATGACTTCTCAGAACCTATAGTAAGCTATAAGGCACATAAACTGACCTCCACTTTTTTTTTTCTGCCTAAAACAAACTTCCAAAGCTGCCCAGGGGTGACAGAAGACCAGCTCTTCACATGGTGAAACTGTTGGCTATCATTCATTGCTTTCACACTCATTCTCCCAGGTCTCTTAGGAGCTGGGTGGTCAGGTGTAGGCAGATATTTGCTTCAGAGTACATCAAACTTATACGAAACCTGGCTTTGTCACGCTTCCCATTCTTCAGCCCTTTTCTCAACCCCTTAGCTTTTCCCCAGGTGTGGGTGGGGAATTTGGGCAGGTAGAAAATTCTGGAAATGAAGCCAAGTGAAGAGGAAAGAGTAGTTGGAAAACCAGATATCATTTCTCAATAGCGCTTTTGTTGGAAAGTCAGAGACTCCCAGTGGTGGCTCTCATCCCGGCTCCCTTAGACCAGGGCACATCTCCAGGCCCTTGTCCAGTGTTTTGGTTCTTTGGTGTCTCTGGAACATTACTTTGTTTGGGGTTTGTTAGGTATGGCACCGGTGATGCAACTCTGAGGAAATAATTAACACGTTTCTGAGGGGAAGCTTCCAGCTGGATCTGCACTTGTGGTGGCACATACATCTCGCAAAGAATTGTTATTTAAGCAATAATCCTTGAGAAATTGGTCGTTACCTGCATTAAACGACTCAGCCCATTGCCAAGGATGGTTAACGCTCTAATAAACTGGTCATTAACTGCAGTAACAATGAATTTCGAGGGGATTATTGCTATTATAAACCTTAATCAATGGTTTATAACAGCAATAATGTGGTCCTTTTTCTTAATGGTAAGTAGGGCAGCTTGCGCCATTGCCTTGAAAATGTTTTTGTGGTGGCTGATGAGTCAGAGGGGAGGCCTCCCCAGGGCCGCGCATTCTTCAGGAATGCACAGGGAAAGTCCGTAGACGTGCCAGGGGCTCTTGATTGCCCAGGCTCTGTTCTCCATGGAGCAGGTGTGGGAGAAGGAACAGAGGATTCTCTTCTGAACCCCATGGCCTTTCCTCATTGCGGACCTAGTGAGGCATTGGGAGTGGGAGCTCCTGGACGTGTCTGTACAGCATGACACTCTAGACGGAGGACATGATTCACCATGGGCTTCCTCATGGGTGGGTAGTAAGAAGGAAGAGGATGTGGCCACCTGCTTGGTGGGATGGAGTCTCTTCCAGGCTCAATTCTATCACTAGCTTGTGATGTGACTCCAGATAAATTATGTCACTATTATGAGCCTCTGAAATATGGAGATTGGACTCAATGATTTCTCAAGGCCCTTTTTGGCATAATACTCTGTGGTTCTTTTCGTAATATGGACATCTTGTATTAGCATATCATTAATAATAATAATAATAATAAACTTACATAATGCTTCATGTTGTTCTTAGTCATTTGCTGAAATTAGCTCACTGAGTCCCTGCAACAACCCTGCTTCTATTATAGAGGACCTCAAGGCAGAAGAGACTCAAAGTCATCTGAACCACAGAGTTAATCCAACGTGGAGCTGGGACTTGAAGAACACAGGGAGTCCAGAGTCTGTGCTTTTACTCTTCCTCTCTGCCATCTCTCTGGAAGCCTCTCTTCGTTATTTCATTTGATCCTCACACCCTTTGAAGTAGTTGCTTGGGGCTACCATATTGGTACTAAAATTGAGGAAGCCAACGCTCTGAGAAACGAAGGACGTGTTCAAATTGACACAGCAGGTCTGAGTCCTGCCCAGGCAAACCTTCTGCTTCTGGCTGTGTATGTGCCAGGAGCTTCCAGACCAGGAGCTTCTCTCTCCAATGCAGTGGGCTGGGCACATCCTGTTGCCATCCTGATGCCAAGCTTCTTGCTACTGGGCCTTCCTCCAACAAGGGGAAGGGTTAAAGTTCATACCCTCCTACATCGCTGGCACCATGCCCTGGGAGACAGGGGGTCGATCTTTCCAGCTCGGCGAGGCTTTTAGAAGGCATGGGAAAGTGAACGTTGCAGTAGACTGTGGAAAGCAAGGGCTTCTGGGTATTTTATTTTTATTTTCTTTATTATGGAAAATTAAAAACAGATACTGAAGACTAGCATAATGAAACCTCATGTGCCTATCACCAGCTTTCAAATCAATTTGTAACCTATCTTGTTTCATCCAACTAGCCCTCCTTCCCTTCCCATCTTGGATTGTTTTGGAGTGAACTACAGATAGCATGCCACCTCACCTGTTACCATTTCACTATGCATTTCTAAATGTGAAGAATTCTTTTAAAGAATAGAAATACTGCTATCCCACCTTAAAAATTAACAATAATCATTAATAGCCTCGAAATCCTATCAGATTTTAGATTTCCCAGATTGTCCATCAAAGTGTTCAATTTTTCTGTGGGCTCCCACCACCCAGGAGCTCTGGGATCGAAGAGAAAGCCACTGCCAGGAGTGTTCCCCTGGGCTCCCCTGGAGAATGGGACACATGGTCCCTGCCTTTTTTCTTCTGTCACCAGTGACTGAAGCGAGGCCTTGGAAGGGCCACATTGTCATGCCCAGGTCTCCTCTACAGACCCATAGGAGGAGACTTCGAGAGGCTATCCTTTTAAGTGTGACCTTCTTTTCGTCTGGCACGCACCAGAGAATAGGTTTGTTCTGGGAGCCGGAGGAGGAGAAAGTAATGCTTCCCGCCAGCCCCCCAGCAGCGTGACTGCAGAGGGAAGAGGCACGCGCCAGGGGCCCTTCTCCAGAACAAGACCGTGCCGGCTGCATGTATGCCGTAGGGGACAGGGACAGGAGGCTGCCTGTCTGAAGCTGGGCCTGGGGTGGCCTGGCCAGATAAGTGACAGAACCCCATGTTCCTCCTCTTCCTGGTTCCATGAGCTGGAACTTCAGGTCTGCCCCGCCCACCAGGCCTCCATTCCATCCTGTGCAAAGTCAGAGGGCTCAGCTGGATAGGCTCTAGAAGGCTCTCTAGGAAACACCTGGGGGCTTTCTTACACTTGACGGCTGGGAGTCAGATCTTCCCCCATGTTTTCTCTCCCGCATTCCTCTCTCTCCTCCCATGTTGACAGTGTTGGTACTACCGGATGGCTAAGGTCTCTTGATGTGCTAACATCCTATGAAGTTAGGGTTATGCCAAATTTACCAAAGTGTTTCCTGTCCCACTGGACAAAGCGGGTCATTTCTGCTGGGGAGACCTTGGGCCGGTGACCCCTGGTGCAGAGGGTTGTCCTCAATGACCCTTGATGGGGCTCCTTCTAGGTTTCTGCTGGAGCTTCAGGTTCTTTTCTGCAAGATGTGTTTAACAGCAGAAACCTCACCGAATCCCTGCCTGCCTTTCTAGACTCTCCCTTGGGCTGTGGACCAGGACGGTTGGCCGAGTTTTCTGATGAGTCTCTCACCTCCGGGGCAGCCCGACCCCCGTTGGAGTGGAATCCACCTGGGCTTTGCTGCCAGAGCTCAGCTGGGTTGTCAGCCTCAGCGCCCAGCAGACTGTGATGAGGTCACAGACTCAAAAAGTGTCCCTTCTTTCTGCAGCTGGGAAACTTTATGGGGTTTATTTAAGGTGCACCTCTAGAACCCTTGCTCCTGCCCCTGCCCGGGGCCACGCCTTCCAGGCTCAGTCTTGCCAGGTATTCACCAAGGTCTCCAGTCACTTGTCGCTTCCTTGTCCCCAGCCTGTGGAGACAGGAGCCAGGTAGGCCAGGGATGGAGGGAGGGGGCATGAAAAGACTGATCTGGAATAAACTGAAAAGTTTACTCTGTGCAGCACTGAAATAAAAAAGCTCATTCAGAAAGTTAATGATTTATTTTATAGTTTCATTATCAGGGTCACATTACTCAATAGCATTTCAAACATGTCATTTGTACAAACTATGGTAATTAAAATTTATAACATACTTCATCAGCAGCATATGAATCTTTTAGCCGGCACTCTGCTGTCATATAAACAGTGTAATTTCAGCTGCAATTCACCCTTTATTGGCTCTCATTTGTGATTTAACAGCCATCAATGACTGTGCTATAAAGAATAAATTAACCATCCGTAAACCTTACGATGACAGGGACAGTCAAATAGACTTAAACAACTTCCGCCCAGTTCTCGGAGCCCACAGAGAGCAGGTGAAGGCCAGGTACACACCAGGCCCTCTGCTCAAAGGACTCCTCAACTCCTGCAGCTTCCTCTGCCTAGGATGGTGCCCGCATGGGCCCGAGGAGTATCAGCTTTTCTGCTTCCAGAGTGGGGAAGTGGAGGGATAAATGACCCCTTCACAGACCCACCTTAGATGCCTGTTCCCTGGGCAGGGACCTTAGACGTTATCTACCAGTAATTGTCACGTGACAGCCTTTGGAAATGTTTGGGGACACTTTTGGTTGATCTAATGACTGGGCGGGGAAAGTACTGGCGTATAGTAATTGCGACCAGAGTTGCCAAGTTCTGCAATGAGCAGGGCTTGTCCTCCCCCAAGTGCCTCCAGGGCTGGCACTGAGCAGCTGGTAGTCCCACATTCCCCTGCAATGAGGAAACAGGCCCGGAGAGGGGGCGGGCCTTGCTGAGAGCGGGCCTTGCTCCGCTCTTATAGGGCAGAGCCCCAGCGCAAACCGAGGACGAACAGTCTGAAGGCGACAGCGCCTAGAGCAGGTCTGACTGGCTCACAGGGAGTGACAGTCAGGGTGGATTGGGAACGTTTCTTCCCTGGGGGCCTTGCTCCTGGGTGCCCTCTTGGAGAGCTGGTCAGGGCGCTCTGGCTGAGCCCCATGGCTGACACTGTACACAGCTCATAAATGAAGTGGATTGGATTTGTTACTGAGACGTCTCCAAGGAGCCTGGGTCATGCAGGCCAATAAAATTGGCCTCATAAATTCATCCTGACATGCAGGATTACTGCAGCCCGCTGAGGTCACCTTCCTGCCCTGATTTATGGCCAGCCTATGGGTTAATAATACTGTTTACGGAGTGTTCCCTTGTTCCTGCACTTGCTCCCGGCTTCTTGGAGCAGATACTGCTCAGCGTGTACCTGAGGAAGGGTGTGGTGGATGGGACCGAGGCGGAGGAGGGCTGTGCACGGGATGTTTCATTCTGTGATGTTTTCAAACAATACTTAATTTATTTTTTCTTTCTGAGGGGTTACCTGCAGCCATTTCTTCCCAGGGTCCTGTATGGAGTTTTACCTGGAGAAAGGCGGTTTGGAGGTGCCTGGTTGCTGTCCCACGGTCACGTGTGTGCCTGTGACGTTAGATAAGAAGTGACTTTTCTGTTTCTCTTCTGGCCAACTTGTGGGCTATTCCCACACTGGAAAGCGATCGTCCAGGATCAGCCTCTGCTTGGAGATGTCATGGAACTCAGTGTTGCTACGGAGAAGATGGTAGGGATCATATGCCTGTGCTTTCTCTTTTTTGCACCAGAGGGGTAGGTGGTGACAACATGGAGAAAAACCGCACCTGGATTTTACAATTGCTCCCTAACCAGAGCTTCTCTGACCCCACTTTTTACCATTAACAACCTTCCAAGTGTTGCATTCTTGGCTTGCTTGCTATAGTTGGAAAGATTAAAGAAAAAAAAAAGTAAAAATTAGATTGAGGTTTCTCTTAAAATGTTTCCCAACATATGACAAGGAGGCTGGACAATGGTGTCAGTTCCGGTCTCCACCTGCCTTTGCATAACAACACTTCTGAAGTGAAACTTCTACAAAGACCTTTGAGTGACATATTCTCAAGATCAAGTACAGCTACTCCTTGGCTTATGATGGGGTTATGTCCCAATAAACCCATCATAAGTTGAAAATAATTTATGTCCAAAAATTAATATAATACACCTAACCTACTGAGCATCATTACTTAGCCTAGCCTACCTTAACTGTGCTGAGAACACTTACATTAGTCTATAGTTGGGCAAAACCATCTAGCTCAAAGCTTATTTTATAATATAATGTTCAATACCTCATGTAACTTATTATGCCTGTCACTTTCGCAACATCATCAAGTTGAAAAATTATACGTCAAACCATAGCAGGTCTGGACAGCCTGTACCTGATTATTACATAATAAATAAACAAATAAAAGTGGAGGTCCTGAAGCATCTGACTTCAGTGCTTCAAAGATGCCTTTAGAAGTAAATGTGCCAGGAACCTATTGGTGCGTGAGAACTCAGTGGCACGGCGCTTGGTGGGACATAGGTATTATCTTTATTTATTTATTATTATTTTTTAGGTGAGAGGAGGGGAGATAGTGAGGCAGACTCCCACATGCACCTTAACAAGGATCTACTTGGCAACCCCATCTGGGGCCAGTGTTCAAGTACCAAGCTATTTTTAGTGCCTGAGGCTGATCCATTCTGACCAGCTGAGCTATCTTCAGTGCCTGGGGCCACATTCAAACCAATCAAGCCACTGGCTGTTGGAGGGGAAGAGGGAGAGAAAGGGGAGATAGAGTAGGGGAGATGCAGATGGTTGCTTCTTCTGTGTGCCCTGACTAGGAATCGAACCTGGGATGTCCATATGTCTATCCAGTGAGCCACTGGTGAGGGCCATGTATTATCTTTAAGTAAATTAGCAGTTACTGAGCAATTTCTCTGTGAGTTCCAAATCTCAGGAATTAGACAGTCTTTGCCCTCAAGGTACTTCAGTTGACTGAAGAATCAGAATGAATGACAATGCATGTGATTTTGGCATGAATGAACGACTCAGGTGGTTCTGTTGTGGCAGTAGAGGTACAAAGAACTACAGTGAACTAGGGGAGAGAGTGAGTGATCCAACTGGGGCAACTCCTAGATGTGGTTTGCGGGCTGGGCATGTATTTATTCAATTATCAAACACTTCTGAAGTCCTGCTTCTGACCAGACACTGGCTTCCCGTTGTTTGAATACTTTTCTGGCTGATGCTTTGGGGCCCATTGCAGTGCAAGTCGAACCCTTCTCAATTCAAGCAACCTTGCAATGCTCCCTCTCTGCAGTCTCTTTCCTACCCTGGACTCCCGTCTAGCCCCATCCAGCATCCTGCTGATGGGCCCTGAGAGAACATTCAGGAGGCCAAATTGCTTTTGGAGACCCTGGGCCTCCACGATTGCAGGCTGAGGAGGGCTGAGCTGTGAGTCCACAAGGTGGTGGATGGGATGCTGCTGTTATCGGCCAAGTCCAGCCCTGGAGAGACTACCACGGAGCAGGCTTCTTTCTCACCATGCTCTCTGGCTTCGCAGGGGTCACGGGGCTCTGAGTTGTTTTCCTTGTATGGTAGTCGTCCTTCCGCCCCGGAGGAGGGAGGAAGGAGGAGAAGTGAGAAGACTGGGGCTTTGCCACTTGGCGAACGAGTCAGCTGGGTGATGGTTGTGGTGGCACCAGAACACAGGAAGCCCATCAACTGTCTTCCAGTTGTCACCAGTGCTCTGTCTTACGGTAAGGCTATGCAAAGGAGGGGGTGGACAAACCCTGCCCAGCACCTTTGACAGGCAGTCACTTTCAGCTTTTGGTTTTTATTTTCACACTGATGGAGAGATCCACTTTGAGAAGCTAAGCAATGGGGTCAAGGTCACATATCCACTAAGAGATTTGGACCAAGGCCTGTCTGACCCTAAAGCTTATGCTTTTCTAAATTCTATCAGGTGGCTTCTCAGCCTCTCTGAGGAAGCTGACACTCTGATCTCGAGAGGCTTGGCCAATTGCAGGGCGTCAGTGGCAGAACTGGTCTTGAACCTGCGTCTTCTCCCACTTCACTCTGCTGCTTCCCACTTGAACTACAGGAAGTCCATTTAAAAAAGTACGTGTCCTCCCCAGAACATTCACCCACTCTGGTAAATAAAAAAGAGTTGAGGAATTTGGAGATTTATGGAGAAGAGTAAATACTGCCACTATGGGGAGATATACATATATTTTTATTCATTCATTCATTGATTAATCTATTTATTTGGATTGAAAAGAAAGTTGGCTATTGTCTCTGCAACCAAGTGGCTTAAATCCAAAGTCATTTCTGGGCACAGAAGTATGGTAACCGAGGTCTTCAGTGCCTTTTTTTGTTTGTTTGTTTGTTTTTTGTTTACAGAGGCAGAGATAGACAGGAACAGACAGACAGGAACGGAGAGAGATGAGAAGCATCAATCATTAGTTTTTCGTTGCGCGTTGTGACTTCTTAGTTGTTCATTGATTGCTTTCTCATATGTGCCTTGACCGTGGGCCTTCAGGAGACCGAGTAACCCCTTGCTGGAGCCAGCGACCTTGGGTCCAAACTGGTGAGCTTTTTGCTCAATCCAGATGAGCCCGCGCTCAAGCTGGTGACCTCGGGGTCTCGAACCTGGGTCCTTCCGCATCCCAGTCTGACGCTCTATCCACTGCGCCATACCTGGTCAGGCTTCAGTGCCTTGTTTACTCCTTCTTTCTCCAAGCTTTGTCAAGAGGACCACTGTTGGCTGTGAATTCTCACAGCCCTGCCTCTATGTTTGTTGATGTCACCAGTCAAATTTCCCTCTTCCTGTGCTTGCCTGAGGAACACAATTATTCTCTTATACTTACTGGCCCATTGCAATCTCTGCAGCAGAAAGGGCTGGGAACAAAGAATCTTCTATTAAAACAAACAAACAAACAAACAAACAAACAAACAAGGAAAACCAAAACAAGACCCAGGGAGATGGTTCCTCTGTGCCTGGCATCAGGCGGGTGCCCTGCGTCAGCACAATTGCCCTGTGTGGGCAAGGTGGTGGACAGCATTCACTGCTCCAATGGTGCACAGGGCTGTGCTGGACGCAGTGGGGAGGAGGAGGGACAGTGCCACTCAGCAGGCCAGTGGCATGTCGCAGGCAGCAGGCTCGTCCTGAAGGCACATACTCATATGACATGGCAGTTGTCCGCTCTCTTTGGCATGAGCTCCTGGAAGTGGTGAAAACCTTCCCAAGGTGGCGATGCAGAGTCACACCCTGGAGAAGGGGAGGAGCCACACACTGAGGCTCCAGACCTGGTCCTACTGCTCACTACTACCTCTGTGACCTTGAGTACATCCCTCTCCCCAGTCCCCCTCAGCTCTTCCATTTGTCAGTTGAGGGCTGGCACGTAGTGGCTGAGACAGGGCCCTGAAAACGAGGCGTTGCCATGATACAGAAGGAAGGCGCTGATATTTTTGGAGATGGGGAGCCCCATCACTCTGGCTCTGATTTTGAGGCATTGTTAAATGTATATATCGTGTATTTGTGCTTTTAATAACATGGTGTTTTGGGCTGAATCATACCCCTTCCAAAGTCGTATGTCACAGTCCTCACCCCCAGTGCTTCAGCATGTGACTGTATTTGGAAATAATCCTTTAAGAGGTCATTAGGTTACAATGAGGCTGTTGAGAAGGGGAGCTGATCAGTGTGATAGGTATCATTAATAAGAAAGAGGTTAGGACATGACACACACAAAGTAAGGACCATGTGAAGACAGAGCTAAGAGAGGGCCAGACATAACCCTTGAAGGGGACCTCAGAAGCCCGACCCTGCTGACACCTTGATCTTGTATGCCCAGCCTCCAGCACTGTGAAAAATAAATTTCTGTTGTTTAAGCCATGTAGTCTATGGCACTTTGTTAAACGTGGAAGCTTTAACAAAGTATACACAGCAAGATGACTTAATATTCATATTATTTAGAGATGCTTTGGGGAATTTCAGAGCAATTATTGAGACAAATGAGAAGAACTGAAATGACTGACCAATGAGGGCACGGTCACAGGACAGGCTCAAGGTGTGTGGAATGTGGGGACTAGACTGGCGATGAATGCGTGGGGTTCACCTGCAGTTTTCTGAGTACCGTGGGGAGAGATATTCTCATTTATGCTCTTTTATTTTGTCCTCCCATTAACCCTGTGAAATCGGGATGACCATTTCCAATTTACTAATGAGGAAACCGAAAGCTGGAGGCTTAGATGACTTGACCCAAGCCACACTGCTTATTTCAGCAGAAGCGGGAGTTTCAGCAGTCAGATTGCTGAAATGCTTTGTTTGGGACCAGCCCAGCAAAGCATTACTTGAAACTTGCATCCAGCTGCAAAGGTGACCTGCTGGAAGAGCAATTTGAGAAAAAAAATAAAGACGGTGCGGCACAAGGAAGCATTTCAAAGGCTTCCTCTAATCAGGACAAATGGCTGCGAGCCTGAGCTCTGCTCAGATAGCCTGCACATCTCAGAACGCAGCTCTCGCCACAAGCCAATGCCTCGCTGGCTCTGAAATTTATGCTAGAATTTAGACAGAGGACACAAATCATCGTAATCTCCCGATGAAAGATCACTGTCTCTGAAAATGCATTACCTGCTTGGAAAGCGACATGTTAAAAAATACTGATAATATATGTGCACAGGGAGAGCGATTTCCATGCCTGGGCTCCTCCAGCTAAAATACGCACACCTGCACGAGAGGCGGCAGATGACAAAGTAAGTCACCGGGGCTCAGGAGCAGCTTCTGTGTTGAGCTGTGGCTCTGACACTCCAAACAAAAGACGCTGCAAGCCCGTCTGATGGCCCTCTCTCCTCCCTTCCCCAACATGGGGCGTCTTGACTGCAGGAGGCCTGAGTGGGGGGCATTTGATCTTGTCTTTTTCAACCCAGAATCTGAATGTCCTTGGGGTTTTCGAGTGTAAGGGAAAGGTGATGAGGAGCAATTAGACCACGTGAAGGGGACCTATTGCTGGAGGAAGCTCAAAGTATGAGTTAGAGAAAACACCCATTCTCTTCTTTCCCTTTCATGGCCCGCAGGACTCGCCATCGCTCCCCACGTGCTCCAGCAGCAGCCCTCTGTGGGTCTCTATCACGTGGAGATTAGATAGGAAGAAAGCCATTGGCTTGTGGGGGCACACAGACCTCTGACTTTGCTGTGAAGGCTTCCCCCTCCTCCCCACTTCTCTCTTTCCCCAGCGGCTTCAAGATATAACAAGGTAGGGAGCGTGTGGGCTTGGAGCCAGACAGACGAGCTTTCTGTGGTTGTAGCTCGGCTTTGTGACTAATTGGCAGTGTGACCTTGGGCAAGTTCCTTCTCTCTCCGAGTCTCAGCCTCCTTCCAGGCACTGCCCCCTCCCTCGCCCAGCCCCCAGCCACTTGGTATTATGGCTCAAGGTTACAGCTCGGTCTTCTGGGCACCAGGCACTCTCTTCTACTGCAGTGTGCTTTGAGTGCCAAGGCCAGTTTTCCTACATGTCTCCGCTCAGGAGGGAAGCCATTCAGTCTAATGGGCCTGTGGAACAGGTGCATCGCTCTTGCTGTAATGATTACTGGATAAACAAAGTGAAAAGAACCCAAACCCAAGTACATCGTCCTAAAGGGGGAAATAATACTAACAAAATGGCCGGAATGTTTACCGATCCGCTGAAAGGGAAACCGCAGCGCTGCCCTGAGACTCACTCTCCCCCGTGTGACCAGGCAGTAGTTCTCAGGGCCAGTCCTTGACCCCCAGGGTGGTGGAATAAGAACGCAAGGATATTTTCTCCGCGAAATTTTTCTTCTTTCTTGACAGAAATGAATAAGAATCTAAGAAACCCAGTGTGCAGACAGACCAACTTGGAAGTGCCTGTGTCTGTGGTAAAGGAAGGAGGCTGTCAGAAGGTGGCCTTGGCGGCGGGGCGGGGGCGGGGCGTCTCTCTAACTGGCCTGTTTGGAGGGCCAGACTGGCACGTGCCCATATGAGGGGCTGGGATGCAGGGCTGCTGCTGGATCCGTGTCTGGTGGAACGGTCTGGCTTTCCGAGCTCAGCGCTGGAAAGAGCATTCTGCCTAATGAAGCTGTGCAACAGGTGCGCAGCGCAGCTGCCCCGCCCCTTCCTGGAGTCCCAGCCTCAGCCATCGCCGCGTTCCAAAGTGGTTGCTGGCTCTATACAACCAAAGGCATTTGGAGCATAAAACCAAACACCTTTTGTGTGATGGCCTACTTGTCATGAGCAAATAAGATACAGAATCACATGGACAGTCGTTTCCCTATAAACTGGTGACTGGGTGGGAGAGTCATTGTTATGAACCCTCTGGGCGATCTTTCACGTCTTTCAGACCTGGCCCTCTTTCATCTTACTTTTTCCTTCCATGGAATGGAAAGTTCTTTGGACAGGCACGTGGATGCTAAATGCCTTCCTTGGGTTTGGTAATGCGTATAGGAAATAGGGAAGAGATAGGGGTGTAAGACATATGGATAAAACAGTGAATGAAGGGTGAAGGGGGAGAGGAGAGAGTTAAATGGCATGGCCAGCACTGCATTTGGAGAGGGTGTGAGTGACACACATGCAAATGTAGCATTTATTTGTTCAGATAAACAATACTTAATGAAGGCCTGCTATGTGCATGCAAATGCAGCCTTTATTCATTCCTCTAAAAATATTTATTGAGGGCCTATTATGTGTCAGGCACAATAGATAAACTATAAGCAAAAAATAGTCAAGTTTTCTCCCTTGTGGAGCATACATTAAAAAAAATTCATAAAACTAATGTGCAAAGATTGAAACTATAGAATTGCTAAGAAGGAGTGTTACTTCACCCTATGAGAGCATAAAATACTAGCACTGGATTAAACTAGAGAAATCACAGAAGGCTTCTCTGTGGAAGGGATAGTTGAAACAAGATCTGAAGGACGAACAGGAATTCACTGGGTGAAGAAGAGCATCCCAGGTGGCAGGGCAGCGTGCGGAAAGCCCTGGGGCATGAGAACATATAATAGTCACAAACAACAAAAGGCTGAAATGAAGCGTATGTAAAGGACTCTTACAAATCAATAGGAAGAGCACAAAAAAGTATTATAAGAAATGGTCAAAAGATACAGAATGACTTTCTTAAGAGAAGTACACATTTGGCTAATAAACATAGAGATGTCGTCAATGTAATTAGTGACTAGGGAGCTACAGATAACCATTTGACCGGCAGTGATTAAAGAGAGACTTATATGTGGAATCTGAAATAAAAAGAAGCAACAACAGAAAACCAAGCTTGTAGACACAGAGGACAGAGTGGTGGTTGCCACAGGAGGAGTGGAGTGAGCAAAACGGGTAAAGGGGTCAAAAGGTACAAACTTCTCAGGTATAAAATAAGTCAGGGGCAGGCCATGTATTGCAACCATAGGAATATGGTGTTGCATGTTTGACAGTTTCTGATAGAGTAGATCTTAAAAGTTGTCATCACAACAACAAAAAATTTTTGTGACTATGCATGGTGACAGATGTTAACTAGATTTATTGTGGTGATCATTTTTCTGTATATACATAGATAAATCATTACGTTGTCCACCTGAAACTAATATTCTGTTATATTATAATGTCATAATATAATGTCAATTATACCTCTATAATATATATGGTGTGTTCACACAATGGAATATTGTACATTAGTCAAAAGAGATGAACTACCACAACATGCAACAATATGGATAATCTTTAGTAATATGATATTACATAAAAAAGCAAGTCCCAAAATTACAGACAGTATGACTCTATTATGATAAAGTCAAGAACAAGTAAAAATTACTTTTAGAAATATATATATATATAATCTGCCAAGTCATGTATGGCCAATTATGACAGTGCATCATTAAGTAAAGATTATAATCGATACAATTCTGTTTCTCTGAGATTAGAAAAAAAGGTATTGTATTTAGAGAAGGGACTGTTTTTCCGAGACTGAAAGAAAGCTGTGTGCCTGGGATGCAGAGAGAAATAGGGCATGAGGTCGGAGGGGGAGGTAGGGAGTGGACTAAGTAGGATTGCATTGATTCTGTTAATAATTTTGGATTTCGTGGTATGATGACATGATATTTATATTTCAAAAATAGCATTCTGGCTGCGCTGTGGATATTTTATTAGTGGTAGTCTGAGAGACAGTTGGAAAGGCTGATTGGGAGGCTGTTATCAACACTAGGTGTAGGTAATGGTAGCTTGAATTATGATAAAATGATACCTGACCAGGCGGTGGTGCAGTGGATAGAGCATCAGACTGGGATGTGGAGGACCCAGGTTTGAGACCCCGAGGTCGCCAGATTGAGCATGGGCTCATCTTGTTTGAGCAAGGCTCACCAACTTGAGCCCAAGGTCACTGGCTTGAGCAAGGGGTCACTCACTCTGCTGTAGCCCCCCAGTCAAGGCACATATGAGAAATCAATTAATGAACAACTAAGGAACTGCAACGAAGAATTGATGTTTCTCATTTCCCTTCCTGTCTGTCTGTCCCTATCTGTCCCTCTCTCTGACTCTCTCTGTCTGCCATACACACACAAAAAGATGAAATGATGGGACATGGAGATGAATTTAAAGAACACTAGTAAGTAAAATTGATATAGTTGGATTTGAATATGGGCATGAGGGAAAGAGTCAGTGATATGCTTATATTTTCTTTGTGAAGTAAATAGATGGTGAATATTTACTGAGAACAGTTAATAAGGAAATGAGTTTGGTTTTGATATACCTAGATGGACAGTTTATATAAAGCAAGTGCAGAGCAGACTTTTTGAAGACTTTGACAATCTAATATGGAGTCACTGTTAGCCATGACAGTTCTGTCAAGTGCTATGTCAAGGCTAAGGTAATGGGCATGTAATGGAAGTACCCTTGGGAGGGATCTGGAATGCTCCAAACCACAGGTCTGGACACTTTGGTAAGAACTTTGTCTGGCACCCATAGGAGTGGGACCTCTGCCCCTTATGGGCTACAAGAACTCAAAGCTCCAAACACTGGACACTTTAGCCTGGCTGTACCACGGTCATGCTTGGAGCACAAAGGGATGTGTATGCCACTATAGCCACCTGGCTTGAGACCAACACCCACTTCTCCATCTCCAGATGCCACTAGTGACCAGGACTTCTTGGGCTAGATGCTCACTTTGCTCACTTCTATCATGTAAGCTTCCTCTCTCTGCGTGCAACCTGCATGTGACTCTAATAAACCTGCCCTTGTAGAAAGGCACAAACATATGTGAGTGACTTCTTTCCGGGATGTTTCCTTGCTCACAACACAGCTGGATAAATGGCTCTGTAACTTAGATGGGATGTGAGTTAGCTAAGGATGTACAGTACAAGGAAGTCATGAATATGTAGATGATGACTGAAGTTGTGGAAGTTGGTGAGATTGACTAGAAAGAAGCACTGAGGTGAGAAGAGAACCATTATAAAAACAAAACAAAACAACATAACTTTAGTAGTTAAAGCATGTCATGCATATCCCATAATGAGAGTACATCATGAATCAGGGATTATGATTAATATAGGTTAGAAAAGTAATAAATAGCCGGCATTTGGAGAGAGCTTGACTTTTCCAGATGTGAAAGAAAGCCAAGTATGCCTGGGGAGCGGAGGGCAGAGGGATCTGGGAGGGGGGCTGAGGGGGAGAGGGGGCTACACCACACAGCATCTCATAAAGCACATTCAGAATTCGGTCTTTAGTCTGAAAATATAAAGAAAGCTTTAGAATTTTAAACATTTAAAAAACTTTTTAAGCATTTTTAATTTAAAATTTTAATTGCTTACTTTACTTTAAAATTAACTTTATTAAGGTATAATTAACATACAATAAAATACACTACTTTTAAGTGATGAGATTTGACAAATATATACTCCCATGTAACCCACCACTATAATCAAGACAGAACATTTCCATCACCCTCAAAATTTTCTCTTGTGCTCCATATAAAGTCAACCAATGGCTGTCACCCATGCTAGTCCCAAGTAATCACAGATCTGCTTTTTGTTACTAAATTCTAATTTTGCTTATTCTAGAATTCATATAAATGGAATCATGTATTCTTTTGTGTATGGCTATTTTCACTTAACAAAATGTTTTCTAGTTTCATCTATACTACTGAAACTATCAAAGGTTTATCCCCCCCTTTTTTTGCTAGAATTCCATTGTGTAGGTATGTCACAAATTGAGTAAACCATTCAAATGTTGATAAATATTTGTATTTTTTTCCAGGTTTTGTTATCATGTAAAAAAGTTCCTATGAACAGTCATATATAAGTCTTTGTGCGAGGATGTATTTTGTTTATCTTGGATAAATACTTAGAACTGAAGTTTCCCAGTGCTAGGGTAAAGTGAATTTTATAAAAAACCTCCTGAAAGTTTGCCAAAGGGATTAATTACGTCATCCTCCCATCAGCAATATATGAAAGTTCCAACTACCACATATTCTTGCCAATGCTAGATATTGTCAGTCTTCTGAATTTTATCTTTTTCATTTGGTGTGTGATGGTATATATTAGTAACTTTAATTTGTATTGCTCTGATAACTATTCATGTTAAAAGTCTTTAAATGTCTGCTTAATTATTCAGTCCATCATTTCATTGATATTTTACAGATATATCATGCATATCTAAAGTTTTCTGCCAATCTGTGAGTAGTCTTTTCATTTTTCATTTTTTAGTAGTGTTTGCCTAAGAACAGATATTTTTAATTTTGATGAAATCTAACTGATGACATTTTTTTCTGGAAGTTTTGTAGTTTCAGCTTTTACATTTAGGTTTATGACACATGTTGAAACAATTTTTGTGAATGGTGTGATGTAAA
This sequence comes from Saccopteryx leptura, assembly GCF_036850995.1. NCBI lineage: Eukaryota > Metazoa > Chordata > Mammalia > Chiroptera > Emballonuridae > Saccopteryx > Saccopteryx leptura. The sequence goes on along the minus strand of NC_089506.1, from coordinate 29,027,823 downwards.
TGTTAAAGTTTATTAAAAAATACAGTATAAGTATTTAGTTGTTTCAGCACCATTATTGAAAGAACCATCCTTTTCTTATTCAATTATATTTCTATCTGTGTTAAAGATTAATAGACCATAATAGACCATATATGGGTAGGTCTATTTCTGTATTTTCTGTTTTGTACTATTTATATGTGCGTGTGTGTGTGTGTGTGTGTGTGTATAAATTTCTATATATTACAGGTCACACTCTTTAGAGTACTGTTGTTTTATAAGTCTTGCAATGAAGTATTTTAAGTCTTTCAAATATTGTCTTTTTTAAACAATCATTTTGGTTATTCTGGTCCTTTGAAAATCAGTGTTAATTTCTATGAGAAAAGCCAGTTTCAATTTTGTTTGGGATTGTTTTGCATCTGTAGGTCAACTTCAGGAAAAATTAATATCTTAACAACATTGAACCTTCAAATGCATGAACATAATATATTTCTACATTGATATAGGTCTTCTTTAATTCTTTCAGTCATAGTTTATAATTTTCAGCTTATAAAGTTTACACAAACTTTGTTAGTTGTTCCTAAATATTTCATATTTTTATGGTTTTATAAATGGTAATCTTAAAATTTCATTTTCATATTGTACTTGCTACCATAAAAATGCAATTGATTTTTGAACATTGACCTTATGTCATGTGACATTGCTAAATTAATATTAATAGTTAATAATTTGAAATATTGTATCCTTTTGACAAAAATTATATGGTTATTTTTCATATTTACCCACATTCCTTTAGCACTGTTTTTTTTTTTGATTAAATTATGATGTACTTTTGTGTTGTTTTCTTTGTGTTTATTCTGCTTTGTGTTATTGAGCTTCTTGGATTTGTAAGTTCATAACTTTCATTAAATTTGAAAAAAAATTTGCCTGGCCTGTGGTGGCACAGTAGATAAAGCATTGACCTGGAATGCTGAGGTAACAAGTTCAAAACCCTGGTGTGCCTGGTCAAGGCACATACAAGCAATCAATGAACAACTAAAGTGAAGCAACTATGAGTTGATACTTCTCACTCCCTATCCCCAGCCCCTCTCTCTGTAAAATCAAAAAATAAAATCTTTAAAAAATTTTTTGAAAACATTTGACCATTAACCATTATTTCTTCAAAAGCTTTTTTTCTTTTCCCTCTACTCTCCACATCCTCTGGGACTCTAGTGACTGCCTGACATTGTTCATAAGATCATTGAGAATCTGTTCACTTTTTTCCAGCCTTTTTCCTTCTTTATCTATCCTTTAGTTTAAATAATTTTTATTGCTATTTTTTTATTTATTGATTTTTTTAAAGAGTAAGAGAGGAAAAGAGAAAGAGAGAGAGAAAGATAAACATTGGTTTGCTCTTCTACCCATTTATGCATTCATTTGTTGATTCTTATATGTGCCCTGACTGGGGATTGAACCTGAAACCTTGATGTATTGAGATGATGCTCCAACCAGCTAAGCTACCTGGCCAAGGCTTTATTGCTATTTTTTTTTGTTTGTTTTCTTAGTTCACCAGTCTTTTCTTCTTCAGTGTCTAATTTTAGTAAAACTTTTATTAAAGATATTATGTTTTTCATTTCTACAAGTTACATTTAGTTCTTTTTAAAATATTTCCTTCTGTCTTCATTCATTTCATACCCTTTTTTAAAGTCTTGTTAATAGTTTTGTACATGTTTGTACAGCTATTTAAAGATCTTTGTTAGCCTGTTCTATCATCTTTGTATTTCTAGATCTGTTTCTATGTTTTAATTTTTCTCCTGAATATTTTTTCTTGCATAATAATTCTTGATTCGATGCTGAACATTTAGAATGCAATGTCAGTGTTTGGGTTTTGCTGTTTTCATTTATAGAGTGTAAAGTTTATCTTGGCTTGCAGTTAAATTCCATATGGATCCCCTCAATCCATTAAAGCTTTTAAGCTTCATAAAGTTAGGTTTATAGTAGCCTTTACTCTAAAGCTAGTGATGTATTTTTTCTTATTTGATGTGACCTTTTTGGAGCTTCTACTGAGTTTCCTGAGTGTTCAGCAAGGTCTAACTAGTCTGGTTGATTGGAACTTGAACATATCTGTCTTTTGTAAGCTCTTTGCTGGCATTATAGAACCTCACCTTAGTGTCTAGCCAAAGAAACAAGGAAATCCTTTTCTTTATGTTGCTCCCTCTTCTCTGATGGTCCGCTCTGCAAATTCAAATCACCTGTTCTTCCTCAACTTTGATTTCTGTCTCAATAACTTGGTGAAACCACTATACTCTGCTCTTCTTTTTCTTATTGCAATAGTTGGGGTGTTTGTAGGCTCACCTTGTTTGTTTTTCTTTTCTCAGGGATCACAGTCGTATGTTGCCTATTTTCAAATGTCTGAAATTAGTTCTAAATGCAACATTTCTAATTTTCTAGTTGTTTATGGTAAGTAGGCAAGTTCAGCTCCAGTTAATTCAATATGGTGAAAAGCAGAAGTTAACCTTTTGGAGTTCTGAAATTAGGTAGTAGAACCTGAGCTTGTGCAGGAGACTGAGGAGCAGCCAGACAGACAGAAAGAAACTTTCTATCTCATGTTACAAAAACCAAGGAAAGGAAGCTTTTTAAGAAGAGAAGAGCCCTGGCGGGGTAGCTCAGTTAGTTAGAGCATCCGCCTGATATGCCAAGGTTGTGGGTTGAATCCCTGGTCAGGGCACATGCAAGAATTAGCAAATGAATGCATGAATAAGTGGAACAACAAACTTCTCTCCCCATCTCTCTAAAATCAATACATTAAAAAGAAAAGAAAAGAAGAACATACAACTCTATGAAATACTGTGGGGGGTGAGGTAAACGTTAAACTAAATAGTGACCACTGAATTCAGTAACCTGGAAACCATTGGTGGTTCCACAGACATCTATTTCTAAGAAACAGATTGGATAATATACTGCTCACAAAAATCAGGGGATATTTCATAGCTTCATGTTCATTTTGAAATACCCCTTATTCTTTGTGAGCAGTATATATTGTAGTGGACTGAGGAATGAGTGGTAGATGAGTTTATTGGTTAAAGCAATGCTAGCTATGGCAATAAGTACCAAAATTTCAGCACCTTCACTAAATAGAAGTTAATATGTTGCACTTATAAACAGTTGTGATCCTGATATTCCTGGCCACTGGGCAGCTTTTCTTCATGATATGACTCAGGGAACCAGCCTCCTTCCTTTTTTTTTTTTTGTATTTTTCTGAAGCTGGAAACGGGGAGAGACAGTCAGACAAACTCCCGCATGCGCCTGACCGGGATCCACCTGGCATGCCCACCAGGGGGCGACGCTCTGCCCACCAGGGGGCAATGCTCTGCCCCTCCGGGGCGTCGCTCTGTTGCGACCAGAGCCACTCTAGCGCCTGGGGCAGAGGCCAAGGAGCCATCCCCAGCGCCCGGGCCATCTTTGCTCCAATGGAGCCTCAGCTGCGGGAGGGGAAGAGAGAGACAGAGAGGGGGAGGGGTGGAGAAGCAGATGGGCGCATCTCCTGTGTGCCCTGGCCGGGAATTGAACCCGGGACTTCTGCATGCCAGGCCGACGCTCTACCACTGAGCCAACCGGCCAGGGCCCTCCTTCCTTTTTATGGTTGCATCAGCGCCTGGGACCTCCTCATTGCAGTTGTCCATATCTAACTGGTCATAGGAGAAGCAATACGGAGAAGGCTATTTCTTAAAGCCTTCACCTAGAAGTTGTACACAATTTTGTTTTTAGTCCCACTTCATTGGTAGAACTAATAACATGGCCAGACCTAGATACAAGGGAATCTGGAAATAAAGTTTCTGCCTGGGCAGCGATCATCTCTCTGCAATAAGAAGAGGGGTGTGACATTTGTTGGGCAACAAACCAGCTCTGTCACAGTAGAGATAACACTTTGAGAAGTTTGCTTTGAATGGCAGGAGAGTGGCTGGTTCAAAGCTGGATAGAGGTGAGGAGTTGAAGAACTTTCTCTCTTTAATTTGAAAGACTGGGCCCTGGCCGGTTGGCTCAGCGGTAGAGCGTCGGCCTAGCGTGCGGAGGACCCGGGTTCGATTCCCGGCCAGGGCACACAGGAGAAGCGCCCATTTGCTTCTCCACCCCTCCGCCGTGCTTTCCTCTCTGTCTCTCTCTTCCCCTCCCGCAGCCAAGGCTCCATTGGAGCAAAGATGGCCCGGGCGCTGGGGATGGCTCCTCGGCCTCTGCCCCAGGCGCTAGAGTGGCTCTGGTCGCAATATGGCGACGCCCAGGATGGGCAGAGCATCGCCCCCTGGTGGGCAGAGCGCCGCCCCATGGTGGGCGTGCCGGGTGGATCCCGGTCGGGCGCATGCGGGAGTCTGTCTGACTGTCTCTCCCTGTTTCCAGCTTCAGAAAAATGAAAAAAAAAAATGTAAAAAAAAAAAAAAAATAATAATAATAATTTGAAAGACTGGTGTATGTTTTCAAGCCATTGGGAATAGTTCAATTCAAGAGGAGATTGAATATACCAGAAAGGAAGGGATAAACTGAATGAATATGGAAAAAAGGCAAGGTGGGAGAGCATGACAGGCAAAGCCCAAATATAAGGACTAGGCTCAGGGAGATTGGATGCCACTCTGTCGTACTAGAAGGGAAGAAAGATAGGGTAAGGTACGAATAGGTTCTATGCTAGTGATAGAATGCAGGGAGTTCTATGCTGGTGTTTAATTTTTCTGGGATATAAGAGGTAAATGAAAGAGCAGGTGTAGGGACTGGGAAGTTTGAAGAGAGTGGATTTAAAATCATTGTTGCTTAGCTTGGTACTTAGACAATAGGTGCTCTATAAATACGGTTGGTTTGGGTTTTGTTTTTTTTTTAGTCTATTGATATGTGCATGGACTTTCCCACGGTTTCTACAGCAGCATCTGGGGATGGTTATAAACGAGCAAGGACTCTTCTGCCTCTGAGCAGGCACCGAAATCTCGATGTGAATCCAGGGGCCGCTGGCTGGAACTCATTATAAGGCAAGCCCATCTTCTGCCACACCTGGAGCAGCTTGGTCACTGAATTCTTAACGAGTCTTGTTATATAAATTGCTCCTCTGACCTGGAGCACAGGGACACATTTTCACCCCCTGCCAACAGCTGCAGAGCCCCAGGTGCAGGACAGAGGTGGGAAGGGGACGTGGGCTGAAGGGGGCGTGGACTGAGGGCTGTCGTGTATCCAGTAGGCTGCCTGGCTTCCCTGTGTCCCAATCTTGCAGCCTTTGCCTCCTCCTCCCCTTTCCTCTTTCCGACGCCTCCAGAGTGAGAAAACCAGACCTCAGAGTTAACAGGCACCTGTTTCCTGCTGCATGTTTTAGGATTAGGTCATGAACCTGAAATGAATGAAATAAAAAGTGGGCACTCTGCCAGGAAATAATGAATTGATAAAGCAAGCGCACTGGAGCCCTAAGAAGACCGAATCTCCGTTCCCCTCAATGGGCTCCTGCCCTCTCCACACCTGCGCCCTCTCACCCACTTCTCACACCCTCTCCCTCCTTCTCCCCCAGTCCGGTCCCTGGCTCCTCTCCTCCACAGCCCCCACCCCATCGCTCCCCTGTTGTCCCCTCTGACCTCGGAGAGGTGCGAGCTGGCGACCCTGCAGCCCAGGGCTCTCGCAGCCTTCCTGGTGCCTGCTGCTCCCTGTTATTTTCATTTCCCTGTAATTCAAGGGGACAGGTGAGATGTGCTTCAAAACACTGTAATCATATTTTAAATGGAAATGAAATGTGTGAATTAAATATAAATTACAGTAGAATGGAAGGACAATCACTATTAGTTAAGGTCTGACACCTATTTTTGCAGACCTTTCCCAAACGCCACAACTTGTTTTCCCACACGTGTGATGAGAGGTTGTAATTACGTGGCAGCTGCTTCTGCAGTGGGGCCGATGCTAGTTATTCAGTCATTTGTGCAAGGAGCCTGGATGTGGGGCCGCGTGTGTATTTTAAATAGTGTGGACTGCTGTTGGTACTGTAAAATTACCCAGAAGAAATGATATTTTTATACCATGGCTGTGAAAAGAAGCTTTTTTTTTTTTTTTTTTTTTTTTTTTTTTGGTTATTGTTGTTATTTCCCCCTTGGAAAGGTGAGGCAGTAATATAAAAGGACACTTTTATATAGTCAATTTATTTACAGATTCTTCATTTGCTTTTATATTGGAAAAATATGTGCTGTGCCAATGGGTTGCAATTTTGCCCTCAATTTCAGCCTGCCTGCGTCTCACCCGGTGCCGAGCGCCTTGGCCGGTCCCGGGGGCCCCACAGTCCGCATGTATAACCATTCCTGGAGCATTTTTCAAGGCAGTACGAGCTCTTTGCTATAACTCCTTGGATGATGAAGGCCATAATTTCATTATCTATCTACACAATACCATGAAAAAACAGCAAAAGAGATTTAAAAAGAAAATCATTTAATTCCAATCAGCCCAGTCTCTTGTTTTATGTGGACAAAATGGTTGACTGAGTATATTTTAAAACTTTCTAAGCCATTTCTGTGGTGTGCTGCAGGAATAAGAGCCAGTCTGGATAAAATAGATAAAGTTAAAAGTATGGGAAGGTCAGTAAATTCATTATAAAGGGATCTATTTATGTATCCATTGTTGATTCTACTCCTGTTTGCTTCACCAAAACTTCTCTGTCTCCATCGGAGCAGTCAGCAGCAATACATGTTGAATAATCATGTATGTCATTGAATTTTACAAAATTTGCCTTTTTGAGGCAACAAAGATGCAAACTCAGTCAATATTTAGTTCTCTCGATTAAGGTGTAACATCCAGCCTGTGGTCAGCAAAGGTTCTACTTTGAAGACTCTGGAATCTGGCCAGTCCTCCCCTGCGCTTGGCCTTGGACCAGCTCTTCACCCATGATTCTCTCCTGGACCACTGCCAGCGGCTCCAGAACGGCCTAGAACCACACTCCACGTTGCTGTCTGAGCACACATTCTAAACGTGCCTCTGACCATGTCAACTGTTCCTGAGAGAGAGAGAGAGAGAGACAGAGAGAGACAGAGAGAGAGAGAGAGAGAAGTCTCTGCTGTGGCCACATACAGAGCTCACCCCTCTCAGTACTTCAGACACTTTCCCTCCGTTCATCCTAACTCCTTTGAATGTCTGTTCCCACGTTCCCTGACTAGCAATCCCACTTATCACCCAAAGGACTCTCTCAGACTTGTCCTTTGGGGCTAAGCCTTTCCCCAAACCCTGCAGGCCAAGCTAATTGCTTGGTGGCTGAATCCCAGGATTGCTGTTCTCACTATGCTGAATCACAACTGTCCTTATAGACAACGATCTTTATGTTGCCACCAATAGGCCCGGCACAAGGAGGACGTCTCCTGACAGTAAACCAGGAAAAGTGGTGGTGGCCGCTTCTTTTTTGGAAAGTTGAGGTGCAAAAATAAATAAACATGAATATAGGCCAATTTTTGAATTCCCTAACAGTTTTCCTTTCTTGCCGACATCATCCATCTTCATTTTTAAATAAAACATAAAACCGCTATATACAACAAAATAAATATAAACCACATTGAGTGTCTTCCTTCTGATTGCATTATATCTACCACCACCTTGTTTATGTTCATGTGGAAATAAAATTAGTTAGCAGCATGTGTTCTAAATGCAAATCTGTCACTCCCCTGCCTTCTGGCTCAGTGATAGAGTGGTTGGGATGAGCAAAAAAGTACAAAAGAAAAATCACCGTGACTTTGTAGGGATCGTGTAATGCTGTGATTTGTAACGAGTATATATTTGGTTTCCATCCCGTTGCTGGCATAGGGACCCTTAGAATTTGTCTTTTGTTATGCTGATGAGGTGACTTTTGGACCACACCTCAGGATGAAAGTTTGTTGGGAAGGGGACCAACCATATGATTGGAGGATCCGAACTTTCAGTCCCATCCCCTGACCTCTGGGGAGGGGTGGTTGAGTTCAATCACCAATGGCCAGCGATTTAATCAATCATGCCTATACAATGAAGCCTCCATTAAAAGCCAAAGGATAAGGTTTGGAGAACTTCCGGGCCAGTGAACATGAGGACAGTCAGGGAAGGTGGTGAGTTCAGGGCATAGAAGGAGGAGCGGGGAGGCAGAGGCCCTCCTGGAAGGCGCAGGCCTTTTCCCCCATACCCCACCCTATGCATCTCTTCCAACGGGCTGTTCCTAAGTTGTATAATGAACTGGTAATTTAGTAAGTAAAATAAGCCACTCTAGCAAATTAATCAAACCCAAGGAAGGGGTTGTTGGAAACTTCAATCTATAGATGTTCAGTCAGAATCACAAGTGACAACTTTGACTTGTGACTGGCACCTGAAGTCTGGAGGGGGCAGTCTGGTAGCAAGGGACCCTCACCCCATGGCATCTGACACTATCTTCAGGTAGGCAGTATTACAATAGAATCGAGCTGAATTGTAGGACACCCAGCTGGTGTCACAGAATTGATTGGTGGTGAGGAAAACCCATACTTCATACTTGGTGATCAGAATTATTACACAGTTAAAAGGAAAGGGTTGGTGTTTCTGGAGTCCCCTTCAAATCATTTTATTTCCATTCTATGAAACAGAAAAAGCATTAGGGTAGTATCCTCCTTGTGTCAATGAGAAAGCTGATTCAGAAGACTGAATCAAACAGGAGAAACTGAGGCAATGAGAGATTATGTGATGTGCTCAGAAGAACAGGGTTCATCAGCAGCTATTAGAGGTCATACAAATCTCTGGGTTGTGGCAAGCCTAACAACTATTAACAAAGCAGGATGGTTGGGGTCAGATTTGATGAGTATCCCATGAGAACCATGATTCTCATGAAATTTATTATTAGGAAGCTGTTTCCTTAGAAGGCGAGTTCTGATTGGGATTTCCTTGGGGTACAGGGGTGATGTGTGATGGGGTGAGAGCAGCGCATGCATTGAGCACACCCATGCCATAATGCCCCTGTCAGTCTCCACATCACACGCTGGAAAGAGAGTTGCCAAATGTCCTTCTGACCTGAACTACAAGTCAAGAAGTTGCCACCGACCCTCAGAAAGCTCAACTGCCAGGTCAGCTCTTTCTATGAATACAACGAGACGGCCTCTGCAAACCTGGGATTTATGCTGGTAAACCCCGGTCTCGTGAGGGCCCCGCTCAATTTGTGCAGAAATTCCACCAACGGTGGAGAGTTGATTTAGTGTCAGAAAAGCGTGTTTGAAACAAGTGCATTTTCCTTTATGAGTCTTTTAACATCAGGAGAGAAATACAGCTGATTGCGATTGATTTGTATATGTGTGGCTCTTTGTGAGAAGTGTCACCGCACGTTCTGCAGGAAGATGGACACAAAGGAGGAGCGGGGAGGGAGAGGCTCTCCTGGAAGGCGCAGGACGGAGCACAGGGAAGAGCATCGCTCAGAACGTGGTTTAAGCCCTGGTTGGCAGGCTGGCGTCCCTGCTCTGTCACGGACTTGCTGTGTGACCCTGGCCAGTGTTCAGCCTCAGGGAAAGAGGAACAGTAATGGCTCCTACCTCACAGGCTGTGGGGAGGGTTACATCAGCCAGCGCACAGGATGGAGTGAGGACAGGGCCTGTCAGGTTGTTGGTGCTCAGTAAATGCTAGTGAAGGGAAAAGCACGCCCGGGCCTGGACTGTTGCAAAGCCACCAAGACAGGGCCCCAGAGAGGCCATTTGGAAGTCAGTTACCACACTTTCACTTCTCCGGGACTGAATCTTTAAGAGTTGTGAAGTGAGGGTTCTGGTCTTTCTGTTCCCCCCTCCAACCCAGGTAGCTGTTGCTTTCCTCCACTTCTTCTCTCGCCCTAAAAGCCGGCTTCCAGGAAAAAGTCTTATGAGAGCCCATTGTACTAAAGTATCACAGTTTAATGACCATTTACAGTGTGTCCCATATGGGAGATTCCCAGAGCTTTTTATACTTTAAAAACCGCTTTTACCCACATGACCACATTTAATCATCTCAACAACTCCACGAGTTATATAAAGCAGGCACTATTTATTCCTATTTTAAAATGAAATATAGGTCTCAAAAAAGTTAAGTCACTTTTCAGAATTCATGTTTTTGTTTCATATATCCAGTTGGAGGGATGCATAAATGACTCCGCAGAAATTGCACAATTATTTAAGTAAGGATCTGGGACTTGGTTTTGTGTTTCCAGACTCCAAGTTTTAGTGTATGTTAAAAGAAAGAACCTCGGGGGAAAGGAAAGGGTAATTGTGGAATTTCAATGTAAGTCAACAAATCCATCAGTGTGAGCATTTCAGGGGCGTGGAGCTGTTTCAGCATTTCTGCTTTAAGGTCTACAGAAGCATGGCTGGGGGCGGGGATGGGCCACCCCTGCTGGACATGTAACACCAATAGCAGAAGTTGGGACTTTCCCTTGGTCTTAGCTTTTTGAGTGCGGCTGTATCTCCCTTCACTGTTTCGTCCACTAAGACGCGTATATTAGTTACCTTTGCAGTGTAAGAAGTTACCCCAACACATAGCAACTTAAAACAGTTATTATCTCACAGTTTCTGTGGGTCGGGAATTAGAGCATCACTTGGCTGGGCACTCTGCTTCTTAGTCTCTCATGAAGCTGCAGTTGAGGTGTGGACTGCGACCAAAGTCATCCTATCCTCAGCTGGGGGTGGATCTACTTCTAAGATTGTCAAATGGTTGTTGGGAACTCAGTTCCTCGTGGGCCTCCGTTCCTCGGTGGCTGCTGGCTGTTCCTTGTTATGGGACTTTCTACAAAGCAGCTCATGACACAGAGGTCTGCTTCATCTGAGTGAGGGAAAAGGAGAGGGTGAAAGAGGCAGATGCCTCAGCCTCTGTGAGGGTAACCTCTGAAGGAACATCCCATCACTTTTGCTGTATTCTGTTCATTGGAAGTGAGTTCTTTCTACACTCAAGGACACAAGGTTTACAAGGGCATGCATACTGAGGGTGGGCTCCTTGGGGCCATCCTGGAGGTCCCCTGACCACCATACCTTTGTAGGGAAGCCCTCAGGGCAAGAATCCATCTTTGATAACTTCATTTGCTCATTTATATTTTGAAAGTGGTAGTATCTCCTAAAACTTTGTGGTAGCCATTGTGAGGGTCTTCTCCCTAGCTGACTGACTATTGTGGAGCAAATTGAACTAAATCTAGGATACACACCACGAGTCTCCACTGCTTGGCTGGAATGAATGAGAATGAGCCCACGGGAACATTGGGCAAGTCTGATTACTTTTTCTTTCCCTTACTCAAGTGGGTTATGATGATATGTGAGATGCAAAGAACAAACTTTTGCAAAATAATAGTCGGAAATCTTGTCCTGGTGCAACTGCTCCCTGCAAAGCTAGGATGGGATTGGGATCCAGGAGCAAGGGATGCTGCGGCCAGGTTCTTCAGTCCCCAGGTGGCGGTGACTATAGACAGAGAAGGCAGAAGGCACACACTTCTCTCACTGGTCCTGCAAGTACTCCTGTGGGGGCTGCCCCAGGCTTCCTTGAAACAAGAGCTTATTGTTTCCAAGGAATGTCGCGTCCCATGTGAACAGAACCATGCCATCATGTTGGCAAATTCTTTTTATTTTCATTCATTTAATTGCTTCTCTCAGCTATTTGTTTTATGAGGAGTTAGTTTCATTAGTGCTACCAAGCCCACATGCTAGCTCAATGCACTCAAGACGTAGGTCGATGTTGACTTTTTCCCTAGTGTACTGGGCACTGGAAGGGACATAGTCGGCCCTGGCTGTGCCTTCTAGAAGTAGACTCATGGCATGAATTGCCTAGCACGGGACCAGCAAGCCCACTAAGCCTTTGTCACTCCCTTATTATTAAGCCACCAATGGCTCTCTGTTTGTCTGTAAGAAATGCCAACCTTGTTGATGTGGATGCAGGCTTTTCACAGACTGCCTCCTCCCAGGCTTCTCCAGCTGCCTGTCTGGACCTCCCGTCCACACAACAGCCAGACACCTACACCGCTTTCAGGCTGTTTCTTTGTTTATGCTTCCCCCTCACTTTGGAGTGAGTGCCCTACCTCGCTGACTCCCTCCACTCATCTCTGCTCAGCAGTCTCCCACTCACCTTCCCAGACCAGCTCACCTGTTCACTCTCCTTTGTACCTTTCCCTGGCCGCCTCCTGTACTGGGGGCTAGAGCTCACAGTCGGGTCTGTAGAGCTGCTCTCAGCGCCCCACCCCCCTCTGCTGTGCATTTGCCATGTTTGGGCCTGCCAGCCTGACTTCCCACTGTCAGCTCCTGTAATTCCTTCTTTCTGGTCTTTCTTTGTCTGCTCTGCCTGAGTGCAAGGCGGGTCAGAAATGTCCAGAGTTCTGTCTCCAGAGCAGCTTCTACTAATAACCGATGGCAGACAAATAAATACCCCAATTCCTTACCCCTCGGGCAGGACAATTCTGGGGCATGTGTTCACAGGAGCTCCTAGGGGTCTTCTGTGGAATTAAGCTCCTCTGGTCCAATAGTATCTGATTAATGCCCACTTTAAGGGTTCCTTTCTCCTCTGTTATCATTTCCCCACTCTCCTGCCAGTCTTTTCTCTGTTCTCCGGCCCTGTCCCCCATTAATGTACAGGTGACCCTTGAACAACGTGGGTTTGAACTATATGGATTCACTTATGTGCAGATTTTTCAATATACACTGTAAATATATTTTTCCTTATGGGATTCTTCACAACATTTTCTTTTCTCTAGCTAACTTTATTGTAAGAAAACAGTATACAACACATATAATAGACACCATATATGTGTTAATCCACTATGTCATCAGAAAGGCTTATAGTCAAGAGTAGGCTATAAATAGTTAAGTTTTGGGAGAGCCCAGAGTTATATAGATTTTTGACTCGGGGGCGGGGGGGAGGGTCAGTGTTTCTAACCCCTGAGTTGCTCAAGGGTCAACCACCGTACTTGAAATTGAATTTTTACTTCAGGGTCCGCTTCTCAGGGAATCCAACGAAGGACGACTCCCTCACACAGTTCTCTCTACACAGTGATCACAGCCACTTTACAAGGTATTTGTGTGCAGCTGTGCTGTCCCTTCTCCCTGAGGACAGAAACTATGCCTTGTCTCCCTACGTCCCCCACATGTCGAGGAGGCCTGGTACACCTCAGGTGCTCATATACTTGTTGAGTTGATTCTCTTATACTTGTTTCTCTGTTTCAAAAGTTTTCCATTTTCATGAAGCTGGTGGACCTTTGGTCCTCTTGCTCCACAGGATGAAGTGGCCAGCCAGACCATCTCGGCATCCCTGCCCACAGTGGGCTCTGCCCGGCTCGTGGTCTTTGTGGCAAGAAGTTTGCCTGGAGAGTTATATAGTCAGGAGACACGAGCAGCCTTGAGCTGGCCACTCTGTAAGAGATGGCAAGGTGGTGCTTTGTGTTTTGTGTGGTTATATCGGTTCAGATTTGGTACAGGTAGCACTTGATCTCATCTCTCTTATCCTGACTCTTTTGTTACAAATGAGAAACCAGGAGGAGAGTAAATAAGATGTTGGAAATAAAACCCTGTTCTGCAAAGTGCTAATGTCCTAGGGAAAGAAGAAGCACATTCCTGTGGTGCCATCACAGGGCACAATTAGTTGTCTGCTGAGCTACTTCCGCACATGCTCACAGTTCAGGTTTGGGATTGGGAACAGAATTTCCCACCCTTCCAGAGAGAAGAGGGTTAAGCGAGGAAGGGGTGGAGACTGACTCACTGGGAGGTTGGGGAAGGGTCTCAGCAGACAGTCTTTACCACAGTGCTATTTTGTGCTGAGCTTGGGCAGTTTTGATCTACACTTACTTCACTTTGTTTTCAGGGGGAGAGAGGAAAAGGAACCAGGCAATGGTCCACCAGTTGGAGTATCATACTCCTTTGTTCAAGCATCTCTTTACAAGGGAAAATTCCCAGCCACAGGACAGAAAGTGATACGAGGCTGTTTGCTGAGCCCCAATTGAGAGACAATTGTCCAAGGTGGGCAAGGAGGCTGGTTGCCCTGTCGTCTGGTTGCACCTGATTTGGTCAGTGCCCACTTGCCTCTGGGGCTGGAGAATATTTCTGATGGGCCGGGGAGGTGATAACAAGGTCTCTCTTTTTTCCATCTCCTTGGTCCCTGCGTGGTTAACATCTGTGTGCTTTTCACCCAGGAGAAGCCCAACTAAGTTATTGCTGAAAGTAAATCTCTGGTCCCAAGGAGGATTTTTTTTCCCTAATGGTAGGTCCCTAATGAATTGTTATGGCCTTGGGCACAATGAAAAAAGAGAACAATATAGGGGCATTGAAGGTATAAAGTGGCCCACAGCTCTTTTTCTTAAGGACTGGGCTTTGTCCTGAGATATGTCTTTCTCACTTTGTTTATTAAAATTAAGATATTTTCCTTTATGAATGGAACTACTGTATATGGTAGGTTTTTGTTTAAGGTTCTTACTTTGCCAAATAAAAGGTTGACAACAATCCTATCATTTCTAATGCTCCTTTTAAACGTACATTTTAAAATAGATCTGTGATATGTAAAAGGAAGGGAATGGATTTATAGGACAGATCAAGTACCTAGTGAGTCCTCACCTAAGCCTGATTTTTAGCTTTTTGTGGAGTGCTGCTCTTTGCTGTGCATGGCTGCTTTTCCTCGTGTGCAGGAAAGGCAAAGACCAGGCCTTCCGGCTGTACACAGACCGACTAGAAGAAGTGATAAGAAAATGCAAATCCTCTGAGAATTGAGGTAGGCTGGAAAACAGCCTCCAAAAACAACCACTTTGTAATCCCTGAAACCTGTGATAGTCGCCTTATAATGTGGGGGAGGGGGGGGGGAGATCTTTGCAGATGTGATTGAGGCTCTGAGACGGGGAGATTCTCCTGGATTATCTGGATGGGTCCTAAATGAAATCACATGTGTCCTTATAAAAGGGAGGCCGGGGAGGTTTTACGCACAGAGGAGCAGGAGATGTGATAACAGCAGAGAGGTATTTGAAGACCTGGCCTTGAGGCTTGAATTGATGTGGTCACAAACCAGAGCATGTCGGGGCTGCCGGGAGAAAACAGGCAGGAAAGGGGTTCGCCCCGAGAGCTCTGGGGGCAGCACGGCCCTACTGGCATCTGGGTTCAGCCCAGTGATGCAGATTTTGGATTTCTGACCACCAGAACGTTGAGAGAACGAGTCCCTGTTGTTCTAACACACCAAGTTGGTGGGAATTTGTTACAACGGCCACAGGAAACAGGGACAGGAACTCAGACCGTCAGCCCCTGGGTCTAGGGACTCATCCGGCAGTGCTTCCAGCTGCCCTGCGGTGCCTGTCCTTCACTTGGGCGCTCCATAGCTCCCCAGACCTGTAGGCGAAGGTGTCTGGGCACCTTTCTCTATGTGAGGGCAAATCTCTCGAGCCTATTCTTCTGCACCTGCAGATACTTCCCAGGAACCAGGACTGCTGGGGTCACCCAGCCGGGGCTCTTCCTCACCTGCAGCTTTGGAGGCATTAGACTGTCTCTCTGACATAGCACAGAAAGGGATGGTCTTCCCGAGGCATTCTTTAGGACTTGAAGGAAGTTTATTATTACTATTTTAGCAGACAGCGGGCTGAGAAATGGGACTGCATGCCATGTCCGCCTTCCAAATAGTGCTGTGGCAGCAAATAATTTCTTGGCTCAGGTCTCTTTTGAGTAAGAATTTGTTTCCTAGTTTGCTTTTCAATCTGATCAGAAACTGTTAAGGGTTGATTTTTGTCTCCCCAAAAATCTATATGTTGAAACCCTACCCCCCATTACTTCAGAATATGACTTTATTTGGAAATAAGGTATTTGCAGATATAATTAGTTAAGATAAAATCAGTAAGGGAGACCCTAATCTATACCAGTGGTGCCCTTATAAAAAAGAGAAATTTGTACAAAGACACACACACACACACACACACACACACACACACACACACACACGGAGAATGTCATGTACAGTGAACGTGAAGGTAGAGGTGGGGTGATGTCTTTACAATTCGAGGAGCACCAAAGATGGCCAGCAAGCCACCAGAAGCCCGGGAGAGGCACGGAGCAGATTCTCACCGCAGCCTCAGAAGGAACCGACCCTGCAGACACCTTGATCTTGGACTTCTGGCTCTAGAACCACGAGACAATGCACTTCTGTTGCTTGAGCCACCCCATGTGTGGTGCTTCCTCACGGCAGTCTGAGCCAGCAAATATAGGAACTAACCCGTGCACTATGTGGCTTGTTTGACCTTGTAGCGAGCAGCTGAATGAGAGAGAGGGAGAGAGACACACACACAGAGAGAACTTGTGTGCACAGGGTGGACTGGCTTCAGAAACTCGGCCTTGATGTCTGAGCAGGAATCCTTTTACACCCAGCAATTTGTCTGGTACCGCTGATAAGAGGATGGGGGGGGGGTCTCCAAGCCACCTCCCTGTCCTAATCCCTCCCCAGGGATCTCACCTGCCTTCTAGATGGGGTCAGTCAAAGAAAGTAAAGTTTCAGTCAGGCCTTTCAAGTGGCCCTCCTGTTCCCTCCCTCTTTGCCCCCCCCACCCCGTTTCCAAGTGCCCAGCCTTGTCAGAAAAGAGGGGACCATCTGGTTAGTCCTTGTTTACTGCACACCCTGCCAGTTTGAGCTTATTAATCATATTTACCCAAGTATCTTAATTACTCCCTGTCTAGCAACTTGCTTTGCACTCAGCTGTTGACCCCTCTTTTTTTCTTCCTTTCTACCATTAATCATAGGAGCAGCGTAGGTACAGGAATTCCTGCCGCTTGGATTCTGCTGGCATTGTTACCACTCCCAGAGAGGAGCGGCTGGAGTTCACGGCTGGTTCCTGACAAACTTCCTAATTAATCTGCTGAAGATCAGAGGAGAACTAATAGGAACTGAAGACTGTGTGCCGGCCCCTTCCCTCTACTGTGTGTGTGTGTGTGTGTGTGTGTGTGTGTGTGTGTGTGTGTGTACTGTGCACACGTGTGGTGCTGAGCTTGGCAGCAGAGAGATGGTCTCAGCCAGCAACTCAGCACAATAGCGTTCCTGCTGCTGCCACCTACCTTCCCTGTTTGGGGAGAACGAATTTTCTCCTCTTCCTTAGAAGTTTAAAAGTCACCCACCCCATCTTCTCCGAGATGCCACAGTGGAATAAAATATCTTCCAACCACCTTTCCCGTGGACCCAGAGTCTTGTAATTAGGGTCGTGCAGGCCGGGACTGTCTCATACTGAGTGGATTATATATAACTTTCCCCGTGGACACAAGGATCCTTGGAAATGTAGCAGAATGACCCCGGAAGGCCAGGCCGGGGGTGGTACTGAGGAAGGCAGAAAGAAGCCTCCGTTCTCCCACCTTTTCTGCGGCGTCCAGGCTAACAGCTTTGCAGCCGGACCTGCACGTGAAGAGCTACCAAGCTGAGGAGAGCTTAGCAGGAGGAGGGAATGATGCCCGGGCCCCTCGGGCAGCCCCTCCCTGGCGCATTGGGCCTTCATAGGATTCCTTCATGCAGAAGACAGGGAGTAAGGAACAGGACTGTGTCCCTGTCTTTCTGCCGGGCCGGTCTCCAGGCCGAGAGGCACCATTAAGGAGGATAATTTGTTGATCCAGGCTCTCCTTGCGTTTCAGTGCAGAGTGGCATCGTTTTCTTTATGACCTCGTAAAGTCACAGCCGAGAGGCCGATTTGGAAAACAAACTGCCTCAGGTTGACAGATAATTAGATACAGGGGACATATTATATGCCTTTGCATATAAATGTGCTCCGAGGCGTGTTGGTTCATCTGAAGTTGAGGTTAAAGGCACGCCAGGTATCCTGACACATCAGGATATATATTTTCATACAGTCTCAGGCGCGGGGTTGGTTTTATAGCTCTTTCATCTGGTGCTGACTGATGGGGTGTGAGTGCTACCCAACTTAGAAAAAAGGCGCAGTCTCCTACCCATGAGCCTTCTGGCATTTTGTTTTAGGTCCCCCCAACCCCCACTTCCCCCGTTTCTGGGAAAGGGGCTGTTCTTTGGGCTTTGATTCTGCAATGAATAACTAATGGCTAGGGTAGGAGGGGCCGGCATCCATTATTTTTTTTCCTTCTCCCACACCCTTCTCTGGCTTCTAATAGACTCAATTAATGACAGTTATCACATAGGGGCCTATCAAGACTGGGACAGACCCTTGTGGAATTTTATATTGGGGGCAAGAGGTGGAAGTAGAAGTTTTCCAGAACGTTCTGTGGACTGTACGGTTACTGGTGGATGACTGCAGCTTCCCAGCATGGCGGCATGGCTAGCTCATGAATGCTGGCCTTTCTCGGAATGCTGCCCCTTGGAATCCACTCTGAGGGGACAGAGTGTGAGCCTGAAGCAAACCGGAGAAAGGAGGAGTGAGTCTTCTCTCTTCCCTCAGTGTCAGAGCACTGTGGGCTGGGGAATGTCTCTCTGAACACAAAGTTCCGGTTCAGTTCATCCCCACTAACATGTAAAAAGCTTAATTTAATGCCCCTTGGGAGTAATTTCAATTTAAAAGTAGCCTTATAGCTAGTGGCTAAGAGGGTGGCTTAGTGGTAGTTAGTCATCTTCTGTTTCGGCAAGTCTTTGTATCTCTTTGAGTCCAGTTCTTCATCTCACAAATATGAATAAAAAGTAATACTCACCTTATTACATTGAGAAGATTACCTTAGATAACCCATGTCATCTAATGCTTCACACGTAGTATTTCATTAATTATGATTAACAGAGGGAATTGTAATAAAAAGTGGTTAGAGGAGAGAATGCCTTGACCCAAATAAAGGAGACAATCATGGCAGGGGGCTGGCAGGTCATCTTCCCAGCAGCTGCTACACTGCGGAGGAAGTAGCTGAAGTGGTGAGCTGGGAAAGGCCCTGATTCTTGGGAGGTCTGCTTCTGACCTCGCACTGGTCAGCTGTGGAATCATGAGTATTTCTCTCTCTCTCTCTCAGTCTTAGTTTCCTCATCCATAAGATGAGGGCCCCTTTAAGAGTTGCCAGGGGCAGCGGTCTGACGCATGGATGACATGTGAGGTGTGGTCTGCAGAGGGCTCCCCTTCCCAGTGCCAGGCCTTAAGGCAGCTCTGCTGCCATCCTTGCCTCTGGAACCCACCTGCACTATTTTTTTCAGGGCAAATTGCAGGACTGAGAAGGTCTACTAAGGAGACTTTGGGGAGCTAGTTGAACAATTCTTAGCTTGAAATTACCCTCCTCCTTAGTACTTTCTATGACTCTATTAGAAAAGGGTGGGGAAAAAAGAGTGAGAGAGAGAGAGAGAAGAAGGAGGAGAAAATGAAGAAGAAGAGGAAGAGGATAAAGAAGAAGATGAAAGGAAGAAGAAGAAGAAGAAGAAGAAGAAGAAGAAGAAGAAGAAGAAGAAGAAGAAGAAGAAGAAGAAGAAGGAGGAGGAGGAGGAGGAGGAGGAGGGGGGGAGGAAGAGGCTGAGGATGAGGAGGACAAGGAGGAGGAGAAGGAGGGAGGAGAGGTGGAGGAAGAGAAAGAGAGAGATGGGAGAGAGAAAAAGAGTGAAGAAAAAGGAAAGAGATAGATAAACCCCATAGGCCAACCTTAAGCCCTGTTGAAGGAGATGATATAAATAGAGCTGCTGTCACTTTGATGAATTAAATCCCCCGTTCATTAAGGTGCATCGATTTAAGGGTTGTCCAAGCAGATAGTCTTTTTCCCCTTCCCAGCAAGTTATAGCAGAGGGAGGAAGCACAGGAAGGATCGCGTTCTCTGTTTCTTGCCTGATAACTAGTTTTTCAACTAGGCTTCTTTAATTATCCCAGAAAACGGTCACCCCAGTTTCTCCACGTGTCATTTTCCTTTCAGCTGGATCTTGGCAGTGGGCTATGCAGGAGAAAGGACAAACTCTGAACCCCTCACAATCTCGTGGAATATTGCTCATAAGGTGGTCCACTGACTTGAAAGGAGCAGAGAAAGGGTAAGAGATTGGATGGAAGGGCATATATGTTGCTCTCTGGGCCTGAGATGCATTAACTCCTGAGAGACAATGTCAGGGATGCCGAGAACCAGTTTGGCAGCTCAGACCCAGCTTTGAGTTGACCCAGTGTCAAACGGACTCTTCCCAGTGCTCTTCAAGGTCATTAAAACCTGAAAAGGAGAACAGAGCGAGGGCTGTGTCATGCTGTGTGGACAGTCCTCTCTCTGGAGCCTTGTCTTTTGCAGCCATCCGTGGGCTGGTGGGTCAGAAGCCCTCCTTGTGAATCACTTGCTGTACCTTCCACCAAGCCCCTTGGGCCCAGCTGCCTGTTGTGGATTCCATTTCTAAAAAGATGAAGATGTATGGTTCACCAGAACCTGGGAAATCTGCATCTAGATTGAGTATTCCCTGAGCACCAGTGGTTCAGCGTTTCATAACACTGGATTAATGAGCAGAAGTAATTTAGAGGAGCAAGGCATGACAAAGCCATGTCATGTTCTTAACCACCAGTGCCATCTAAGTTTGCACTGCTGATTATTCGCAACAAGCCCAGTGTTTCATGTGGAGTTAAACAAGAAACGAGCTGTTAGCCAAGCTAGTCAGGGTATAACCCTTACAGAGGAACCCCTAACCCTGGGCCAGGGAACCTTGAACAATGTGATTCAATCAACCTTGAGAAGTGACTCATCTTCACTTAGGCTCTCAGTTCCCAAGGGTCCCTATTTAGGGAAAGGGAATGTGTTCCTTGGGGCATGAAGGACATGGGAGAAGTGGCTTCTCATTGGGCTTCCTTATAATTCAAATCTCAGAGAGAGTTTTTCTAAACAGATGGAACAGGGTCTATAAGAGAAGTCTCTTAGATTTAGCCAATCCCATCAAGACTCTAGCTAAAAATCTTGGTATGAGTATTGAGAGGAGTTCTCACATATACACCCTCCCCTGATTTTCCAAGAAGATGCGATACCCCAATACTAATACTGAAACTGTCTTTCTGGAGTTGCCCCAGCATGAAGTGAAGGGAGAGTTTCCTTGGTTTGGGGAACAAAGATAAACTCATAAACATAGAATTGTGCCTTGAGTGTGTTCTGAGTTGCAGACTCTTTGACTCTTATGGTGTTGAAAGAATTGGTCATACTTCTGCCCTGGCTCTCAGATTTCATGTTGTCCAGGCTGCTGAGGGAGAATCCTGCCTGGGCCTCTGGTCACAGGCCAGCATCCCTGTGTCCCCACTACTGTCCTCTGTAACGGGCCTGGTGTAGCCATAGTGTTGAGGGTCTCATTCTTGGAAACATCACCCTGTCTCTTCTCTGCTTCCATGCTAAAAGGATTTGCTGGGTAGGGGTGACATTTTTCATAGCAAATTGGATGAGCCAGAAAGATTGAGGTGGAGAGAGGGAAGACAAGGATGGGGAAGAGAGAAAAAGGATTGGGAAGGAGGGAAGGGAAGAGAAAAGAGAAGAGGAGAAGAGAGGAGAGGCTATGAGAGAAGAGGTTAGAAGAGGAGAGGAGAGGAGAGGAGAAGAGAAGAGAAGGGAGGGGAGGGAGGAGAGGAGAGGAGAGGAGAGGAGAAGAAAAGAGAAGGGAGGGGAGGGGAGGAGAGGAGAGGAGGTAGATCAAAGAGGGGGCAAGAAAAAAAACAGGAAAAAGATAACAAAAAGTAAAAATTGAAACCAGAAGGGAGATAAGTAAGGGACAGAGGAAGAAAGAGAGAAGGGGAAGGAACAGAGAAGGGACACAAATGAGAAATTTTCAGAGAAAGGGACACGCAGGCAGGAGGTGACGAGGAAACAAGGAGAAAGGAGGGAAGAGCCCCAGAGTGGGGGAGATGCTGGAGAGACAAAAAAGATAGGAAACCAGGAGAAGAAAGAGGAAAGACATGAAAGAAAAGAAAAAAAAAAAACCAAACAAACAAAACACCCCAAGGTGCTTGGAGCAAACCAGGCGGGGAAGGCTGAAATGGAGGCGGCCCAGCAGAGGGAGCCCAGGAAGCCAGGCAGAGGAGAGGGCAGGCTGGGTGGGGGGAGAGCGGGAGAGAGAAAGTGCTGTGCTCTGTGGATTATTGTGTGTTTGTCATCCGGAATGGTATAAGCTGTAGGTACAGCATCCCCTGCCCATGATTTATGGTCCCTGTCAGGCGGGGAGCGCGCTTTGTCTGCTGTAGCGTGGAGGATGAATGCGTTGCTGTCACCGCAGCCCGGCCAGCCTTTCTCTCTCTCTGCTCCGAACGCTGGCTCCCCATTTCACGCCCGTGAACATAAACAATCTTTTGTAAACCTGACAGTCACACTTGCTTCTTTGGAAACATAAAGCAGAAATGTATGACTCGGCTTTCATTACCCAATTTCCTACGCTATATAAAAACACTCAGGAAAGACATGTAAGTGGTCGCGAGACCTGGGAAATTGGAAGTGTCCTGGAGGGAAAAGAAAGAGGCGGAAGGGAGGAGGGGAGTCCGGGGGTGAGAAGGAGCTGCGGAGGAGAGAAGATGATATGTCCAACCTTACCACATCCTTCCCAGAACGCGCTGTCTGATAAACTGGGCCATTCAGACACATAATTATATTACATTTCTGAATAATAGACATTTCCTGCCTGAAGTGTTGCTTTTTTTCCCCCCTCTCCTTTTAACCCAGACTGCAGTAATGAAACAGTCTTGAGATCAAAGCTGGCTGATAATGTTGCTTTGTTTTTTTCTCCTTTTTTCTGCTTTACATTTTTCTTCCCTACTAGCCATTCGGCAAACTCCAAGTCAAAAGTGTAACTTCTTTTTAAAGAGCTATTAGGGTGCCAATTGCAGTGATTTCTCAGCTGGAGTGTCTCAGCGGGGTCTCAGATCCAGAGTGGAGAATTTTCTTCCATTCTTGAGACCTGGAGCCTTGCCAGGCGAACAGGTGAAGGCTGCCTGGCAGGAGGGAGTGCCGGGGGCAACTCCACGGGTGGGCGCGGAGGCCTGGTCTAGCATCCATGGGGCACCAGCCCTGGCTTTTCTTCAGAGATGCTTGACTTCTCTCCCTGCCTTCCGTTATATTCAGTTACAGTCTCAGCAGAGGGGTGGGGCGCTCAGAGGGCTCTGGCGGCTTCTACTGCACTGGGGATCTGGTCTGAATGGCCTGGACTAATGGGTATTAGTGAGGTTACCTCAGCAACACTCCAGGCCAGTGAGGTTCCTGACTTTGTGGATCTGGGAGTGGAAGGCTACTTGCCATTATTTTAACCATCCTTCCCCAGCTTCTTTCAGCTCAAAATCTTTGAGAAGCCTTTAGTGAGTTGCTCTAGTTTGTCTGATGTTTGCTTTTGAACAGAAAGGGGGCCTGGCCTCATCCACTGAAGAGTTGACGGTGAACAACATTAAAGCTGGGTAACTGTAAATGCCAACTCCAGCCTTGTTCATTGACCTACAGACCTGGGGAAGTCACTCTGCTTCTGTGAATCAGCTTCCCCAGAAAGACAGAGACCCATTCACCCATTCACCCATTCACCCATCACACACACACACACACACACACACTTTCAAGGCCTGGAAAATTTCAAATCAAAAGTATTTTCAGGCCCTGGCTGATTGGCTCAGTGGTGGAGCATTGGTGTCTGGATGTCCTGGATGTGATTCCTGGTCAGGGCACACAAGAGAAGCTCCCATCTGCTTCTTCAACCCTCCCCCTCTCACTTCTTTCTCTCTTCCCCTCTCCTCCTGCAGCCATGGCTCGATTGGAACAAGTTGGCCCCAGGCACTGAGGATGGCTCCATGGCCTCTGACTCAGGCACTAAGAAGAGCTCAATTGCTGAGCAACAAAGCAACATCCCAAATGGGCAGAGCATCACCCCCTAGTGGGCTATCAGGTGGATGCCGGTCGGGATGCATGTGGGAGTCTCTCTCTGCCTCCTCTCCTTTCACTAAATACAAAAAAAAAAAAAAAAATTAGAGAGAGAGAGAAAGAAAAGAAAGTATTTTGGAGTACCTACTATGTATCTAGCACTATACTAGGTTCTATAAATTGGGTGCTACAAAAAATAATTTTGGTTTAAGGTTTCCAATGTACTGATACTTATATGGAAGTATAGAGATTGGTTGTAAAGACGTGCCTCAGACCTGCATGTGGCATGCCCCCCTCTCTTCCCCCTCCCACTCTGTCCATGCCAAGTTCCAGCCATTACGTTTTCAAGGTCATACTCTCACTGACATCCTTCGTGAAACCTCCTTCCCTCTACAGCCCATGCTCAGTGGTCTGTCCCTATGAACTTATGTCCTATTCCACTTCTGTGGTAATTAATCATATGCCATTTTTGTGCCAGTTCTCACATGGCTCTTAAGTCTTATGTGGAGTATCTTGAGAGATTGAGATTTCAATCTTGTGCAGTTCCTCTGAGTATCTTCCCAGCAGGCATTGTGAGGATTTGCTATACAATACAACCAAACTTTCGGAAAACACAGACCTCAAGACTGTTCTAGATTCCCCAGATTGCCGCATATAGAGGCATGTTTGTGTACATTTCTGACTTCTTTTCCTAAGAACATGTCCGTAAGGAATTATGTTTAATTAAAAATATATATCACAGGCCTGACCTGTGGTGGCGCAGTGGATAAAGTGTCGACCTGGAAATGCTGAGGTCACCGGTTCAAAACCCTGGGCTTGCCTGGTCAAGGCACATATGGGAGTTGATGCTTCCAGCTCCTCCCTCCATCTCTCTCTCCTCTCTCTCTCTGTCTCTCTCTCTCCCTCTCTCTCTCCTCTCTAAAAATGAATAAATAAAATAAAATAAAAATAAAAAATATATATATATATCACAATTTAAATATCTTTTTAAACTCATTCCATGGCCATTTATTTTTCACAAGAAAACATAGCTTTATTATTTCAAATGAATTACAGTGTGCATGATGAGTGTTAAGAATGAGAACACAGAGTGGAGATTTGGGTGGTAGGGAATGGTAAGCCCATATCTTGGCTGAGTTGCTTCCTTCTGATACCAGTCTCTTAACATGGTTCTCATCTGTACCTCAAAACTTTTTTCAATTCTTCTTCTGGTTCTAGGACTGTGGGTTAGCTCACAAATATAGTAAACCAATATGGAAAAAAATCTACCAAGCATCTGTGTAGTTGGTACCAAAATCCTGTTGGTTATTTGAAAACTAAGTATATCCTTAATGTCCCGTGAACCATCACTTACGCATCACACCCACCTCAATCTTTCTTGTCTGTAATCTAAGGAGGCAGCAGAGTGTAGTGAAAACATGTAGACTTTGACTTTAGACCTGGTTTCAAATCCTGATCCACCATTTCACTAGCTATGTCGTTTAAGCAAATGCCTTCTTTGAAGCTGTTTGCTCACCTGTATAGTGGGCAAGGTGAGAACTCACCCAGTGGGGTTATTATGAGGATTAAATCTGCAATGACTATCATATAGTAGGTACTTATCATTGTGAATCCTTTTCTTTCTCTCTCTCCATCATCTGCTATAAATACATATCCCTGTTTCATGATATCCAAAACATGGGCTTCAAAAATCCTCAATGCTGGCAATTCTTAGGGGAGAAATAAACAGGCAGTCCTCTGAGCACGCCTAACCACGATGTACAGACTCTGATAGAGACTCGAGTTTCTTCAGAGCTCCAGAGGAACCCTTCCTCTGTTATTGTTAAGCGAGTGCATTGGACAAACAAAGTGAGCACAATGAGATGAATTTAATACCTGCCAGGCGGCAGAACAAATGTTGTTGATCTTGCTGATACTATATAAAAAGCAGGAAAGTGGATCTAGTTTGGTCCTTTGGCAATTTATAATCCCTTTGCCTCACTAGGAAATTTTTATGAAGACAGACACTCTTTTGAGGCTGGAGAGAAAAAGACACCTACTTATACAGGCTGCCTAAGCCTCATCATTAGGGAGAATCTCGGACGTGGGGCTTCTCACATGCCCAACAATCAGAGTAATAAAAACCAAAGAAGGAGAAATGGAGAATACAGCTGGCCTTCATTTAAGAAGCATCCAATATATGGAAATCATAGACCTTCTCTCACCTCTAATCCGCCCTTCCTCCCCCAACACAGATAAAATTAAGGGAAGTTATTCATAGAGCAGCAGAAGAATTCCTTCCATTTTAACAATTCCTAGAAGTAGCAAGCTTTTCTAGTGGGTGTACAGAATACTTTACAGTCAACAGAGTAGGTATCCTCATTGCACAGGAGAATTTGGGAGGACAGAAAGATAACAAGGAAGAGTTGTTTCAAGGCTGTAGGACGATGGCTCTCATTCCCAGTTTCCCGAAGTGGATGGCATTTGCTTTGGAAAACGTTTAGATAGTGATAACAGTAGTACGTTCCAACACGGTGGCAGCCTAGGTCTTCTTAAGATCCTGTCCAGGCCATGGAAAAGAGATTTGCGCTGTTATCTCAGCCAGAATTTGGTTCCCCCCTCCAAATTCTCAGGTTGACTGGCCATGGGCAGGACGATAGAAGAATCTCCTAGGGGTACAATGTTTACAACAGAGAGGCCCAGCTTAATAAACCCCAGAGAGTCAAGCTTCTTTCTCTCATCATTAGGACCATACCCGAAACTGCTGGTTGGTGTGAAGAAACCCACCACAACTCTTGGTTTTCTGTTTTAATCATCTTTGGAAATTTGAGGCTTAGTGGTTATTTATTTATTTATTTATTGTTACAGAGACAGAGAGAAAGACAGAGAGAAGGACAGACAGGGTCAGGCAGACAGAAAGGGAGAGAGGTGAGAAGCATCAATTCTTCATTGCAGCACTTTAGTTATTCATTGACTGCTTTCTCATATGTGCCTTGACTGGGTGGCTACAGCAGAGCACCCTTTACTCAAGCCAGCGACCTTGGGCTCAAGCCAATGACCTTGACCCTCAAGCCAACGACCTTTGGCCTCAAGTCAGCAACCATAAGGTCATGTCTATGATCCCATGCTCAAACCAGTGACCCCGTGCTCAAGTCGAATGAGCCTGCACTCAAGCTGGTGACCTTGAAGTTTCGAACCTGGGTCTTCTGTGCCCCAGTCTGGCACTCTACTCACTGCACCACCACCTGACCAGGCAGAGCTTAGTAGTTATTAGGGCACAGTTTCCATGGAACAGGAATTTGGAAATAGCTTATATAGGGGGTTCTGGCTCAGGTTCTTTTCTGAAGTTGTAATCAAGACAATGGTTGAGACTACAGTCATCTGAACGCTTGACCGGAGCTTGAAGACTCCTTTCCAAGTAGGCTCAGTTCCTCTCTGGTTGTTTGCAGGGCTTCTTAGTTCTTTGCTAAATGGTTCTCATGTAGCAACTTAGTTCTGGGTGTCACAAGCTATCATTTTTTTTGTGTGTTAAAAATTTTAAATTTTATTTAGAATATTAACTTTAAACTATCACTTTTATATTCTATTTGTTAATGGAGAGTTGCTATCTATGTCCAGCCTACTTTCAAGTGGGGGGGAGGGGGCAGAGATTAAGGTGGACTACCTGAAAAGATATGTATAAAGAATTTGTGGAATGTTAACAACCCCTATATGGTCCCATTTCTATTCTTATATATACATTCAAAAATCATAGCTTTGAACCTGTATTTTTACTCCTGGACATTTCAATTTTCACTTTATAAAATTATCAAAATGTGATGTTGAAATTGTGTGAGAATATAAAATACAAATAAATACTTTTGCAGATATTTATTAGGTATGTAAAACCAAATAATACAGAAAGTTTATTTTGAGTATTTTCTCTCTATGAGTCTTTTTCACTGGTTATATTGGGTAAGCTCCATTCCTTACCTTACAGAGTTTCTCTATAACCTTTCTTCACTGCCTTCAGAGACTGTCAATATGTGTTTAAATGTATAGTTATTTATTTTGGAAATAGTTAAGAAGTTTGCACTGCCAGCTTAATGAGGTTGTTCAATGGGTGTTTTGGAGAGTAAATAACAGGAAAGGTGCAGAGTCCACAGTAGGGCCTTTTCCTCTTTCTTTGCTACAGGAATCCCCTGTTCCAAATGCAATGGAAATCATGTCTGGTAAGATGCTGTCCAGCTTGACTTTGTTCTCTCGAGCATCAACATTGGGACTAGACATTTAGTGGATGGTTATAGGTATGCTTTGGCCACTTAGTAGAAGGGGTTCCAAACTGAAGCTGGAAAGTATAAGAGGTTGCTGAGCAAGGATGGCATTCAAGCACACAAGGAGGCTGTGCCAGGCATTATACAAAAGCAAGAAATGGCAAAGAGTTTCCAAGTAGGTGGGAAAGTATTGAGATGAGGGAGCTGGGGCCAGGTATTTCTTTTGACAAAGAACCAGCCACTGGACTGACGATCAAGGGACACCAGAGGGCAGTGACTGATAAAAGCGAGGGACCTAGGACTTTTTGAGACCTTGGCACAGAAGCCCAGATATAAGAACTGGGGTTCAGGGTGAGGCCAGGTTCCAGCGGTAAAGGAGACATCCAATGATAAGACCTGAGGTCAAAACAGAAGTAAGTGAGACTCAGTGCTAAGTCCCTGAACTTGGTGAACATCATGGTTCCTGTGAGAGGGGAACTGCAGAGACAGGAAGCCCCATTGGATGCAACACAGCCAGCGGCTTCCAGGTGCTGGGGATTTCCCAGGATGCTCTGCAAAGGAGGAGAAAGAGCAAGGAAGGGGGTATATCCCTGACACCTCCCACCTCCCATGAGGTCCTGCTGCTCAGCTGCCCCTGCCTCTGGATGCCCAGGCATGGGGAGATGTCTCAAGCGGGGAGTGTCCCAAGGAGCACTGGGTTTTGGCAGACCAGATCATAGGCACAAGTGGGCTGGAGGCTCAGGGAGCTTTCAGCCTTCTTTGGAGGCGAGGTGGGCTCCTTCTCCTCAGGGGGCTCATTTCAATGTTAATGAAACTACGAAGGTGGGCACAGTTGTTTTCTTCTAAAAATTCCATTTCACCCTTCCTTGCTCTCTGAGCACACCTCTCTGATTTAGATACACTGTGTTTAATTAAAGCTGTGTTTGTTTTTTTTCCTCCTGAGCTTCCTCCACTTCATGCCAAATCCTCTCCAGCTTCCCGCACTTGAGCAGATTGTTTCCTCAGGCTGTCCCCCTTCCCCCATCCCCCATTTGCCTTGGGGGGACCCTCTGGACATGAGCAGGGTGGGGCTTTTCATTCTTTGCTTTGCCAGTGGGATGGAGGGAGTTTTGCGGTGGGAACTGAGGATCGCACTAGATGGGGAGTTAGTGCACCTCACTTTAGGTAAACCCGAGAACCCATGTCAGAAAAAGCTGAACTGTACGAAAACTTCAGGACAAGGGAGAGTTTCCAATGGATGGGAGAATGCTGGGATAAAAAAGCAGGGGGCAGTTTTTTTTCTTCAGGTAAGTGCACCTCCCAGCATGCTGGGACCTAGAGCAGGTGTCCCTTAAACAGCGACTTCTCTCCTGCGTTTCAAGCAAGACTTCATCAACTCAATGAAGAATATAATAGAAAACTTTACAGGCACAGAGCCCAGCCAGTACTAACTAGCGTCGATGTGCCAGGAACAGCACTTGCACATAGCCAGTGAAACTTTCCCCGGAACTTTCATATTTTACTTGTTCCACATATGAAGAAGTTATGATTCGGAGAGGTTAAGATTCCTGTCTAAGCTCATATGGCTTGTAAACAGTAGAACCAATTTGAATCCAGATTTGCCTCACCCAGTCCCGCATTTTCCCACTGGATCCGGAAAAGACCTCAAAGGTCATCTAGTCTGCAGCGACTGAGGCTGTTCTGATTTTCCAGAAGCCATCAATGGGGCGGGGTGGGGGCAGGGATAGGATAGGGGGTGCTGGCTGTGAGGTCTCTCACATCAGAAATGCCAGACCTTTGAGAGGAAGGCAGGGTGGTAGAGAGCAGGGTGTGAAAGGCTTACCAGCAAGCTCCAGTCACAACTGGCCAATCAGAGACGTGGATTTGGCTTGACTCCCTGATATGGTCACATACTCATTTGGTGGAATGACAAGGTTTGTATTCTTGGTGCTTAGGCCTATGGTCTTTTCATCTCTCTAGGTTGACTCTCACATCTTCTGGGTAAACTGAGGCACCCTTGGTATTCAATACATGGGGTACTTAGCTTGGAAAGATTTAGTATTTTTTGGCTAGTGCCATCATTGATTGTTCATCTTCCAGCTCAGGGCTGTTCAATAGAAATATAAAGCAAGCCACATGTGTAATTCAAAAATTTTTAGTAGCCACATTATAAAAAGTAAAAACAAAGAGGGAATATTAATGTGAATAATATATTTTATTTAAACCAGTGTATCTAAAATATAAACAACATACAAAAAGCAATATAAAAAATAATAAGATATTTTACATTCCTTTTCTTTGTTCATACCATTCAAAATCCACTCTACTTTTCATTTATCATGGGCTTCAGTTTGGACGAGTCACTGTGCAAATGCCCTGTAATCCCATGTGGCTGGTGGCTGCTCTATCTGAGTGTGCATCCCCGGTTTGTAAGTTCTTATGAGAGGACAATAGTTGATCCAGTCATAGGCTCTTCTCCCTGGAGTGGAGTGTCAAGAGTGGGGGAGCAGACAGATGTGTCCTCTTTGGCTCTCCATGTAGTCCTCGTAGAGAGCATCCCGGAGCTGGTACCCAGCTTCTCTGCAAAGATGAGCTGCGGGAGGAGGATGTGGTTCTATGTTAAAGTGGCTCTAAGTGCGGAGAGTGATTCCAAGGGGATTACAAACTGTGGCTCAGTAAAATGCACCTGTTCCTGTTATGCATTTCTGTGTAGACAAAGACTGATGAAGTTTTGTAATCGGTAAAGGCAAGCGTGGCCCTTGGGAAGAAGTGAGGCAGGAAAGGTTTGTCTTCAATGTTCCTATTTCCCCCTGAGCTTGCTTTTGTCTTTCAGACTCAAGGGACTTCTACCCCTGTCCAGTGGAAGTCTCAGAGGCCATGCTCTGCCTCCCAAGGACATTGATGACTCTTCTTTATAGCTGTTGGGCTTGGGAGAGACATAGAATGTAAGCAGTGCCCCCCTCTGCTATCACATCCAGTGATATGTTGAGTGTTTGGTGATTTGAGATTTGGGGGCAGTAGGCCTCTGATGTAGAAAGAGGAGGGTAATGTGTATGGAATTGACTGTAGACTGGCAGGGAACAAACTGACAAGTCGCCATGGCTCTTGTGGAGATCACTTTCACCTAATGACACTCTGGCCCCTTTCCCCTCTTCTTGGGCACTGAGATGAGTTCACAATCATCTGTGGGGGAATACACTTTTGTCTTGGACCAGTCTCCATCCTTGGGCAGGGTTTTAATAGGAGACTTGAGGCCAGTAATCCTCACACTCCACTGTTGGTTTTGCTAGAACTTGTACACAATTACAGGGGTTCTTACTCCTTGTTGGTACCCCCATTTCCTTTGCATCTAGATCCCTCCCTTCTACTCTTGGGGTCTTTAAATTGTCTTGTCCCTTAGACATATGGTGCCCTAAATTTATATATCAAACTTGGCTTCAGACAGAAAGCTGATTTCCAGTCTTGTCTGATTGTGGACGAAGGTGAGAGAATTCCACAGAACCAAAAGAAACAGGTGTGTTTTCCAAGTGCTAGTGAGCTTTGGACAGCACTGTATGGTATCTGTTTTATTCTTGAGAGGTGACTGTTAGGCCATCGTGCAGAAAACAGCAACAGAAAAATAGATTCCTTCCTCCAGCTTTTCTGTCTACTTGTTCTTTCCTGCAGTGTGCTGACCAGATAGAGGTGCTTTACCAGTCCTCCGACAGTGCACATCAGTCAGGTCAGAAATCATGCCAGCATGCTTCTCAAAACAACAGAAATCAAGATCCGGGAGTACTTAACTTCGGGACTTAGTCACATGGCCACAAAATCAGCGTTGGAAGGCCCATTGCAACAGTCTCTAGCATGGACTGGACTCTACCAGCTTCCTTCTGACCTACCAGCTTACCTCGTCCTCTACCACTAACCTGCCACACACACTGGCTTCGGCCATACCCATTGCCTCACTGCTCCTCGACACATGCACTGCGCATGAGCACACCTCCGAGGCTCTGTTCTTGCTGCTCCTTTTTCTCCAGACGGCTTGTCACCCAACACTCTCAAGGCTCGCTCTCTCGTTTCCTTCAAGTCCTGTTCAAATGTCACCTTCCTAGTGAGGCTTGCCTAACCACCCTCTCCCCCTCCATTGCAGGTCTACAGTTCTCCATGTAGGCACCTGTCTCAGTTTGTTTGCTCATGGCACTTATCACTACATGTCATTAGTACATTTTTTTAATTTGCTTATTGCCTGTCCTTTCCACCAGAATATAAGTTCAAATAAGGGTAGAAACTTCATTTTGTTCCTTACTGTGTAGAGCACAGACCAGCCCAGGGCACATGAGAAATGAAAAATAAATGTTGAATACATGAGTGGATAAACGCATCTAATCTCCCATTCTATCTGCCCATAGCATCCTTGACAGATTCTGGTTTCTATTTATATATCTTTTGGAACAGCACACCCAACAACATCTATGATTGGATAGCTGTAATTGTTATAAAGGTCTCTGTGTGGAAGCATGGTGTGGTGAAAAGTGTCTCAGGCTCTTTCCAATAAGACAAGAGCTTGGGCACCAGGGTACAAGCCAGGCAATAAAACAGGAGGCTGAGCATCCCAGAGTCTGAGCTAGTCCTGCCATCCATTTCCCATAAGATGTTGGAAAATTTGTATTATCTCTCTGGCTTCAGTTTTCTTTTCTGAAAAATGAGGTTACATAGACATGGAAGAGGCCTCCATGACCAGCACAAATTTCTGCAGAGATGAAAGGATCGAGCAGAAGTAAGATAGTAGGTGTTATTTAGCCTAAATATGGAATCTTAAGGGCATCTCAGCTAATGTGTGTGCATGTATGGGTGTCTCTCTGTGTGTGTGTCATTTGCAAAAGCACATAAGTGTGTAGACATGCCATCTCAAACTAGACTGTGGCCCTTTTGTTGGGGAGTCATATCACCTGTTTCTTTCCTTTTACTCCACAGAAACCATACAGAGAGCTGGACCAGCTCAAAAGGTTGTTAACTGATTTAATATGAGCACAGGAGTAACTGTGCATTTATGTAAAGGCTTTCTCAGAGGGCTCTCAGCACTCTGCAGGTAATGGACGTATTTATCCTGAGAGCACCTCTGTGAGGCAGTTACAGGACAGGGGTGACCAGACTCTGCAATAAATAATGCCAAGAACAGCAAGAAGCAACGCTAGCCCATAACTCTGAGGCCCTGGAGGAGATGGGACGGGCTCAAGGTCACCCAGTGAATTGAGAGTAGGATAAGCATTTGTGCTCCAGTGAGGTGACTCATTCTCCCCAGCACTTCTATTCTCAAGGCCTGTCCTCATGTCTCCTGGACTGGGTCAGGCCTTTCATATGCATGGCCCAATGCATAATTAAACAGGTTTCTTCACTGGAGGACTTTGTAGACACTTTGACAAATTACTTTGTTAACTGTTAATTTCCATGAGGGGTCTCCAGTATGCAAAGTTTCCCACATTTACTTGTCCATGGAAACTTTCTTTCCCAGAATCTCATTGGATTGATGAAATGACAATTTATTAGTATATGGCATCAAACTTCTATTGCAGAAGGCAATATATAGATTTCGCCAGCTGGGATGTTGGTGATTTTGTAAATATATATAACTGTCATTGGATGCTAAGACATCAAGAGGGAAAGTTACTTTGCATGAGACAATGAGAGCAATAAATTGAGGAGGAAAGAGAAGAGAAGAAAGAGAATAGGTAAATGGAAGAAGCCAGGAAGAGGGTTAGAAGTCAAGATTCAGTGAAACTCCAGGATGATGGGGAGAACAAAAAATATTTTAAAAGGATGCTTACTACCTCTTTGAAGTTGTTGGAGGTACAGTGTAAACCTCTCCTCCATTATCTTCTTCTCCCACTTAATCAGGAAGTCTTTTAGGACCATGTATGCTCTATAGAGTAGTGTGTGTATGTGTGTAAAGGAATCAAGAAAGAGTTTTATTCCATCCCTGACCTTTTGTGGACAGAAACAGATAGCAGTAACTGAAACAAAGATGGAGGCAAAGATGACCATGAGAAGTAAACTTCTGGGTGTTCATGTAACTTTCTGGGAGAACTGGGGCACTATGAGGCTTGAGATAAACTCCCTAAGATCTCAATTGCACCCCAGTCTGTAACTGGGTGTATTATAGATTAGCTCTCTCCTAATACTGCCCTCCAACATGTCTTCCTAGATTCCAATTACTGTCCCCATTTTCACATAGTAGCCCAGGCATCTGGAGTCACAGAAAACACACATCCTCAGATAGTGATTCCATTTCCTTTTAGCAGTCTGGTCTCCAGATTCAACATACTTAATTCCTTTCACATGTCTCATAGAGCTAGTTACCACCATCCTGGTCATCCTTATCTGGACACTCTCCAGGATTAAAATATGCCTCTTAGTGTTTATACAATACAACAACTGTGGTCTGCCCATCACCCATTATAGTAGGGTCTTTACTTTCTGTGATCTGGAACTTCTGCTTCCACTAAGGAAGTGCCCATTTGACCCAGCATTGTTTTTATTGAGCAGTCACATTGTGTTCTTGACATCATTAAACTTGTGGTCAGCTAAAATCCTTGTCAGGTAATAAATAAGTTTACCCATTTTGGTTACAGCTGTTCTGATTGGATGGTATTACTGCCACATGGGTGAGAACTGCTGTGTTTCATGTCGTGTTATATAACGATTATGGTTTATATCATGTTGTGATGGGGGAGGATGTCTTCAAGTACATGCACATGTGCACAAGCATTGAGAGCTACCATGTGCCACTTTAAGGGAAGCCTGGGTGTAACGAAGTGATAATTAACAGCGTCAGTCACAAGCAACTATTTTCTTCTCTTCCTGTGCTACGCAGCTTGTTTGTCAAAGCGTGCTGATGTGCTAGTGATAGGCTCTATGTAAACACATGAGTAGACAGAGGGAAAGTCTGGCAGACAGTGATTGCAGAATGGGTGCTGAGACCCCATTGCAAATATCCTGAACAGTACTGATAGTAACAGTGTAGAAACACAACTCACCTTAAACAGCTTTTAAGTGTTTCTGGGGTTGGAAGTAGGCATGGTGAGGGGAAGGAATAAAAAAAAGAGTACTGTAGAAGGATGTTGACATCTTCAATTATACTAGGTGAGTTTCTGTTTTATCAGAGCCATGTTAATATATCCTGATGGAAGTGGTTCTGGAGGGGTCAAAGTCCCCAGTGAGCCATTTGTCCTTATCCTACGGCCTCACAGGACAATGGTGCAAATGTGGAGAGGCAAGAGAGAAGGTTTTCCCTCTTCCTCTAGTCACTAGCTGTGTGACCCTGAGCAAACCACGCCTTCTTGGTCTCAGTTTCTTCATCTATAAAATGGATTTTCTGCTTGACTTTGGGTGTTGAACACACAATACAATATACAGATGATGTATTATAGAATTGTACACCTGACACCTATATAATTTTATTAACCAATGTCACTGCTATAAATTCAATTTAAAAAATGGATTTTCCATCCATGCTGTCACAAAAAAACCAGTCACAGAAATATGAAGTATAGCAGAAGGATTGTAGTAACTATATATAGTGTCTAAATATAGTAAGGTATATAAATGTCTAATCACTATGCTGTCCACCCAAAACTAATATACTATTGTCTGTCAACTGTGATTGGAAAATAAATTAATTAAAAAATGAATTTTCCCAGGTGGATTTATGGGATAGTGAATGGTAGAACCAGTGCCCTGATGCCCTAGGAGCTATACTTTAGCGCCTGGCCCAGTATTTAGCCAGGGTCTAGTTTGGATAGAGGGCCCAGCACTCACGCAGTCAGCATGGTGTGAGCCTCTGGGGGGCGGGGTCAGACCTCCTGGTGAGACGTGGGTGTTCAAAAACAAATGGCGGCCCTCCTTCCTGAGCCTGCAGAGGAGGTCAGATCTGCACACAGATAGCCGTCCTGCCAGGTAGAAATGGGAAGCCCTTGAAGCAAGAAAATGTAAAAAGAGAGAGTCTACTTAGAGGGGGAAATGAGTGGGGCGGAGGAAAGTCCTGGAAGGGCTGGAATTTTTCTGAGCCTGAAGGATGAGTAGGAAATAAACACAGAAGGGGCGTCAAAAGGAACCCCATTTTGGATAAAGGGGAAAGTATGGTTTCTACCTGAAGGCAGACTATCTTCAAAAAAGTGATCTGGTTCAGCCATCTCGCCAGTAAAGATAAATATTATTGCAAAGCATTTGACATGCCAGGGACTGTTTGATCCCGCTCAGCAACCACAGCGGGGGAGGGGGGTGGAGGAACAGGGCATTCTGTCCAATAGTGCGCAGAATGGGAAGTTGTGGGAGGCAAGGTTAAAGGTCATTTCCTGGAGGGCAGCCTTAATTCAGTAGGGGGGAGGAACCCTGAGGATTTTGGAGTAGGGTTTTGATCCAAGTGGTACTTTTAAGGAAGTGATTCAGGCCACTGTGCCTTGTATGGATGAGGAGTCTCCTCAAGGCTCTCTGCCTGCTTTCTGAGATCCCCAGAAATATATTTCAGTCTAACATCATGAATTCAAAGGAACGGGGCATGGGAGATACAGCTGAGATTCAGACCCACATACAGTTTCCCAGAGGAGTGAATGGGTTAAAGTGATTAGCTAGTCATTGAATTCAGTCATTCATTCAGCAAACATTTAAGAAAGATCTAAATGTGTCAGGCACAGTGCTAGGCACTAGGAACAAGGTCAGGCCTTGTTTTACTCAGCCCAAGACTTGGTTCAAAGATGCTCTCTTCAAGAAGTCTTTTCTCATACATCTTCTGATGGGAGTCTCTCCCTTCTCTCAAGTTAGCTGCTGAGATTTTCCTACTTTCTCAAGTAGCTCACTATCTAGTGGTAGTGGGGTCCTTCATAGGCTTGATCCCATGTGATAAGTGGCGTTGGAGCTCTGCCAGGGTACAATGAGAGCAGAGAGGAAGTGCAGTCAGAGAAGACTTCTTGGACGAAGTGAAATCTGAGCAGGGCCTCCAAAGGGAGTGCTGGAGACAAGAAGCAGAAGGTCTGGGGGCAGAAGCTGTGAGCGGAGGGGTCAGGAGAGATGCTGTGGCAATCAGGTTGCAGAGAGACTGTGAGCCCTGTTGAGGAGTTTGAACTTCATTTGATAAATGGTGATGAGCCACTGATGTCTCAGGCAGAGAAACGAAGTGGTCAAATTTGAATTTTCCATTGATGGTATAGCATACACTAGTATTGTCCTGGATAATCCTCTAAGGATTTTGCAAATAATCCTCACAATGACCTTATAAGAGAGGTGTTTTTAGCATTCTCATTTTATAGATGAAAAAAACTGAGACTTAGCGCTTAAAAGACTTGCCCAGGGCCACGCAGAGAAGAGGGCAGAGCTAGGATTGGATGCTGGGCGCTCTGGCTCCAGAGTCTGTGCCCTCATCCAGTCTACTCTTCTACACTCGGGGGACACCGAGATGTCCCAGGCTGCAAGTCTAGAAGTTGGGAGACCCAGCTGAAGTCTGTTGCAGAACCCTTGGTGGGAGATGCTGAGATCTTTAACTTTAACTAGTGGTGAAAGGGGCTGTATTCCAGAACTGTTAGAGAGGAAGGCATCAGGTGCTGGTGACTGCCCGGAGGAAAGGAGTCAATGCTGGGCAAGCCTGGGGTGGGCAAACACTGTTTGTGAAGGCCCGAGAGTGAATATTTTAAGCATTGGGGACATATAGTCTCTATTACAGCTACTCAATTGCCTTTGCAGAATTTTAAGAGTGACTATCTGTAGATAACATGTAAACAAATTAGCATGGCTGTGTTCCAATAAAACTTTATTAATGGACACTGAAATTGGAATTCCATAGAGCTTTCATGTCATGAAACATTCTTCTTCTCTTGTTTTCAATCATATAAAAATGTAAAAAGCATTCTTAGCTCCAGAGCTGTACAGGATTAGGCAGTGGGCCAGATTTGGGCAGTGGGTCATAGTTTGCTGAACTCTGAGCTAGTTCCTGGGAGGGGGAAGTGAATGGGGGCATGGGGAGGAAGATATCCAGATCCATCTAAGCAGAGGACAACGAAGGCCCAGAGCGCGTTTCTGAGTCGAGGCCCCTGCCCTGTGTCCTCTGCCGTGTGCGCACGCTGTGATGGAGTAATTCAGACCAACGTGCAACGCTCGACACCTAGACCCGAGCTGCTGCTAATAGCAGAACGTTTGCAAGGACAGCAGTAACGAGCAGTGGCTTCACTTCTCCCAGCTCGCTCTGCTCACCCCAGGCCTGGTGGTAATGAAAACACAGTTACATAAACACCGAGGTCATGGTCACACAGCCACCCTCATAGTAAAGCATTTCCGAATACTAATAGTTTTTATTTAATGCAAAAAGCCAGGTTGTACGGGAGAGCTTAAGGTGACCCGAAATCCCGCTCTCAATTGCACCACTTTATAAATAAAAAATCATTCTTCAGGCGAAACTACTCCAGTGTTGTTCATCCATGTTGGAGAGAGGGAAACGAAAGTCTGGAACTGTATCTGAACAAGCATCTTATGACACCAGTGGTGTGGCCATGGGTTATATGTCAAATCCTCCAGTAGAAACTTGGTAAGGGGCACCCCCTAGGCCATGCCACTCCAGGAAATCTCTTTTTCTGCCCAGGAGGTAACCCTTTCATAGTGTTTGTCATGAGGGAAGCTGCTTGCACAATAGTTTGTGGCTGCCACTTTTGAGTGCTAACTACATGCCTACTTGGGCAGCCCCTGGGGGTAGTGACACAATGGTAGGTGGTTGATTGATACTGAACATATGAACATACGGGTCTTAGAGAGTGCCTTGTCCAAGTGGGTTTTAAATGTTGATAACTTTTTTTTATCAGTAGAAACTCATGCATAAAATCACCTTTACATAGAACCCCATGATATAACCTATAAAAGAAAGGCCACAGCAAGTGCCCCCTCTCACATAGTAGGCCCTGAAGAATCCTAAAGATTGGAATATGGGTAGGATCTTCATTTTATAAAGTAGGAAATGGAGGCCGAGAGAGGTTAAATGACTTTTCCAGAGCATACAGCTCTGGCGAAGGCAGTTACTTCCCAAGTCAGTACTGACTTCACTGTAAAAGGTCATCTTGCACCAGAATTTTCTGGAGATTGCTCCAACTATGGGCACAGACACTCCCGTGTCAGCCGGTTAGCTCTTGATCTTCACTAGGGAGAGCGTGGTGACATGGGATTAGCCCTGGATTACATAGCAGCAATTTGGGGTTGAGTCCCAGTTGCCACTCACCGGCTAGGTGACCTTGAACAAGTAACCTCCTACTCTTAGCGCTGGCTTTCTCAGGTGCAACATTGGAACAATAATCAGATTTGTTACAAGAATCTTGCGGCAGAGGTGAAAGTGTTGTGTACAAGGCTGTATCTAAGAATGTGGTTCCGGCTGTTCTGGGCCGGCCTCTGGCCGCCCCACAGAAACCCACAGCCTGGGCTTGTGAGAAAGGGGACCGTGTGGGATTTCCAACCAGCCGGGCAGCATTCTCAGCAGCTAAGGATAGGCTTTTTGGGGTTGGCAAAAAAAAAAAAATACTGCTGCATTTCAATCCTTGCTCTGTGCCCATCTTTCTAGCTCCAGCCGCGTCTCCCATCTGCCATCCATCCAGGCAAGTGGGAGGGAAAAAGGACCTTTCTTTACCCTCTGGTTCCTGAGCAGCGTTCAAGAGTTACGGGCTTTTGCTCCCCCAAGAAAGAAACATTATCCTGAGCCTTCAAGGGTGAGGATTCTGCGTGTAACAGGTCTGAATGATGACTTTTCCCTACCTTCCTACCGGAATTTAAGAGGACCCTAGAGCAGCCGAGTTTATTAGGACCCATAAGAACCATGCTATAACCAGGACACCCGCAGCCATAAA
This sequence comes from Saccopteryx leptura, assembly GCF_036850995.1. NCBI lineage: Eukaryota > Metazoa > Chordata > Mammalia > Chiroptera > Emballonuridae > Saccopteryx > Saccopteryx leptura. The sequence continues at coordinate 28,988,121 of NC_089506.1, read as the reverse complement.
CCTCTACCTTGAAGTTTGCAACAAATCCTGAAATGGTGAACTAGGACGAGCTCTTGTCTCTGTCAGCAGAAAAAAATAAAATAAAATAAAGGCAGAAATGCAAACTCAAGCAGAAAAAGAGAGCTGGGAATGGAAGGCAGGCAGAATGAGAGAGAATAACGGCAACAGTGATGCTGTTAATGATAGTCAAAATAATAATCATGACAAAGGGCAGGCAGTGTGTCGAAGCCAGAAAGCCTGGGGAAGTCACCTCTGTGACAGGACGGGGCCTGGCTCACGAGTGGAGCAGAGCAGGGGCAACGAGGGAGGAAAACCTGCACGTGCACACACATGCACACACAATTGCACAGCACACTCAGATACATGCACACAAGTACACACACATGCACACACAATGACATAGTGCACTCACTCACATGCACACAAGTATAAACACACACACATGCATACAATATGCTCACACATGTGCACACAAGTACAAACACACACAACCAGAGGGGAGGATAAGAATCTGCTTGGAGGAAAACAATACCCAGGTAAACAATAGAAGAGACATTTTAGGGCCTCCTGAGCCAATACCATCTATGCAAGAGCCAGATCTGAGGTGAAGGAGTGAATATTTTCTCTTCTATCTTCTGCTGCTGCTCCGATGGTCAACCTGACTTTCCTCTGAGTACCCTGAGTTACTTCCGGCTGCACAAGGGCCATGGGCCTTTCCCCTGGTAGTAAAGAGCAGAACCAGTGATAACATATCTGTCCCGGGTGGCCATGCACCCGCACAGCAGCAGTCCTGGTAAAACGCAGCTGGGAGGCAGAGCTTAGGGGACCAGCACCTTTTTCTACTGGGGCAGAGGGCATTTCCGTAAACAGCATAAGACATACACACACACACACACACACACACACACACACACACACACAGCGCGCCCCTCCTCAGCGCCGTGCCTGCTCCAGCCCAAATCCTACTCCAGTGCATGGCGAACCCTGTTAATTGCTAACACAGAACCCAACCCTCTCTTCTCCCTTGTAATCAGAACATCATTTTTATCTGAGATAACAATATGTCCATGTCATCTTCCAGGCTTTTTAGCAGCTGCTTGAGACAATGTTGATCAATGATGGCTTTCCTGACAACAGGGATAACGAAGAACAGAGTCACCCTTCCTCCTGTCTTCTTTCCTTGAACATGGTCATGATGTCTGGAGCAGCAGTAGCCATCTTGTGACCATGAGTCAATGAAGGCAGAAGCCAACGCCCTAAAGATTATAAGGCAGACATTCAGAGAGCGATCCAGCACCTCCCACCTCTGGATGTCTTTTATGTGAGAAAAATAAACACTTCCTTGTTTAACTCACTGTGAGTTGGGTTTTGTACTTGCAGCCAAACTCAATCATAACTGGTACATTCAGGTAGAAAGGATTTGGCACTTTTTTGTTTTTTTTAACTCCCAACCTTCCTGCTGCCTCTTTCTAGCTTGTGAGACCTTGTTGCCAAAGTATTAAATAACTCTAACGTTTCCAGTGGTGTAAAACAGAGTGCCTTGGGTTGGTTTAGGCTGGGACAGAGAAGCGTGGGGGCCCAGGCTAACTCAGAGCTCTCCAGCTCTCTGGCCCCGCCCCCTGCTCCCAGGAGCCCCCTCCTCCCTCCGTGGCCTTACCTCCTCCGTCCCTGGCATCTCAGCCCTCTCTGATCTATGCTTTGTGCTTGCTTTTTTGATGCCGTCTCTGCTCTAGAATGAGTTAACTTTTTTATTGATTTATTTTTCTTCCTTACTTTCTTTTCTTTTTTGCGAGTGTGTAGGGAGGAAGAAGAGGGAAAATAAATTATACATCTCCCAAGATACGATCTGTAGTTAATTCTTAATTAGGACTGACAGATGCTTCCCCCCATAATCCTATTCCCAACATGTTCTGTTTGCTTTGTTTGGTGCTGGAAGATATATGGTGACACAGTAATGACCTTTCTAAGCTTGTCCTGGAAGTGTTATTGGCATTCTAATGATTTATTGCATGTTTCAGTTGATTACAGGGCCATTTGTCAACATTTTATTTCTCCCTCCATAAACCTGTCTCCTGCGTCACAGACCTTCACTGGCATGGAATTTAAACAAATACAGTATATAGCTTTTATTCAACTTCTGTTTTCAGTTGGAGCCTCTGGAGCAAACCCATTCTGGCCAAGAGAGCGCTTTTTATGACCCTGCTGTCTGCTTTCACAGGGCAGGGGTTAGTCTCTGTGTGTGGGGCTGGGGGTGGTTCCTCTCTATTGCTCTGCAGTTCCTTGTGTTGGGGAAAGTGTTTTAAAGGCTGAGTCGGTCGTTCCCTTTTCCCAAGTACTTATGTGGAGTCTGTCTCTGGGTTTCCAAGCAGTCACTTTCTACCTGTGGGCGTGCAAGCAGCAGTGCTCAGCTGGAAAAGGAGGTGCTGGCCTGTCTTAACCAGTCAGTCCGGCAGATTTACCTCCAGCACCTTACAACCACAGACTCGTCACTCGGGTGACAGGACTTGGCAAGCCTGGGGTGGGGGGGCATTCAGTGAGAATGTGAGTCATTCCATCACCGCACAAAGACTCAAGCAGTTCCCAACTCACTGGGTGACCGTGGGCCCATCCCATCACCTTCAGGGCCTCAGAGTTATGGGTTAGTTTTGCTTCATGCTGTTCTTGACATTATTTATTACACGAGTCTGGTAACCTGTCCTGTAACTGTCTCACAGAGGTTCTTGCCGGATAAATACGTCCACTAGCTGCAGAGCGCCAAGAGCCGCTTTGACAGAGCCTTTACATAACACACCGTTTCTCTTGTGCTTACATTAAGTCAGTGACCAGCCTTTGAGCTGGTCCGGGAGACAATGTGCAGCCACGTGACAGAGACAGGAGATGCGCTCCCTTTCGGGTGGGGTCTGAGAAAGGCGTGTCTATTCACCTGGATGCTTTCATGCCCATGCACAAGCACACACTCACTCACACAGAGCCTTCACAGAGAGCACTTTTTAAAGTCAAAGTTTCTGTCTGAGCAGCGTTAGGGCACAACTTTCCTCGGATCCTTGCCTCTCTAAGAGCCTTTTATCTTGGTCCACAGCACCGTCTCTCTTCAGTGATGCTGTGAAGCCGGAGGCTGCGGTTGTGTCCCTGTGCGTGATAAATACCTCCCTGTGTGTTTCCCATGGGCTTCTCACAAGCACCACGTTGATACCTAAACTTGTAATTAGTTTGCATGTTTTATCTCCCTGAAAGCTGCTTGCCCTGGAATTATATTTCTCACTGAATGGCACGAACATCTGACCAGTGGCGCCATCAGAAACCCGAGAAGCGTCCTTGCCTGCATCCTTGCCCGTATCTTCCTCAAGTGCTGTTGGAGTCTGTGCCCTCCATATTCATTGGTTCCAACCCCTCTCTGCCATCACATCTGTTCTCAGGCCCTCATCATCCCTCTCCTGGACCATGACAGTAGCGTCCTCATCAGCTGGGGGCAGTGGTTGCAACAACAGACACCCAATCGTGCTGTGTCACATGGCTGGAACGTGTAGGGGAAGGGTATTTGCTGACACAGCACCGGTGGGAAGCCAGAAGACCGGGACTAGAAACTAGTGAGGAGTCAAGAGATCACTGGAGATCAGGCAGGCGAAACCCCAGTCAAGCTCACTGATCCAGTTCTGTGTAACAAACGACCCAAATCTGCGGGACTGAAATGACAATGCTTATTTTGCTCATGAACTTGCAGTTTGGGCATAGCTTGGAGGGGACAGCTTGTCTCTACCTGGCATCGGCTGGGACGGCTCTCAGGCTGGGCCTGCATCCTCTGATGGCCCCTCACTCACATGTCTGGTGGCCGATGCTAGTTGTCAGCTGGAACCTCAGCCGCGCTGTTGGCTGGAACACTTACACATGGCTCCTCCGTGCGGTCTGGGCTTCCTTGCAACATGGTGGCCGGGTTCCAAGGGCAAGCTTCTTGAGAGAGACGGAGCAGATGGAAGCCATTTCACGTTTTATGACATGGTCTCTGAAGTCTTGTGCTGGTACTTCCATGGCTTCTATTCTGGAGGGGAGGAGACTCTGCCTGATGACGGGGAGGCTCGGGATCCAGAGAGCATGTGGGATCACCAATACTGCCGCGGCCGCTTTCAGAAAATACAGTCTGCCGCAGTCTGTGCAGAGTCTGTTGTGTGGTTACCCCCTCAACAGGCAAAGTTCCTAGAAGGAAGCGTCAGACTGGCTATGCCTCTCATACACCTGCTGCCGGCAGGGCCAGTGTGGCGAAGCAGAGACTGCTGTCCCCATGGTGACAGAAGAGGGAATTGTCTTCTTTCAAGACTACACAAAACAGTGGGGAGTTTCTCCCAGAAGGGATAATAAGAGGATGTGAGGAAAACTATTAAATTCTAGACAGCTGAAAAAATTTACAGCCTGCCTGCAGACTTACTTTTCCACCTCCACTTAGGTCATCATGACCTTAATGCCATGGTGATCACATGACCCTCCTGCCCCAAATCCTCTGATGGCTCCTGCAATTTCAGAGTTAGCTGTAAACTTCCTGGCCTGGCAGGCTAGACATTATGGACCTGGCCTTGCCTGACTTTCCAGGGGTCCTCTGGCCACAGCCCACAGCCCACATATAACGTTGGCTTCTTTATGCTGCTTTCTGGCTCTTGCTAGCATTTGACACACTTTCAACCTCTTCTGAGTTATTGTACTTATAAACTTGCAGATCCTACTACATCAACAGTCCTTCCCTGTCCTCGTGTACCAGGCAAGTTTTTATTTATTTATGTGTGTCTGTGTCTAGAGTCACCATGGAGAATACTTCTCTGGAGTTACTCTCCTGCTAGCCCGGGCTGAGTTGTGGTCCCCTTCTGTGTTCCCATCAGACCCCTCAGTGCTACTGCAGTTCTAACCTTTGCTCTTCTGGTCAGTTTCCTCATTAGATGGTGGGACCCTTGAAGGCAGGTACTGTGATTTGGTTGTTTCTGAATCCCTATGAGTTTAGGATGTTGCTGGCCATGTGTGGTTGCCCAGTAAATGCCAACTGCATGGTGATGAATAATGTTGAAAAGTGGTCTCAATTCCATTTTCTAGGTTGACTGTCTAAGGCTTGGTGTCATAATGGGAGGACATTTTTGCAGTTGAGTGTTGGAACGCCAGGTGAGAACTGTTCGCTACCAATGGCACTGTGGGCCATGCAAAGTAAGACTGGAAGGAGTATCAGCTCAATCTGTGTGGGTGGGCCACAGAGACATTGACGCTCAGGGCTTATAGGTTATATATATTTTGGGCTTGGGCAGAACAGGGAGATAGACAGGACACAACAGAATCCTTGACCAAAAGCAAACCATGTCATTGGGGAAAAAAATTGTTTATTTTCCATATATATATATATATTGTGACAGAGACAGAGAGAGAGACAGATAGGGATAGACAGACAGGAAGGGAGAGAGATGAGAAGCATCAGTTCTTTGTTGTGGCACCTTAGTTGTTCATTGATTGCTTTCTCATATGTGCCTTGACTGGGGGACTATAGCAGACCCTATAGCAGACCGAGTGACCCCTTGCTCAAGCCAGCGACTTTGGGCTTAAGTTGGTGAACCTTGCTCAAACCAGATGAGCCCAGTCAAGCTGGTGACCTTGGGGTTTTAAACCTGGGTCTTCTGCATCCCAGTCCGATGCTCTATCCACTGCGCCACTGCCTGGTCAAGCTCCATATGTTTTTCTAATTCCTCTCTCCTAATACATGAGTAAAATGTGAAGAAAAGCAGAAGAGATTAACATGAGTATGGAGAATGGAGCCTGGAGGTGAGGCTGGTGAGCAAAGAGCAGAGAACCGACTTTGTGCCTTCCTACCCAGACCCAAGGTGAGATTAAGCCTGGGAAGCACCAGTGAGGGTGGGGGGAAGACACAGAGGGTGGGATTGGCAGGGTTTCACTCTCTTTTCGGGGACTAATTTCTCAACCATTGCTAGAACCCCAGTGTGAATGCACTGTCTCACCAGAAACGGCCTCCCCACACCGGTCACACTGCAGCCAGGTGAATACCAGCCCGCAGCTCTGTGGGGTGGCATCTAGTTCTGTGTAAGGGGCAAGCATGAACTCTAGTCCTTGGCTGAAGAGGATGGATTGGGTGAGGAGAGGGACCTCCCTGGGGGACTTGGAGGGCGCAGAGCTCCCAACCCCAGTGCGAGCTGTGTGTAACGTATGGCTTAATTTCCTCTCAAATTAGACACTTGATAAAAAAAGTTATTATATCTGTCAAATTGCCAGGGCATTTTATGGGCGTGATAAACTAAGAACCACTGCTTTACAAACCTTGATGGGATGTTTCAGTACCTGGAAAACAATTTTATGGCCGCCCAGGCTACTAACAAATTGCAAATACTGATTAAGCCATAAAGTTACAACAACATTAAAATATAATGAGAGGTTATTGCACATGGGAAGGCTCTTAAGCTCCAGCCACAGCTGCACTCAGCCAGTGAGTTGGGCTTGTGCTAGCACTGGAAGAAGGAGGAGTTTTGGGCCTCAGTGGTCCCTTCAGGGCAAGGCTGGGCCTCAGGGGGTGCCAAGTGGTATTTCCTTCAGGATTGAACAGAGGACAGGGAGAAAGCCATTCCCATGGAGGGTTGGGAGACATTGTTCTGAATGTCGCACTTCTTGGGAGCCCAGGACATAAGATTGGGCAGAGGAGGGCTCTGTGTCTGTTCCATATACCTTGGCATCTGTGCGACCCTCTTCCAGGCAGTGTGAATTCTCTTCTTGACCCTTTGTTCTTGATTCTGATAGTCTACTCATTATGCAAGTGGAAGTCCCTGCTCTATGCATTGGGCAAATCAAATGACCAGTGTGCACCATCCTCCAAGGTAGGTACCGTGTGGTACCACAGGCTGCTTCTAAAAGCCATAGCCTAGTGAGGGGACAGCGCGTGTGCATGAGAAGGTAACAGTGCCCAGCAGAATTTACTAAGAGCTGTCCACGCCACTGCCTGGAGGGTTACTGAAGGGGGAGAAGAGAAGTTGGCACTCTTTTCTAGTTGTCTTTGCCTCTCTACAAGCTCAGATTTTCTTGCACTCAGTTTGTCACTCAGGGAAGGACCAATTCTTGTTTGGTTCACTGGTCCATACTTTCAGCGAATGACATTTCAGAGAATGTCAAACCCAGCCTAGGCTTCCAGGGTCCTGGAGTGGTCCTCTTTGCCTCTCTCAGTCTTGGAGTGCCTTGTGTTGCCCAGAATTCCTTAATTTTTTTCTCCATCCTTCCCTTTAAGGCTGAGGTCATTTGTGTGGTTCCTCTAATCTTAGCACCTTAGCTCTGGTCTTCACTGTAGAGGCTGGATTCTCAGAAGTGGTAGGTTGGTCCTTCATGAGGGTGTCCTTTACCAAGTGTAGGTGATAGGCTTCATAGTGGCCCTTAGATGGCCTGCATTTTACTCAGCAAAGATATGAATGCAAATGGGCACCCTGTGCCACCCAGGGTTGGGAGGTGAAATGAACCACTTATCGAATTTGCAGCTGCTTAACGTGGAGGTCAGAAATGGGACTCTGGAGTCAGGAATGGGGTAAGACTCCTGGCTGAGAACTCCTAAGCTGAGAGGCCCAGAGCAGGGTGTGTAGCATCTTCATGCTTTAGTTTTCTGCTTTCCTCTCTATATATGTATCATATTATATTTATATTATATTTATAATTTGCGTATTTTTTATTTTATGTTTATCCCCATTTAAATTACCTACTCGTTGAGTGTTGGAAGGATGAAATGAGTGAACGTATGCAAAGCTCTCAGAATGGGGCCTGGCACACAGTAAACCCTCGATGAATGTTGCTGTTGCCATTTATTGGGCCTCTGCTATGCATTAGACTCTCTGTACATCACATGAATTATCTCTTTAATATTCATAAAAAAACATCAAAGTAAATATTACCAGCTCCATTTTATAAATGCAGAAACTGGGTGAGGTTCAGAGAGGAAGTCACTTGGTTATAGCAAGCAGATGCAGAGCTCAAATTCAAAACTAGGTCATTCTGATTTCAAAGTCCATGCTCGAGGCGATAATTAAGACTATCCTCTGGGATCTTTGGGGAACTAAGCCATGGGGTAGATACCTGGGGGGGGGGGAACCCTCTCATCTTATCCTCTCACTCATCCTGCACAACAGGGCACCCGATCTCAGGACTCAAACTTGGGCTGTGTTGACCCCCAGTTCCAGGAGCACCTCCAGCTCCTGGCAGCCTTGGGCACAGTATGATCAAAGCCATCTGGTGTGTCACGTTATGAGACACTACTCACCTGCCTCAGCGTAGTTCCTCAGGCGTTTTACAATGAACAATGGCTCTGTTAGTGTAGTAGACAGTTAGACAGGCATGAGCAAAGTAGAAACAACAGGCCAGGTATTGAAGGTCACCAGGGTGAAAAGCCCCTGATATTTAGCAATGGGCAAAACCAGGGTGGCCCTTTGTCCCTAGGGTGACCTTTCCTACCCTAACATATCACTGGTTATGCAGTTTAGATCCCCAGCCCTTTCCTATCGCTGTTCACGGGGTTCTGATTCTCCCCTGACCTTCCCTCTCTTAGCATATTGCTAGTCATGTGGTAGACCCCCTGTGAAGAGAAACAAGGGGGCCGAGAGTAGCCTCATATGACCCCCATACGAGCCCTTGCATAACCACTCTCTTAAGAATTGAGCTGTAGCCTGACCAGGCGGTGGCGCAGTGGATAGAGCGTCGGACTGGGATGCAAATAACCCAGGTTCGAGATCTCAAGGTCGCCAGCTTAAGCGCAGGCTCATCTGGTTTGAGCAAAAGCTCACCAGCTTGGACCCAAGGTCGCTGGCTAGACCAAGGGGTTACTCGGTCTGCTGAAGGCCCGCGGTCAAGGCACATATGAGAAAGCAATCAATGAACAACTAAGGTGTCGCAAAACAGAACGAAAAACTAATGATTGATGCTTCTCATCTCTCTGTTCCTGTCTGTCTATCCCTCTCTCTGACTCTCTCTCTGTCTCTGTAAAAAAAAAAAAAAAAAAAGAAGAAGAATTGAGCTGCAAAGACTAATGAAACCCTGAAGTGGCACTGGCCGATCAGTGGAGACCATGACTACTGTGAGGACACACTTGGAGAGCTAAAGAATATTTTATTGGGATTCTTCCTTAATACCTCCAGATAAAGGCCCTAAGACAAAGGAGCCAGCGCTTTCTCTCCCCCCCCACACACACACACCTGCTCCCCTCCAGCCTGCTCCTTTTCTCTCTCTCTCTCTGGAGCATGTCCATACCTCTCTTCCCCCTTTCTTCCCTCAAGGCGTGTACATTTTCTTTTTTGTCCTAAGCTCTAAGGGCCCTTCTTCTGCCTCTGAAACTTGTTTCCTGAGTCCATGCAGCCCAGCTGGCTCACTTCTTCTACCTCTTTGACTTTCTCAATACATTTTTGTTTGTATTTGAGTTCTTTGGCTCTGAATTTTTTCTTAGCCCAAACTCAAAGACCGAGGTCTAACACCTGGTGCAGTTTCGCCATTGACATTAGGAAGGAGCTTAGAATGAAAGCGTCCTGAGGGGACGCCATGCAGTCCATTCTTTAGACTGTATTTATATGAGGAGATGGACGGAGTTAAGGGACAATGACAAAGTTGGGGGATCATGCCACTTACAGGATAAACTACATAGTTTACTCTTTTAGGGTGTGCTGTTATAAGTATGTAATACATAGAGTAATGGTACTCAGAGTCTTCTTAAAAATTCATTCCTACTCTTCCATAATTTAATGGTTAATAACTACCTAGGAAATAAAATCACTCTAATAGGGACCAGGGATCAGTGGTTGAATGAGAGAGGTTGTGGGCTCCCAAGGCTGTTCAGAGTAATGAGCTATTGTGATGACAATACCTGCTCACTGTGTCAACTATAACAAAAGAGAGATAGAGAACAAGGAACAGTAAGAGAGAAGATGACCCCAAGTCAGGTTGGGAAAGGGCTAACCTGAGGCTGCGTTGAATTTCCTATGCTGGAAAGAAGTCAGCACAACACATGCCAGTTTCTTTCCTCTTCTCTTAAGAATTTGCTCCTTGGGTCTAAGCTGTGAAAATATTAGTGATAATAACTGACATATTTGTGTAGCACATTATGAAAGGGCACAGTGGCCTCAGAAGGCAACTATTGTTCTTAGCACCATGTGATAAATTAAGAAACTACGATGCAGAGAGGTGATAACATTTGCCTATAGTTACTGGTTCACCATTGGTTCCCAGCCCAGTAGAACGTGGCTTCTACATGAGCAGGAACTTCTGTATCATGTGAGCTGGTCCTCACTTGTATATTGTGAACACCTAGAAGAACACCCCATATATGGTGGTCACTGGATCCATGTCTTGTTGAATGAGTGAGTGAAACGCAGATTCTTTTTTGGTTCCAACTCCCATGTGCTTTTCACTGTATCATCAGCTCCTGATTAAGTTCTTGAGGACTGGAGCGTTGTGGGGTGTGAGGGTGTGTGAGTGGAGACGGGAGAGGGTTAGCATAAGGTCTTTGGCACAGTGGCTGGCCCACCTGGACTCAGACACAAAGTAACCTTCTCTGTGCCAACAAGAGTGGAAAGAAGATGTGTCAGCAAGACAAAACCTCTCCTCGAGGCTCCTCCGTGGTGTCTAGTAGAAGTGAAGTCGCAAGGCTGCGGTGGCAGTGCAGAGCCCGTGGTTAAGGAAAGGGGAATATTAGTGCAGACACACTGGGCCATAATGGAGAATGTCACCTTTTCCAATTCCTTTGAAATAGTTACCTGTGGTATGTTTTCTGCTGTTGCTGCCCTGTTCTTAGCTGGGTCATTCCTCCTCCCAGGCACCTTGGGAGAAGAGTTAGAATAATAGAGGAGAGGCCAGAAAGGAACATCTGTTTCTGTGCCTGCCAAATTCTGGAACCCAGGCTGTGCCTGTCTGCATCTGCTCACAGTGGTGCTGACTGTCTCAGCAAGTGCTGCCCTCACACTTGTCCTCATTCTCCTGGACACTATAAATAGGTCTACATAGCTTCTTTTCATCTGGTCAGAGCAGAGCTGCTAAATGCCTGGTCTGTCCAGAGGTATCTGCTGGTCAGCCATAGCTAAGGACCCACTGACAGATGATGACCAGCCATTTGTAAAATCTTCTATCACTTTTCAGAGCACCGGCCAGGGAGTGGGTGTCTTCATGTTGCCTCATCTTCCCAAGGGGACCTTGGGCAAGTTGTTTCCATCTTCTTAGCTGTCCTTGGTTTTCTCATCTGTACTATTAAATGGTTGGGCTAAATGATTGTTAAAGGCTTAAAAAAAAAGATTTTATTTATTCATTTTGGAGAGTAGAGAGAAAAGGGAGGAAGAGCAAGAAGAATCAATTCTCATATGCGCCTTGACCAGGCAAGGCCAAGGTTCGAACTGGTGACCTCAACATTCCAGGTCAATGTTTGGCCCATTGCAACACCTCAGGCCGGGCCTCTAAAGGCCTTTGCTGTTTTTGCTTTCCATCTCCATTCCATGGCTTCGTTCAGGCACTCCTTGTTTTTGCCTATGGGGGTCTCCTAACTGCTCCATCCTTGTTCCATAATCCACATTCTGTCTTCTTCCTTTCAGAATGGTCTTTCTATGTAAACTTCATTACATCACTTTCTCACTTAAAACGCTAATGCCCATGAGATAAAGACAGAACTTGCTATGCACATGAAAAAGGACATATAGGATGCAGATAGTATAATCATGAAGTATGAGTTCCCAGTTATATATGGAATCATGTTGCCCACAAAACCAAAACACCCATTCTTTCTAAAGGGCAGAGAAACATCTACAGAAACATTTATAGTAATAATTTCTGAAGAAAGTTTTTTGGCCACATTTTCTGACCACAATGCTTCAATGCAGCAAAATGTGAATTTACTAGTAGAACAATACTTGCCAAACACTTAACATTTTGAGATTAAAAAAGACTTTAAAACACAAAATAATTTTTAAAAAATCACCAATGGGTCAGAAAAAAACAAAATGAAAATAATAGATTATTTTAAATTATTAAGAGTCTGAAACTCTGAGTATCAAAAGTTATGGCATGTGGCAAAATCTCTTTTTAAAGGATGATTTATCTCCTTAAGTGACTTTATTAATAAGAAAAAAAAAGAAACGTAAATGGTATAATAATTAAAGCCAAGAAGTGACGAAATAAAGAAAACCAAGAAAACTAAGATATAAGAATCAACAAAGATAAAAGCAAAGAAAAATAAATTAGAAAGAAAAATAATAAAGAGTGGGTTCTTTCCAAAATACCAAAAAAAAAAAATAAATTAAACTTTGATAAAGAAAAGATTGCATGTGCTGGTTGTCTAGGGCTAGTTAACAAATGACTACAAACGTGGTGGTTTAAAACAACACAGATTCCCACCCTTACAGTTTCCCTGAACTGCGGGCAGGGCGCTGGCAGGGCTGGCTGGCTCCCTTTGGAGGCTCTATGGGGAGAGTCTGTTTCCTGCTTCTCCCAGATGCTGGAGGCCTCTTGCATTCCTTGGCTCCTGACCTCTTTCTCGCATCATTCCAACCTCTTGCTTCTGTCATCATGTCTCCTATTTCCTCCTTTAACCTTCCTGCCTCCTTTTTACAGGACTTTTGCAATTATATATAAGATTGTCCTGGATAATCCAGGATAATCTCCCCATTTTAAGATCCTTACCTTAATTGCATCTGCAAATTCCTTTTGCTAGGTAAAGTAACATTTGAGGATTAGGACATGGGTGTCTTTTCAGGGGTATTATTCAGCTAAACACATTATATAACAACAGATACTTTAAAGTTAAATATTACAAACATTGAGGAAATAGTATGAGCAACATGATTTCAGTAAATCTGAAAATCTAGAATTAAATGGTTTACCCCGGGGGGGGGGGGGGGAGGGAACTGAAAATGTCTAAAAAAAGATGTAAAAAAAAACCAAACAAACAAAATAGAACAATGAATTGCCCTTTCTCTTAGAGGCTCACCAAAAAAGCACCAGGTTAGGTAGTTCTGTGGGCAAGTTCTATCATGGCTGTAATGAGAGGAGCATACCCAGATCACATAAATTTCTCTAGAGTATAAAAAATATGGAATAACTTCAACATCTATTTTTTTGACTCTGGTAATGATTTGACTGACAAAGTCTGTCAAATAAAAGGTACAGAGTCATCTCATTTGACTAGAGATATAAAAATTCTGAGAAAAATATTAAAAACAATAATGTATTAAAGAGAAAGATGCCACAACCAGGTAGACTTTATTCTAAGAAAGATTATGGAAGTTTGTTCCAGCATTAAGAAATACATTAATTTTTAAAGAAATTTATCTATTTTTTGAATGCGATGTAATTAATTACATTAATAGGTTAAAAGAGAAAAATAGATATGATCATCTTACTAGAGTCTAAAATTGCATTTTATAAAATTCAATATCCAGAAACTGAATATAGTAATTTGGAAAACTTTAGAACATTAGAAGTAGAAGAAAATTGTTTAACAACAACAACAAAAGTATCAGAAACCAATACTAATCATCACAGTAAACAAGAAAAGAGCTGGAATGAATTTCCAATACTGCTGTCATTCAGTGTAATTGTTGAGGTCTAGTCAACGAAACAATAAAAAAGGAAATAAAAGATAACTATTGGAAAGTAAGAGCCAAAAAAGTTTGTTATTGATTATAGCAGTATTATAAACCTAGAAAAGATCTAAATTAATCAAATGAAAATCTACTAGATACAAAAATCAGTACATTGGCTGATATAAGACAAAAATCAATAGTTTTTCTATGCATTAACAATAGCCAAGTGGAGTTTAAGAATGGGGAAAATCCTGTTTACAAAGTTAACTACTTGTTAGAAATTAAAATAACAGAAATATTGGAGGACCGTGTAAAATCATTATGAATCATTATTTAAGGTGCTAAGAACACAACTGAAAAAAATTGGAGAAATTGGAGAAATTCTTGCTGGGAATAGTCATGCTTATAAATAGGTCTTTTATTGCAGATTAATTTATAAATTTATGGAATACTAGTCAAAATCACAGTAGAGTATTTTTGAACTTTACAAAGCAATTCTAAAGTTCACCTTGAAGAGTGAATATGTAAAGAGAGTTAATTAATTTGGGAAAAGAGGTGACTAATGATGGTAGGGTGTGCTTTACTATCAAATATGCTATGAAGTTATAGTAATTAAATATTATTTTATTGGCATATAAATTAATAAATTTGTTAATTTGTCAAAGGTAATTCCAAAGGGATTTGGATTTAAATGCTAGTATAAAATATAGAAAAATGTTCTTTAACCATGGTGTGAAAGCATATTATTCTAAAGAACTTCTGAAGAATCACATCAAGGATGGAAATCTTTAAAAAATTGACAGATTTGACTACAGAATAATTTTATATTTAGCCACTTCAAAAGACATCATTAGCCCTGGATGGTGGCTCATTCGATAGATCATTGGCCTGGCATATGGATGTGCTGGGTTCGATTCCCAGTCAGGGCACACAAGAGAAGTGACCTATGCTTCTCCCCCTTCTCTCTCCCTTTTTTCTCCCTCATCCCCTCCCACAACCAGTGACTCAGTTGAGTGTGGCCCCGGGTGCTGAGGATGGTTCAGTTGGTCTGATTGCATCAGCCTCAGGTGCTAAAAGTAGCTCAGTACTCAAGCATCAGCCACAGATGGAGTTGCCAGGTGGATCCTGGTCGAGGCACATGTAGGCGTCTGCCTCACTATCTACCCTCCTCTCACCTAAAAAAAGAAAACAAGAAAAAAGAAGAAACAAAAGACATTGTTAACAAAGTTAACAGACAAACAAACTGAAAAAAAATATATTCTCTGTGTTAGGCAGAGATTTAATAATCATAATATATAAAGAACAGCTACACACCAATAAGAACAAAGCAAATAGCACCAAATTAATGCTAACTGATGATTCACATGAAAAGAACACAAATTTCCAATAAATTTAAGAAAACATCATTCCACTTTGCACCTTTTAGAAACAATGGTAACATTATGTTTTGAGGGTATGTGGAAACATAGGTTGTTGGTGGAGGTATAAATGGTGCAATCATCTGGAAACTCAGCTTACCCATGTGCATGAAATGTGAGATGGGCATTCCCTCTGACCTAGCAATTACACATCTATATATTTATTCTGTGGAAATAATCTCAGAAATTTGCAAAGAGCCGAATGCAATGTAACTGATATATTATTTATAATAGTAAAGAAGTTTAACTGACCAAAAGGCCTACCAGTTAGGGCTTAAACTGCTTTGAATTATGACTGACTCAAATCTTGATGGATTAGCAGTACTCCACTGAATATTTTCAGGGCTGAAGGCAAAAGTACAAATAAAGAATGACATGTCTCAATGTATAAAAGGTACAAATTAAATAAATGAACTGTTAAAATAAATATATTCTATCCTCCCACTTGGATAAATATACCTTCAAACATGGGTAAAACTGTAGTTTTATTTGGCTGAAGGTGGGAAAATATCAAAGATGACTGAATTTTAATTGTTATTTTGCATATTTTAGTGCTCTCTTGATGGGCCAGTAGTTTTTGGGTGAGTGACAAAAACAGACATTTCTAATTCATAATAACTATGCATTTAGTCCATAAAATTTATTTTTCTTGTCCTTATTTCAGTAAAATCACTAATTAATTGTTATAATTGAGATTTTTTTTTTTTTTTTTTTTTTTTTTTTTGCACAAACTGTATTACATTAACAATGCCAAAACAGACAAACTTTCTTGAGTCATTGTAGTTCTTATGTCGTCTTTTATTAATTTCAATTTGGAGCAATTTTGCTCAGCTGAGCCAGGAGCAACTGCAATTATCCATGTAAGTCTTAAAACAATATATGGATTCTGAAAGAAACATGAATATTACATATCCTGTTGAAACACTGAAATGGGTCACATATGATAAATTATCCTTAGTTCAGAGAATATTACAGTGTATCACTTTTTATCATATACGTTGCTATTGCTTATATGTTGATTTTCACTGCCTTTTAAAGCAGTATCTAGATCCATTCACAAATGTGAAGAGTTGGTCTCACACTTTACTCATTTCAATTTAAATATAGATATATAAATATAAGGTAAAAGGAATTGTTTAGTAATGCAAAATATACCTTCGCCACTCTGTGCAGCTCTTGTAAATATCATGGTAATTCATGAATACCTCTGGAACCATGGGTTAGAATGTGAAAAGCAAAAAAATAGACACTTACCTCTACTGAAAACAATACTTCATTATGCAAGCGTACGTAGCACTCATGCTATTTGTGAGAAAGAATGGTACTGGTTAATTACTTTGTCCTCACCCCTAAGGCCTTTTGACTCTCAGACCATCTCTATGCTCTAAAGCAGTGACAATCTCTGATAACAATAGTGGCACAACCCGCACACCTTTGTGTTTGGAGGGCAAGCGATGGAGAGACAGTTACCTGGCACCTGAGCAGCATTGGACAAGAGCATGGATGTCTACGGAGGTAACAATTTACTCTGTGCAATGCCAAGGGCTGGGTCCTGGGCAACAAAAGCACCGATGCATTATTGAACAAATTTAATTTTTTATGGATTTGTGATATGGATTCAGGCAAGCTGGCTCCACTGGCCATGGCAGGGCTGATGCTCACTTGAAGAGAAGAAACTAGAGCTATGGCTACAGGTGAACTGTCAGGCCAGGAGCAAGAGTTCAGCCAGCATTTGGAGTAGGGGATGGGACCAGTTCCTGGGCGGGCAAATTGGCTGTGGCCTGACAATGTGTGAATCAGCACCCAGAAAAAGATTCATGTGGATGAGACAGGTAGGTACGGGCTGGGGGAGAAAGAGAGCAGCTTGCTAGCCTATGGCTCAAGAGCACCAGACATTTCTTGCTGAAGGTGAAGCCTCTAGAACATCCTCATGTGCAGCAGAGCTGAGCCTGCAGGTACCTGGGAATTACCCAGAGAGGGCTTGCTCTTTGAAAGGCTTCAGTGGGGTCCTTGAGATGTGGAGACGTGAAAGGGATGGGGAGAAGGACAGGTACTGGGTTGCTAACTTAGTACTTAGAGCATCTATTTATAGAATATTTAGCACCACATGGTGACCAAAGTTGGAACACAGCTATATTTGAGTTATTTAAGTTTATTACTAAACCATAAGTTCCTTCAAGAAAGGTTCCATGTTTATCTTCCATTATATTCGCAGTGCCTAGCACATAGTAGGTACTAACAAATATTTCTTCAATGAACACTTAAGTGGTAGAGGTAGGAAATGAACGTGAACACTTGAACATGAACATGAACCACAAACACTTCAGTGGTAGAGGTAGAAAGGCTGGTTTTACATTTTGAAGGGGGTAGCGTGCAAAAGAAAAGTCTAGAGATACGAGGTCAGAAGAGTTTTGTGCCTCTAAGATTCAAACTTCCTGCGTATGAAATCTCATGACGGAGATGTTCATACATGATGAGACTGAAGCAAAGATCAGAGAGACAGCTACAAGAGTGGAGGGACCCATAAAGTCGAGATTTCCACCAGCAGAGAACTAGGATTCCTCTAGCTCTCCCACGCTGGAGCACCCCGAGTGTTTCTCGCAATGTGATCTCATTTACTCTCGGCGTCATTTGAACCTGGCTGGCTGTGGGCTTTACTAAGGCTACTCCCTGTAATGGGCAATGAGGCAGATGAAGTGATAGACCTAAGACAAAATGACGAGTTAAGGTTGCATTTGAACAGGGTTAGAATCTCTGAGCTCCTAGGAAGGAGCATGGTGTTGGCCACCACCTCTTCCTGCCCTGAGGCATCTCAGTGGTTTCCTTGGCTGTGCAGAGCCTTCAACAACATGGAAAGGTAAGAGAGTTAATGACGTGACAAAGACCTGCAGCGGGCCACCCCTTGCTGCTTTCCCAATGACAAGGTGCATCCTTCACCTTGCATCCACCCAGCACTTGGCTTTGAACACGATGGAGCTTGCAGAGGGCTTGGAGATCCCCGAGGGTGGCAGGTGCTAGATATTAACATAACATCAACTTTTGTCAAGCAGAACGTGCACTCGTGCACTGGGGCTGCTGATGAGGCTCTCCCTAAAGTTTAGGAATATGCAAAACTGGCTCACCAGCATCTTTACACCTGGTCGAACCTCTTAATGGCGTTGCTCCCCCCTCTCTGCCCAGCAGCAGGCCGCCTTGCACAGCTTGCACAAGCTCGCTCTCCTCTCCTCCCTCTGCCTCTTCTCCCGTCAGTTCCTTCCTCCCAGGCTTTTATGCAGCTAGTCATTTTTCTGGAGTTGTCATTTACTGCTCCGCCTAACTGCTACATCTGAGCGTGGCCGAACTAATGATGCAGCAATTAAGAGTGATTAGGGTTATTGATAATAAAGAGGCTTCATAAACTTGATTGAATGTGTTCATTAATGGACATGTTGTGGGTGCCCCTGTGTGGGGGGTGGGTGTGCAGTGCAAGGTAGGAAATATAAGAAAAAGGAACTGGCTCCTTAAACATCCCAGAGTGGGTCTGAGGATGACTCCGAGGCTGAGTTATTTGGCAGGAAGATCAGGAGTCCCGAGGGGCTTAGACTTTGAGGAAATTGCAACAAAATTGCTGTCCAGAGTTCATCATTCATTTTTATACAGTGTAAGTGGGAGAGGGACAAAGGCAACAAGATGCTGAAACAGAAGAGCCTCAAGAGTCACCGGAAACATTGCTTGACACGTGCTTTGGTCCCCACCTTTCCTGGGGGTGAGCAGCAGAGGTTGTTACTAATTAACACAAGCAAAGCTCTCTCCTTTCCGTTCCCCTACCAGCTCTGCTCAGGGGCGGAGGGTGGCTCAGCATTCGGGCTCCTCTGATCATCTCTCTGCTTGCTGGGGATGATAGTGCCACATTAATTACAGCCTTCTCTGCCTCTCTCTCCTAGGGCTTTGGAGTGCTGGTGAGACAGAGGACAGGGTCCTCATCCCCCATGCCACAGCTAAAAACTATGGAAAACCTTATAGCTCATTCCCTTTGAAGGCTTGGAAAAACCTCGTTAAGGCCAACCTCAACTCAGCCCTGACAGTTCAGAGGGAAAAGCTGTGAAGTCTACCTTCACTTAGCACGTACAGATTCCAGGTGGTGCATTGAAATAGGAGTTTAAATAAACTGAAAGATTTTAAAAAGTAGGAACAACAAGTTTTTTATTAGAAGATCCCTTGATACACGTCCTCCACACCCACTTAACCTAAGGGTGACATGTATGTATAATGTACTCCGGCCCCAGGGAAGGCTCCCCTGGACCTGCTAGACTAGGAAGTCATTAGCTTGGCTGTAGTCACTGGTACTTCCAAGCAGTTATACTGGATTTCTCTTAAATAAGTCAATGATTCTAAAACTGAATTGGTTATGTCCCCTCGTTGGGCTCCAGTTATTCTGAGTTAGTTGACATTATGTTGTGTATCCGCAAACCGTATTCCGACCCCACCTGGGGCCTCTGTCAGGGGGAGAAGGGTCTGCTCCCCATCCTCTGGCCCTTTGTATCCTGGGCTTCCCTGGGTGGAACTTTCTTTTGGGTTTCCTGGGTGCAATCTGACTTGTGGGAGCACACCACTTACTCTTGCTTGCAGTAGAGCCACAGCTGAAATGAAATGTTGGAGTCCTTTGAAAAGATTTACACGGCCATCGTGTAACTGAAACTGTGAAGGAAGATTTAATAGGTACATTGGGTTTGTGAAACCATTGATTTAGCCCTCAACCCACTTCTGTCCACGCTGGAGCCGGCCAGGGGCTCTGCCACTCGGTCCACAGCGCGTATTGAGAATGCCCTTGAGATAGACGGCAGGACCTCGGGCTTATGAGAATTGATACTAATGACAAAAATCCCTGGATCTCAGGATTGTATGGCTTTTAAACTTCATCTCATGTTGAGTGCCTTTCGTACGTCCCTGTCACGTGGTTCTCACTCACCACCTTTCAGGTGGCGCCTTAGTTATTTTATTCATTGTTCCCTCGTTTTGGGGGGAATGCAGGCCGTTGAGAAGCTTTTTATCAGGCTGAGATGAAGTCATCAGGACCTAAAGGTTATGGTGTGGGATTCCTTTGTAGGTGAGATCAAGTAATTATGAAGATTTTATTTTTGTTCCTTAAGCAACTGAATTCCCTGGGATGGGTATCAAAGCGAGCCCTATTCACCCCTCCTCTGACGGGGATCGTGGTGGTTCCTCTCCTCCCCTCGGCACTCCCCCCGCTGTCCGCTGCGCAGGGTGCCCTGAGGGAAAACTGGCTCTTGCCTTAGAGCAGGGGTCCCCAAACTTTTTACACAGGGGGCCAGTTCACTGTCCCTCAGACCGTTGGAGGGCCGGACTATAAAAAAAAAAAACTATGAACAAATCCCTATGCACACTGCACATATCTTATTTTAAAGTAAAAAAAATAAAACGGGAACAAATACAATATTTAAAATAAAGAACAAGTACATTTAAATCAACAAACTGACCAGTATTTCAATGGGAACTATGAGCCTGCTTTTGGCTAATGAGATGGTCAATGTCCGGTTCCATATTTGTCACTGCTAGCAGTAACAAGTGATATGACGTGCTTCCGGAGCCATGATGCGTGCCTCCCGCGTCACTGGAAGTAGTACTGTACGTGAGCGATGCCCTGCTTTGCAGTGCCGCCATGTGCAGTGCTCCAGGAGCTCCCCTCACTGACCACCAATGAAACAGGTGCCCCTTCCGGAAGTGCGGCGGGGGCCGGATAAATGGCCTCAGGGGGCCTCATGCGGCCCGCGGGCCGTAGTTTGGGGACCCTTGCCTTAGAGGATCTTACAGTCCACTTGGGTGACAAGACCTATCCTCATGAAGAGTCATTGTAAAAATTAGCAATATCATATGAACTAATCAATGAAATGTAGAGCAGCGGTTTCCAACTGCCGGTCCTCGGATGGGCACCGGTTGAAAACCACTGATGTAAAACATTTGGAAAGATAAAAGAGGAATGCAATGTGTATCAATAGCCTTAGATTACACAAACTCTGACCAAAGAGTTCCATATCTAAGAATTTAACCTTAGAAAATCATCTTAGGAAAAGATATATACATAGGATGTTCATTGCAGCATTATTTATAAATAAGTTAAAGCTCAGAAATAACCTTAATCTCCATCAATAGGGAAACACATAATTTATGGTTCAATTCATTCAATGGATTATAATCCAGTCATTAAAAACCATACATTCAAATAACATTTTAAGGCCATGGGAAAAGGCTTACAATGGGATATTAAGTGAAAACAAACAAACAAACAAAATGTCAAGCTTTTATCAATTTTTAATATCTATCTATCTATCATCTATATTTAACAATGGTGATTAGATATTTTTTATGATTGTCTATATTTTCCAAAATTTACAATGCATGTTAGAAAAGTATTCTATATAGTAAAAACTCAATTTATATATGTATTTTTGTTTTTATGATGGACAGGAGAAGGCAAGAACGAGCTGGATGAGGAAAATAATGGCATGTATAATTCAAGCAGGGAGGTGAGGTGGAAGAGCACGTGGCCAGTGCTGATGGCTTTCTGGTGTTCTACTCTTAAGCCTGGAGGGCAGGCTGGGCAAGAGAAGGGACAGACGCTGGCAAAGACCTTTCAGGAAGACCCTAGAGAGCTGATGGAGAAGCCAGGGAGGAGGTCAGTGTTCCAGGTTCCTGCCGACATTGCAGGGGCTGGTCTGGCGAGATGGAAGGCTTGAAGAATGTTAATGCCTATGTAAGGTGGGGACAGCTTATAAGGCATCTCTGCTCTCAATATCTGGACTTCTTTTTCTAGAATTTGACTTCCTTCAATTTGGCTTGAATTTAACTGAAATTTCTGTATCATTCCAGGCTGTGCTCCGTGTTTGAGCACACCATGCCCAGACTGCCATCGCTTCTTGTTGCTAATATGGTGCCTTCTTTCCTCCAAGGTGCAGGTCTGGCTGTACTTTCTCCAACTACTAGCCGTCTGGTGTGCTGTTTCTCTTCTTTTTTATTTTATTTTATTTTATTATTTTATTTTATTTGGATTTTTCTGAAGTGAGAAGAGGGGTGAGGGAGGCAGACAGACAGACTCCCACATGCGCCCAACCGGGATCCACCTGGCTTGCCCACCAGGGGCAATGCTCTGCCCATCTGGGGCTTTTCTTTGCTGCAATCAGAGCCATTCTAGCACCTGAGGCAGAGGCCATGGAAACATCCTCAGCACCCGGGCCAACTTTGCTTCAATGGAGCCTTGGCTGCGGGAGGGGAAGAGAGAGACAGAGAGGAAGAAGAGGGGAAAGGGTGGAGAAGCAGATGGGCACTTCTCCTGTGTGCCCTGGCTGGGAATCAAACCCAGGACTTCCACACGCTGGGCCAACACTCTAACACTGAGCCAACCAGTCAGGGCCTTTATTTTTATTTTTATTTTTATGTGACAGGGACAGACAGAGACAGAGAGAGGAACAGATAGGGACAGACAGGAAGGAAGAGAGATGAGAAGAATCAATTCTTTGTTGCAGCACCTTAGTTGTTCACTAATTGCTTACTCATATATGCCTAGACCAGGGGGGCTACAGCAGACCAAGTGACCTCTTAATCAATCCAGTGACCTTGGCTTCAAGCTGGTGAACCTTGCTCAAACCAGATTAGCCTGTGCTCAAACTGGCGACCTTGGGGTTTTGAACCTGGGTCCTCTGCATCCCAGTCCGATGCTCTCTCCACTGCATCACTACCTGGTCTCTCTTTCTCTTCTTGACATCCATGGCACTACCCCTAAACCCCCATTTTAGTGACACTCTTTGTACTTGGCTTTCAATTATAGAATACCTTCCTGCACAATCATCTGACACATCTCATTGACTAGATTTTATTTATTTATTTATTTATTTATTTATTTATTTATTTATTATTATTATTATTATTATTTTAGCAAGAGAGACAGAGACAGGGAAAGAGACAGAGAGAGGACAGATAAGGACAGACAGGCAAGAATAGAGAAAGATAAGAAGCATCAATTCTTCACTGTGGCACCTTAGTTATTCATTATTTGCTTTCTTATATGTGCCTTGACTGGGAGGTTCCAGCTAAGGCAGTGACCCATTGCTCAAGCCAGCCCCCTTGGGCTCAAGCCAGCAAATATGGGGTCATGTCTATGATCCCATGCTCCAGCTGGTGACCCCACACTCAAGCTGGTGAGCCAGGACTCAAGCTGTATGAGCCCATGCTCAAGCCAACAACCTCAGGGTTTCAAACCTGGGTCCTCTGCATCCCAGGCCAATGCTCTATCCACTGTGCCACCGCCTGGTCAGGCTCATTGACTAGATTTTAAAGTTTGGGAAAGCTGGAACTCCATCTTAAATCTCTTTGTGCCCCTGCATGGTCCCACTCAACTAACAGAGTATCAAAACAAGGAGGCTGCCTCAAGATGATCCCGCCCAACCCTGCAGTTTGGAGGCTGTGATATAGTCAGAGAGCTTAGGTGCCTGATCCAGACACACCTAGTGATGGACGAGAAGCAATTCATTTATTCAACAAATATTTAGTGAGTCTGTGTTTTCTGGCTTCAAGATCAAGGCCTTCAGTAAATAACTTTTTTGTCTGTTGATTGAATGGATGGTTTATTGACTACATCCCTGAAGTGGAACCTCAGATCTGGATGTAATAAATGTTTTCAACATCAATTATTTGCCCAGCACCTTACATGCAATCAACATCTCTTTATTCCTCACATCCATCCTATGACATCCTCTCGTTTTATAGATGAGTGGATAAAAACTGAGGATTCACAACTGGAGCCTGACACAGAGATAGAAAGGAGCAGAACTGGAATTCAAACCCAGCCTGTTCCTGCACAGCCAGTGCTCGGGCCCGTGTCCCGCCTCCCAGACTGACCCAGCACTGCAGCTCGGATGTGCAGGTGCTCATTCACTGCAGCTCTGCTCTCAAGGTCACGTACTGCTCATCAGCCAGTCAGGAACGCTCTGACCGAAAATATCTGCAACTGACTATCCTGTTAGGAGGTGTCCCTAGGATCATTTTCATCTCCCACAGGCAGACCTGCCATTTTGTTTGGGGAGGGCATAGGTAAGGCCAGTTTCCTAGGGTGTCTCTGCACCTTTGGCAATTAGATTTGCAGTCTAGAAAACAACGCCAAGCAGCCCGCACTGGGCAAGAGAAAGAGAAAATTCTATCATGTCAGAATAATGAGATCTGTGATTTCAGCACTTACTGGGTCAAAGACACACACAATGTGTTATCTGTAATGCTTTCCTCCTGACATTTGGGGAAATTGCATTTATGCAGAGGACACAGGATGCTGGAACGTGGTACTCTACTGATGCCACTCAGAGCTGACAGGCTGCAGCCTCTCCTGCCAAAGCCTGGCCCTGACATTTCTCTAGGAGGATGGAGGGATGGCCCAGCCAGGTGACAATGGGGTCCTCCCTGCTCCTAAGGTCCTGCCATGCCTGCTGCTGCTCTACTAGTAAGGGGCCATCCCAGAATCCACACATTGAGCTGGTTTGTTAGTCAGTTGAGCAGTTACATCCTCAGTGGCCTTTTTGGTGATCCTACCTGTGCAGAATGAGGTGCTCTTCGAACCCAAGATCGTATAAAGCCCTTTCCCCTCCAGTCATTCCCAGTTCATTGAATGTTTAAGGACGGCCCTGGGATTCTTTTGGAGTGTGCCTGTGCTTAGATTTCTGTTGGGGACTTCCTTCTTCACTCTGCAGGTCCTCCACGCAGAGGCCCATGAACGCCGAAGGGCCGTGGCTTGTAGCTCGGAGGCTGATTCCAGGGCAGGGAGTTGATCACTCTGTCTTAGTGCCCCTCCACCCTTCCTCCGTCTCGCTGCTCTCTTTATCTGCAGCGGCAGTGATGAAGTGATTGATTACCTTGCCTCAGAGGTCTTGTGCAGTTTTAAATTTAATCCTGCCACACAACAGTAAGCAGACAGGGAGGGAGATGCACGCATGTGTTCACACACACACACACACACACACACACAGACACAAACAGGCATGTGTGTGCACGCACACACACAGACACATGCAGGCGCACACACACACTCACACTCACCAGACCGAAACGAAGAGTGAGAGAGTGATTCTTCCTTGGGCATAACATTTCAAAGGATTCTTCTTCTTTCTGACCGCAATCTGGGAACCGTTTTCTCATCTGGTTCTATCAAAGAGAACCAGCAGTTTGTTAAATGAGCCCGACAGCACATCCCACATCAATCACTCTTCAGAGGCTGGCATTTTCTGTGGCAGTCAGAGCAGGCAGTTGGGCTGATGAATAGCTTTCAAGCATTTTTAGAGCAGAACTCCTTTTTGAAATGAAAATCTTACCTGGAAGTCTATTGTGAAACACAATTTGAATGAGAAACTAATTTCCTGGACAATCTACCTCGTCACTGTTTCATCAGGTTCATGTCACTGTTCTCAGTGCCCCGAAAGTACTGCTCAGAAGCCCAGGAGTCTGTAAAGCTCATTGGAAATGTTAGTGAGCCCTTATCAACCAATTGTAAGGACCAGAGAGGCTAAGTGATTGATCAAGGTCATACAGCAAGTTACCAGTTGAGTTGGGTCCATAAGTTAGGTTTTCTTTGCCCAGATACATTAGCCATATTTATGCCTCTATTGAGGGATGTGGAGTAGACTTTTTCCCATTGCTCTAGAATCAGCGATTAAGGTCCACAGCAGAAGATACGAGGCATTAAATTCTACATTTTAAAGAGAGCCATTAACAACTAAGTTAGCACCTTGTCCCAGGGCTCTCTACGGAGTGGCAGTATCGACCCTCCTACAGTCATCACCCTCACTTCCTCCGACTGAACCTCAGTTCACATAGCAGAGAACTGGCGACTGGGAAGGACTAGACAGTATCAAGATTATTGTTTACTCTGTGGGGAGTACAATGTCAATAGTGAGGGAGGGAGGGGAAATCCTGCCCCTCCTTACCAAACCGAGGGAGGAAATCTACTCGTGAATATTAAAAATTGGTATCTTATTCCATGTGTGAATGTCTTACCAAAGGACTCAAAGACTTGTTTCAGAGAAGGGCAGGAGAATTGGAGATGGTGGGGCTTGGAGAAAGGGCAGCCACAACGCAGCTTGTCTAACACCCCGCCCCAACTTGGCAGATGCTAAGATCAAGGAGGCACAGTGGAAGAGCTGACCTGGCTATCTTGCCTGCAGCTCACTTGAGACAGATATTCCTCAAAAAAGGACCTAGGAGCAAGAAACTTGGAAGTAACCCAGGCCTGTCCGGAGCTAAAGGGGATGACGTGTGGGTGTGGGAGCAGAGGGGGTTCTCACCTGCCAGAGAACTGTGTGGCGGGGAGGACCAGCAAGATCCACCCCAAACCCCAACGGGTGCCATATCAGAAGTAGTAACTCCTCATCACTGGTGACTGGAGGAGTACTCCAAATCCTACCTGGGATAGAAAGGTCCTCACACACAGGACACTAGGTTGCTTCCTCTTCCAGCACAACAGATGGCAAGTTCCTAAAGCGTCCAGTGTGCCAGTGATGGGGAGAAGGATGACGTTATATTGGATATCAAACTGAAGTTCAAAGTGGACTTCAACTTTTTATTATGCAGAAATATTGAATGACAAGAACAATGAACACCTACCTAATCACCCCTGAGTTTCACTAATTGTTAATGATTGGTTGGTCTATCTATCTGCTATCTCCCAATAAATTTCCAAGTAAATTGTGCTGTCATAACACTTTACCCCTGAACATCTCTTAAAATTAAGGATATTCTTTTTCATAATCGCAAAACCATGATCACACTTAAAGAAAATAATTCCCTAATGTCATCTTAACACACTGAACCAGACTATTTTAATCAGTGAATGTGACTAGAGTGTTGTGAAAGCTGCTTGGGCGGTATTAAGTAATAGGAGAGAGGATTAAACTTATCACAGTTTGAGGCCGTGGTTGGAAGAAATAAAACTGTTTCATGCTTCTATCCCAATGAGTTGAGCTTCCCTAAGAAACTTGTTATATTTATCCTCTTTACTCCTTAAGGGAGATTAGAGAGGATGGCAGTTATTTGAAGATACTTCACAAAGGAGATAGGCTTTCTCACTCTCTCTTTTCCATCTTCTGGATTCAGAGCCAGCCTCCAAGGATGGTCCCTGACATGACATGTCTCTCGGTGTTCATGCCCTTGTTTACTCTCCTCCTAGGTTTCAGCTGAGCTTGCTTAATGATTCACTTCAGTTGATCCTGTGTTAGTCTTGGTAGCTTTCAGTTTTTTCTTTCTGTGAGTCCTCGGCCACTATGTAGGAAGTCCAGCTACCCTGCAGAAGCCACATGGAGAAATGAGACTACACGATGAAGAGAAAGGTCAGCTGGTCACCTGCCCAGCTGAGTCTGGTCTTCCTGCTTTCTACACCAAGGCACCAGACATGCGACCACATCAGGGGGGACCTTGTAGCTCAGACCGAAGCCCAGATGATGGCAACCTCCACTGACATCACACAGGGAGGAGCAACCACATAGCTGATCCCCGTCAACCCACAACATCATAAGAAATGATTGAGTCACCAAATTTTAGGCTTTCAGGATCAGAGCTCTGAAAGCAAAAACCGTGTTAGATCCAGAAGCAGGTTTTTCTACAAAACATAGTCTGGTGGGAATGGAAAAGGAAAGTACCCTGTTCGACCCCAGAGCTACATTTTCCTGCTTCTCCGTTCTCTTGGCCAAAAGGCAAGCTTCCATGAGGAACAGGGGTCCACTTCCTCCGGTTAGCTCCAGAAGGAACAGGAGTCCGCTTCCTCCGGTTAGCTCCAGAAGCAACAGGGGTCCGCCTCCTCCGGTTAGCTCCATGAGGAACAGGAGTCCGCCTCCCCCGGTTAGCTCCAGAAGGAACAGGAGTCTGCCTCCCCCGGTTAGCTCCAGAAGGAACAGAAGTCCGCCTCCCCCAGTTAGCCCCAGAAGGAACAGGAGTCCGCCTCCCCCAGTTAGCCCCAGAAGGAACAGGAGTCCGCCTCCTCTGGTTAGCTCCAGAAGGAACAGGAGTCCACGTCCCCCGGTTAGCTCCAGAAGGAACAGGAGTCCGCCTCCCCCAGTTAGCTCCAGAAGGAACAGGAGTCCGCCTCCCCCAGTTAGCTCCAGAAGGAACAGGAGTCCGCCTCCCCCAGTTAGCTCCAGAAGGAACAGGAGTCCGCCTCCCCCAGTTAGCTGCAGAAGGAACAGGAGTCCGCTTCCTCTAGTTAGCTCCAGAAGGAACAGGAGTCCACTTCCTCCAGTTAGCTCTAGATAACGGGCACCACATTTGGGGCTGGGCAGTCAGTGACATTATGATTCAGCAGATGCAGGAGAATATTTGATGGTGGCAGTGGTGACAGATCATGTTGTCTATCTATAGGCAACATTCCATCTCACCCAGAGCTGTCCCCAGAGAATGATGGAGGCATCTTTTTTCTGCACAGCCCCTGCACCAATAGGAGCCAGCAACTGAGGGCTGAGCCCGCCCCAGGCTGAAACCAGCTCCCAGGGGCTCCTTTGATGATGATGAAATTGACTCACAGTGATGTAAAGTGGGCAGCCCTGTCCAGCAGCCGATCTTTTTGGGCAATTATTTGGAAGTAATGAAAGTGAATGCATGACATTTAAAAAGAAACTCCTCTGTCAGCAGGAAAGCTGCCACATTTTCCCGCACCTCTGAGAATACGCTTAGCTTGAAATAATGTTCATTTTAGCCAAGTTGTAAATTACAAGTGTGCCTGGGTCCGAGGGGATTTATTACCATTTGGAGGGAGGTTATTGGGCCTCATGCGTGGCTGCTGCATATGGCGCACGTTACAAAGTGGCTGTTTCATGAAGTTTGCAGCCAGGGAAGTACCTTTCTTGCTTTCTTTTTTGCTGTTTCTTTTTTTCCCTTCACAGCTTCTCTCTGGAGTCTTCTTATTGCTAATGTTCCACAGATACACCAGCAAAAAAGAGCACAATGTTGCAATCTGGTTTTCCAATTGTTGCTTGGCTTGGACCAGACACCGTTCATGATAAATGACAGCGGGCCTGTTGATGAGTGGGTTGGCAGGGCCCTCAGTCCCCCCAGGGTTGGGGGGAAGCAGCAAGGCTGAGGGCCCTGGAATGGTGGGTGAGCAATGGGGCAGCTGATGACCCAGAGCCCAAAACAGGGCTGACCCCTCAGTGCCCGGCCCCTGCTCACCGACTGCATGTGAGGAGGGACAGCCACTTATAGGGTGGTAGCCCTCAGCTTCCTCCAGCCATGCTGGTTTTCATTTTCTTAAAGACTTGTAGAGACATTCAGGCCCCGGAGACTTGAGTTTCTTTTCTGGGAGAGGATAATGCTTGGATGGCACACAGAACATGATCGTTGGCCTTGGAATCAGCAGGCCTGAACTTGAGTCTTGGTTCTGCCACAGACTCTTTCTATGACCTCAAAGCAATTTATTTCAGCTGTAATTTCCCCATCTGTGAAACAGAAATGAAAACAAAACAAAACAAAACTGCCCTCTCAGCCTCCCGGCACTGCCTTGAATGTCAACATGAGATGACTCATTCTGTGAACACTTCCCGGGCACTGTGGGAAGGGGCGGGCAGGGGGTGGGCAGAGATGGGTGAGATGAGAGCACTTTACAAACTATAAAGGGCATGCACGTCCAATTGTTTTTATTTAATTGCATGTTAGATTAGTTTTCTATTGCTGCTTAACAAATGAAATTGCCACACCTAAGTGGCTTAAAGCAACACCCGTCTGTTATCTCTCAGTTTCTGTGCATTAGGAGTCCTGGTGTGGGGTGTCTGGATCCTTCGCTCAGGGTCTCACTGGGCTAAATCAAGGTCAGCCAGTGAACCGCGATCTCTTCTGAGGCTCTGATCCTCTTCCAAGCTCATCCAGGTCATTGGCAGAATTAGGTTCCTTGTGGTTGTAGAGTGGATGTCCTCCTTTCTTGCTGGCTGTTGGCTAGGGGACACTTTCAGCAACTAGAGGCCACCCACAGGTTCTAGTCACAGGGATCCCACTGTAGACCCTCTTACAACATGCCAGCTTGCTTGGGCCAGGTCAGCAGAAGCCCATTTCTCTGACTTGAACTTCTTTTAAAGTCTCACCTCATTTTGTCAGGCCCATCCTGGATCATTTTCCTTTGGATTACGTCCAAGTCAACCTAACCATGAGAAATTCGCCATCCTAGTCACCATTCCTGCCCAACCCCAAGGGGAGGGTGTTACTCAGGGTATGTGCACTGGAGGGCAGTGATCCTGGGGCCACACATGTCCATGTCAAGATAGGCCGGATATTGCAGATGGGGCCTCTTTCTTTTGGAGGCACTGGGGACCCATGTCCTTCGCTGGTTTCAGTGATAGGAGGGGAAACCGACAGGCTGAGCGCTGTGCTGCATGTCAGCTCCCGTTCCTGCCCCTCTGTTTTCTCCCCAGCGGGCAAGGTGACCCGCTCACTCCTTTGGTTACCAGCAGCCCTACGAGGCAGCCCTTCCCTCCGCAGACTCGGGTTAACACTCTTCTTTGTTAGAAGCACCAGAGAACGCTGCAGCTGGAAGGGCCCTTGGCTATCATGAAATCCAGCTGTTCCCAAGAGCATGAGGACTTCCATAAACTACAGACTCGCAGGAGGTTCCGAGTCAGTGGACCTGGTTCGGGTCTAGGGAATCTCAGTTTTTAACAAATGCCTCGGAGGAGTTTGATGAGCGACTAGGTTTCAAACAAACCAAACACAAACACAAAAACCTTAGCATCTGAGGTCCAAAGAAATGAGCTGACACGCTTCATCTGAGCTGCCCTCTTCAGAACTAGAGTTGGGGTTTATAGGTCTGTTTTCACATTTCCCTCACTGGGGTTGGTCCAGCACTCAGTTTCTTAGGCCTCTCACAGAACGGGTGGGAGCTGCGCTGTGAGTGAGAGAGAGAGGGAGCCCGGGCTCGGGGTGGGCAGGTTGCAGCCGGGCCGAGCCCCACCCCCCACGGTCCTCCATGGATGGCTGCGGGAGGCCGGACACGTCCCCTCTGCCTTGTCACGGACATCTCCAGAATCTTCTCACCGCCATGCCTCCCCCAGCCACATCCTGAGTAGTTCACCGGCCCAAATTGAGTTGTAGATGTGAATTATTTAGAGGCACCGGTGGAATATTGTTGTATCGGTAACAGGGCCTATCAGCCCGTGGCCTTGGGGCGTCTCTGTCGAACACTCCATCACTATTTTTTTCTCATGAATAATGGAGCAGCCGAATCACTCTGTGTGTAGAGGATTCATACCCTGAGAAAACAAGGTTGCTCTAAAATTAATTTTCTGTACTAAAAGAGTGACAGAAAATCAATTAATTGCATATTATTCCACACGGAGACGGAGTAAAGGAAGCAGTGGATACAGCTCGGGCCGCACTTCAGCAAACGCCCACGGTGGCTGAGGGCTAGGTGGGTGCTCACCGCAGGTGGGGGCACCTGGAGTCCACACGCCTGCCAGGGGAGCCACAGGTGGGCATCAGGGGTGCTGCCAGGCCTGCATCTGTGCCGGGCATTCTCCTGGAAGGTCACGCCTGTCCCCCCTGCCTCTCGCCCTCCCTTGAGATGCCTCTGAGTACGGAGACAGATGGGTGAGGAGACTGAGGGTTTTCTCTGCTGAAGGCAACTGCCCTTGCTGGTGTCCCTGGGGGGGGGGGGTGGCTCCTCCCTTGTCATGTTCCCTTTCTTTACTTTTGTCAGCATTTCCTATCAAGTAAAGCTCTCCAATCTGCTTTTTTCTGAAATTTAAATACCCCAGGTGGGTGGAAGGATCATCTATCCTGCATATTTGTAGCCGATTGGAACCCCAAACAAAAGAAGGTGTCTAATGATGAATTTCAAGTGACCAAGTCACTTGATTGAAGGAGAGAGCTGTCAGGTCAGTGGGGCCTCAGATGGCGAGGTGTCCTGGACCTCCGAAATGGCTGGCCCAGGGAGGTAGCTGTCTACTCTAAGCCGATTTGTAAAACTGGTAGTTATTTGAATAGACAAATCTTTTCTGCTCATAGGCCGGGAAGGAGGCCAGGACACTCTTTGGTGAGAGGATGTAGATGACAAAGAGGACAAAGACATTTAGGACTGTATGCTCCCGAGGAGAGCAAGGTTAATAACGTGTGTCCCACACTCTCACTTGAAGTGGGCCCTGAGCAGTCAGCCGGCTTCTCTCCCTGTCGTCCAGCGCTCTGCGGGGCCCCTCGCCCACCTGAACGCCGAGTAGCCTTGCCTGAGGGCTGGCGGCCAGGAAAGCGATGAAGCCGTGGTGATGACCCTGTGACCCATGGTTCCTTTGCTGTGTCCTCAGCTTGGGCAACAGAGCCACCCGGACACGAGTAGAGAAGTAATCACACAAGGACTTGGAGAGAGTGAGGCTGGACTGCAGGAAGGGGCCTTACACCAGTTTCCAGGAGATGACAGTTTTTAGAATTCTAGCAAACACTGTTTTCCCCTCCCAGGACATTTTCCTCCCCATCGGCTTTGACAGGATGCAGATGCTGAAGGCTAAGGAAGTTTTGAAGAAAGCCTTTCTTGCTGGCTTGTGCTTTTTTTTTTTTTTTTTTTTTTTTTTGACTGTTCTACTACAGTCCCTTCCTCCATTAAAAAGAAACAAACGGCCTACTTAGCTGCCTGCATCCTGACATGCAGGTGTCCCCCCACGGCTGACATACAGACAGATGTGTCACATCCTCAGACTGTGATGGGAGGCCTCAACGTGCCAGCCACAGAGCCGACAGACAGCAGTAGGGCATGCCTCTGCTCGGCTCCGGTGACTCCGAGTGTCCTGCTCTACGTGTCTGGGCTGTAGGCATACCCCTGAAGTCATGTGACAGGAGATGACAGCGCTCTCCCATGCACAGTGGCAGCCAGGCTCAAATCAGGCGGTGGGCCCTGAGTGAAGGGAGCCGGGGGCTGAGGGAGCAGCTGGGGCACTGCTGCCCCACTAGAGCAGCACATGCTATTGGCAGCAGATTGCTTAGAAAGCCAGTTTTTCCAAAGGAAGGCATATGAATTGCACCATGGGAGTTCTCGATTTGAAAGAACTAGATGAGGGGAGGGGTACTGGGTCAATCTTTGGTGAGAAGTACTGTACTTTTTTTTTTTTTTTTTGTATTTTTCTGAAGCTGGAAACGGGGAGAGACAGTCAGACAGACTCCCGCATGCGCCCGACCAGGATCCACCCGGCACGCCCACCAGGGGCGACGCTCTGCCCACCAGGGGGCGATGCTCTGCCCCTCGGGGGGGGGGGTCGCTCTGTTGCAACCAGAGCCACTCTAGCGCCTGGGGCAGAGGCCAAGGAGCCATCCCCAGCGCCCGGGTCATCCTTGCTCCAATGGAGCCTCGCTGCGGGAGGGGAAGAGAGAGACAGAGAGGAAGGAGAGGGGGAGGGGTGGAGAAGCAGATGGGCGCTTCTCCTGTGTGCCCTGGCCAGGAATCGAACCCAGGACTTCTGCACACCAGGCCAACGCTCTACCCCTGACCCAACCGGCCAGGGCAGAAGTACTGTACTTTTGGAGATCTGGAGTTTAGCTTCTCTTAACTCTTGCTTGAATGCTAAAGCTCTTGCTTTATAAATGTGCTTTTCAGTGGAACACAGCCGTAGCCTGCAGGGGCCCTGAAGATGGGTCTTCCTCCAGAGGCCACAGCTTCTCTAAGGGGCGCCAGCCGTTCCTGGTGCAGCTCAGCCCGTGAGGCTGGGCTCCCATTCTGCTTCCCTTCCAGGTGAGGGGGCAGAAGGCCCTGCTCTTCTGTGCTGGGTTTTGTGGTGAGGACTCAAATCCCTGTTCTGCAGCATCACTGTGTTTGGGTTCCCTAGCTCAGCTGCCCTTTCCACGGAAAAGATCCGGAGGAGTCAGACATTCCCTCCCTCAGCGAGGTGATGGAGATTCAGCTCCCAGTCCCCTGTGTGCACTGCACATGCTTCCTTCCCCGCCGTCCTCCTCGGTGAGTCGCCAGACGTGAAACCAACCCAGGTCCGCTCAAGGGGGGGGGGCAGTCGGGCCCTGTCCTCTCAGTCTGCCCATGTGTATTGACCCGTAGATCTACCCTGTTCAACTGCTCCTTGGAAAGATGCAGCTCTCTGATCCGCACCTGTTTCTCCTTCCTGGCATCCTTCACATCCCTTTTCCAGAACTCCGGGGATTTCCACATCGGCCACCTAAAATCACGCAGGGAGTGGAGCCAGTATAGGGGCTTTTGACACAGAGCAGGCGCCCGTGGGAAACAGAAAACGAACCCAGCCTTGTTAGCAGTGTTAGCATCTCAACCATGGGCTGCGTTTCCCATCTTGCTTCCACACAGACTCTTTCTGCTGTGGAGGACAAGATTATTATTCCTCGTTTAGGAATGAGAAAATTGAGGCACGATGTCCTCAAGTGGTATAGCTACAGGGAACCCAGGGGTCTCCATTCTAGTCTACTGCCTTTCTCTCACTCCACATTGTAATCTGAGGGAGGCAAGGGCTTGCCTGCTGATGAATTTTTATTACTCGCCCTAAGTAAAGACTGACTGAAGTTTCCTTCTTCGTGGCTACTTGTTGATTATTGAGATGACTATAGAGAGCTATCCAGATAGACGAACAAGTTTTCTACCAATCTGACTCACTAGACATGACCAGAACCACACTGCAGGCCAGACACTAAGCTACAGGGAAGAGAATTGGGCATCTCAACGAACAAGTTAGGAAAAAAAAAATCCGAGGTTTTGTTCGTCTCCATTTTTCTGTTTCAATTGGCCATAAGAAGTAAGAAAGAAAATGATCACTTATTTTACTTTATTTTATTTTTTTATTTAGAAAATTAATTTTAACAGGGTGACATTGATCAATAAGTGTACATAGATGTCAAGCAAACATCACTCCATCATTTGAATTGTCACTTTTTGAACACGTCGATGCTTCATAGCTACCCCTTTTTTTACTTAATCATCACACCTATTCTTTGGAGATAGGTAAAACCACATCCCATTTTACAGCTGAGCAAGCCTAGGTTCAGTAGAAAGAGACAGCTTGTCTGAGGTTACAGAATTAACATCTGACAAGGGTGGACTCATCAAAGGGCAGCTTGACACTGGGACCTCAGTGTGGCCAATCCTTCCTGGTCCCCAAAGTGGTTCTTCTCTAAGTTTAATTGAATTTTTCTGATAACGTTAGTTTTGCAGTGGTGCTGACCAGTGCTCAGGCCTCTCTTTACATCCACCAAGTCCTTTTCTGCAGGATGGAGAGGCTGACCCTGCAGAGGGAAGGAGAGATCAGACCTTGCGACCAGCCTTGTCTGGTGAGAAGTCCCTTGGCAAGCTGGTTTGACACTAACATGCAATTAGCATCTAAATTGGGCAGGCTGGCAGCTCATACCCCATCTACATTGCATTGTTCAAGACCATTTCATAGTATATTTAAAAAGAATATAATATTTTAAAGTAGAGATGAGTAGAGGCACAGCTATATATAGAAGAAAGAACAATGCACTTAACATCTCAATGTGTAGATTTGAGTCTTGAATCTGCACTCTAATCAATTGTGTGAAGGTAGCCAAGGTAGCTATTCTCAGAACCTCAATTTCTTTATTTATAAGATGGATATACTTGTATCTTCCTACTTTACTTAGCTTGTATATACATTATTATTATTATTATTATTATTATTATTATTTCTAACATTGGACAATAAGAATGCATCAGGTTCAGATCAATATCTCTATAGCATTTGAACGGTTGATTGTGTCCTGTGCCCATCATCACCCAAAGTCAAATAATTTTCTGTCACCATATATTTGTCCCTCTTTCCTCCCACACCCTTCCTCTGGAAACCACTTCACTTTTGTTTATGTCCATGAGTCTCATATTTATATCCCACCTATGTATGAAATCATAAAATTCATAGCTCTTTTTGAATTACTTATTTCACTTAGCATAATGTTCTCAAGGTCCATCCGTGTTGTTGCAAATGGCAATATATCATCATTTCTTATGGCTGAATAGTATTCCATTGTATATATGTATCACATCCTCTATACCTAATCCTCTATCAAAGAGCACTTTGGTTGTTTCTATGTCTTGGCCACTGTGAATAATGCTGCAATGAACATGGGAGTACATGTGTCTTTGTGTAACAATGTTTTCATGTTTTTCAGGGATTGCTGGGTCATGTGGTAATTCTATTATTATTATTATTTTTTATTTTTTTTTATTTTTTTGTGACAGAGCCAGAAAGAGCCAGAGAGCCAGAGAGAAGGACAGATAGAGACAGGCAGACAGAAAGGGAGAGAGATGAGAAACATCAATTCTTCATTGTGGTACCTCATTTGTTCATTGATTGCTTTCTCATATATGCCTTGACTGGGTAGTTATAGCAGAATGAGTGGCCCCTTGCTCAAACCAGTTACCTTGAGCTCAAGCCTGCAACCTTGGGCTTTAATCCAGTGACCTTTGGCCTCAAGCCAGCGACCATGGAGTCATGTTTATGATCCCGCACTCAAGCCAGTGACCCCACACTCAAGCCAGATGAACTTGCGCTCAAGCCGGTGCTCGGGGTTTCGAACCCGGCTATTCTGCATCCCAGTCCAACCCTCTATCGACTGTGCCACCACCTGGTCAGACTCTATTCTTAAATTTTTGAGGAACCACCATACTTTGAGGAATGTACCAGTTAATATTCCCAGCAGCAGTGAATGAGCATTCTTTTTTCTCCACAACCTCTCCAACACTTTTTATTACCTGTCTTGTTGATAACAGCCAATCTAACAAGTGTGAGGTGTAGTTTTGGTTTGCATTTCTCTAACAGCTAGCAAAAACGAGCATATTTTTATATATCTATTAGTTGTTTGTATGTCTTCATGAGAGAAGTGTCTGTTCAGACCCTCTCCCCATTTTTTTTTATTCATTTTAGAGAGGAGAGAGAAAGACAGAGAGGGAGAGAGAGAGGAGAGAGAGACAGAGGGAGAAGGTGGGGAGGAGCTGGAAGCATCAACTCCCATACGTGCCTTGACCAGGCAAGCCCAGGGATTCGAACCGGCGACCTCAGCATTCCCAGGTCGACGCCCCATCCACTGCGCCACCACAGGTCAGGCCCCTCTCCCCATTTTTTAATTGGATTGCTTGCTTGTTTGTTGTTGAGCTTTGTGAGTTCTTTATATATTTTAAATATTAACCCGTTGTCAGAGCTGTTGTTTGTGAATATCAATTCCCAGTTTGTTGGCTGTCTTTTTGTTTTGTTCGTGACTTCTTTTGCTATAAAGAAGTTTTTTAGTTTAATATAGTCCCATTAATTTATTGTTCCCTTTATTTCCCTTGCCTTTGGGGTCAAATTCATAAAATGTTCTCTATACCCAAGGTCCATAAGTTTAGTACCTATGTTTTCTCCTTTGTAACTTATTGTTTCAGATCTTATTTTTAGGTCTTTGATCCATTTTGAATTAATTTTTATTCAGGGGGACAAACTGTAGTCAAGTTCCATCCTTTTGCATGTGACTTTTCAATTTTCCCAGCACCAGTTATAAAAGAGGCTTTCTGTTCTCTGTTGTGAGTTTTTGGCCAGCCTGTATGTATGGCCAAAATATATATATATATATATTTAGAGACAGAGAGAGAGTCAGAGAGAGGGATAGACAGGGACAGGCAGACAGGAACGGAGAGATGAGAAGCATCAATCATTAGTTTTTCGTTGCGAATTGCAACACCTTAGTTGTTCATTGATTGCCTTCTCATATGTGCCTTGACCGCGGGCCTTCAGCAGACTGAGTAACCCCTTGCTCAAGCAAGCGACCTTGGGCTCAAGTTGGTGAGCTTTTGCTCAAATCAGATGAGCCCTTGCTCAAGCTGGCAACCTCAGAGCCTCGAACCTGGGTTCTCTGCATCCCAGTCCGACTCTCTATCCACTGTGCCACCGCCTGGTCAGGCCAGCTTGTATGTATATTAAATAAATAATGCATGTGAAAAGTGCCTCATGATGTGTAAAGTGTTAAATCTGATGGATAACTTATATATCTATATATATATCTATATCTTTTTTCCTTATTTGCCATCTTGACTTTGTTCTTTGAATAATGGAGACTACTGTCCCCAGGGAATGTTAAGCCACAGCAGAAAGAGCATAGGCTATTGGGTGGTACGGCCTTTGCAGAATCTCTATTTCTCTTGCCCGCAGTTTCCTCTCAGGTAAGTCAAGAACAATATTTCCTGGCGTGCCTATGTCACAGGTTTGATGTGAGGACCATGTTAGTTCACCCAGGAATGCAATAAAATGTAAAAAGAAACCAACACATCTGGGCATTTGGGACCTTCACACATATGAGAAAACACGAATGCCTGTGTTTTATGTTTTGACATCAATATGATTTGCATCCGCGCTGCACACATTATTTTTTAAAGCAAGAGAAACAAATTGGATTGGACAAGCTCTAAAATGGTCCATCCAGGGACATAAAATGTTCAAGAGTCAGATCATCTTCCAGTTAGTGCTAAGCAGCCTTCAGGCATCAGACCCCACTGGGCATTCCTATCATGATGGTGAACTAGCATTTGACAGTAAAGCACGCATCAGAGGAGCTGATGATCACATGAGAACTGGGGACAAGTCCTAAGGAAATGGAAGGTTGTGGTGAACTGGATGTGAGTGTGTGTGTTTGTGTGTGTGTGTGCAGGGAGTGGCTGAAGCCTGGGGTGCAGGTGAGAGGAGAGACTGAGGACTCTATCTGCTCTTGCCCTTCTCACGTGTTGCCTGAGATCGTCATCACCTTTGCCACTGTGATAACACAGAAGACCACATCTGTAGTCCTTTCTCTGAGGGCAGTGCAGAGCGAATGGAAGCACGTGTGGGCTGACCAAAGCATTAGACCTTCACTTCTCCACACATGAAGTGGCAGCACAGGGAACCAGCAGTGGTTTTGTGATGCCCAGGAATCTTCATTTCTGGGTTCACTGCTTTACAATTTTTTTTTAGTGGAACAAAGATAACAACTTGACCTATGGCCCTTTACCAGTATACCCAATCCAGTGAGTGCTGAAATCCCCAGAAGTAAGGAAAGGAGCTTGCAGGTTAAAATAATGAAACATTTAAGAGACATAACCCATAAAAAAGAAAGAAGCAAGTTGAATGATACATACCCACTGAAGTAGAATTACTAGAATAAGTTGACAAACACTTAAGATAAGCAAAATAAATACATCACATGATAAAGGAAAATATTAGCAGAATGCAGCACAAAAGAGAAATTATAAAAAATCAGGTGAAAGTATTAGAGATGACAAAAGTATTATTGAGACAAAGCTCATAATATAAAGAATAAAATAACAGCAACATCAGTAAAATACAAGATTGAGGAGTTCTCTCCCCAAATGCTAAGGTACACAGAGAGGAGAATTAGAAACATCAGGGCCTATTTAATATGCATTTCAGGCATAAAGAACTTGATCTGCTCAACGGGAAGCTAGAAAGGAGGGAGAAATGCAAAACACTATGGGAAGTGAATAAATCAAAATAAAAAAATAAATCATATTGTAACAATGCTTAAATAAATCTAAATGAGTTGAATTAAAAGGTGAATTCTCTGTCTTCTCACATTTATTAGGATGACTACTAAAATAAAAACAGAAAATAGCAAGGGTTGGCCAGAAGGTGGAGAAATTAGAACCCTCGCGCGGTGTTGCTGGAATGTAAAATGGTGCATGCAGCTGCTATGAAAAACAGTATGGGGATTCCAAAATAAAAATAAAAATAGAACTGCCATATGATCCAGCAATTCCACTTCTGGGTATTTATCAAAAGAATTGAGAGCAGAGACTTGAAGAGATAGTTGTACACCCATGTTCATGGCAGCATTATTCCCAATAGTCAAAAAGTGGAAGCAACCCAAGTGTCCACTGAGAGATGGATGGTTCAACAAAATGTGCTCTACACACATATAATAAAATATTATTTAGCCCTAACTAGGTAGAGAATTCTGACACATGCTACAATGTGGATGAAGCTTGAAGACATGCTAAGTGAAAAGCTACACACACACACACACACACACACACACACACACACACAAATACTATATGATCAGAGGCTGATTAAGGTTGATTGAAGCCCTGGGCATAGAAGAAAATATTGGGCCCCTTAAAAATAAGAGAGAGACAGGGAAAATAAAAATACTCGTTAACCATATTTTTAAATAAATAAAAAAATCTTATGTATTATTAATGTTAAAATTGCACATGTGAAACCAAACTTGGTATCATTAGAAAAAAGTGTAAAGTTGGAGTTTTGCGGGACCCTTCAGAAGTCGGGGCCCAGGGCGCGCGCCTGGCGCACCTGCCATTAAATCCACCTCTGTATATGACCCCACTTATATGAGGTAACTAGAATAGGCAAGTTCCTAGAGATAGAAAGTAGAATGGTGGTTGCCAGGGGTTGGGAATGGGGAGAAATGGGGGGTTCTTGTTTAATGGTATAGAGCAGTGGTAGTCAACCTGGTCCCTACCACCCACTAGTGGGCGCTCCAGCTTTCATGGTGGGCAGTAGCGGAGCAACCAAAGTATAAATAAAAAGGTAGATTTAACTATAGTAAGTTGTTTTATAAAGATTTATTCTGCCAAACTTAGCGAAAATCCGACATAAAGTACTTGTTAAGTAATTATTATTATATGCTTTAACTTGCTGTAACTCTGCTTTATAAATTTTATAAAGTAAAGTTACTTCTCTACTTTATAAGTCACCATTACTATGGAACTGGTGGGCGGTTAGAAAATTTTACTACTAACAGAGATACAAAAGTGGGCGGAAGGTATAAAAAGATTGACTACCCCTGGTATAGAGCTTCAGTTTTTCAAGATAAAAAGGAGATGGATAGTGGCAATTGTTGCACACCAATATGAATGCATTTAATGCCCCTGAACTGCATGTTTAAAAATGGCTAAAATGGTAAATTTATATTATGCACATTTTAGCACAGTTGAAAAAAGACACATTCTCAGATTGAAT
Organism: Saccopteryx leptura; assembly: GCF_036850995.1. Taxonomy (NCBI): domain Eukaryota; kingdom Metazoa; phylum Chordata; class Mammalia; order Chiroptera; family Emballonuridae; genus Saccopteryx; species Saccopteryx leptura. The sequence continues at coordinate 28,947,186 of NC_089506.1, read as the reverse complement.
TATAAAAGATCAGCAATAGATTGTTTACAAGAGAGACATTTTAAATGATACAAGAAAGAGGACAATAAAAGGATAGATAGAAAAAGATATTCCGGGAGAATATAAACAAAAAGAAGACTGGGATAGCAATCTTAGTATCTGATATTCAAGGCAAAAAATGTCATAAGACACCAAAAGAAACTGGATCACATTGCTGACAGGAAGACTCGAATAAGAAGCTATAACCCGGTATAAGAGAGCAGTAGACTAAAAGATTGGTTTCTAATCCTACAAAAAGGCATGAGGAAGGTTTCTGGGTCTGGAGAACTGGCAGCAGCTTGAAGCTTAAGATGCAAGCTAGCAACCTAGGCCAGATATTAAAGTTGGAACCTAAAGATTAAGCCAGAAAGGCCTATTTATTTGAAGATCTGAGGGCTAATGGAGTGGCTTTGATTGGCCAAGAGGTGCAAGTGAACTGGAACCGGGAAACAGTCCAGCCTGAGGGGCTGCACCGCTCACCACTGGCCCCAGAAATGTCCGTACACTGAGGATTTCAAAATCTGCAGGAATCTAACCCCTAGAGTCAAACAAACCCCAAACAATCAGGATTTGATAGATTTGTTCTAGAGGAGGAAAACAAAGTATCATTTATCAAGCAATTAGTGTCAGGCCATGTGGATGAAGGCTGAGATGACAGATAGGGTAATGGGCCCAGAGATACACACGGGGACCCAGCACCTGTGTGTTCCTGTCTTTTTCATCCCATGACACACTGGTTAGGAAAATACGCCAGAGTAAAGAATGAGCTTCACCCCAAGGAAGAAGGTATCAGCTGCTGGCCAGGTGGCTACGGGCATGTGAATGCGCACCAGTGGGCCTTCTTCCCTTATAGTAGCATTCTAGGCACAGCCATGCCCATGAATGAGGGAGGCCTCCCAGACTTTGGGTCGGGCGAACTCTCTAAATGGTCAGGAAGGGTCTTCTCTTTCCTGGCCTGAAAGTGGGTCCCCCCCTTTTTTTTCCCTCTCATCTCCTCTCCCCTCCTTCTTGAGAAAATCCTGTGGTGAACTGTGAATTATATTGTGCTAAATAGAACAAAAACTACCTATAATGGAGGGCCTGAGTTGGGGAGAAGTGATAAAGGGGCAAAAAAAGGGGGTATGGACCCACAAAATGCAAAAAAGGAAAAAATTTGGGTCTAGAATAAAATGATTTGCTTTTAGGTGTTGGTTGACTAAGAGATATAATGAGAGGAATAAGAGGGAAACAGGAAAAAGGAGAAAAAAATTACTATTGTATTTAGTGGAGCAAAAACTAGATAAAATGGAGAGCCAGGGTTGGGAGCACTGATAGTGAGTTAAAAAAGCGAAGTAAAAACCCCCAAAGCGCCACAAAGAAAAATTTGAGTACCAAAATAAAATTTGTTCGTGATTGAGGATTGAATGAGAGGAAAAGTAAAGGAGAAAAGAAGAAACTAATATAGAGGGAGAAAGAAAGAAAGAAGAAAACACAAAAAGAAGAAAAAAGAAAAAAGAACAAAAGGAGAGAGAATTAAGGGTTTTGGAGTGCAACCCTCATAGAGAGAAAGGAAGAAAAAAGGAAAGATAATGGGAGATGTAACACTTATGGGTAGTGTAGTCCAAGGAGAGGAGAGAGTAAGATTGGCAGAGAGTTAAACGACCAGATTGGAAGAGGAAGAAAATAATCAAGACAAGAAGAGAAACAAACGAACAAATATAATAAAATGGGATAGGTTATAAAGTCTGTGGATTATTCTTGATTTTGAGAGGTTATCTTCTTGCTTTTTCTTTTCTCTCCCTCTTCCTGGTCGGTGACTCTGTACCCTGGGTTCTGCCCCTGTGGCACGCTTAGGTAGAGGTTTGCAGTTGATAAGTCTCTATGGCGATGTCATATATTGGGCTTCAGTCTTGTTGGCAGTCGAGGCTCATTAGCATTTGCATGCTCCAACAATGAGAGAGTCTGTTTTCCCAGAGCCTCTCTCCTAGTCTTTTCTTCCTAAATTAGCAGCCTGATGATCCAGCTATGGGGTTGCTGCTGCCTCTGCCTTTGCGTTTAGTGTGGAACTTCTGGAGGCTCCAAGGACAGATTTTTCTGTCTCTGGTTGAAGATCTTGTTGAATTTTGGGGGAGATTTATCGGTATCGCTCCTTACGGCGCCATTTCTCTGAAAGTGGGTTTCTATCTGTTAATATGATTAGAATGTGGTTAAAAGAGTGAAAAGTCAGACATAATTCAGAAGGAGATTTCCTGTTGATGTTATAAGGGATAGTGTGAGACCACCAGTCTGTCTGGATTTTGCCAGGTTCTTTTGCAGTGCTCAGTTTGGTGTTGGAGGAAAGTGGACCCAGCAGGGAAACCTTTTTGCAGAAGCAGCGTCTATGTAAAGGGAGTGCCCCTGGGGCCAATTATAGCACCAGACCTAGAGTTTGCTCATGTCCTTTCAGGGCCTGTCAGGGAGGTTGTGGATTTATTTCCCTAAACAGGACACACAGTTTGACAATTTCATTTTTGTGACTGAGATATTTATTTGTAAGAAAAAGTCTTGTAGAAGAATAAAAGGGGAGCCCACCTACATGTATATTTAATGAATCATCCTCCATTGTCAAGTGTAATGCCGCTTCACATCGGGGCTGTACTGGGTGTGTTCACTGCAGGTCTACGAGACAGTGAAGTCTCAAATGATGCAAACAGCACTACAAAAAACTCCTCTCTCTCTGACCTCCAGATCTGGCAAATAGGGGCCTAGCTTTGACGATTCAGGTGAGGTGACTTGTCCGAGGTCACACACTGGGCCTTGGCAGGGCTGAGATATGGAGTCAGTTTTCCTACCTCTCTAGATACCCTTCAGTTCTAAGCCCTTATTTATTTATAAAATTGGCCATAGCACATTTGTGATGTTTCCAGTTCACTACTATTATTTCTTTCCGAAATATTTTCATCCCTCCAAACAGAAACTCGGTACCTATGAAGCAACAACTCCTTATCCCCGCTCCTCTCAGTCTATGATAATTTCTAATCTGCTTTCTGTCTCTTTGAATTTTCCTATTCTAGATATTTTATATAAGTAGAATTATACAATATTTGTCCTTTTGTGTGTGGCTTTTTTCACTTACCATAATGTTTTCAAGGTTCATCCACGTATTACACTTTCATTCCTTTTATGGCTGAATAACATTTCACTGTTTAGACCACATTTTGTTTTTCCATTTATCTGTTGATGGGCAAAAAAAAAAAAAAAAAAATGTTCACCCTTTAGCTACTGTAACACTACAATGAACATTAGCATACAAGTATCAGTATGAGTCCTTGTTTTGAATTCCTTTGGTTTCATCTCTAGGAGGGGAAATCCTGGGTCATATGGTAAGTGTTTAACTTTTTGAGAACAGGCAACCTGTTTTCTACAGACGCTCCATCACTCCAGTCCCATCAGCTATGTATGAGTGTTCCAGCTTCTCTAAAGCCCTGTCGACACTTGCTATATTCCATTGATTTTTATTAGTTTATTTATTTTTTTACCTTTAAGGTAATTTTTATTCATGATAATAGTTGTATGTGTATCCTTTCTCTTGCTGTCATATCAAGGTCTGCAATATGTTTATATTTATGTATATTTTGTACTATAATGATTTAGAAATTAGTGTTGCATTGGATTTTACCTAATATCATAATATAATGCTAAATAAATATTTATTTATTTTCAGGTACTACATATAATTTTTTTATTACGTGAGATGCAAAATACTTAGAATAGACATATAATAAGTATGGATAAATGCAGTTATAACTATTATCATTATTATCTTCAATTAATGGGATTTATTATTTTTTTCTTTTGTTATTGAATTTATTGGGGTGACACTGGTTAACATTTTACAGGTTACAGGTGACAAATGTATTTTTTTTAAAATTGCAGCCATCTGAGTAGCTGTGAAGTAGTATATTGTTGTTCAGGTTTTGATTTTCATTTTCCTAATGATGAATAAGGTTGAGCATTTCTTCATGTGCTTATTGCCATTTTTGTGTCTTTTTGGAGAAATGTCTGTTCAAGTCCTTTGCCCATTTTCTAACTGGGCTCTCTTACTATTGTTGAGTTGTAGGAGTATTTTATATATTCTCATTTTAAGCCCTTATTAAATATATGATTTGTAAATATTTTCTCCCATCATGTATGTTTTTTTCCACTTTCTTGGTAGTGTTCTAGATGCACAAAAGTTTTTAATTTTGATGAAGTCCTTTTTATCTCTCTATTTTTTTGTTACTCATACTTTTACTGTCATATCTAAGATTCTATTGCCAAATCTAAGGTCTTAAAGATATACCCTTCTGTTTTCTTTTTCTTCTAAGTTTTATAGTTTTAGCTTTTCTCTCTAGGATGTCAATTTATTACTAAGTGACTTTGCATATAGTGTAAAATATGATTCAATCTCGTTCTCTAGCATGAAAAATTCAGTTGTCTCAGCATCATTTGTTGAAGAGACTATTCTTTCTTTTTTAAAGGGACTTAGCATCCTTGTCAAAATTCAATTGGCTATAGACGTATGGGTTTATTTCTGGACTTTGAATTCTATTCCATTGGGCTATATGTCTATCTGTATACCAGTACCATGTTTAGATTGTTATATTTTAGTAGTAAGATTTGGAATTAGTAAGTGTGAGTCTTCCAGTTTTGTTCTTCTTCTTCAAAAAATATTTTTATATTTAAGGAATTTTGCAATTCCATATAAATTTGATCATTGGCCTTTATATTCAGCAAAAAAGGCTGTTGGAATTTGACAAAGATTGTATTGAATCAGTAGATCACTTTAAGTAGTATTGATATTTTAACAATATTGTTTTTCATTTTGTGAACATGGACTAGCATTCCATTTTTAAAATCTTTAATTTCTTTCATTGATATTTTGTAGTTTTTAGTGTAAAAGTCTTTTACTTCCTTGGTTAAAGTCTTTCCTAGATATTTTATTCTTTTGGATACTATTGAGTTGTAAATACTTTTTAAATTTGTTTTCATATTGTTCATTGTTGGTATATAACAAGACAACTTTTTGTGTTTGGATTGTGTAATCTGCAACTTTGTTGAATTTATTTATAAGTTTTAGTAGCTTTCTTTTGGATTACTTGGGGTTTTCTATATATAAGACCATGCTATCTGTAAATAGAGAGTTTTACTTCTTTTTCAATCTGAATGCCTTTAATTTCTTTTTCTTATCTAATTGCTCTGTTTGGAACTTTTAGTACTATGTTGAATCGTAGTGGTAGAACTGGGCATTCTTGTCTTGCTTTTGATCTTAGAGGGAAAAACTTATTTTTTCACTATTAAATATGGCTTTAGTTATGGGTTTTCATAAATGTCCTTTGTTATATTGAGAGAGTTCCCTTATATTCCTGATTTTCTGAGTTTCCTAATGCAATTTTATGCTGCTAATGATTTATTTAAAATTTTCCTTCTGTTTAGACATTTACTTTTCCTGATTTTCTGGGTAAAGAAATGTTTCCTCAAGCCTATCCAAATGTTGCCTCCTCTGAGCCCCCATAAGCTATTTGTAATAATTAAAATCCTGTGTCACAAATCTTTGTTTTTATGACTATGTATTCTGCTGATATGTGACCTCCCTGAGTATGGTGATTATTCATTTTGCTATCCTAAGAATCTAGGACAGACATAAGAAATGTTTGCTGAGAGAGTGGTGGGTGATTAACATTCTTAACTTCTCAACATTTCTTGAGCATTCCTCAAATCTCTCTGGCTTAGCTTCTTCCGATTGGCTACTGCAGGGATAGTCATTGCTCTGTGTGATGTAAGACACTGCTGGTAGGGTCTTCTGAGAGCCCAGGGTAGTACAGCAGAGGCAGCCCTGGATACTTATGACACATGAACACCAAGGCAGAGAAGAACCACTTATCTCGCTCCATAATTGACACATTATGTGAGTGGGAGGTCTTCACGAGGTGATCTTTTATTCCTAAATCCACACTCATATCTACTAAAAAGCTTTGGCTATGCCAGGCCACCATTTTCTTCCCTCACTATTAAATTAAATTAAGCTGATAAGTACTACTGATTGAATGATTCCTCTGTGCCAAACACATCGCTAGGAATTCTGAAGGCACACAAAGAATTCCACTTGTCCTTGCACCTTCCTTCCCTTATAGTATTTATAATAGGCCAAGAAAAGAAAATGTTTAGGCCAGGTTATATGTTGCAAGATGGTTGTATTAGTTTTTCCTTCCTCCCTCCCTCCCTCCCTCCCTCCCTCCCTCCCTCCCTCCCTCCCTCCCTCCCTCCCTTCCTTCCTTCCTTCCTTCCTTCCTTCCTTCCTTCCTTCCTTCCTTCCTTCCTTCCTTCTTCTTTCCTTCCTTCATTCTTTTCCTTTTTGTGTGTGTGTGAGAGAGAGAGACAGACAGACAGGAAGGGAGAGAGATGAGTAGCATCAACTCATAATTGAGTCACTTTAGTTGTTCATTGATTGCTTTCTTATATATGCCTTGACTGAGGGGCTCCAGCCAACTCAGTGATGCCTTGCTCTAGCTAGTGACCTTGGGCTCAAGCCAGCAAGCTTGGGCTTCAAGCCAGCAACCTTTGGACTCAAGCCAATAACCATGGAGTCATGTCTATGATCCCATGCTCAAGCTGGCAACCCTTCTCTCAAGCTAGTGAAACTGCACTCAGCCGAATGAGCTCACATTCAAGCTGGTGACCTCAGGGTTTCAAACCCGGGTCTTTAGTGTCCCAGGTTGACACTCTATCCACTGTACCACCACCTGGTCAGGCAAGGACTGTGTTACTTTTTTATTGCTTCTATAACAAACACAAACTTAGTGGCTTAAAACAACACAAATTTATCATCTCATGGTTCTAGAGGTTATAAAACTAGAATACATCTCACTGGACTACAATCAAGGTGTTGGCAGGGCTGTGTTACTTCGGGAAACCCCAGGGGAGTCTGCTCCTTTGCCCTTTCTAGTTTCTAGTGGCTGCCCTAGTCCCTTGGCTTGTGCCAGTATCACAGTACTCCAGCCTCTGCTTCTGTCATCACATCTCCTCTGACTCCAACCCTTCCTCCTTCTTTCACCTACAAAGGACCCTTGTGATTGCACTGTCACCACCCAGATAATTCAGAATAATTTCCTTATCTCAAGATTCTTAAGTTAACCACATCTGCAAGATCTTTTTTTTGGTCATGTAAGGTGATATATTCACAGGTTCTGTGCATTAGGACATGACATCTTTGGAGGGCAATTATTCAGTCTACCACAAGGACAGGCTGCTCTTTCACTGACCAAAGAGGATCCCTTGCCACCACTTCCATGGTCAAGTTCATGTAGCAAGTTATCCTTCCCTTTCAGGCCCTCTTCATTTGACAAAGAAGAAACTGAAACTTGGGGAGAGAGTGACTTAGCTTAGATCACATAGCTAGAGGTTGGCAGAGCTCAGCCTAGGAACAGGCTCTGATCTAGAATTCAGAGATTTAGTGACTTAGTGATTGACCAGAGAAAGCAGGACAGGAGAAGTATCGGTGGAGGAGGCATTGCCCTCAACCCTCTGTCTCTGAGTGCACAGGGACTCAGCCATTCACATGCCAATGAGCCTATTTTCAGAGTTTGGATATATTTAGCTCCCTCAGTCAAAGAGGGGCAAGTGCATTTTGTGATTCTGTGTCTTCTTACTGTCCTTGAAGGATCTTGTATTTTCCTCTTCATTTTTAATTTTGTTCTAGGAGCCGTAAGGAGATCAAGTCCATTACTCCATACATCTTCACTAAGTCCAAACCAACAGGGATTTTCTTTCTTCTGGACATCAGAGGACCCTCAGGGATCTGGGAACAAACCAGCACTCAGGAAATCCCTACTCCCAGCTTGCTGAAGCCGACAGATTGCATTTCCCGTTAGCTCAGCCATTAGTTCCTACCTTCTGTCACTTTGTGCCCACACACGGTCTCCCCACAGACATCCAGAAATCTGCCTTCTGCCCACCCTTGCCACTCCAGTACTGCTCTCTGCTGGGAGTGACACCCCTCTCTGCCTGCCACTTCCCCCCTGTTGTCTGACACTAACTCAGGGACTTGCGTCTGGGGCTGGAATTTTGTCGTTGCTATGGAAGTGGGAACCAGCTCAGCCTTCCAAACTCACAGAATGTCCAAAAACGCACACGGCATCTCACGCTGACACACCACTGACAACCTGCGATGACGGGGATGTACTTTTGAGTGTCATCTTGACAAGGAGCAGGAGTCTCTATCTGCCGGCCCATCCGCCTGGCCATCTGTCTCCCAAGATTGTCTGCACTCCACTGGCTGGGAGCCTGAGCCTCCCTCGCTGGGGGGCTCGTCCTCGCGTCCTCACACGGCCTGGCTGCTTCCAGGGGGTAAGAAGGAAAGAGCCCTTTGTCAGTGGGGATGTTCTGCTGGGAGGAGGTGGGGGAGGGAGGGATCTGGGCAGAAGCTCAGGGTCACTTTTGGCTTTGGCATCTCCAAGGCCATGGGTGGGCATTTCAGCTGAGTGGCAGAGGGAGGGGAGCCAGATCTCCTGCCTTGTTTGCGGCCTGAATCCACAGCTTTTGGGATTTCCTTGGCTCTTGGAAAGGCAGCCCTTTGGGGAGGCGCCAGTATTTCCAGGTGGTGCAGGGAAGGCTGCCCAAGACACGTGGATTCCTTTGCTTCCTATCTCCAGCTCCCTCTGTGAGGAAGGGATGGAGGAATTCCTGGCTTCGGTGGACTTGCCAGCCACTAATGTTACCAGTTCCATCGAGGGGAGAACTAGGATCTACAGTGTGGGGAGGGGAGCGGCAGTGCCTGGTGGGAAGGAGGCACGATGGGAGAGGGGCAGAGAAGATACAGATCGCTCTACACTTGCTGTCCACAGACCTCCCAGATGCTGCCAGGGCTGTAGGTCCTGTCCCACTCCCCGTCAGGAAACAGAGCAAGCCTCTCCGCCTCCAACAATGCCTACCGCACCGTTGTAGCTGGGAAAGCACAGGCAAGCACGTGCTCACGGCAGTCAGCCCCTCCCTAGCCAGGGCTTCTTAGTGACCAATTTTGCACTCTTTCTCCCATCTACCAAGAACTTTCAAGCCTGATCCATCTCTGAATGGCTTTGGGGGACCATGTTGTCTTCTATATTTAGTCCACTTCATGCTGATTTTTCCGGGATAATTTCTTTTCTCATATTCCCTTCCTTTCTTCCTTCCTCTAAACCAGGGGTCCCCAAACTACGGCCCGCGGGTCACATGCGGCCCCCTGAGGCTGTTTATCTGGCCCCTGCCGACCTTCCGGAAGGGGCACCTCTTTTATTGGTGGTCAATGAAAGGAGCACATTGACCATCTCATTAGCCAAAAGCAGGCCCATAGTTCCCATTGAAATACTGGTCAGTTTCTTGATTTAAATTTACTTGTTTTTTATTTTAAATATTGTATTTGTTCCTGTTTTGTTTTTTTACTTTAAAATAAGATATGTGCAGTGTGCATAGGGATTTGTTCATAGTTTTTTTTATAGTCCGGCCCTCCAACGGTCTGAGGGACAGTGAACTGGCCCCCTGTGTAAAAAGTTTGGGGACCCCTGCTCTAACCCGTGCTAGGTTCATGCTTGCACAGGTTGGCCAATGCTGGAACTTCCTGGCTGGGACTGCTTGGCCACTGGCTGGGAGGTGCTGGCTTCTGCCTGCCCTGGGGTCAGAGCCTGGAAATGCGGCCGTCAGCACTGCATCTCCAAGATGACAGCTTTTCTTCTGATGTGGGGAGGCTACCAGCTCCTGCAATTATTAGCTGATAAATATTTGGCTTGTGTCTCCTCCTAAAATAATTCTCACACATGATGATGGCTGTCAGCCCTGGCTCTGGGATCTAAATCCAGCCTCCTTGTCTACATCTGGTACCGAGGCTGTCACATGACTTGTGGTCTCTCAGGGAGTAAACAAAACATGTTAATAAGCCGAGGGAACTTAAATGCTAAGATGTGGCAAAACTGGAAAACAATACTTGAGCCAAGCGTTGCTGGGGCTGAAGCTATCATTGTATTGTTAGGGCTTTTGGGGCTATGGCCAAGTCCTCGTGTCACCCAGCATTTGGACAATACAGGATCATTTCTTCAACAAGAACCAGGCAAACCATAGCCCTAGCTCAAAGTGGTTCTCAAAGTCAGCCACAAAACCTTTGGAAACTGTTCACAGGACCTCTAGTCATAGCAAAACAGTGCCTCCAAAAACCCACGTTTTCCCTGGCCAGATAGCTTGGTTGGTTAGAGCATTGTCTGGTAGTGCAGAGATTGCTGGTTAGATCCCCAGTCAGGGCACATACAGAAACAGATCCATGTTCCTGCCTCTCTCCTGCTCTTTCCTTTCCTCTCTCTAGAATCAATAAAATAAACATTAAAAAAAATAAAACAAAACCCACATTTATTAGAGAATGAACAGTTAAATAGCAAAACCTCAGCAAGACAGCTCAAGTCAAAAGGATGGTTGATTGAAAGAAAAAGAAAAGGAAGAGCAGGCAGGAGTGTCTGAGTAAATCCAGGCTCTGCTCACTGAATACTTCTTGTGGCTAAAATTTTCCCATCCCAATTTCAAGGAGAAACCAAACAAAGGTTTGCTAGTTTAAGCCCCCAAAATAGATTTATTGGAAATTAATAAAATATAATTCAAAGAAAATTTGAACAACCAGTTTTGGGATTTGCAAAAGCAAACTTCTAGCCAAACTGTTAATATTAAAGTGACTTGATTCCAACTATTTTCAGTTTTTATCTCTCTCAGATTTCAATTTTTTTTTTGGAAGGGAGATTTATATTGAGCCTGCCTGGGTCTATTTCTGCCTCTCATCAGTCAGCAATGGCTCGGGGCATGGGATGTTCCCCAGAGAAGGGAGGGCGTTGCAGGCTGTTGGCTCCCTGAGAGGTAATTAGGAAGAGGTCTAAATATCTCCTCCACATGAGACAATCAGACATTCCAGCTGGGACCTGGAGGTATCCACAAGCATGCCGAGGCAGGACATGCATTCAGATTGTAGCTGCCTCGGAGGATGTTCCTGGAGGAAGCTCCTTTAACCGCAGAGATCTGTATAGAACAGGGCGGGACAGAAGTAGCTGAGATTCTGTAAATATTTATGGAGCACCGACCATGACCCAGGCACTCTTTTGGATATTTGAAATACATTAATGAGAAAAAATATAGAGATTCCAGCTCTTGTGGAGCTTACATTCAGAGCAGTGAAATGATAAGTTTGAGAACTTCCTGGTACTTGTTTAAGAAAAGACCTCACCGAGTAACAATAGAGATGCCCCTTGGCCTCACCCCACACACACCGCCCACCACCAAGTCTTATCAAGTCTAACGAGCTCCTGAATCCATCTACTTACTGTTCTCCACGTCCACCACCACTACCCAAGTCTGAGCTACCAGCATTCTCAACTCAGCGGCTTCACAATCCTTCTAGCTCATCTTTGTAAACCCTCTGTCTTCCCTTTGTTCATTGGTTATACCGTAGCCAAGTCACTTTATTTTATTCAGAATGAAAATCTAATTACGTTCCCACCGCAACCTGGCTTTAAGCTCTCCAGTGACGTCCCATTGGTCTAGGGATAAAGGCTAAGTGACTGCACAGCCTACAAGGCCCTTTGCAGTCCAGTCCCTGCATAGCCCACCAGTCTCATTTAATACCACCGTCTCCAGTCCTCTGGGCTGGGTTGTTTCATCAGGACACTTGCACAAGCTCTTCCTTCTGTCTAGGATCCTTCTCCCTCTCTCCATATATTAAACTCTATTCAATTTTTTATATTGTTGATTACCTCTCAGCCAAAGCAGGAAATACGTCCTGATACTGTCCTCCTCCCACCCCTCTTAGTCACATGCTTCCGCAGAGTAGGAGTGGTTTGTAGTGATCCATTCATCAGTGTGCTCATTGGGTTCACGTTAGTCTTTCCTACTAGGTTGTGAGCTCCCTGAATGCGAGGCCCTTGGCTGGTTTTCCTCATCATTGAATTTCCAATGCCTAGCAAGGGGCCTAAGCACCATATGGAGGAAACAATGGCTAAATGAATGAATTAAAAAAAAAAGTTGTCCCCTATGAATGACTCTGTCATCATCCTTTCTAAAAATTACCACTGTTCCTTTCTAAAAAGAAGTTCAAAGAAACCTAGAGAGCTGTGTTATTGGCACATTCCCCGATGTAGCCATGTTCTTTCTAACAACAGGAGGCAATGGGGCAATTTTAGAAAACTGAGTTCTAGACACCTAGTGGGTAACCAACACATACTTGTTGAAAATAATTTTATACTGAATTGCAGTCTAACATCCAAAACTAGTGTTTACTGAGGCCGAGAGTCTACTGAGGGACAAAGCTGCTTTAAGTCCAGGGGTCCCCAAAGGACAGGGAATTCTGTAGTGAAAAATTGGGGGTGGGGTGAAGGAAAGAGTCCCAACTACAGACAAACACCTAGAAACTTTCAAATTCAAGGGCCTTTGACTGCTTTGCAAATTCACCAAATTCCCTGGTTGATGAATCTGTGCAGGGCAGAAATTTCAATGAGAAGAAACGCACCGCCTTGTATAAATATTTAGAGCCAGACCAGCAGAGGCTCCTGCAGTGGGGCTTGCTTTCCAGGTGGATGATGGGAGAAGGGGGCTTGAAGGAGTAGGGAGGGGGGATGTCAAAGCCCAGGGCTGTATGGCCTCAGGCAATTCATGGAACCTTTGAACCCTGGGCTGACTCCCCACCTCCATTTAGCATTTCGATTTAGCCATGTGCAGCTTTGCTGAGAATCTCAGCTGCAGCATGTTGACTTATCACTCATCCCAATAAGTTCCCATTCTCTCTCCTCCTGACAGGCTTGCCTAATGTACTTATTCATTCAATTTAAATAAATCGAACATGGGCCTATGACAGCTGATAAGTGAGTCACACAAGAACAAACAGAAGAGAAAGCTCTGCAAATAGTCAAATGTCAAGTAAGAATGGAAAACTGTCCCCACAGCTTCAACGAACCTTGGATGTCTAATATTTATGGCCAATTGATGTCATTAGAAAGTAAATAAGCTCTCTTATGCTGCATTACATAAGATTAACTGCAAGCAATGGAGTTTAAATAGCAGAGATAAGTGCAGATGGAAATAAACCTGTTTAAAGCTAGAAATATTTGATGGGCCTCTTTGCTGCTTTTAAGATAATTGATCTGTATATCTGTATTGAATCTCACCATAAAAGCTTTGAAGAGACTTGTGGCAAAGCTTGTTCAGACCCAAATCACATTTCTCCGGGGCCACCCCGCCACAGTTAGAACCTCTCAAAGAGGAACTCCAGGCCTGGGAAATTGCAGAAAGCTGGGGAGAAACAGGAGTCTTCTGGCTGCAAGCCCCCATCCCAATTTCCTGGGTAGCAGCTGAAATTAAATAGTCAGGGTGGGAGGAGTTTGAGCCTGTCATAGGCGAGCGAACTGAAGGAGCTATGATGTTTCCTTTGGAGAAGAAACGGGTGGGGTGTGAGGGGGTTAAGTCACTCTCTTTGAAAACTGTCTCAATTCTCAAATTATTTCTGGTAAAGGACCAGGTTTTGCTTCTTCTTTTTTTTTTTTTTTCATACTTCCAATCCTCTAATCCACAGTTCTAGTGTTTATGATTAGCATGAAGCTCCTATCACATTCAGCTCATCACACAAACTTGAAAACACCTGATTGTTCTATGCTGTGTCAGATGGCGGGTCTGCTGGACACGTGCTTTATGGTCATATCAATGCCCAGTTGCTCTAACATTTTGCAAACTCTTACTTTTAATGTTGCTCTTGTTGAGGCCAGATAACGAAGGTGTTGCAGAGCATCACTGATTTGCACAGCGCCCTTTGAGCCCCACTGCAGTGGAAGGCTTGTTCTGTCTGTCCTCCAAGGGTGGAGTGTGGATCAGGAGCAAGGCATGGGAGAAGAGAAGACCAATTTTATCCAAATAAAACAAAGGATTTCCCAACGGTTTCAACATACACAAATTTCAACCCAGAAATTCAGATGTGCAAGAGATTTAAATTTTAAAATGTTTCTATAACAAAACAATTCTATTATAATACCCCATTGCTTGGGCTGAAGAAATGCAACCCCAGTCTGTTTGAAGCCTTGCATACCCCCCTCGCCCCGGGCAGGGCAGAAATGTGGGGAGCTTGCAGACAGCAGAGGCTAGAGGGGGGCTGAAGGAGCTCCTTCTGGATTGCCATCATCTGTTCCCGTTGGCATCTATTAAGATGTCTTCATCCCCATCTGGCTTTTGGTCTTTGTCCAGGCAGCTTTCGCCAGTGTCTTCCTTGTCCCCACCATGAAGTCTTGTCACATTTCCTGATTCTCTGTGCCATATTACATCACTGTGGCTTGACAGAGAACTCTCCCCTGCTCTCTGGACTGGGAAATTTTGTGAGGTTGTCTGAGGCCTGTCTCCTTGCCCCCAGGGCCCCCACATTGCCCGTGCATTAGCAGGAGTTGGCAAGATCTTGGGGATCTTCCTGGGTCTTTTGGCTTTATCATAGCGACAGCGGGAGTTGGAAGGGGGGCTTGGATAGATGACTTTCTATTCTCACTCTGCTCTGGAAGGCCTATCATTGTCCCCAGAATTGGCCTGGGTGGGAGTCCCTTCTCAGAGACTCTCCAGCATCTATATGTTCTTTATTTTCTTTTGGACTCATGATTTTCTTCCTCTCAGTTTAAGAAAATGTATGTATGGATGGATGCATTTATTGTTTGGTGTGGGTAACCTGGTTTGGACTAATCTTATATTCTTCTAAATCTTTGCCTCATAGCCTAGACATTGGTCTTTGAAACTTTAAAGTTGTAATTTTACTCTTCTGTTCTGTGTTTTGTTTACTCCCGGGAATTCCTGTCATCTAGAGGCAAAGGGTATAGAAAAGGCTTGGCTGCTATCTACTTGGGAGAAGGGTCCCAGGTGACAGGAATTCCTGGGAATAAACCACATCAGATATTACATCAAAATATCTTTATGCAACGTAGTGAAGAGTTAAGAGCAGATAGTCAGGGTTTGCCTTGCTGAAAAAATGAACTCACCATCTCTGGGTTATTTTAAGCAGCAGCTGGACCATTAGTTTCACGAGCAGGTTCAGGTTGTGGGATAGGTTAGAGATTCAATAACGTCATGACTTTGAGCTGAGTAAAGCAGAGACCACGTAGGGAAGCTAAAGGAAGAAACCACAAGAGATTTCATCTGACGGCCCTGGGACTCATGAGCAACCGGTCCTAGAGAAATGATGGCTGAGAACCAGCATTGGAGCCTGACCTCCTTCTCCATGAGGACCATTTCTCCTATGCATCCATTTTACCTATGTTTTGGGCCCCTTCAAATTAGGGCTACCTAGTGTGGGTAGATTGAAGTGTGTCCATTCATTGTTGTGTGGTACCAGGCCTGTCATTGGCACTCAGTAGTGTTTATCAGGGTTGAAGATGGCATCCCATTGCCTTTTGTAGGGATGCCAGTGATAGGTGACTTATCCTGATGGTATCATCTATATTACTCATGTATCACTTAGAAAGATCGATAGCAGAATTGAATAGCATCTGCTCTGAGTGTGTTTTGTGGACAGTAGATTCTATTTCTCCTCCGCCAGCACGTGGCACAGTGCCCTCTTTGGAGTAACTGTACAGGATGTGGCTATACGTCTGAGATGGGATTTGAGTAGTAAAAATGAATTCTTTCATGACTTGTAGGAAGTTCACTGGCTTGAACTGGGATCACATATTAAGACAGATGCTGTCTTCTCTATTGGTTACAAATCTACCTCCCTGTTTCAGTTAAGTTATTGGCTGGTTATGTGTGAAGATTGAATCTGTAGATTTTTCTCCCTTCTTTATCATCTCGTTTCTACTCTGATGTAAAGGGGAGGGGGTAGCTGGGCTCTTTGCATATTCTATTTGCAGAACATACTGGAAAGAAGCTATGCCCTTCCTCAGAGACTCAATTAGGAAGCATATTAACAACATAGATTTCCAGATCTTATACTTGAAAATTCTGATTCACTCGTTCTTACTGTGGGTCCTAGTATGTGAAATTTTGTACATCCCCAGATGACTGTAATATATAGCTAAGTTTGGGGACAAAAACTCTAGGGGACTTGGAGGATTCTTGTAGAAACCTTTCATCAGAAATCTTGACCTTAGAAGTACTATTTCCAGGATGAAAAATTCTGGGATATTTAGAGAATGTGAAACTTGTAAGTAATAATACACTAGATTAACTGCTCTGAACAGATTCAGGAGTGGATGTCCACCTGACCAAGGGCTGTTGGTGCTCACTGCTGACCTGAAGGGAAGCCCACTACCTGGAGGGAAGCCCACATACCCCCACTGGGAATCCTTGCATGGGTTTGGAAGGAGATGGGAGAAGTAAATGGGGCCAGACTCTGGGGACAATGCACGATCTGGTTTGGTGTTTTAAATCCAAAGAGACCCAGCATCCTCCCGATAAATTCCTCCTGGGAATCCTGTAGCCTGACTGGTGGCCCTACTAGTGACAATTTCAGGCTATTTAAGTTTTAAATATATAAGAAATAGGTTGGGTTATTTCTCTTTTGTAGCTCCCAGACAAAAAAAAAAATGCTTTTAAAAGCTTTGGGAAAGCCCACATCTGTTCAGCTGTTCCAGGTGTCCCCCACGCTTCTCTGGCTGGAGGACGGTGGCCTTCAGGTGGCTGGGTCTCTCCTGTGTCTGACATGCTTAAATAAGGTTTTGTCTTTAGGAATGTTGGGAGCATCCACCTATTGAAATAACTTTTTCAGAATTATTCCACAGATGGCATGATTGTGGCCTGGTGGTGCATGTGCTAGTGACCCAGGGAGGCAGAGCTCTGGACAGAGACACGGGGTCCTAGGCAAGTCATGGGGCTCTGTCTATGAGTGAACAGAGCTGTGTTGAAGTGCATGTAACTCGGGCTTGGTGATGTGGTTGGTAACCACAGACAACTGTTGAAGCCCCACCTTGTCCCCTGTACTGTTCTTGGCATGGCCACGGGGCACCATCTGCAGACCAAGAACATGCCAAGGCACCATTGCTACCATGATTTCCATCATGGAAACATTTCTTTGATCTTCCGATGTTGCTTTCAAGATGATTAATCTCAGTGTAGCTGTGTGTTTAGGCTCTCCGTAAAGGCAGGTGCATGTGTCCGTGCGCGGCTCTCTCAGGACTGCTAATGTAAGCGTCTGTTTTACAGCCCAAGTGACAGCTGTATTGTTCTGGCCGCGTTACAGCTCTGACATGTGGAATCAATCTTTTTAACTTGTCAATTAATCAGCGGGCAGCTGTCAGCCCAGCTGAAAGGCCTGAAGGACAGTGCCCTTTCAATGGATTATACTGTGGGCATGGCGAAGTAAAATTGAACACTTCAAGCTTCAAGGAACTCTTGTTGCATTCAAAGCCAGGCTTCACTCCCACTTAAAGGGAGCAGGCGATGGCCCCTGTTGAGGATAGGGGTAAAGAGTGGCAAGCATGTTCCTGTAGTTACCTTAGCACGTTCCAGAGGCCCTTGAAGAAGTGCCTCCAGGATCCGCAGGTGAACCGCACCTATGCCTTGCTAGGTAGAGCTGATTTGTTTCTGGTGTCCAAAGCAAGCCGGGACTAATGGGGTCTTGATCTGTGGTAGGATTTACAGAGTGCCCACTAGAAGGAGCTTGTTTGTCAAACCATTGTTGACTAAGCCCTTCTTATAGATGTGGTGTTGCCCTAAGCGAGCACTCAGAGGGAGCAGAGCAGAATAAACTCAGCTGTCCTTTCTTCATCACCTCACACATGAATTGTGGAGACACTGGCAGAGAGCTAATTGTGTCCTCTCTAGACAATTCATTATTATTTGTTAAATACCTGAATAAACAGAGGTTAACCTATGCCAGTGACAATGAGGTGTCACTGAACTGGAGTTCTAAACTGCTTAGAAGAGGAAAAGGGGCTGAGAACTTGAGCTGCGAATGAGGACTTCTCAAAGGGAGGGCGATAAACCACTCTTCAAGCCTACACTGGTTTTTATTTTCCTGCTGTTCTTGCTTGTCATTTCACCAACAGCTAGCTTTTTATATTCCTCCAGTCCTTTGTTCCTTCTAAAATATTTATTTCACACCTAATTTTGTAAAGCCTGGTCTAAGGGGTTGTGGGGAATATGAAGATGATGCAGACAAAGTTGTCTTTAAGAGGAAAAAAACATCAACACTGCGGTCACTCTCAGTCCTGCTGGGAAGAAGGCTCTCCCTTTGCTCACCCAGTGAGTTTAGGCATCAGCAAGGCCAGGAGTTGTTCAATTTCTTTTTGGTCCAGATCCACTTCTCTGGCCATTTGCATTTTCCCTTCCTAGATCCCTCAGTGAAAACTGGATACCTTTTGCTCATGAGACAGGAGAACAGTGGGTTTTAGAGGTCCATCCACTGGCCTCCCTTATCATGTCCATCAAATAATGCGTATTATTTCTGTCTTAACCCAGTGTGTTTTTGAGCCGGGCAGGTCTGGGTGGAATCCTAGCTTTGCACTTGCTAATTGTGTTAACTGAGGCAAGTTTCATCATCTTCTGAACCTCAGATTTGTTTCATTTCTAAAATGTAGATAAGTGACGTTCAGCTTTACAGTTGTATTGGGAGAACTGACGAAAATGATGCATGCAAAAGACCTCGCTGACTGTTGACATAGTGGACACTCAATGAATGATGGGTTCTTTCTCCTTTAATATGTATTTTTTGAAGGAAGAAAAATGGCTAGAATCTCCTCTATTGCCTCTTTTGGTGAATGCTTCACAGTACATGCTCAGAAGTGCTTTAAAATTGTATAGTTGAGTGGCTAGTGACTATTATACAAAGTCACTAGTGTCACAGATAAAGATGTGGTTGCAATCTCTCTAGGACTCAAAGAATAGGCTCTGGGTCAGGCTGTGGTTGATTGACTTAACTTTTCTACACAGGCATTGCCTAGAAGCCACACATTACTTTAGCTGGAGCTAAGACCAAAGTAGCCACAAGCACACCCAGGCCAATCACGGAGGATTTGAGAAGGGAGTTTAGATCCCAGTGAACAGCATGACAGGAACATGATCAGCCCCCATGGTGCTCAGCATCTGCTCTGAGGAAACATACCCATGTCTGTTTGAGACTGGCATCTGGAAGCTGCATTTTAGGTAGAATGTGTGTCTCTACAGTCCAGTGAAAGAGGAACCGGAAGAACCTGAAATCTACCAGGGAAACGTATCTGCTATCCTTACTTGCAAAAATGGGGGTTTCTTCCAGAGGAGCAGATTATTGAGTCATTTTGTCAAAATGCTTACTCAAAGTGCAATGTAGTTTCTCACTTGGAGGACAAGCAGTCCATAGTGCTTCTGTTTTCTCCTCTTGCAGAGTAGGGTGGAAGGGAGAACTGCCTTTGGAAGGTCTGATTGGTCTAACGGGAGTGCATTGCTCAATCCAACCACCAGGAGCCAGGTTTTACACTTCTCAGTTATACCATAGAGTTTTATGTAGTATATATAAAGGTATACTATCACTCTACAGTATTATTTCCATAAAGATTTTCTTGTGGTGGCTAGGTAGATGTACTCATGTGAATGAATGATGGTTGTTAACAGAAGCACAGTTATTAGATATAGTATGGTATGTTAGCAGAAAGCTTGGATTTATGTGCAAACTGCATTTATTAGCTCCATGATCCTGAGCAGTCATTACGTCTTTCTGAGTCTCAGTTTATTAATTTCTAAACTTGCAATTATGTTAGAGAGTCAATATGAGGTAAAATGAGATAATACCTAAAAATAAATTGCAAATCTTGAACTGCTAAAATAATTAGAACAACTAATAGCACTTAATTGTACCATCTAGCTCTGTCGCCATGAAATTGGATAGAGTCAAGAAGGCATTCTGAAAAGTGGTGAATTTGATATTTGGACTAAGGTTTGTAAAGCCACTTGCTGAGAAACAGAATTTAATGAGAATAAAGTTTTCAATAATATCAAGCCTTTCAAAAAAAATTGTAAATTAAAAATGAAGAAGGCTCTGGCTGGGCGGCTCTGTGGATAGAGTGTTATCTCAGTGCGCCCAGGTTGTGGTTTTAATTTTTGGTCAGGACACACACAAGAAGCAATCAATGAGTACACAACTAAATGGAACAAAGTGAAACAACAAGTTGTTGCTTCTGTCTCTCATTCTCTCTCTCTCTCTCTCAAACATTAATGGAAAAAAATTTTAAAAATACATAAAAACGAATAAGAAAGAGTTGAAGAAGTGTTTAGGTAAAGAGCAGAAGAGAGATAAGACTGTGGAGTAGGGAGAGAGGTCTGCTGAGTTTTTACCATGGCAGATTGCAGAATGATTCTTTGTGCGGAAATGTGATATCTCTTTTCATAATGCTAGTACGATGTACCTGCACACTATTTTAACCTCTAGCCTAAACACCACTCTTTTGTCCTTCTTTTTGTTTTTAGGGGAGAGTACAAACGCAGTCCCCCACTCCAACAAATTATGCAGTTGAATTTCCCACATTGGAGGAAATCGCAGGGATCCGTGCCTCAGAGGGCGATGGATAAGCCTCGCCCTGGAAACATCACCTTCATGGTCATAGTATCTCTCCCCTGCCAGGCAAGGATCAAATCCTTCAAATTTGTGTTAGACCACCTAAATGAATTTTTACTTCCACAGTCCATTCAACAAATCGTGAAAGGTGGTGAAAGGTGTTGCAAATACTCTGGAGAACTTATGAAATGCTAGATATTGTGTTAGGTGCTAGATTTTTACAAAAGTGAATACAATAGAGTCATGCCCTCAGAAATCTTCGAGTCCAGCAGGTAGGACAGCCATTGCCCCCATTAGTTTCATGTAATACAGTGTGTGTGCAATGACACACATGTGCAGACAATGTAGAGCTGGAGTGTGGTGAATGTGACCTGGAATTGGAGAGGAGGGGACAGCTATGAAGGGTTTTGAAGAAGGGACAGGAAATTCATCAAGTGAGCCATGATTTCCAGAAAAACGGTGGGAAATATCTGAAGGAATCATAATTTAATCAGTTGGATACTTAAAGCCTTCATTTAAAAAAGAAACAAGAATAATTATGATCCACTTGGTATGCTGCAGGTCACTGCTGTGGTTTCCAAACCTTGAGTTTTCTATCCTTATGTGGGAGACTTTTGGTGGCAGTGGTGGCAGTGGTTGTTGCTTCATGCTTGTGATGATTGAAGCAGTCTGAAAAGGTTGGGCAATGAATGAGAATAGACAATGAGTTTAAAATGAAAGAGCAAAAGCTGATTGAGACTAGTACATAGATCACTCCTGAAAGCCCATGCTCAAAACATCTTCTCGAGATTCAGCCCCAGTCTGGCTAGGAGGCATTTTGATTTCAATTAAGCCTTCCAGGTCAAAAGAAATAAAGCAAAACCATGACCAAAAACTGAACACCTGAATGAAGTGCATATTCTGGGAATCGATGTCTTTCTAGCCTGGGGCAGGTCATTTCATACCAAATGAGATCTTGTTTCTCACTATGCACTAAGAAAGGGATCTGAAGTTTGTGATGAAAAAATAATACACCTGCACCCAATAATGAGTCCATATTGCTGTACCAATTGTAGAAAAACGGAGCAGTGCTGCCCACCCAATCTTCCCCTATCCCCTGCTCTTTAAAAAATGTAGTCAACACTGGGCCAGGAGGCTCCCCAGACTAAAACAGGCATGGGAAGTCAAATGTACTGATGTCTCCCTCCCTCCCTCCCTCCCTCTTTCCCTCCCTCCCTCCATCCCTCCCTCCCTTCCTCCCTCCCTCCCTCCTTCCTTCCCTCCTTCCCTCCTTCCTCCCTCCCTCCCTCCTTCCCTCCCTCCCTCCCTCCCTTCCTCCCTCCCTCCCTTCCTCCTTTCCTTCCTTTCTTCCTTCCTTCCTTCCTTCCTTCCTTCCTTCCTTCCTTCCTTCCTTCCTTCCTTCCTTCCTTCCTTCCTTGACAGACCTGTGCAGACAATATAGAGCTGGAGTGTGGTGCATGTGACCTAGAATTGGAGAGGAGGAGACAGCTCTGAAGGGTTTCATCCCTGTGATTTCCCTAATGTGGGAAATTCAACTACATAATAGTAGTTGAAACACAGTGGGGGACTGTGTTTGTACTCTTCCTTCCTTCCTTCCTTCCTTCCTTCCTTCCTTCCTTCCTTCCTTCCTTCCTTCCTTCCTTCCTTCCTCCCTCCCTCCCTCCCTCCCTCCCTCCCTCCTTTCTTCCCTTCCTTTTTTCCTTTCTTTTTTCCTCCCTTCCTCCTTCACTCCTCTTTCCTTCTTCTTTTCTCTTTCTCATTTTTAAAACTACTCGTACAATAATTATTATGTTCCTCCTTGCACTGTGAAATCTGATTCTTTAGTGAAAGGGATTAATGATGGTGGCAGCAATAGAGTCCCATGCTTAAAAAACCTTACCTTCAGTTCTGTAAGTATTGTTTCATACCTCATTTACCTGGGTGCTCTATTTTTAAACTACTGATTAGACATATAGAGTCCAAGTAGACTTCCCTCTCTTTTCCTTTTCTTGTGTTTTTTTTTTGTTTTTTTTGTTTTGGTTTTTTTTTTGTATTTTTCTGAAGTTGGAAACGGGGAGACAGTCAGACCGACTCCCACATGCGCCTGACCGGGATCCACCTGGCATGCCCACCAGGGGCGATGCTCTGCCCATCTGGGGCATCGCTCTGTTGCAACCAGAGCCATTCTAGCACCTGAGGCAGAAGCCACAGAGCCATCCTCAGGGCCCGGGCCAACTTCACTCCAATGGAGCCTTGGCTGTGGGAGGGGAAGAGAGAGACAGAGAGGAAGGAGAGGGGGAGGGGTGGAGAAGCAGATGGGTGCTTCTCCTATGTGCCCTGGCCGGGAATCGAACCCCGGACTCCTGCACGCCAGGCCGACGCTCTACCACTGAGCCAACCGACCAGGGCCCCTTTTCTTGTTTTTACTCTCTTTCCCCTTAGAGCCTCCTTTGTTTTTATTTTACTTTCTCTCTTCTTTTTATATCTTTAGGTACATGGAGCTGGATTAATTGTTTCTTTCTTATTTATTTATTTATTTATTTTTTTGGTCAGAGAGACAGAGAGAGGGACAGATAGGGACAGACATACAGAAAGGGAGAGAGATGAGAAGCATCAATTCTTTGTTGTAGCACATCAGTTGTTCATTGATTGCTTTCTCATATGTGACTTGACCAGGAGGCTACACAGACTGAGTGATCCCTTGCTCAAGCCAGCGACCTTAGGCTCAAGCTGGTGAGCCTTGCACCAACTAGATAAGCCTACGCTCAAGTTGCGACCTTGGGGTTTCCGTCCTGGGTCCTCTGCATCTCAGTCTGTTGCTCTATCCACTGCGCCACCACTTGGTCAGGCCAATTCTGTTTTTTACAGTGCTACACAACATTCTGGTATTTATGATGTAAATTTTTATTGAAATATAATGCACATACACAAAAGTGCACAATTCATAAGGGCATGGCTTAATGAATTTTCACAAGGTTAACAAAGTTAGCCAGCACCTGACAAAGAAACAGAACGTGATTTGAATCTTGGAAGACATCTTTGAGCTTCTTCAGTCACAGCCCCTTCCCTGCCCAGGGTAACCACGATTCTGCATTTCAACACCCTAGATTAATTCTGCGTGCCTTTGAATTGTACGTATATTGAATTTTACATTGTTATCTTTTTCTGTTTGACTTCTTTCCCTAAACTTTATATTTGTGAGATTAAACCATGCTGTTCATTAATTCTCATTGCAATGTAGTATTCAATTGTACAAATATAACAAAATGTACTTCTTCTACTCTTGACAGGTTTTGAAGTTGTTTCTAGTTGATGGCAATTATAAGTAGTGCTGTTATGAACCTTCTTATAGATTCTTGTGATGAACATATATGTGTGTATCTGTTGATGTGTGTATATGTAACTAAGAGTGGACTTGTGTCTCAGAATACACATATGTTCAGTTTTAGTAAATATTGCCAAAATGTTTCAAAGGGGTTGTGCCACCAGCAATGTTGGAGTGTTTAGATTTCTTGTTAGTGCTTAGCACTTTCAGTCTTTATCATTTTAGTTTTCTATGTTGTTCTCTGAGGGAGTGCTCTCTGCCCCTAACTACTCTGCTGTACTTGGGAGTGGAAGTCAACACACACACACAAAATCTGTCCCTATTACTGATGTACCTATAGTTAATTTCTTCTAACTGATGCACAGTGTTCCACATATGATGCATAGCACTCTTCACATTTGTCTGTTTTCTTAATGGTACTCTTTAAGCTATCTCCAATTCCTTGCTACTTCAGTCAATCCTGAGATTAAAATGTTTGAAAATTGCTGGATTTTAGAGCATACCTATTTTTACTTCTGCTATGTAATGCCATATTGTTCTTCATATTGGAAACATCACTGTACATGCCCATCAAAAATGCATGAGGTTTCATGTTTCTCCACATCTTTTCAAACTTTATCTTATTTTTGGGTTTTGGACATTTGGGTGGTCAAGAAGTAGTATCTTACTGATACTTAAGTTACAGTTATTTAATTGCTAATAAAGTGCAATATCTCTTTATGTATGCTAGACATTTAGATTTCTCCTTCTGTGAATTGTCTGCTTACATCCCTTTTCTATTTTTATATTGGGTTTCCATTTTACTGTGCTTATTTTTGAAAATTGCTTATATAGTCTAAACAATAATCCCTTCTTAGTTATAAACATTGAAAACAACTTTATCTTATCTCCCACTCATTTGTTAATTATGTCTGTAATGTTCATGGAATACAAATACTGCATTTTAATCCACAAAATATTTTCATATTATGATTTGTGTTTGGGGTCTTATTTAAGAAGTTCTTCTGCACCCAGTATCACAAAATCATTACTCTTTTTTTTTAGTGAGAAGATGGGAGGCAGAAAGACAGACTCCTGCATGCACTATGACTGGGATTCACCTGCAAGCCCACTAGGGGGTGATGCTCTGCCCATCTGGGGCTGTTTTTTTTGTTGTTGTTGTTGCAACTGGAGCCATTTTTAGTGCCTGAGGCAGAGGCCATGGAGCAATCCTCAGCACCTGAGGCCAACTTGCTTGAGCCAATCAAGCCATGGCTGAGGAAGGAAGAGGAGGAGGAGGAGGAGGAGGAGGAGGAGGAGGAGGAGGAGGAGGAGGAGGAGAGAGAGAGAGAGAGAGAGAGAGAGAGAGAGAGAGAGAGAGAGAGAGAAAGAGAGAAGAGGGAGGGTGGAGAAAGCAGATGTTTGCTTCTGTGTGCCCTGACTGGGAATCAAACGCTGGACACCCATATGGGGGGCCAACACTCTACCACTGAGCCAACTGGCCAGGGCCACAAAATTATTATCTTGCATTTTAAAGTTACATTAGTAGTTTCATCTTTCATATTTCAGTCTTTAATTCATTCAGAGATTTCATTGTATATAATCTAAGTCAGAGATTTAACAGGTTCCCCATCACCTCATATAGTGAGGCAATTTCCAAAGAACATCTATTCTATTTAAAACTCTACTGTTTTCCCACTGGTGAGTGGTGATAGTCTACCATATGTCATGTCTCCATATGTACATAAACATACTTTTGAGCTTCTTATTGTTTTCCAGAGTTCTATTTGTCTGTTTCTTCCACTGTACCACTTATTGTAATTGTTCTTTTTGTTCTCAACATTGACTTAGCTACTTGTGAACCTTATTTTTCTACAGAGTGTTAAAATAAGTCTGTCATTTAAAAAAATTTTCTTCTAAAAAAATAAATGGCCTGACCTGTGGTGGCGCGATAGATAAAGCGTCGACCTGGAAATGCTGAGGTCACCGGTTCGAAATCCTGGGCTTGCCTGGTCAAGGCACATATGGGAGTTGATGCTTCCGGCTCCTCCTCCCCTTCTCTCTCTGTTTCTCTCCTCTCTCTCTCTCTCTCTCCCTCTCTCTCTCTCATTTCTAAAATGAATAAATAAAATTAAAAATAAATAAATGAATGGGACTGTGTCAAACTGAAAAGCTTTTGCACAGGGGAAAAAACACACAAAAAAAACGACAACAAAACAAAAAGGCAGCCAACCAAATGAGAGATGATATTTACAAACAACAGCTTTGTCAAGGGATCAATATCCAAAATATATAAAGAACTCACAAAGCTCAGTAACAAACAAGCAAACAATCCAATTAAAAAATGTGGAAATGATCTAAACAGACACTTCTCCCATGAAGACATACAAACAACAAATAGATATATGAAAAGAGACTTGTCTTCACTAGCTATTAGAGAAATGCAAATCAAAACTACAATGAGATATCACCTCATACCTGTTAGATTGGCTGTTATCAACAAGACAGGTAGTAAGTGTTTAGAGGCTGTGGAGAAAAAGGAACCCTCATTCACTGCTGGTGGGAATGTAAACTGGTACCATCATTATGGAAGAAAGTATGGTGGTTCCACAAAAAATGAAGAATAGAACTACCATATGAGCCACCAATTGCTCTACTGGGTATCTACCCCAAAAGCTCGAAAACATTGGTATGCAAAAACACATGCATCCTAATGTTCATCACGGCATTATGCACAGTGGCCAAGAAATGGAAACAACCAAAGTGTCCCTTGATAGCAGATTTGATAAAGAAGATGTGGTACATATATACAATGGAATACTACTCAGCTGTAAGAAATGATGACATATTGCCATTTAAGACAACATGAATGGACCTTGAGAACATTATGCTAAGTGAAATAAGTAAATCAAAAAAAGCTAAGAACTGTATGATTTCACACATAGGTGGGATATAAAAATGAGACACATTGACATAGATAAAAGTGAAGTGGTTACCAAGGGGGGGGGAGTGGGGGGGTAGGTAAAGAGGGACAAATATATGGCAATGGAAAATGATTTGACTTTCGGTGATGGGCACACAGCACACAATGTTTACATGAAACCTATGTACTTTTATTGATTAATGTCACTCCATTAAATTAAATTTTCTAAATAAAAAAATTCTGCTGAAATATTATTTGAAATTGCTTTGAATTTTACATTAATTTAGTTTTATGAATTTTCATCTTTATTATATTTGATCACTTTATTAATGAAAAATGGTAACAACTCTCCATTTTTTTCTCTTTTTTTTTCATAATCCTTTATCCTTTTAAAATAGTTTGCAGTTTTTCTCTATAAGATCTTATACAGTCTTTGTTAGTATAAATCCATGATATTTCTTTATTTTCATTGCTGTCATAGTTCTCTTTCTATTTGAAATTTAACAATACTGTGGCCAGACTAAACAAATAAGAGAGAATTAGGTAGAACTGAAAGGCAAGGAACTAGTTTTCTAGTTCTTCTAGAACTAGTAATTCTCTCCTCTGCAGAGAATGTACCTTGTTGTTTCCAACCAAAGACTGAGTTAGGTGAGATGGAATTTCCTAGCAAGGGGAAGTGGGGGTTTCCATCTATGCCGAAACTCTGGAGAACCACATTAATTTATATTCAAGCTTTCAGAATCCCTTATCTGTTCAATATAAATATTTAGAGAAAAAGTGGAATACATATTTTCTTGATAACAAGATAACTTAGTCTCTCTTTTTTTATTTTTATTTTATTTTTTTTTAGCTTTTCTCACCATACAAATGATTTGAGAAGATGTTACAACTTGTCAAGAGTTATGACTCTGGGGTGATTTTTCTTTTGTTGCCATAGATAGGTGGCATGTGGAAACTACTACAATACAGGGGGTCCTCGGATTATGGCAGTTTTGACATATGGTGTTTTGAGTTTACGACATTTACTCCCATACAAACTTAAAATATTGAGACACGAGTGTTTTGGCTCACGCCGTTAGTGTCCTACTTACGACTATGAACTAGTTTGGTTGTGCACGGTGGAAGAATACTTGTAACAAGGCATATGAGTGAGGGAGTTGGCATTCCCCTAGTATGTTTACCTATCCCATTTTGGACTATTAAAAGCACAAGTGTTGCATTTGTGTGCTTTTTTGGTGACTTTTTGGCCCTTATCATAGCTCCTTCTGCAGGTTCTCCTGCCTCTCCAGCTCCCTCCTCCCAAGAGGTCACTCTCTCCCACCTTCCAGTGCCCTTTCCAGTGTGTGAGCCAACCATAGGAATAAAGGTAAGGAATTTTTTTTTACACTCATTTTTTTGTCATTTTTTCTGTTACTATAGTATGGCATACAGTACAGTTTATTTATGTCCTTTTCCTTTTACTGTCACTTAGTTGTGCTTTTATGTTGTAGATTATGATTTTACAACTGTGTTAGGATAGGTAAGTGACTTAGACTAGGGTGTGTTTCAACTAACACCAAAATTCGGGTTATGTCACTGTCGTAGGAACGGAACTGTGTCATAACCTGAGGACTCCCTGTAGTATCTTTCCCCACTCTCTTGTACTTTCCCAGATTTTAAAAATTAACTTCTCTTCCACCCTCACCCCTCCATTTACTCATCCTCTGGGCTTCTCCCTTCTATGTATGTATGTCTTTCCCAGGACACACCTCCCATGGATATCCAGCTCCCCATTCAGTGTTGGGCCACTTACAACAGTTTCTCACCTGTTTTCATAAAGACCAGCTTGGGTGACTCTGTGATTCTCAGTGTCTCCCTTTTAGCGAGATTTTAGAGGGCATCTTACATTCACTGTGCTCCCAGTGAACTCAGGTCCTAACTCACCCTGACTTACTAGATCCACGAGACCAGGGAGCCTTCAGGAAGCTAGTACGTAACAAGCTCTTCACCTCTCCAGTCAATCAATGTATACTGAGTCTAACTGCATTCTGAGTTTGGTGGTGATCTTTCTAGCAGGAATAACATAGTGTGTGTGAGGATGTGTGTGTGTGTGGTGGGTGGGGATGAGGAACTGAAGGGAAATAACTTGAACACCCTGGAAATATGACTTGAATTCTTTGCTTAGAGTGTGCCTAGTGCTGAAGTTCTGGGAACAGAGTATGGCCACATACAACTTTGCTGCCTTTTAGTTCCGACATGGAATTCTGCATGTTTGGTCCTTTCCTGCCCTTCCCTGCCCTTTGAAGGCTGTTTACAAACATTTGTGGGTAGTCAGCAAGTTCTTTGAATGTGTTTTTACCCTCTTTGCTACATGTGGTTGCTATTCACCCTCGGAAGAAGGTGGAGGTCAGGCAGGGAGAGTGTGCCTTAAATCATTCTAGTCATTGGTGACCTTAGCACACTTGCAGTTCTGGGGTAGTTCAAATAGTTTCCCTTAGGCATGAACTTGGGCTGGCAAACCTACTCCAACTGTGTGCTGGGGACTGTGGGATTGGAAGCTGGTGAAGCTGGAATTCTGCTCTGAGAGCGCGAGTGAGAGAGGACGAGCAGAAGAAGTGATTGGTGTATAACACAGCCAAGTGTGCCCATTTGACCTGTGGCTCAGAGCCCCGTGAACAGCGGAGGCTTCTCTGGAATGTTCTCCAATGCTTCACGTGGCTGAGTAGCTACTGACCAAGAGAACAAGTGTAAGGTTTCAGTTCATATCATGTCAGACCTGCTTGATGAGAGAAGTAGTGGATAGCATTTATTGCTCATGACTAGAATAATTCTAACACAAAAGCAAGCTTGTGTGTTCTAGGACAAGTTACTTAACCTCTCTATGCTTCAGTGTTCTCATCTGTCGGTTGGAAAGAATAATATTTGCTTTACGTGGTTACTCTGAGGATAAAATAATTCAAACATAACAGTAGCTACTTACTGAAGTGCTTATACTTTGTCAGTTATTTAAAATACTTGATTTGACTTATCGAGGTGATCCCTTTGTAACATATACATGTATAAACACTATGTTGTACACCTGAAACTAATACAGTGTGTCCGTAAAGTCATGGTGCACTTTTGACCGGTCACAGGAAAGCAACAAAAGACGATAGAAATGTGAAATCTGCACCAAGTAAAAGGAAAACCCTCCCAGTTTCTGTAGGATGATGTGGCAGCATGTGCGCATGCGCAGATGATGACATAACACCGTGTATACAGCGGAGCAGCCCACGGCCATGCCAGTTCAGATGTGGACGGTAGAGAGTAAAGTTCGGTGTGTTCTATGGCTCGCTAAATTCAAATCCGTGACCAAAGTGCAACATGAATATCGGTGCATTTATAATGAAGCACCACCACATAGGAATAACATTACTCGGTGGGATAAGCAGTTGAAGAAAAACCGGCAGTTTGGTGGAGAAACCCCGTTCTGGTAGGCCATCAGTCAGTGACGAGTCTGTAGAGGCTATACGGGATAGCTACCTAAGGAGCCCTAAAAAATCTGTGTGTGAGCCCACATCAAACTGCACTGAATAGGTATGAAACTGGAAGAGTTTTCTTTTTATTTGGTGCAGATTTCACATTTCTATGGTCTTTTGTTGCTTACCTGTGACCGGTCAAAAGTGCACCATGACTTTACGAACACACTGTATAATATTTTAATTGGAAAAATATAAGTAAGAGAATGATCTGAGCTTCACAATGTCACATTGTGAAGAACCTTTACGATTGGGGTTCAGAGAGGCTAATTAACTTGCACAGCCACTGAGTGCTACAGGTAGACTGTGGAT
Source organism: Saccopteryx leptura (assembly GCF_036850995.1). Taxonomy (NCBI): domain Eukaryota; kingdom Metazoa; phylum Chordata; class Mammalia; order Chiroptera; family Emballonuridae; genus Saccopteryx; species Saccopteryx leptura. Next base: position 28,916,671 of record NC_089506.1, on the reverse strand, counting down.
TTAGGTTCTAAGTCTTAGCTCTTTCAACTTGGCTGCACATCCAGACTTCCTGATTCTGGTGACCTTTGGGGAAGCTGAAGCTGCCTCTCCATTTCTAGGGCAGTTCCCACCCTCTGGGATTCCTCCCCAGGTTGCTGTGCCTGAAGCCACATCTCTGAACATCTTGTCAGGCCAGCAGCAGGGAAGGTGTGACAGGAGACCACGCCTGCTGGTTCTTTCTCATCTTGACATCATCCCTCTTCCAGCAACATTTTCTCTGTGGAAGAAGGGGAGTATTGGGACCATTAGGGGCTGGTTTTCAGAAAGGCCAGGGGTCTGGAAAGTAGCTATTGCAACAACTGCAGTAGCAGAAAGTGCAGCCCCTAAACTCTGAGTACAAGAGGGTAAAGTAGAGGAGGAGGGAGATGGATACCAGCTTAAGATGCATAACTGAAAATCGTGGCATTTGATCAGCTACTAGTTGATCAGCCACTGATTTGATTCATATGAGAGATCTGACCTTACTCCGCCAAGCTTTCTCCAGCTCGAATCTCTCTCAGTTACAGAGAGTATACAGAGCCTTTTACATTTTGTTCAGCTGTTTAGAAACTCAAATTTCTGGGGTTTTGGTTTTTTTTTTGGTCTCTGGTGATCAAGGTCCAAACAGCAAAGAGGCACCCCCCCCCCCCCCGCTGCCTAATCTATTAGCCTGCTAGTGCCAACAGGAGGTGAGGGACAGGGGTCTTTTATTTGATTGTCCTATCATTTCTGTGACTGTGGCTTCCAAGGCTATTATCTTTGTTTAGCACAAACGGAGAGCAGTTAGTGCTGCTGGTAATCTATCTCAGAATCAAAAAGCTATGGAGACAGAGACAGCCTCCTCTCTAAGGCCTTTATCTCACCACCATCATTTTCCCAGCTGGGAGCAGGCAACGACCCTACTTCCAATACGCCGCTCAATGATTTTAGATGATTGATCTTTCTAAAGTGCTTTTCCGTTTCTTGCCACACAGACGCAGATAGATTAAGCAATTATGGATTATTTCAACATCAGATGGCCTGAGACAATTAGTCAGAAGAGAAGCAAGAAAGTGGTCCCGCTGACTTTTGGTGAACGGGAGGTTTTAGGAGGCGTTCAAGGTGGAAGCAGGGATATATTCGCCCATCGGGATAAAAAGAGGAGGACAGAGGGATGGGGGGGGGGGGGAGAGAAAAAAATATATATATTTACACAGTGACAGCGGTTAGAATTTTTTTATTGTATTATGGAATAAAGAACCCTTGCGATCTTTGAATCAAACCAACACTTCTGAACAACATTCTTTTTAAGGGAGATTAGATTGCTGGTGGTTCTTGGAAGAAAAAAAAATGTTGTGAGCCGGAGAGAGACTGAGTAGTGCATGTAATAAAAGACAATAGATTAGATAGTCTCTGAATGGATCCGGAACTCTAAATCACTCCAGGGCCTGGCTGCGTGGCGCAAACTTCCCGAGCGGGGCGCGTGTTTTATGGTGTCGGCGCGGCACTCTGGGGAGTGAGTTACAACCATCCAGGCAGTAGGCGGCTATCTGTTATCCTCCATGTAAACAGGTATTCAAATCCGGGCTCCGGAACCTTCGGCGTGGCATTTAATCATCCTGGTAATCTAACCCGGGTCCCCGCCAAGGTCGCTGTGTGGATGGCGTGACTTTCAGATTCTTCTCTGGCACTGAAGGCAGGAGCAGCCGGGCTGACAGCCGCCCGACTCATCAACTGGGCTGACAGGCCCAAAAATTAACTTTGATATTTTGTGTGGAATAATTCAGTGGCAATTGGGCCAGATGATGGTCTGTAACCTAAATTCAATTTCCATCAGAGGGAAGCATCAGAGCTCGTCACCCACTTGCCAAGAGCACCTTGCAATCTAGGAAGCACGCGCGTCCGGATATACATGGCGCATCCATCATGTCTATTAACACGCGCTGGGCTAATACGTGGGCGATATATTGGTTGAGGCACTCATTGATTATCCGGGCCCTGTCCTTTCTTACCTCCTTCTTGAGAGTGCTTCATTCTCTCCTTTCCCGCAGTGAGGGGCAGACGGGCAGGGGAGGGGTGCGGAGGAGGGAGGGGGAGTGTAAAACACACCATTATGTTCCTCAGCAGCTCTCAGAAAAGCCTGGGGAGACTGAGCGCTCCATGCGAAGTTTGGGACTCACTGATGACTTACGTGTCACCCCTGTCTTGGGCAGGATAGGACAGTGGGTGGCGTGCTGCTGGTGGAGATGGATTGGAGTAGGGTGGAATTCCGGCTGCCCCTCTTTTCCGGATGTTGTAGCCTCATGGGTTCATTTCATCTCTTGAAGCTCCGCTCACTGTCTACGGCCATACCACCCTGAACACGCCCGGTCTCGTCTGATCCCAGAAGCTAAGCAGGATCGGGTTCTGGTTAGTACTCGGATGGGAGAAGCTCCGGTTACTCTCTTTGGAAAATGGGGAAAATCGTTATGCTGGTGTCTGGCCCAGAGTAGATGTTCTAGAAGGAAAGCTATTACTAGTCTCTGGAAACCAGAACACTCTGGAACACCCTCGTGGCTTTGGAGAGGCTCCCCCTGCTGACTTACCCTCCCAGAGGCCGACTCCAGTACATCACTGGGGACCAGTGCTTCCCTTAAAGGAAGAAGTGGTGGGGTTAGAGAGGAGACCCTTCCAAATTAGTCACAAAATCATGACGATCAGGACTGGAGGGAACTGGGAGATCAAGCACTCTCTCCGTGCAGGCGTTTTCCACAATGAGACCTGGAGACTCAGACGTAGACACAAATGTGGAACCTAAGCGTCACCACACACCCTGCCTGTGTCCATTCGCCGTGCAGAGCCATCACCCTGTCACTCCCTGAAAGGGTGTGGGAGACTTGGCCTTGGGCCAGGCCACAGGACGGACGACAGGACTGTTTAACCAGGTCCTTTCAGAGGGGGGTTAAGCTAGAGCTTTTAAGCTAAACTCTGCTCAGTTGAACGTGGTGCTCCTCTGACCGTATGACAATACTGCCATCACGATGGACTTAGGCGCCACAGGTGGAAAATTGTTTTGGAATTGGGTGAACTTGAGGGGGAAGGGCTGGTTCTAGAAGGAGAAAAAGAGAGAGAGAACAAGTATAAGAAATCATCTCCAGGTATGTGACTTCACACTGTCCCTTTAGATGATCTTACTATCCTATTTGCATCACAACCAGAGAATGGGAGAGGTTTAGGAACTTGCTCAAAGTCACACAGCTAAGCGGTGGTAGAGCTGGGCTTTATATCTAGTGCAGGGGTCCTCAGACTATGGCCCACGGGCCACATGCGGCCCCCTGAGGCCATTTATCCGGCCCCTGCCGCACTTCTGGAAGGGGCACCTCTTTCATTGGTGGTCAGTGAGAGGAGCATAGTTCCCATTTAAATCCTGGTCAGTTTGTTGATTTAAATTTACTTGTTCTTTATTTTAAATATTGTATTTGTTCCCCTTTTGTTTTTTTTACTTTAAAATAAGATATGTGCAGTGTGCATAGGGATTTGTTCATAGTTTTTTTTATAGTCCGGCCCTCCAATGGTCTGAGGGACAGTGAACTGGCCCCCTGTGTAAAAAGTTTGGGGACCCCTGATCTAGTGTGTCCCTCCAACTCCAGTGCTCTGGTCTGTTACATCTGATTGTTCCCAATTGCAGATTCTGATTGGATTTGCATTCATAATCTTGAGTCTAAGTCACCAGTGAACATCTCTTCCTGGTGAGGCCTAGTATTTAAGTGTCGGAAGCCAGTGGGCCTTGGTAGTGCACGGAGGGCCGTTCACCGGACGTCTGGATTGTACTTGTTCCCTTCAGCCTTCCCAGGAAACGCTCTTGTTCATTTAAATACGGACGTGACTGTGTTTGTTCAGGACCATTTTATTTTTCTTTAAATAGAAATGCCACATGTGTGATTTTTTTTTTTCCTTGAAAAGGAAAGCCCAGGGATCGTCTGCATCAGGTTATAAAATGATCCCTGGGTCCATTCCTGGCTCTAAGCAAGTTGAGTATACATCACCTCGTTTAATTTCAGCAATATCATCAATGTCAGTGCGTATCCACCGGCTGTTGGCTATTGGTCATCCGGACCTGACACAAACTCAATAAATACTCCATAACCCCTGACAGCCGCTAGCAGATTAGCCTGAAATGAGCGATTGCCCGGCCAACACCTGCTGAACCAAATCAGCCCCGTGACGGATGGGCCTGTACTGAGCTCTGACCACGAGTGAGATCAGTGGAAGAATGATTTTATACTTTAAGAAAAGAATTAGAGATGGTGGTGGCTGCAGTGATTGGAAAGCTTTCAGCAGGGGCCATTTTTCTTCTCTTTCTTCCTCTTCCCTGGACAGATCCCTGCTGCAGCTCTCTCCCCACACCTGAGCCATTATCCCTCCTTCGCTTCCGAGGAACAAAGATGGGAGAGCCGGAGACAGAGACGGCTGAGGCGGCAGCTGGGGGTTGCTTTGGGGTGTAGGCAGGATGTGACACACTGCGGGGAGGCCAGGAGCTGTCTCAGAGCCCTCAGGGCCGGGGTTGTCCACCGGACTCCACCAGTGCAGTGGGATGGATATTCAGGAATGGGCAAGGGGCAGGGGACAGGGGACCCACCACCTGACTGAGGGGAAAGCTGGGGCTAAGGATCCCAGGTAGGCCCCCACTTGAGGATAGACGTTTGGACTTCCTTTTGTCTCAGAGCAACCATCAACAGGTCTTCTAATCTTAATAATAGGCTTCCCCCAGTGCTGCTGTCTAGATAAGAACACAGGCTTGGTGAAACAGCAAAATAGCAAAGCAAACCAACCTGTTTGTTTGACTTTCTGCTCTTTTACTTATAAATAGAAGATGATGACTGATATATGATTGGTCTGGCAGGTCTTCTGAGCCTTGGTTTTCATATATGTATAATGATGATGATCCAGTCTACCTAATCTTCTAGTATTTATTTATTTATTTATTCATTTATTTATATTTGGGGGGGGGGAGAGAGAGAGAGAGAGAGAAAGACAGGAAGGGAGAGAGAGAAACATCAAAACATCAACCTGTAGTTGCAACTCCTTAGTTTTTCATTGATTGTTTTCTCATATGTGCCTTGACTGGGGGACTTCGGCCAAGCCAATGACCCCTTGCTCAAGCCAGCGAGCTTGGGTTTCTAGCCAGCGAGCTTTGGGCTCAAGCCAGGGACCAGAGGGTCATGTCTATGTTCCCATGCTCAAGCTGGAGACCTCTAGGTTTTGAACCTGGGTCCTCAGCATCCCAGATCCATGCTCTAGCCACTGCACCACCACTTGGTCAGGCTAGTTTATTGAAAATACGTTTTAATGAAGCTAGACTTTGATACAACATTTATACCAATCTCTTACAGATTTTTTTTTAAATTGAATAACAATTCAGCATTATGACATCAGCTTACACTGAGAGATGTTTTTAAAAACAGACCTGTGAAACTCCTTGCCATGTTTACACAAAGGCTGCTTTGAGGATGTTATTCACTAAATCACAAGGCCTTTCCATGTGGCTCTCGGGGAGGCATTTCTGTCTGGTTTCAGTTCCAGGAACCGTTATGTTTATCTCAAACGAGTGTTTTGATTTTATGTTATGAACTCTGAATTGGAAAAAGGATCCTGTTTTCTTTTGTGTTAGGGACCAGAAAGCTCAGAGCCAAATGAGTGGTCCATCTCTCACCAGTGTGTTCGATTCCAAATGTGTCTGTGTTTTGATTCTAATTTTATTTGCTATTCATTTTATCTTTTTGCCTCAATTTTCTTATTTTAAATGTATTTTGTTTTGTGGAAAATAAATGTGTTTTTTTCCCCCCTAAGCTACTTTTACATCATTTGTTGGTCCCAGGTGTGGGTGTCAGGAAACCAGGACACAGATGGGGCTAAGAGACAGCATCCCAGACTTTTACCCACAGGCAGGGACAGCTGAGTTGAACCCAAAGATCTTCAGTAATGGCCGGAATACAAGCACAGCTTTTTGATATTTTTGATAGATGAGTGGAAAGAGTAGCTTTTTGCCCCCAAAGTCCCTGTCAAGTAAGAAGCAAATGGTTCTGGCCAGGCCAGGCTTGTAGATTGGCCTCCATCTGTCTAGTCAGCCACAACCAGGACAGGGAGCCGCTGAGAGTCCCTCGGCTCCTTCCACGCATCGGAGGGCCGGCAGGTGAACCCGGCCCAGGTAATGCTGAAGGGAAAGCCTCATAGGGGCGGCTCGCGCTCTCTTCTTCACCAGCACAGCAGGGGCAGCAGGCCCACCAAGGGTCTGGCTGTTTCCGGCCAGATCCCCAGTGAATTTGCAGCAGCAATATCAACCTCAGCGGCTCCTCCACTATCTAATGGTGTCTGCGAAGCCTTACCTGCCTGCTCGTGCTTGCCTGGGCTTACCACCTGGGCTGCTCTTAGAGATGCTTGGTGAATGACCCCAAGCCTCCCCCGGTAAATTCCCCAAAGTCTTCTGTTTCCCTCTAAGTTTATTTCTGTTCTCAATGCCCCGTGAGTCCCTTTGGCTCTGACACCATGTTCCTTTCCTGTTTTATTCTCTTCTTCTCAGTATTTTGAATATTAAAAACAGTCATTGGGATTTATTTAGCTCAGCAAAGTCAGCCTCAACTGCAGTGGTGGCCTCGCAGTAGCTGGCTCACAGTGGCTTGTTTGCTGTGGCTGGCCCGCCGTGGCTGGCTCGCCGTGGCTGGCTTGCTGTGGCTTGTTCGCCGTGGCTGGCCCACCGTGGCTTGTTCGCCGTGGCTGGCCCACTGTGGCTGGCTTGCCGTGGCTGGCTCGCCGTGGCTGGCTCACAGTGGCTTGTTCGCCGTGGCTGGCTTGCCGTGGCTGGCCCGCTGTGGCTGGCCCGCCGTGGCTTGTTCGCCGTGGCTGGCCCACCGTGGCTGGCTTGCTGTGGCTGGCTTGCTGTGGCTGGCTTGCCGTGGCTGGCTCACTGTGGCTTGTTTGCTATGGCTTGTTAGCTGTGGCTTGTTCGCTGTGACTGGATCCCCTGGCTGGTTCACCATGGCTCCAGATGGCATCTATCCTGATTTTGCTCTGAGTCAGTCAGTGATTCTTAGCCCTGGCTGCATATTTGGATCATGAGGGGGGCTTTTGAAAAAATACCAATGCCAGGGCTACCCCAGATGAATTGGAGCTGGTTCTTGGGTGGCAGGGGTGTGGAGGTGGGAGGGCCCCGGGCCATTGGAGTCTTCTGAAGCCTGTGAGTACACGGTGTAGTGGGGCACATTGCGTGCTAGTAGAGCTTTGGTTGCAGCCGTAAGAGTGAAAGCTGAAGGCCTGTCAGAAGTCCGTAGCTGTCTGCTACAGCCACACCCTGGCTTTGGTGCCCTGTGAAGAGGGAGGGGGGATGAGGAAGGGACAGCAGAGAAGAAAGCAAGGAGAGGCAGAACCATGTGTCTCCCAGACCTCGCCGTGACACTCGTTCCCAAGAGGCCGGACACAGCTCTGTACCCCAGGGAGGCAGTGAGGAGAGGGGCCTCTGCTCCACACTGCAACGGGCACACGGCCGTTCCTCCAGCGAGGCCTGGGCCAGGCTGCTGTTGGGGAGATCTCAGAACGCGGTGAGCTTCTGGGAAGGTTACGGGTCTGTGTGCCTTCCTCAGCCCGCTCACAGCAGCCTTTGCAGGTCCAGCCGCTTCATTTATCTTGCGCTGTCAGGGGTGGACAGCGTTCCACTTCAGTGAGTTTTCCTGAATTCCCAAGCTTGTTCTTTCTAGACCCCAAATTTCATTTACTTTAGGTATTCTGCATGGGAGGCTTGCTAAAATGTATGATACGCCTCCTTCCCCTTTCAGAAACACAGAGAGTTTAACCCTTCCTTGACGACCCTGCCTGGTGTCTGGGACCATCCAGCACCCACTCCTCTAGTCACTCTCAGCTTTGTCCATCTTCTCTGCCACCAGGCCGTCAGCTGTCAATCCTCATCGCTGTTCTTGAGCTGTTTCTAACGCATCGCCCTTTCTTAGCACATCTGATACAGGCTACACCCAATTTGCAGAAACTGGGAAACCAAATATCTGAGATTGTTAGACTTTAATGTTAAACAAAAGTGAAAAGGTTTTGAATGAGTGCCTTGGTCCTTCTTCTGAGGAATGTAGTCCATGAATTTGGTGTGAGACTCTGCAAGAGTTATTTTAGGTGTCCGGGCTTTCTCTGCTTGCACACATTGGAAGTTACTAAATGTCAGACTTCAAGATAAGTGGGGGTGATGCTGTAGCGGGTTTGAAGAACAGTATAAGTATTTTCCCCTGACTGTTCTTTTTCAGGAATGTCATGTGTCTTATCCAACTAGCCGGGTCCCTGCATTGCATGTGTTATTGCCTTCACCTGCCAGACTACCTGTCACTAGAGTTCTTTGTCTGGAGGTTTCATGAGCCTGGACTTTGTCTGACAAAGGACCCTCCCACCTGGAAAGAAATGAAGATCAAAAGCCCCTTCAGGAATATGTCCAGGTCCTCAGGCTCAGAGAAAGGCCCCCAGTTTGAAGAGCTGTCAGACTGAGACAGATGCAGTGACATTTGGAAAGTAATTTGAATTACCAGAGGACCATGGATATTGGATGGTTGGCAAAAAATGTCTCCCCCACACCTGCTGTCAGGACCAATCGACCACTGGTCTAGCATCCTCCAGAGAGGAGCATTGCCCTCACCTACGTCTTGGTGTCTTGCAGGGTTATATCACTTGGGCTGGCAGCTTGGGTGTGTTGCAGTGAGAAATATTAGCCTGAAACGGGGAATCATCTACGAGGAAGATTCTGGGGTTTAGAAAGTCCAGCTCTGGTGTGTTTGTGTTTCTTAGCAAGGGTGGGGGCTTGAGTGCTTCCTTCATGACTGTCACCATCACAAGAAGTCACCTGTCACCACCATGTGTGGGCATTATCTATTCTCCCAATCGTCTTACTAGGTGAATGGTATCAGTCCTGTTTCAAAGATTAGGAGCTGAACTCAGGTCATGTATCTTTCCCGAGGTTAGGCAGCTGAAAGTAATGGAGCAGATATTAGAACTCGGGTTTGCTGCTCAAACTCATAATATTTGCCTTCTTTCTTGTCCTGGGCCTGGACGCTGCTTTCTGTATCATCCTTCTACTTAGATGCCTAGGCCTCACACTCTTTTTTGTCCTGAAGCACAAGCAGGGGTGTCTGGAGCCTGATGGGTTAATGGCAGGCCCTGGAAAACAGAGATCAAAGCCACATTATCACATAGACGGGCCAGGCAGCCATTTCTGTGGTGCTCAGGGTCACTGATCTGAAACTATTGCTCTAGAATTACTACTGCTCGTATCCTCTGGGCTGCCTGAAATTCCCAAAGTAGTGTTGGAATCCTTTAGCTTTAAATTATGTTTCCCCAAGATGCAAAGATACGAATAACTCTGGAGAGGTACGACTTGAAGCTGTTACCACTTATTTGCATCTTTCTTTAAAAAGGGGGCGCATGGGAAATGTGAGCAATGTGGGTTCAGGTTGTCCGATGTGGGTGGAAAATGTGCCGAGGAGCAGGCGGTTCCGTCACAGCTTATCTGGGACTTGCTGGGGATAATGCTGAGGTTAGAGATCAAAAGACACCCTAGTAAGTATACGCTTGGCATATCCCACTCAAAGCCCAGAAGACGCTGTGATAGACATGTGGCTGGGAGCCAAGCAGTAGATTGGTGATTTTGGAACCATAAACATTAATCTTGACCATGGCATCTTGCTGAGCCTCCTATTTCCTGGAGCACCTATTAAAAACTTAAAGAAACATTCCACTACTTATTAGCAACGAGCACAAAGAAAAGCCAATAAATGTGTGTTCAACATTCCAGCCCAGCTACATACTCTCACGGATGGATGAACAGAAACCCGTGAGGACGGCAGTGATCCCACGTGCATTCGAGCGCAACTGCCCTGTTCACATGGCTGGTAGAAGAAAAATACCTCGTGCTGATACCACCCTTGTGAGAAGATAGACTTGCCCCGGCCACACTGACAGAGCTAGGAAGGCTTCTCTGACATTCTTCAAGCCTCGTGTCAAGATACGCCTTTGCACCTGGTAAATAAGAAGACATGGAGTGAATGTAAGGACTCGGGAAATTGTGTTGTCCAAAAAATACATGCCCTCTGCTTCACCGCCCTGCCCCGCCCTGCCCCGCCCTGCCATGGCCCAATACCGTGGGTCCTCCTGATCTGTTAGCCTTCTTTCCCAAGCAGACCTCCATCCCTGTTTCCTGCTTCATCTTCTGCTCCACTCTTGGACCATATCCCTCAATTCTGGTCATACTGGTCTCCTTATTATCTCTCCGCATATGATATGCATTTGCGTCTCTTCCCCTTTTCTAAAGGAGTCCTTCTGTCTCAAAAACTCTTTTTCTGGCTGACCCACACCCTTTGTTTGGGTTCCAGCCTGATGATGGAGTTTGTTTTCTGAAGTCTTATAGCACTCATGGTCAGTTCTAATCACCTAATACTTGAGATTTGCTACCTTGGTTTGGTTACCTGAAGGGCAAGTTCCGTGTCTTACGTGTCTTATCTGAAGGACTGAGCATGGTGCTTGCACCCAGAAATTGCACACTAACACCATGATCAGGACAGTGTTCCAAGTCAATGGCTCTTTAGCATTGCAGGAGGTATAATATATACTTTATAAAGCACAAGCTCTCTGGTCAAATGTGTTTGGAAAGCACTAAGTTAAACTAAATATATTTCTTTTCTACAGAACTTCTTAGAGTCTATATAATATGCAGGATTTCCTATTGAACATGGGGCCCTTCCTAGGACCTATTAACCTCTGAAAACACCGTAAGTGTTGTGTTGGAATCACCTTGTACCAGCTTGCAAGAACCAATTGTGAAATTTTTGGAAATTTTGCAAGCTGGGAGATGTTACACTGGTATCTTAAAATTGGCCCATCGTGGGAGTATTTACATCACAGAAATTGCTAAATGCTATAAGTCAGGGCTCTATATCCCAGAGAGCCAGTCATTAAACATTTATCAGCATGCTACCAACACTAGCATTCTGCAGTGTGCCGTGTGGGAAACGCTGGATGATAGGAACTGAATAAAGAAGGTGGTGGAAGTGGGATGGAAAAAGGAAGAGAAAGGAACAATTTGTCTGTCAGCCAAAAGGTCATAGGATCCTTCTAAGAGCTTTCCTGGCGGAGAGGTGCACAGCATCGCTGGTGAGCCATGGAGGTGATAATGAAGATAATCAGCTCTAACAAATGTGAGTGTCTCGCTCCAACTTAATTTGTTCCTTACTGTCTTACAGAGTTTGCTGCCAATTAACCAATTAGTAGCTAATTTAATTTCCTCATCAGGGTTGCAGCAGAAGGTTTCCTGATCTGAGTGTGAGGCATGCCAGGGCAGGTGAGAACACGCTCGCGTGCCTGTTAGTGACAACCTTGCCTGCCCGGGGACCCTGCACCATCACGGAGAGAAGCCAGGCTGATCATTCCAGATCTGCCACCATCTGGCTGAATGACCTTGGACCAGTCACTTACCTCTCTGGGTTGAGTTCTTTAAATGTAAAATGAGGGGTTGAAACTGATGATCCCATAGGTCCATTTCTATTATAGGGTTCTCTGAGTCATGCCTGTTCACTTTTTCTGTGATTCTTACTGCTGGTGTCCCAAAGGAAACAGGCCAGTCCCCAACCTGACTTTCTATGACATCTGTTCCCAGAGTGCGCACACACACATCTCAGATACAATAACCTATGGCTTTGGAACCAGAGTGTCTGCTGGCGGCAGGTGCACGGCCCCCCTCGTGCACGGCCTGTTTGTCCTATGGCAGCTGAAAGAATGCACCACTCAGTGCTCCGATGTCCTACTTCAGAGACGGAGAAAGTGCTGCACTCTCCTAACTGCAAATAAGACCTTCTTTAAGCAACCCTGATAGGTTAAAAAGAGACTAGCTTGGGGATTAATTATCTACTTTATAAATGGATCATTCATTCTGAAGAATGATTCTTGAAAAAGACATTTGCCTGAGTGAAGGAAACTGTAAGACAATTTGGAACTCACTGTTCTGTGCTCCTCCTCTCTCATCATCCAGCACGCAGCTGCCTTGGGGGGCCCCATCTTCTTGCTCTCTGACGACCCCCCTCCAGGTTGGGCCTTCATTACCACTGTCCTGTACCTGTGTGTCCCTGCCTGGCCTCTCCCCTGTCACCTCTCACATCCACGTCACCTTACCTACGGTCGTGCCTTGTTTGTATGGAAAATAATACAATACTTAATAAATAATAATACAAAAATAAACTCTATTTTGTGTACTCACAACTCTAAACCTAATTTTGCCCCAGCCTGTATTTTATAATAACTTCACTGGGATGTAATTCGCATATAACATTTACCCACTTAAAGCGTACTTAATGATTTTGAATGTATTTAGAAGTTGTAAAGCCATCACCACAATTTTAGAGCATTTTTATCATCCCCCAGAAAAAACCAAAACCCATTAGCACTTACTGCCCACGTTATCCTCCCCACTATACCGGCCTTCTGGGGCCAACTAATTTACTTCTGTCTCTACAGCCGTGCCCATTCTGGTATTTCATAGAAGTGGAGTCATACAAGGTCTTCTGTGACTGGCTTTTCTAGCTTAGCTTATTATTGCCAAGGTTCAGTTATGTTGTAGAATGAATTAGCATTTTTTTATTCCTAAATAATACTTCATTGTATGATTATATCACTTTTTAAAAATCCATTCATCGGTTGATGGACATTTGGGTTTAACTTACCAATTTCTGCACAAAAGCAAGCTAACATTTTCATAGAGATTTTGTTAAACTATAGATCAGTTTGGAAAATAATGCCATTTTCATAATAGTAGTCTTCCAATCCATGAATATGGGATGCCTTTCAATTTATGTAGGGCATCTTTAATTTATTAAAAAATATTTTGTAGTTATCAGTGTACAAGTCTTCAAGTTCTGTTAAATTCATACCTAGGTATTTTATTCTTTTGGCTGGCACTATAGATAAAAGGGTTTTCTCAATTTTGTTTTCGTATCATTTACTGTTAGTATATAGAAATATAATGATTTTCATATATTGATCCTGTTTCTGTAATCTTGATGAATTTATTAGTTCTAATAGTTTTTCATTAAATTCTGTAAGATATTCTATATATAAGATCATATCATCTTTATTAGAATTACTTTTATTTTTTTCCAATCTGAATTACTTGGATTTCATTTTATTGCTAAAAGCCTGACTGAGAGCTCCATACAATGTTTGAGTAGAAGTGGTAAGAGCTTACCTTGTTTCTATTTTTAGAGGGAAAACATTCAGATTAAATATGATATCAGCTGAGGGGGTTTTTATTTCTTTTCTTTTTTTTTCTTTTTTTTTTTTTGTAGATGTTTCTTATCAGGTTGAGAAGTTCCCTGTTGGTCCTAGTTTGTTGAGTGCCTTGATCATGAAATGCTATTAGATTTTGTCAAATGCTTTTTCTATATCTTTTATGATGTGATGATCATGTAGTCTTCCATTAATACAGTGCATTGCATTGGAAATTTTTCAGATGTTAAATCAACTGTGTATTCCTGGGATAAATGCCATTTGACCATGATGTAGAATCTTTACTTTATGGCTGGAATTTTTTTTTTTTTTTTTTAGTATTTTTGTATCTATATTCATAAGTAATATTGCCCTATCATTTTATTCTGATGTCTTTGTCTGGTTTTGGTAAAAGGGTTAATGTGGGTCTCATAGAAGGAGTTGGGAGCCAGGGCAAATAACTAGGCCTTCTTAATGGGGCTTTATTGTTATTATTATTTTAGGGAGCTGACAAGGGAAATAATGATAATGCCCTGGGGGTGGGATTTTTAAAGGGACTTCGAACCTGGTCTCCAACCACCTCTGGTAGTTGTGAGGCAGCTGGTTTTCAAGGCAGGTACAGATCTGGGGAGAGGGAGACAGGAGGAGGTCAAGTTCCAATGAAGATCTCTGCTTCTCTAATGGCCCCTCCACCTGTGGTGGTTGTGAGGCAGCTGGTTCTCAAGGCAGGTACAGATCTGGGCAGAGGGAGACAGGAGGAGGTCAAGTTCCAATGAAGATCTCTGCTTCTCTAATGGCCCCTCCACCTGTGGCACCCGTGTTCACCCTTGACGTCATGCCTTTCCAGGGTTAAAAGTGGATTGAATACACTCAACAGGCAGAGCCTTTACAGTAAACCCAAGCAAAGGGGTGTTTCTGGCAGTGAGTGGCAAATAAACCCTGGAAGTTTTGCACGAGAAACTTACTGTGTTCAGGAGGATGGTCATCAGCCTTTGTTCATATGCGTCGGTTCTCACTTAAACATTGCTGTCAAAAATTACGTTATTGATATAGTACTTTTACATATGTTTTTATATTGATTCTATTATCAAAACTCAAGCAACCTGTGATTTTAGATGGGGAAATTTTGACCCCCAGATGTTAGGCTACCTCCTCGAGGTTACACAGCTGGGCTCTGACATAGAGTCACAGCAGGACTCAGCGCTAAGGTTTCTGACCCAAGTTCATGGCTCTCCCAAAACACGGCTGTCTTTGTTGAAAAAGGAATGAAATGCAAATCAATCATTTTCTACCATTAGGAAAGCTGCTAAAAGTGTTTGGTGGGGAAGGAGTTGAAATGAATGGCTTAAGTGAGGTTTTTCCGCACCATCTGTGGTTTGCTTGGCTTCAGGATAGGAAACTCTCCTGGATCCCCCTGCTTCTCTTGGACGCCTCCCCTGGCTCCTCCTCCAGTGGCCGCTTATTTCTCTGCTGCTTAACCCTTGGCTTGATTCTTTTTTCTTATTCACCTTCTTTGCCAAAAAGTGGACCTTCTTCTGGACCTTCCGGAGACGCCAAGCCGATGTGGAGCCCCCACGTCCCTCTTGCTTGTTGGGTGCCTTCGTTCGGAAGCCCACCCGTAGAGGGAGATACTCTGTTCTGGAAAGCCAGAATTCCAAGCCACTGAGCATGCACGACGTGGGGCCAGAATTCAGTCTTTGCAGAAGCGCTCACTCCGAGTCTCTCTTTGGTGATGCTCATGTTCTGTCAACTCCAGTGAACTTCAACAGCTTCCTAGACTCCTGGCCTCCCACAGTTCTCCAGTAGTTGTGTGTTTCGTTTTTAATTTAATATATAAGGATGGAACGGGCCCCTTCTGAGAGGCCTTAGCAAAGCAATACTGGGTTGTTTGTTTCACGTGTCTGCTGGGGAGAGGGCTGGCTCCCCTCCCCCACCCTGCCATGTCCACGAAGTCCTCTACATTCCCCTCGGCTGCCTGTCCAATCAAATGAATCCTCAAGGTCAAGGCCTGTCCCCTTAACTTTTGTGATTTTATTTATATTTAAACTTCCAAGGATTTTGCCCAGTTCGGGCTGCTTTGTCTGTGAGGTCCCAGAGGTCAGGGTAACAGATACTCAACAATGTTTGTTGAATGAATACATCTTTTAAACTTATTTTGACACATGCCACTCAACAGTATAGTTTAATTAATGCTTCTGATGGTAATAGATACCTTTAGGCCTTGGATGCAGGGGCTTATATAGAGAACGCAGAGAGAATTTTGCCCAAGGAGACTTGACCACTTTCTGCTCAGCTGGGTGAAATTAGAATTTCCTTTTCCTTTCTGACATTTAAGTTTCTCTCCTGTAAAATGTGGGCGTTCAGGAGCCGATGCCCCAGCTCTGTGGTTCTCACGCTTTATATTCCGGAGGGCGGAGGAGGGAGCCGTTGATCCTCGTGAGGTCGGGACAAGGCTTCTGCGTAACCTCCAATTAAGATTGATTTTCTAGCCGGGGCACAGGTTTTAAACAATGTTAGTTTAGAAAACTGAGAAGTCAGAACATCTATTTCTGGTCTCGTCTCATGTTTTCTGTCAGTGCCTTTTCCTTCCCCTGAATGACTCCGGTCAGGTCCGAAGTGCCACGTGTTCTCCCTGCAATGAGTGCCTGAGATCTCAATGAAAAGGTATTCATTTTTTTTTTTAATTTATTTAACTAAGGTCTTGATAAATGAATGCTTAATGTGTTTATCTTTCCCATGAGGTATTTTCATGTAAGAGGAGACCTCTGGTAAAGGAGAAGTCTCCAGGAGCAATGACTGAGCGTGACAGTTTTGAGGAAAGAGCCCTTCTGACTTCTCTCAAATCAAGTCTGAGCAACGGACTAACTACCTGGTCCATCACTCGACAGCCCAGCGCTTGGGGCCTCACTCACTCGTTTTATTCTCTCGCTTCTGCCTCCACCCACCCTTGAGCCAGTCTGACACTCACTCTGGGTGCAGAGGGCACATGGCGCTGCTGCCACTGGCTCCTGTCACTCCTTGTCAACTCCAATCACCCTCATTTTATGTCCTCTCCACGGTGAGCTCTCAGAAGGCTGGGTGCTTACCTCCAGCCCCTGACCCTTGGCCTCAGGTATCATGTAGCTGGAGGAGTCTTGATGAAAAAGAATGAGCAAACCTTAGGCCCTCTCAGCCCCCTGTCAGCTTCTGAGGAAATGATTCTTGAAAGGATGGATAATCCTGAGATGTTTTAAACATATATATATATATATATATATATATATATATATATATATATATTTTAAGTTAATTCCGCATACTGCTATGTTGGTGACATTTCTTTCAAATTGCAATAACTAACCTGTCACAGCCCTACAAATGCTGACAATACAGCACCATGTGGGGTTGACTTAATAAACCTCATTTACATTCATTTTGATTCACTCAGGCGTTGAAAAACATTTCACAGGAAAAACTAGGAACCTCTCCAAGACGACATGATGTTTGCTGATATGATATGAACAGACTTAATAGGCAGCATATATGAAAACATGCACTTCTCAGGTTATTAGCAGACTCAGTGCTTTATTTTTTTAAAAGCATTTATAAATTATGCCATTGACTGCTGGGCTCCTAAGCTGTAAAATGTGTCAATATTTTGTCTTTCTGTTGAGAATGTAGGTCAGAACATAGCTAACCCTCTTCTTTGAGGTGTGAACTTAGACAAATTCTGAACCTCTCTGTATCTCAGTTTTTTCATCTGCTTAATGGGCATCTTAATAATACCAGTATACTTCACTGTATTAGTCAGGTTTTTTTGCAATAGTGCTGTATAACAAATATTTAAAAAATACAGTGGCTTACAACTATAAGCATTTATTTCTCATATAGGGTTTTAGGTGCCTGTGGTCCTGCTAGGGTTGGATAGGGTCAGCTGCATGGAGTTCTAGGCTGTGGGGTTGGATTTAGTTCTGCCATCTAAGTCTTCTCATTCCCCTTGCATTAGCAGCTACCTGGGTCATGTCCGTCTGAAGGTAGAGATCAAAAGTATAAGAGCCAAGTCAAACCAAAGGAGTGCATAGAAAGCTTCTGCTCATGTCACATTTCTTTACATTAAATTGGCTAACATAAGTCATATTGGCCAAATCTAAAGTCAACAGGCAAGAGGCTGTTTTCTCCCCCTCCTCAAGGTCACAGGAAAGAGTAAAGAATTGAGAATACCTACCACCCCATCTCACAGAGACCTCATATAAAAAAGGAGAAGATATCTTGAAGAGCTCTGTAAATTGTAGACTGTTATGCAGATGTTAAGTCTCGTGTGACAGTTCTACACAAGAATGCTTCCTTCCAATATGGCTATTCTCTGGTTACTCAATGTTTGTATGTGTGGCTGCCATCTTCCTCGTCACCCAGGTCGGAGACTCTGTCACCCTTTCCTGCTCCGTCCTTTCCCTCTTCTGCCGTGTTGCATCTGCCTTAAGGAGTCTATCTAGAGATCTGCCTCCTCTTCATTTTTCTCTGCTTCTCTTCAGTCTTAGCCTCTTCTTGCCTATTATCTCTTCCCTAAGATGTGGCTCTGAATTGATTTCTTTCAACCCAAGTCCTCTTTGCTCTAACTGATCCTAAATACCACCTCCACATCCATTTCTTTGTTGTATAGTGTTTATCATGTCCCCCCTGTGCCTTAGACTGGAGTCCCCAGATCCAGCGGTTGAGACAAGGGTTCTTGTCTAACTGATTTACTGAGGGAATGCCCTCAGGAGAAACTAAGTAAGCAAGACATCGTAGGGGAAGAAGATAAGCTGAGATGTGGTTTCAGGAAAGTCTAGGCTCAGCCTGATTGCAGAGGGAGCTCTGGAGCATACATTGCACAAGAGAGGTTGCTCCACACAGAGGCAGGAAGATGGACTGTGCCTCTTGGAGTTTATGATTGGCCACAGGCCATCCCTTTGCAAAAGCACAGGAAATGCTCTGGAGGAGGGTCCTGGTGTGAGCCATTAGAGACATCTGCTCTGCGCATGTGTAAACGGAAACTACTTGACACAGGGGAAAAGGCACCAGAAAGGAGCAGGCAGAACAATTCTCAGAGCCCACACAGAATTACCAATAATTAATGTTCTTTCCAGCCATTTTCTATATCTTTGTGGGGTTTTTTGTTCTATTATCTGGAAAGTGTCCTTGAGTTTAGGGTCAACACTTGAGTGAATTTTAAAACTCTGCTATTACATTTTAAATGTAAAAGATTGCTTTATTGTTCTGTGAATATTCTGTTTGATATATCTTCTCCCTTTTTGTCTTAATTAATCTTGCTTAAGACTTCTACATCTATCAATTTTTTTTAAATGAACTACCTTTTGTTTTGTTAATTTTCTCTATTTTACGTATTACTTTTCTTATGATACCGGTTCCACTTGATTGCCTCTCTTCGAATCTACCTTTGACTGCCCCGCTTGAGGAACATTTCATCCTTGCCAGCTGATGCAATGCTAAGCTTTGTCAGTAGAGGGCGCTGGAGGGACACTGCAGGAGGCAGGGGCTTCTCTTCCTGGTTCCAGTATGTATTTCTTCCTGCTGGTTCCTGTGTTGTGTAGGAAGCTCAGTGGGGCTCACTCCTAGCAAGTTTTGGTGGCACTTCTGCAGGCACTTATCCTGTGAATTCTGTGGGTGCTCCAGCTGGCCTTTAGGTGATGAGTTTAACAGCAACCACCCTGAGCAAGCTTCCAGAAGTCTCTCATCAACATTCCAATGGGCAGATGCTTGCCCACAAGGAATGGCCCACTAGCACACTGGTGAAGGCTTCCTATTGGCCAGTCCTTGTCCTATACTTCCCTGACTGCCACCTCAGCCCAATATCTGTGGACCAGCTCTGGCTCACAGCAAGCCAACAGACCTCTCCACAACCTAGCGGATTGCAATCACAACCGCTTCAATGAGGCACGCAGCTCATATCTGCAATCTTTGGTGATAGCTGATTGATCACAATGTTCCTTGGAACAGAATGAATGGGCAGCCTACTAAAGTATTTCTTGATCTATGTAACAGAAAAACCTATAAGTCTGGCCAAAAACTGGTCAACACACAGACCCAGAGCCTCCTGATTGAAGGGGAAACTGGATCCTTTTGAGGAAGGACCCAGCTGCATTTTCACAAGGAGACGCTATAAATCCTCTTCCAAGCTTAGACCAAAAGGACTCAGGGCCATTTCCTGGAGTGATTGCATGATACCCAAAATTATTGGAGACTAGATACTGGCTAGGGATTGATATTAATTCCTGGGCATCCAGAGCATGACTCTAACCCACCAAAGCATGGGCTATAGTAATCAAATAATAGATGGACCCTTAGCTGAAGCCTTTCACTCACAGTAGCTCTAATTCATCCACAGGCTCACTCTTGAATATATAACTAATACACGTATTTGGATACTAAGTATCCCCCATCGAGACTCTCAAATCCATGAGATAAGAGACTTTATGGTTGGAAGTGTTAAATTGAAACCCCTAAAACTTCTCCTCTGTACCAAGATGATAAATCAGATGCAATATTGTATCTCTGGGGAAATTTCAGAGATTTATGCCATCATCCAAACATTGAAAGAAAGAAACAAGAGTGGTAATACCTATCATATTCCTATTTAACTCACCTGTTTGGCCTGTGCAGCGGTTGGATGGATATTGGAGAACTGTGGACTGTCATAAACTGAATTAGGTGGTGATTCCAAATGCAGCTGTTGTCTCTGTTGTATCTTTACTGGAGCAGATCTGCACAATTCCTGGCATTTTGTTTGTAGTTATTGATGTAGCTAATGCTTTTCCCCCTCCGTACCAATTTGAAAGGACCGCCAGTAGCAGTTTGCTTTTACCTGGCAGTGCCAACAGTGTACCTTCACAATGCTGCCTCAGGGCTATGTCAGTTCTCCTGCTCTCTGCCATAACACAGTCTGCAGAGATCTTGATCATCTTGACATTCCCAAAAACATCCCACTGTTCACATTGATGCTGACTAGATAATGAGCAGGGAAGGAGCAAGCATTTCAGATGTCTTAGCGAGACATATGCAAAACAGAGGTGGTTTAGCAGCACCCTAGGGGCAGCTTCTTTGCAAGTTTTGTTGTGATCCTTCCTGCCAGTCTCAGCAATCAGGCCCCCTGCTCTGGGGTCTCTTGTTTGCCAATCCAGGCCTGTGGTTCCATGCCTGCCAACCATGGCCTACAAATGGTGATACACTCTGGTCCAGGAAACAGAGAACTTCTCTGGCATCCAATGGACTGTGACCAACCCTTCTCTAATGAGGTCTGAATTCTAGTCTTGAGAAGGGATCCCCTTCCATGTGTGTCTTTCTTCCTTGGGTATCTCTCTCTCTCAGACCCTGGACATTCTTTCGAGTTCTCTTTTTATCCTTACCATGGTAGGTAATTAATTACTTGCATATAGTTAACAATTATTTATATTTAAGCATTTCTTGCTCAAATTACTGTTTTTCTTCTGCTGACTGTATCTTAAATAATATACTTATTTTTAATATTTCTTCTCTTGTTTCTTTGGATTTAATATGTTTCTTGTGTCTAATGTTTTATGTTGGATTCTCAGCTTATTTTGTTTTTGTTCTTTCTTGATTTCCAAAAAATTTATTTCAATTTATAGATTTTCTTTTACATATTATTAGTTTTATACCATAAATGCGGACATGTGTTTACATTATTATTCAACTCTAAATAGTTCTTAATTTTATTCACAATAGCTATTTTAACTCGATGATTATTTAGTAATATACTATTTAGTTTCCAAACATGGGATTTTTTTAAAAAAAGTTTGCCTTGTTATTGATATCAAATTTTATTGCATTGTTGCCCAAGAACTTAGATGATATTACTTGATTTTTTTGAAATTTCTTGGGTTTTATTTATAATCCAATGTTCAATTTAGATTTACTAATGCTCTGTCTGTGCTCAAAATAACACTCATTTGGGGTAGAGTCTGTAAGTGCTAAAAGTTACTATTTTTGTTGTTCAGATTCTCTACATCTCTTTTTCTTTCTTTTATCTGCTTGACCTATCTGTTTCTGAGAAGGACTTATTGAATCTTTAATTACAATTGTTGATTTATCTCTTATTTCCTCTAATTTATATCAGTTGATGCTTTTAATATTTTGAAACTGAATTATTGTGTCTCTGTTCAAAATGCTTATATATTTTTGTCTTTAGTTCCTTCACCAGCATATGATGGCTTTTGTATGTCCTAGGATTTTTTGCATTAGTTTTTTTTTTGTTGTTTGTTTTTTGTTTGTTTGTTTGTTTTTGTATTTTTCTGAAGCTGGAAACGGAGAGGCAGGCAGACAGACTCCCGCATGCGCCCGACCGGGATCCACCCGGCACGCCCACCAGGGGGCGATGCTCTGCCCATCTGGGGCGTCACTCTGTTGCATCCAGAGCCATTCTAGCATCTGGGGCAGAGGCCACAGAGCCATCCTCAGCACCCGGGACATCTTTGCTCCAATGGAGCCTCGGCTGCAGGAGGGGAAGAGAGAGACAGAGAGGAAGGAGAGGGGAGGGGTGGAGAAGCAGATGGGCGCCTCTCCTGTGTGCCCAGCCAGGAATCGAACCCAGGACTTCCGCACGCCAGGCCAATGCTCTACCACTGAGCCAACCGGCCAGGGCCTGCATTAGTTTTAAATTCCATTTTGTTTAGTATTAAAAGTGCTAACCCAGATTTATTTTTGCTCATATTTTTTTAGAATTTTTTGTTTTTTCAATTTCTATAGTTTCAACTTGACTGATTTTTGTTCTAAGTATGTTTCTTATAGACATTATGTTGTTGGATCACTTTTAAAATGTAGTCTGAAAATTTTTATCTTTTGATTGGTGAGTATATATCAGTTTGCTAGGTCTGCCATCATGAAATACCACAGCCTGGGTGCCTTAAGCACCAGAAATTTATCATCTCTAAGTTCTGGAGGTTAGAAGTACAAGATCGAGGCGTCAGCCAGTGCGGTTTGTTCTGAGGCCTCTCTCCCTGGGCTTGCAGATGGCTGCATCCTTGCTGTGTTCTCACACGGCCTTTTCTTTGGTCTTTGCCATTCTTGTGTCTCCGATGTGTCCTTATCTCCTCTTTGTCTAAGGACACTGGCCTCATTTTGACCCAGTTATTTCTTTAAAGGCCCTATTTCCCAGTATAGTCACATTCTGAGGCAGTGGGGGGTTAGAACTTCAAATGTACTTTTAGGGAAACCTGGTCCATGACAGCGAGTTTATCCCGTTTCTATTTGTATTAGTGACTATTACGATTGATCGCATCTTATTTCGTCTTTTCCACTTCCTCTGTTCTACAACTCCCCGTCCCCTTTCCTACTTTCAGTTCCATGTCTTTTTATCTTTCTTTAACCCTGAAGAACATATATCTTCATTATTTTTTATTGTAAGAAATAGCATGCATAGATATAAGTTTATGAAAAACATATATGTATACTTTGAGTGTAATTAAAATGAACCCACCACATGCTCACTGCCAAGACCCAGAGGTAGATCACCAGCTCCGTGGGGCACCGAGCGCGTGGCAGGTCACACCCTGCTCCTGCTCCTCCTGGAAGTGCCCGCAGTTCTCCGTTTTGCTTTAGTCATTCTCCATAAGAGTTTTTCTTACCACCTAACTATGTATTCCCCAACAACTTAGAGTTAATTTGGCCTGATGTTAACCTTATATTAATGGATTAATGCTGTATTATTTTTCTTTAAAATACATATGTATTTCGGTTGATCTGATGATTCTGAGATCAACACATATTACTAGGTGAAGCTGTAATCCTTTCCTTTCCACTCTTCTATACTCTATTGTATGAACATACCGCAATGCGGTCATTCGACTGTTGATGGACGCTTGTTTTTCCCCCGGGTTTTTCTATGAAGGCTAATGCTGCTGTAGACATTTTCTTACATCTCTCCTGGCATGCGTGTTTAAGAATATTTCTAAAATATATGCTGGAGGTGGAACTGCTGGGATGTAAAGGATACTTATACCTACCTTTTCTTTGGCACGTTTCATGCCAAAGTATTTTCCAAAGCGCTCATAGCATTTTGTATCCCAGCAGCAGAAGATACGAGCACCTTTTGCTCCAAGTCCTCAGCATTGCTTGACAATTTGGTCCATATCTAAACTATTGCTTCAAATATTTTTTTCTTGCTCTATTTCCATCCATATTTTCAATTATCGACACTTCCTTAAGAGATATTATTTTTTGGTTTAAAAAATAATGTAGTTTTTTTTTTCTTTTTTTTTTTTTTTAATCTCTTGCTTTCTGGAAAATGTCTTCACCTAGGCCTTCCAACTTCTTAATCACTTTCAGATATATCATCATTGAAATGATTCCATGTATTTGATTCTTGATTTCTACTATCACATTGTCATATATAGTATTTTCTCTTGGTTCTTTCTTAATGATTTCATGTTCTTGTTTCACAATGCTTTTACCTTCCCTTATGTCCTTAAGTATAGCTCTCATGTCTATTTGGACTTCCTGATCTGTCTGTTCTGAGTATTTGGCCTCAGATGGTATATGTCAGATGGTATATGTTGCTCACCGTGGTGTCTTTCAAGGAAGTGGTTGTGTCCATCAGGGGACTTGACCTGCAGGCCCGAACTCCTTTGGGGAACAGCTGAGGCTGCTCCACACTGTGTCTTACTCACTGAACTTGATAAAAAGCTAGAGAGCGATGCCTTGGCCGGTTGGCTCAGTGATAGAGCATTGGCCCAGTGTGTGGGTGCCCAGGTTTGATTCCTGGTCAAGGCACACAGGAGAAGTGACCATCTGCTTCTCCACCCCTCCCCATTCTCTCTCTCTCTCTCTCTCTCTTTCTCTTTCCTTCCTGCAGCCATGGCTTGATTGGGTCAGCCCCAGACGCTGAGGATGGCTCCGTGGAGCCACCACATCAGGTGCTAAAAATAGCTCAGTTGTAAGCATGGCCCTAGATGGGGTTTGCCAGGTTGATCCCGGTCAGAGCGCACGCAAGAATCTGTCTCTCTGTCTGCTCTACTCTCACCTGAAAAAGAAGAAGAAGAAGAGAAAAAAAAAGAAGGTGGGCCCCAAGGTGAACAGACCGAAGCCCAACAGAATTGTCTCTGATCACTCCCAGTCGCCCCCATGTGTACCAGGAAACTTCTCTGGTTGGTATTCGGTCTTTAACTTCTCAGTTAAAGCATGTCTGGGTGGCCAGGAAATGCCCGGGTATGCTGTCCAGTCTGGACCTCAGTCCTCATCTCAGCGGGACTTGGGCACCGTCCTGCCTTCATCCTGCTCACAGACTTAGAGCGAGCAGCTACCAGCAGTGCTTGCTTTACCAAGTCGTCTATGTAAATCTCCAGGTTGATCTGGGAGGGGGGGGATGACACTCAGCTAATTTTCTGATTTAGTGAGAACTGAAAACTTATTTCAATATAATCATTTTGGAATAGTTTCCTGTTCCTGTTTCATGAATGAGAGATCTTCTCTTACCCTTTTGAAATGATTCATTATCGTTTTTATTTTCTTTTGAAAGTTTTCTCCTCTTTTCTCTGTTGTTTTCACTTATTCTAAGTTTTTTATTTTTGTTGTACTTGCTCGTTTTAGCTTTGGTTTTGTTCTATCACGGTTGAGGATTTCCTCACACATATGGTAACCACTGAATGTCAGTTCATCAGTAAGGGTGATAGGAAACTTCCTCTGCCTGCCTGGGGCTTATGGGTGGTGGGTTTTCTTGTAGGATGATTGGGCTGCAGCCCAGCCATTTCATTTGAGAATTCCCCCCACCAGTTAATGTCTCTAAGTGCAGATATTTTTTTCTTAGGCCCATCGGTTTTTCAGGGGAGCCTAGGATATATTCTGCCTAGGATACACCACTTTAGCTGCCAACTTTTGGGGAACTGAGATATATGTTGGGGGTTCAAGGTTCTGTACGGCAAGTTCCCTGAGACTTCAGTGATTGTCTATTCAGCTCCTGCTGTTGTCTTTGATGTCAGACCCTCCTGCTTCCCTGCTGGCTGAGCCTCTAGTCTACATAGAACAGTAGTTCTCAGACTTTAGCCTGCATGACAATCGTAGGGCTTGTTGAAACACAGGTCGCTAAGCCCCAGCCCAGAGCTTCCGGTTCAGTAGGTCCAAGACGGGATCTGAGAATTTGTATTTCTAAGAAGTTCCCAGATGACATTGATGTTGCTGGTTCCAGGGCCACACATTGAGAACCATCACTATAAAGCAACCCTTCAGATTCCTACTGTAGCAAAGAAGGAGCCACCTGGCTACTCTGGTAGAAGAGCACATCTCTGAGGCTGACTGCTCCTTTTAAAGACTTCTGAACAGCCCTTCTGTACTCAGCCCTGCCCTGCACCCCTGCTTCAGGGGTGTTTGATGCCTCCAAAGAGTCCTGAGCCTTTTAGAGATAAATTGAGAAGTAGCCTCGTTCTTGAGTCTTCACGCTTGATGCTAGTCCAGTTTTTAGCTTTCTTGTCTGCCATTCATTTATCACATTTGCTAATGCACTTTTCTACTTCCAAAATTTTGTTGACATGTCTTGTTAACTGTGATTTCTTCTGTTTTCTTTGTGGGTTTGCTGAACTATTTTTTCCTCCCTCTTTCCTTTTTCTTCTCTCTCTCTCTCTCTCTCTCTCGTCTCTCTTTCTTTTTGCTGTCTTCATACTGTCATTAGTCAGAATCAAGCAGAATAAAATGTATGTATTTAATGATGGATGAATGAATGAACTTTGACACACAGTGAATAAGAAAACCCAGTTATGAAGGATGACATGTGATGCTGCTAAATCTCATTGAAAAACATCTCCCTCTTGTTGTTCGTATACCATCTCTTAACATTTCAGACATAGATGCTGAATTATTGCTTTAAGCAACTTTCAAGGTTTAATTAAAGCACAAGGTCTGACAGGTGGGACTCGCGATGAGTTTCACTGTCTCAGAGGCATGCTGGGACGTGGCTTTGAATTAAGGGAATGAAACAATTCCCAAAGAAGTAGAATATAAAGTCACAAAGAAGCTTGATTCCAAAAAGACAGGACGGGATGAAATGGAAACCAATATGTGGCATGCTAGTTACCCTTGTGTGGGGATGTATTGCACTTAAAAAGCCAGAAGACTTTATAACAGGGCTCTGACCATCAATAAGTGGCTTTAAAGTTGATTTCTGTTATTTTGTTGACTTGAGAGAAATGTTCTGTGTCTAGAATTATCCATGAAACCTAAAATTTGATAACCCAAAAAAAAACAGTTAAAATGGTTTTATGCTCACGAACACTAGCTATTTCTATGCAATCAATTATCTGTAAATTGAATAATTTAATTTGCATTAAGGCAATTCACTATGGAAACTGATAAAATGGACAAATATTTTATGATGTAAAAAAAAAACAGTTAAAATTCTAGGGCACAGAATAGGCAACAGGAACAATCAGCTTCTCTGCCACTTCTCCCCACCCTCACACAAAATGTTCCTCTAGCACATTTTTATTTCCATGAGGATCAAGTCACCTCACTTCGAACGGGACCAGTCTTTCTTCTTCGCTCGGGGCAAAGATCAATCTGGGACAGCAAGTGACTTGATCAAGGACTGGGCCACTCCAGTGAACACAAACCGGAAGGGCCAGCGAACAGCTGGGGAACTGCTTCCTGAGATTCCGTCACAGCCGTTTCTGAAGAATGCTTGTCATCTTGCCCTTCATCCTCTGAGCCCACTTTTCAGACACACTGCCTCTTCGGGATTTTTTCTTTGTTCTTTTGATGCAGACCGTGGCTGGGGAGGGAGGGGGGTGCTCTGTGGTTGTAGTGTGGCTGTTGGTTTCTCATTCTCTGAGATGTTTTCTGTCAAACACTTGAGTTGCTCACTTGCATTTTTTTCATGTCTCTCCTTTCTTGCCTCCCTCCCCTTCCCACCCCCCCACCCCCAAGAAAACCAAGGGAAATTGACAAGCAGCAGGACAGGGGAAATTGAGCTATATTATTTCTCCTTCGGGAACCTCACTTTGCTGCCTTATCTGAAAGCTATCCTTTTCTACATCTCTTGGCAAGAGTTCTCATCGACCAGTGACCCCTAAATGCCTATGCTGATCAATAGTCCCGGTATCTTATTGACATACCCATTGACAGCTCTCACCGAGCACAGGAATTAGGAATGGCAGCCAATTGCAATTCGTTCTGGCTGCTTGAGAGGCAAGGAAGGCCCAGCGTTGATATTGACACTATAAATGGAGCCGGTTTACTTAGCGCTCAGGGAGGTGCGGTTGTGAGGAGACTGATGGGCCTCATTACTATTTAAGGGCAGAGGCTTTTCTGGCAGCCCACAGGGTTTGCTTATATCAAGCCGCCCCACTTATAGAGCCTGGAGAAGTAAACCCTGAGTGATTTGTCCCCCACCTCCATGCCCATAAAGAGAACCACCAGATGGAATTGAGTGTCAGGAGTGGGAGGACGCAAGGACTGGACAACGGGGAGCCTCAGTTCCCACTCACCGATGAGTGGCAGTTTCTCTGTCTGAGAGGTTTGCAGCTCGTGGGCTCTTCCTGAGCAAAGGCAGAATCAATAAGCACAGGCTCTCAGGGACGGAAAGGACTTTGGTTTTTAAAGTTCATCTGCCTCGATTTTCTATTCAGTGCAGGAGTTCCTATACCAACATTGCCTGAATGTGGCTACCCTGCATTTTGTTGGCTACCAACAGTGACACGAAACTTGCTAACTGAAGAGACATTCCATCCTTTGTTTGGTAGCTGCAACAGTAGGAAAGGTCTTCCTTCCCCAGGGCTGAAATCTGTCTGCCTATAGTTTCTGCTCCTTGCTCTTAGATCGACTTTCTGTAGCCCGTGCGTATACTAGAGATACTAGTTTGGCATTTAGCATTCTCCATCCTTTATCTTGTCAATAACTCCTCATGAAGGCGTACCATGACCTCCACCTTCCTTCTCCATGTACAGATGGGAAAACTAAAGCTTAGAGAATTTGAATAATCTGCTCGAACACACAGATCTGGGATTGGATGCCTGAATCCCGTGTTCTTCCTGCAGCATGGTCTTGTCTCTGTGTGCCACGCAGAGGGTCGGCCCAACTTCCTTTCCCTTATCTCCCTGAATGATAGAATTCATGCTCGAAGGATCCCATACCACTGAGTAATGGGACTACTCTGGTTCTGAAAAAGTATTTATTTTATTTTTCCCCCTTGAATTGCCCCTGGCTCACTTTTTTTTTAACAACAAAAATCATAGCTGGTCCACCTCCCTATGCAACACAGCTACCCCGGACCAAGCTCATTCAAATTGTGACCAAGCTCGATCAGTTCCCTGCTATGTCCTAAACCAGGGGTCCCCAAACTACGGCCCGCGGGCCACATGTGGCCCCCTGAGGCCATTTATCCGGCCCCCGCTGCACTTCCAGAAGGGGCACCTCTTTCACTGGTGGTCAATGAAAGGAACACATCTCATTAGCCAAAAGCAGGCCCATAGTTCCCATTGAAATACTGGTCAGTTTCTTGATTTAAATGTACTTGTTTTTTATTTTAAATATTGTATTTGTTCCGTTTTGTTTTTTTACTTTAAAATAAGATATGTGCAGTGTGCATAGGGATTTGTTCATAGTTTTTTTTTATAGTCCGGCCCTCCAACGGTCTGAGGGACAGTGAACTGGCCCCCTGTGTAAAAAGTTTGGGGACCCCTGTCCTAGACTGTAGAAGGTTAGGACATCTTGTTCTCCCATCCTGTTCTAGGTCAATTGTCTACCACACAAGCAGAGCAGGGCCATAGCTGGGTCAGTCAAGGTCTCTGCTAAGCCCTGGATGTTGAGGGCAGATTCCGATGTCAGGGATAGGATGAGAATGCAGCTTTGGATGTACGCAGCGAGGACTAAGGTGAGTGCTATGCGTTGGGCTGCACCATAGCTTCATTTACTAGGAGGGAACGGGGCCTGGCAAGAGCAGAGTCCAGCTGCTTGGCTGGAGATTTAATGTGACCTTTTCTGGGCACCTGTGCCTTTGGGGTCTGGGGAACATAGAAAAACCTCAGATATCTATAGTCTCTCGATGGAAGAGAATCACAGAGGATCCTGGCTTCCCAAAGGATATTGGAAAAAGCTGCCAATACTTTCATCCTTGGAGATGGAGGAGAAGTGGCTTTTATGAATCCCATGGGGACAATTCAGAGGCATTGAGTAAGGCCAGAAATAATGAGTAGAAGGAGCAGGGAAGCAGATTTTGAGGGGAAATTATTCACAGGTGAGAGGCTAGTAGAAGCTGATTATGAAAGGGTTATGGTAGCACCATTTTCAATGGTTTTGATGCTGGTTCTGAATATGTGAATGTATTGACATATTGTCTTCTAAAGCAATTGTAAGTGAAGGATACCACTGACTGACTTGATTACCTATTGGAAAGCTGTAAAGGGGCTGGACAAGGGCAAAGACCAATGTTCATTGCCTGAGGCTAGACCATCACCCTCATCCATCAGCACTATTCCAACACCTAACTTATCTTCTTGCCTTTCAACCTTTCAGCTTGCCATCTGACTCTTCCTCACCCATAGAGTTGGATTATACCACCCTACTCCATTCTCCACAGCACTCATAAGGTCAGAGTTTTCCACCATGGAATTTGTGATCAACATGGTCTGGCCTGACTTTTTAAAATATCTATTTTTCAATTACAGTTGACATGCAGTATTATATTAGTTTCAGGTGTACAATATAGTCATCAGACATTTATATACCTTATAAAGTGATCACCGCAATAAAGCTAGTACCCATCTGACATCGTACATCGTTATTAAAATGTCATTGACGATATTCCCTATGCTGTACTTTACATCTCTGTAACTATGTTGGTCTGACCCAACTTTGTGTCCCACATGACATAGACACCCTGTGGTTAAGTCACATTAAACCAGTTGCTTGGTCCTGAACATGCCCAGTACTCCCCATTCCTTTGTGTATTTATTCCTGCTATTTTCCTCTTTGACAAGTTCTTCTCCTTGCTTTTTAGCTTGTTAAATTCCTAGTCATTAGCTGAGTCTTTGCCCTGAAGCCTTTTCTGACTCTTCTCATTAGAATGACCTCTAGCTTTTGTGCTCCTACCCTGTGCATATACCTTCTAGAATCTAGAACATGTAATTCACCCCACTGAACATTGTGGCTAATTTTTTGTTAGATCACTTAAAAGAAAGACTGTAATTCATTGGTTGTTTTCTTTCTGGGGGTCCTAACAGAGTATCTTGCACATAGTAAGGATCCATTATTAGGAATAGATGGGTAGGTATTGGTGCTGCTGTGTCCATTCAATATCCTGGAGCTCTGACAGTAGGAAAGAGGGTTAGTGCTCAGCAACACTCACATCCTCCTCTTCTTTGGGGACATGTATAGCCTAATCCACTGTTCCATTCTCTTCAGTGGTTAGGGAAGGGCCAATAAGATGTAAGCAGAAGCAACAAGTACCACTTCCAGGCCTGCCCCTAACAACTTTCCATGTAAAAGCCTCCTGTGTTTTCCTGTATTGAATGCAGATAAATCTCAGGACCTAAAAATACTGGTTCTTAAACAAAAAGTAAAGCAACAAAATGAAAGGCACCTGGGCCT
Organism: Saccopteryx leptura; assembly: GCF_036850995.1. Taxonomy (NCBI): domain Eukaryota; kingdom Metazoa; phylum Chordata; class Mammalia; order Chiroptera; family Emballonuridae; genus Saccopteryx; species Saccopteryx leptura. Next base: position 28,885,840 of record NC_089506.1, on the reverse strand, counting down.
TTGAAGTGTAGGAGCTGCACCACCACCTCACAATGACTCTGCCCTGTGGGAGAAATCAGCTCTCCTGGTGTGAAGTTCTGAGAATCTGATGTGGCTTAGACAGCGGCTTGCCTACCCTGATGTGCTGACCAGTCACACTGGCAACGCTGTGTGGGTGGCGGATAGCCAGAAGGCATGGGCAATGCGGAGCCGGCTTAGGGAGGGGAGCTACAAGTTGACCTCAACAGCGCCTTTTTATTCGGGGGGGAAGACAACCCGAGCTCTTCCAAGCTAATGCTTCACCTCTTTCAACATTTTGGATATGAAAAGATTTAAACTTTCCTTCCCACATGGGTAACTCACCTCTGGAGGTACTTAAGTCTTCCGAAGACCACCTACATGTCACCTGAGTGGAGGGTGTGATGTGACATGTTGGTGGCTGAGAGTTTGGGCTCTGGAGCTACCTTGTCTAGGTTTGATTCTTGGCCTCCCTACCTGCCAACTACGTGACCTTCTCTGAATTTCCTCAGCTAGGACATGGGGCAAGAATAGTCCCCATTTCATCATGTACAGTTAATACATTCTAAATTAAAGGTGATAATAAGTTAAACATGTCATTGCACTTGAGATAAATACTCATCACTTTTTAACAATTTTATTAGCACCATCGTTATAGAAATAGATATTTCTGGTGTGGGATGAGCACACAGAGTAGAATGGAACATTTATCTTCTTTGTTCTGTGTAACAGACATCCTAGCTTGGGAATAAACTTTATTTGGGGGGGGCAGCCACAGTCACCATCGAAGCAATGTGTCGGTCAAGCTTCGGGAGTTGCTCGTATGCATGCTGCTATGGAGATGCACTTTTCTCTGTCCCACCTTCTCCAAGTTCTACGTTTGAGGAGTTGGTATTTTGGACCTTACATTTGTCCCTTTATATTTTAATTGATTAGATTCAGCCCCCTGTCACAGCCTGTCAAGATCGTTTTAATTATTGGAACTCTCTTCCGGTCTGCTTATTATCCACACAGTCTTTCCATCATTTAAAAATCTGATAATCTTCCCATCTGCTTTGGCATAAGTGATTGAAAAAGTGCTCAGAAAAACAGAACTGAGGACAGGGTCCCACAATATTCCTTTAGAAACTTTCATAGGCTACCCAGCACTATTTAGTAAAGTAATTCCCAGTTATAAATCCATCTAAACCTGGGATTTGTTCATTCATTCATTGATTCATTCACTACTCATTCATCCATATATAAATATTTACAAAATTTTTCAGTAAAGGACAAGACAATAAATATCTTAGGCTTTGCAGGCTGTACTGTCTCTGTTGCAACTACTGAACTGTAGTTACAGTGTGAAACTACTGTAGACAATACACAAACTAGTGGGCTTGGCTGGGTCTTGATAAAACAACTTAGCAAACAGACTTTGAGGTGCATTTGGCCTTTGGGCCATAGATTGTGGTCCTTGATCTAATGTATACCCCTTCACACTTCAGCAGTGGCTAAGTGTTCAGTAACCGTCATCCTGGTCAAAAGCATGCTGGAGATGAGGCAGGTATGAGTAGAGATGACTCTTGACAGTTACAAATTGGACTTCTTGCTTTATCTGTCTTACTAGTTTCCCTCTTCATCTGTAAAATCTAATTCTGATGTTCATCCAGTAAGAAAGAAAGACCCTGGGCCACTCGGTGTCATGATTCTTCTTCTATAGCAGCCAAACTCCTGGCACTGAAGATAAGAACTCCATCTGGTCATGATGGACACACATGCTCACCAGAAAGCCCTTACCATGCCTGGAAGAAGGCCACTGCTTGTGAGGGCTACATGGATGGAGGCGTGTACCTCAGGGGTAGAAAATGCCCCATCAAAATTACTTTGAGTTTAACTTCTGATTCTGGGACAGCTTTTTTCATTTTCTTATGATGGAAGATCCCAATTCATTCATTGTTTGGTTCTAGAACTCATTTCTCCTCTAATAATATTATTAATCAGTCCATTACCCTCCCATAAACATTTATATTCATGACTCAGTTCCTGGCCATCCTGACTTTTACTCATTTCTTTGGAAGTTCACCTCTACTCTTCATGGAGAGCCATTTCAACCTGTCTCGTATCTGGCCTGGAGAGCTCCTGAGTGCTGTCCCTCCATGTCACCATGCTCTTCTCTGCCTTTCCAGCTACCCCTTATTTAGGTTAGTTCAGAGAGCGACGCCTATGTGAATATCAGGGTGGGAGTGAGGAAATGAAATAAATGCATGAAAGGGAATATTGAACTTCTAATGCACTGTAATTACCAAATGATCCTATCTCCCCTGTGATGGGTCCCGGTGGGATTTATTGCCATATTAACAGTGGTTTCCCCGTTGCATTACTTAATGAATAATGCCTGAACTAATAACCCACCAAAAAAGCCAGCAACAACAACATAACTTCCTTCACTGTAATTATTATTTTTTCCTAATGTGGTGGTTTTCTATATAAATACTGATGTCTCTTTACTGAGTTCCTGCATAACTACTTGCTAAAATGATGGTCCCCATTAAATAGCCATCAATAGCAGCAGGCCTTATGTTAGTATATATATTACTGACACCTTCCCCTGTTTGGGCTTGGGTTTGCAGGCTGTCTTAGGGCCTTGCCGGTGGTGCCACCTCCATTTTCCCTCTGCCCATCTTACCCTCCTCCCCGTCCTCCTTCCCTGCCCCCAGGCCACCCCCTCTACTTGGGATTGATGGCATTTAGTGAAGCAGGAAGAGGGCCTCAGCTGTGCAAACACAGTGCTTCTGTTTATTTTGGTAGCCTCCAAAATATTTGTTGAGAGTTATTCGAGCAGAAAGGCTGAATGGAGATCATTGCAATGTGTCAAATTAAAGAGTGCTTAATGCCTGCCTAATCTCTTGGTAATTACTGTTGTGGCAGCGGAAGGCTTCTGAGCCCGGTAAGAAAGCTAATGATAGTGAGAGACACGCGGCTGCCCGGGCACCCGTGGCATCGCTGCCTGGCACAATTAGAGGCCCCGCTTAGATCTGAGAGACGGAGCCCCTGTCACTTAGAGAAAGGATCGGCCTCCGCAGGAGCAAGGTCAGACAGGAGTGTCAGCCTGCGTCACTGGACAGGGGACTCCTTCAACCAGGTGTCACTTTCTTAATGGTGCTCTAAAATATGACAGCCTCGTGTGTGTGTGTGTGTGTGTGTGCGCGCGCGTGCGTGTGCGTGTGTGTGTGTGTGTGTGTGCGTGCGTGCGTGTGCGTGTGTATGCATACACATGGATGTTGTACAGGAAGGAGTCTGACCTCGGGGTGTTTGGCAGAAGGCAGATGAACAGAGGGCTTTCTAACTTGCCCATCTTTGTCTATTTTTGCATCATCCAGTCCGTCCTGTTTCTCTGATTCTCTCTTTTGCCTAATTTTCTTTCTGAATATCTGCTCTCTTTTCTCTCTCTCTGTCTCTCATGCTCTTTGCCTGACTTTTTCCAGCTGCGCTTCTCTCTCTTTCTTTGTCTCTGTCTCTGGCTGAGCTATTTAACCGGCATCTGCCTCACTCATTCAGGAACTGCTGCAGAAGCAGAAAACAGTAATGAATTAGATAAATAATGAAAAAATAAAACCCTCAGTATTCCCAAACTCTGCCTAAAGAGAATGGGGAAAAATTATATATTTTAAAGAGCCAGCAATCGACTTTACATAGAAACAAGTTGGAGAAAAAGATGTCTGTGACATGCAGATTTGTGGTGGAAAAATTGTGTGAAAGGAAAATTGTATTTTAGAGATCAGTGGCTGTCCATGGAAATACTTTAACAATATAAATTCCTAATAAAAGACTCGGAACCCAGCTCAAGGTTCATTTGGAGCTTCAATGATTTAAGAGTGGTCCTCAATTTTGCATCAGTCAAGCGGGTTCTGGTCCCAGTTCTGCCATTCACTAGTCTTATGGCTTTGAAGAAGCCATTTTATTCAATTGGTAGAATGGAGACATGCTTAGATCAGAGTGTTGGTGTAAGAATCAAATAAAATATGTGAGAATGCTCTGAAAAGAATAAAACACCACAAATCAATCAAACAAGCCATCAACAGACTTAGCACAGATAATTAGGGGACATACAACTTGGGGTAACCACTTAGCTCATCATTGCTACTGGCTTGGTCAGAAGATATAGCTTAGCAGGGTTGGTACCTTTCGTAGCAGAGTGGCAGGAAAGGACAGAGCTCTCTTCCCTTCTTGGTATTGCTCCAGCCACCCTTGGGATCTCGGGGACCCAGGGGTATAACAAGCACTCGCAGGGTCCCAAGTAGGGAGGTCCTTAATTTGAAGAGGGTGGATGTCGGAAGGTAATCGTGGATTTAATGGGAGCATACAAGAGCCAATGACAGGACATAGAGCCCAAGTCACTTCTGAAGGAATCTTGAATACCACGCCAAGAGGCAGGAAGGGAGGGTCTTGTCGTTCTGCCCATTGTATCTTGCCGATTTCTAGTTGGTCACTGTGGTCTGGGGTAGCCAGACAAGGGAGGAAGTCACGAGGCCCACCAGTGCTTCTTGAGGCCGAGTGACGTCTGGGGGTGATAAACAACCTAAGCTATGAAAGACACCTAATCAAGAATCAAGGATGCTGCCTTTCGGGACAACATTCTGGACTACCAGGTGCAGAAGAGCCTCTCCATCCAGGTCGCCTCGTGACCCCTCACCTTTGGAGCAGCTGAAGCCCAGAGGGTGAAAGAGTTTGGCCAGCAATCGCCTAACTTCTCTGCTGTGGAGTCTGCCGAAGGCACCTCACCGGTGAGAGTAGCTGGGTAGACACGTGAGCATCTTCTCATGATCAGCTGAGAGTGTGTCGCTTTCCCACAGGACAGCTCTCCTCATAGACAAGCCTCTCTGAACCTTGGCCCCAGCATCTGCTTGGACAGAACAGATCAGTGGGGCAGTCTAGTAACTTTGAAGTTTCTCTGAGTTCACAACAGAGCAGACTTGAACCTCTCTGACAGATGTGGTGAGGCATCCAGTCTTTCAGTAAGATAGAGAGTCTGGCCAGGGTCGTAGACAAACACGCCAGGCCGCTGAAGCTTCCTAGTGAACAAACACTAAGGTGCTGTGGACGTGAGAGGCGATACCTCCCTGCCAAGTATGCAGTGGTGGTGTGTGAGGTAAGGGAGCAGAGGGGCCCAGGCTCGGCGAGGGAGGAGGTAGAAAGGGCCTGGGGGTTGGGCTGGTGTTGGAGGAGGGAAGTGCAGGTGAGTGATGGAGGAAGGGGGAGAGGGCAGCTTACAACTGGCCAGCTCTGTCACGGAGCTCAGTAAGCAAGGGGTTCATCATTACCTGTCAAGTGGCGCTTTTAATCAGCTCTGCTCCTCAGTGGAAGATAGATTTAATATCAAGGCACATTTTCAGAGCCATTAGTTTAATTATGACAGGTGTCTGCAGACTGGACGACTCTGCTTTCAGGACCTGAGTGACAGCATTTAATTCTCCAGGCCCATGGGGACCGCCGGGTGCTTTACCGAAACGAGCCTCCATTAAAGGTCTGTGTTTCTTTCCCTTCCTTCACCCTTTCTTTTTATTACCCTCTCCTTATTCTATTGTACATGTCAAAAGAAGGAAACGAATAGCAAATTGAGCTTCAGTGGAAGAGAAAATAATTTACCTTGCCCATTAGAACTTATCTCATTGGGGCTTCCAGCCGCCAAGTTCCTGGTCAGGCGAAAGCCATTATTTCTCTCCTAACCTTTCCATGAACATTTAGCACCATGTCTGTAGTAATTGCCTGCTGGCGTGTTTTGCTTTTTGGCAAAGCCTGCTCGGCTCCTCCCAGACTCAAGGGGTAGCAGACGTGACTGCTCCCACCGTGTGGGCAGGGAAGTGGGGGAGGTGTGGAAGAGTGTAGAGGTCAAGTTCCGGAGGGTCCAGAGCCTGGCTTCTCAGCTTCCAGCCTGGCTCTCTGCGGCTCTGCACCTCCTGAGTCTCCTTCCTTTACGGTTTGACGTCTCCTGAGCGGGCCCCGTGTGCCGTCCCCACTGTGACTGGCCAGCTGGCCTATACTGGTGGGGTGACAGCGATGGGCAGGACACTTGGGTTTCCTTGGACCACAGGTACAAGTGATTGTGCTTTTCAAACTTTTCCTGTTTTGTTTAAACAGAAGAAGCTTAAAAGAATAAAATGTTAGGGAGCCCCAAATTAACACGAATAAAGTAGATTTCTGGTAGAAACATGGCTCACTCACCCGGCTGCCTTCTCTTGCCTAGGCAGGTCGTGAGATGCCCAAACCCAGGGCTCAGACCACCTGCAGACAATGGCCCCTGAGAGACCCCCAGCGTTGCCGTGGGCAGCCCTTGAAGCTGGGGTCCTCATCCAAGGTGCCCACATCCTCAGACGCCACTGGTTGGGTAGAGAGGAAACAGGGCAGAGACAGGCGGGCAGGCCACAGCAGGCAGAGCGCTTGACACGGAGAACAGGGTGCTGGGTCTGGGCTGAGGGCAAAGATCATCTCTCTCCGGTCAGTTCCTATCTAAGGCCAGCACTCTCTGTACCTTGCTCCCCCTCTCACAACTTCTGTCCAATTCCTTTTGTTTCCCCTCTTCTTGAAAGGATGGGGAGGCAAGACAGAAGTGTGGCCTGGCCTCGTCGTGCCTACCCAAAGAGCCAGGGCCAGGGAAACCCAGGCTGGTGCCCGTCCTGTCCTGGGCGCTGCTGAGCTGCGGTCCTGCCCTGGCACACAGGCACCCCTGCTGCATGGCCGGACTGTGGCGGGAGAGGAAGAGAAAGGGCCGGGGGTGGGGGGGGGGAGAGGCAGGCGAGGCGGAGCGAAGGCGCGGGCTGTGCCCAGTGGGGGGGGGGGGGGAGGCAGGCGAGGCGGAGCGAAGGCGTGGGCTGTCCCCAGTGTCTGCTCCCCCTTCTCCTTGGCCACCCTGTTGAGGCAGCTCCCACTGTCAGGCTGCCCAGTTTACTGCTTTTCCCTGCACCAGGCGGAAGCCCAGAACCCTGCCTGAGGTTTCTAAACCACTTCTTTGAAAGGGGACATCAATCGTCAGTCTCTGGAGACCAAAGGAAGCAAAGACGCTTCGAGAAGAACCTGGTCTGCATCTTTCAGGGCCAGCCCTTTCCCGCATGTGCCTGCTGCAACTAAACTCGGGGGCTTCCAAACATGTGGGGTTCTTTGGCTTGCACCCTTAAAAAGAGAAAGTTTGTGTGAGGGAGGGGGGAGAGGAAGCACATTCAGGGCAAGGGTTTGGTGAAATCACGTAGCGTGGAAACTGACCGCTCTGACCAAATTCAAGCCCGCGTGTCCGGCTGCTGTGGGGAGGCAGCGTTCTGCAAAGTCCCTCACTCTCAGGGGAAGATGGAGCCATTCTGCATTCATTTGTTCACTCACTGGTTCATTCGGTCAGTCACAAGCTCAATTATCAGACATGGTAAGCAGATGCTCACTGGTCCATCGTGGGAGGAGGAGGTCTCTCTCTATCTTTGGCATAAAATCAGATGGAAGAGAGCTTCCCAGGATAGCCTGAGCCTATTCGTCTAAATCCCTGCCCTTCCATCTGAGGAGGCGGTTCTTCCTGTTTCCTGGAGTCCCTTCCCTAGGAGTTATCATATAGGTAAAATGGGCATACAGGAAGCAGGAATAGCAGAGAGCACTGGCGGACTGACATCTCACTTCATCCATATTATGCACAAGGCCTGTGGACATTTTTCCTTAGGCACCTGGAGAATATAATCCTTCATGCCACCCTTGGCAAATACAGCTCACACTGCCCACTTGAGGGTTGACACAGTATTTAGTGGCGTTTGTGCATATATTGGGCTTTACCAATGCTGCTCCAGAAGCAGTGGATGGTAGAGTAGGGTGACCTCATGCTCTTCCTTGCCTGTTAGCTGGCTCTCCCTGTGGAATGCTCTTGCTCATTTCTGCTGAGTGCTGCCCTCTAGAAACCCCTCATGCCTCATGCGCGTGGATTCCTCCTCCTCCACTTAACATTGGTCTGTTCCACGCTCGAGGGTTTGCTTTCACAGAGTCGGTGGCACACTCCCATGGTTCCTTATGCCAAGTCCTGTCCCCTCAAATAGATTGGGAGTGCAAGACCAGGGCAACGTCCCACTCTCTCCTCACCTCGCCCAGCCTCTGTGGCCCCTCCTGCAGTGCCTGCGAGAGAACTGAGACCATAGATACACCTGGTAGATTTAATGGACACACTTTAAAAATCCTCTTTCAAAACCACAGTGTGATATTACCTGACACTTGTCAGAATGGCCAGCATCAATAAATCAATAAACAAGTGCTGGTGAGGGTGTGGAGTAAAGGGAACCCTCGTGCACTGTTGGTGGAAATGCAGATTGGTGTGGCCACTGTGGAAAACAGTATGGAGTTACCTCAAAAATTATAAATGAAACTGCCTTATGACCCAGAGATTCCACTTCTGGGAATATATTTGAAGAAACCAAAACACTAAATTAAAAGATATACGCACCCCTATGTTCATTGCAGCATTATCTACAATAGCCAGGATTTGGAAGCGGCCCAAGTGCCCATCAGTAGATGAGTGGATAGAAAAGCTGTGGTACATTTACACAGTGGAATTCTACTTGGCTGTAAAAAAAGAAGGAAATCTTGCCTTTTGCAACGGCATGGATGGATGGAGAATGTGAAGTGAAACAAGCCAGTCGGAGAAAGACAAGAACCATATGATTTCATGTATATGCCAGATCTAATGAACAAAGTAAACTAACAGAATAGAAACAGACTCACAGATACAGATAACACACTGACAGCTATTAGAGGGCAGGGGGGTTGGGGGCTGGTGAAAAAGGGGAAGGGATTAAGCAAAAAAACAAACAAACGAAACCAAACTGAACAAAAATCTCATAGACACAGACAACAGTATATGATTAGCAGAGGGAAAGGGGGTGGGGGAGGTGGAAGAGCCTCAAGGGGGGACAGATGGTGATGGAAGGAGACTTGACTTGGGGAGGTGAACACGTAATACAATATACAGGTGATCTGGTATAGAATTGTACACATAAAACCCATACTTTTTAAAAACCAATCTCCCCCCAATAAAGTCAATAAAAAATACATAAATCAATAGATACAAAAAAAAAAAAGGAAAATGAAATCCTCTTTTAGTGGAGTGCTGTTTACAATCATTTTCAAATGTTCTCTTGCTGCTGCTTGGCCTGGAAGTTCTGTTTAAAATTGTCTATCTTCAGCCCTGGCTGGTTGGCTCAGTGGTAGAGCATTGGCCTGGTGTGCAGGAGTCCCGGGTTCGATTCCCGGCCGAGGCACACAGGAGAAGCGCCCATCTGCTTCTCCACCCCTCCCCCTCTCCTTCCTCTCTGTCTCTCTCTTCCCCTCCCGCAGCCAAGGCTCCATTGGAGCAAAGTTGGCCCCGGCGCTGAGGATGGCTCCATGGCCTCTGCCTCAGCTGCTAGAATGGCTCTGGTTGCAACAGAGCAATGCCCCAGATGAGCAGAGCATCGCCCCCTGGTGGGCATGCTGGGTGGATCTGGTCAGGCGCATGCGGGAGTCTGTCTGACTGCCTCCCCATTTCCAACTTCAGAAAAATACAAAAAAATAAATAAATAAAATAAAATAAAATAAAATAAAATAAAATTGTCTATCTTCAATCAGTCTCCAAAGAGTGAGCGCTAGCAGGGTGCAACTCACCAGACAGCACCCACAGAATTGAACAATCCAAGGGGGCTAGCTACTTGAAATATGCAGAATTTACATTTCCTTCTCTCCTGATTGTCCAGAACAGAGGTTTCCTAGACCTGTGAGCAGAGAAAAATCTCCTAGACATTGTGGATTGGGGCTCATAGTTCCCAGGTCTTTGATGAATATTTAAAAACCACTTCTGTATACCTCTCACGTCCTGTGCGAGGAAAACCCAGACAGCAACTTCATTCCTCCAATTCATTGTAGGCCCCCCTTCTTAGAGGGGAGTAGTTGCATCTGTTTGTTTTTATCTATAGACCCTATTGAGAGGATGTGGTAGTAAGTTTTGCATGTTAGACAACCAGACAAAATACAACGTCCATATAACAAATTATACATAAAAGATTCAACCCCAGAATGTAAAAGTCTGGCATTTGTAGAAGATGCAAGTTGCCACAGGACAGCAGCTGTAACTCACGAACTGACAAACTGTAGGTGTTCAAAATGACTGTATTTTTATTCGATAGTAAAAATCCCTAGCTTCGAAACGGCAACATCACCTCGTAACACTTTCAAGTCACTTTACCTTCTAATTGTAACAGCTGCAGCAATTCTCTACCAAGGAGAGAAAAATAAGCAGGAATTTAAAAATGCACAAAGTAATTAGTTTAGTGACTAATTAGCTGAAATTATTGTGACTAGTTTACCTCCCTGAAGTAGCAAGCAATGAGTTGCTTAAAAGAAATGCAGAATTTAGGCTGCTCAAAGCATTTCACGTTCTGAACGTGTACAGACCTCCTCAGTGTGAGGATCAGACTGGGTCACGAGTCACTGGAGTACGGTTAAGCATGGATCCAGTTTTCCGTGACTTGGTGTTTTCCAGGGGTTAACCTTAAGGGCTTTATCGTTTCTGGGTGGCTGGTACAACTGGACAGTATCTCTGGGTTCGTCTCACTCATCTGCAGAAGCACAGTGCCATCTGGGCCCCATGTGGGGTCTGTTATCCCCAAGAAATCATCTGAGCTAAAAGGGTTCCCTGACCAAATAATTCTGGAAAAATACTGTGCTGTTTACCTGTTGGCTATTTTCACTAGACATAATTTACTAAAGAACTATGTAATCAAAATCTGTTTTACTATGTTTAACCCAGTGTTTTCCAATCGTAACTGACCAAGAAGACAAGTTTTTGACATAATTCTTACAAACAGAAATGTAGCTAATTAACATCTTGAGAACCTCACCATTTTGTGGCTTATGGATAGACATTTGATGTTTTCAGCACTCTCCCAAACCACACTAATTGGCCGTCCTTCTAATCTGTTGTATCGTCTTCCTCTACTCTTGAACTCCTAGGTCAGAGGCCTCCTCCTCTTAGAAGTTTGTTCTTCAAGTTGCCAGCAACACCAGCCTTTCTCTCTCTTCCATGCCAGGGCTGTACTGATTATTCTACTAGATGTTTATAATGTCTTGGGTCTGAGAGTCAGGGATCAGGCTTGAAGACTGGGGTCAAAACTTTGTGGAACTTTCCTTACAATCTGATTATTACACACAATGATAATGACTATAAAAAGCCAAATGGGGCTCATTCTTCAATAATCTGACATCTAAAGAAAAGTTTTCATCCTTTAGAGTAATGTGGAGCGGTAGAATACACATGGACAGGAGACTGCCCTGGGTCTGGTACTTGTCGTACTCAACACCACCGTCACGGCTGCCTCCGGTGGCCGGGCGGCCTGTAGGGGTAAGCCCACCACACCTTCCAGACTCATTGTTGGGCTCCAAAACCCTGTTGTGTTGTCTTGCCCTGTCTCTCTCTTCTTGTCATATGAGCGTGCACTTGCTCTGGCACAGCCTGAGCCACATCTGGAACTTTAAATGGAAGGGAGTTGGGGGAATACAGATATTTTCCTTCAGCTTTTCAGCCTTGGCAATTTGAGAAGACTGGACTGGGAAGTGAACTAGACTGTGCACAGTATGTGCAAACCCCCAAGCCCTAAGGGGCTTCCCCTGGAGTCTTTATGCCATCTGGTCCTTTCCTTTTCCAAACTTATCCCTTCTGGTAGACCCAGGAAAGCCGTAACCCCGGGTCTTGTCCTCCTCAATTCTTTCTACTTTCTTTTAGAATTTGTATTCATTTCTCTGGGTAGGAATGTTGCCCAGGCCCTGTTTCCTCTATTCTCTTTCCATTGTGCATTACAATGAATCTTTATGCATTTTATACATAAAGGAAAACTGTGATCAAGCATAGTTTTTTTAAAAAATTATTCTATTACTCAACAAAGCAAGAATTTCAAGAAAAAAGCTTCTCACTATGGGCTTAAAAAATCATACCACTACCTTGAAACTAGATCTGATTTGTGGTATCAGGAATAGGTAGACCAGTATGGCAGAGGCTGGCCAAGATAGATTAAGGCTTCTCTTTTTCCTGGGCTCACAGGAAGACCACAGTTCCCAGGCTCCCCCGAAGGCAGGGAGAATCCATCTGACTGGGTTCCGGCTGGCAAGATGGGCATGAAAATGTAACCGCTCCCTTCAGGCCTGGGGTCGAGTGCTGCCGTCCCTCCTCCATTGTTTCCTCAGTTGCTGGCTGATCGAATGCAGAGGCCCCAGTGGTGGACTTTGGGGAGGTCCTACATGGTGGCAGAATGACAAAATGGATATCCCTAGGTGACCACATGGAAGACTGTCCTCTGAACTGTTGATTAGACTATAATGTCAGAAATAAATTTATATATTTGTTAAGCCACTGAGATGCTTTTTTTTTTTTAATTACTATGATATCAGCAACTGTAATTCCTCTGAGTATACAAGTATAGTGCAAGATGGACTATCTTATGACAGTTGTAAAATTCTAGTGTATTGCATGGAGAAAGCAGTCACTCACTAACTCTCTCTATGAGAATGCATTCTTTGATATGAGGCTTAAATCAATGACGAGAACTGGACACCAAAAGGGGATCTATTTCAGGCACCTAAGCAAACAGTCATTTGAAATTAGGGAGCTTAGATCGAACCAGGAAGACACAGAGAATACCTGTAGTGTCTTCCTCAAGCCCACTAGCTCTCCTAGTTTTACCCACAGCCCTATGAGCGCGGCACTGATACTGCCTCATATGACCAACGTCTAGAGAATTTCAGCCAATTGTCCAAGGTTATAGAGCCAATAGTGATAAAACTGGAACTCAAATCCTGGAATTTCCATTCTAAAGCCTGAGTGTTTAGTCACCAAGGATTCTAGCCTGGTTTGTTTTCCCACAGTATTTTAACTCCTGGAGGCCTGGTATGTGGTCTTTCTCTAAGAGTTTCCCACGTGACTATATAGTGCTTGGCAGAGACCTCAGAAAGTGTTGACTTATTGAATGTTTAGTGTGAATTCTCAGACCTGAATCCAAGAAAACCTAGATAGGAATGCCTTTATCCCTCAAACAGGAGAATCACAAAGGGACAGGCTAACAGATGAGGTATATACGAGGCTGTCTCAGAGTGAGCAGGTAGCCATTCTTGACAGTGGGTGTTGGTAGACTGTGACTCCTAAGTGACCAATGTGCTGTAGGGGTCAGGGCACTGAGAGCTGAAGATTGTGACCGGCCCTGTTGAGGAAACACCTGGAGGGCAGGTCCCCATTACTGGAGCCTGATGAAGCCAGGGCTCTGTGTGTCAAGTGTCTGGGTCTAGATTCTCTTAGTAAGGCCAAGTGTCCAGAGTCATTTTTTTTTTGCATTAAAATGCATTTTATTGCAGCAAAGAGTAAAAAATAAAACACTCATAGTTTTTTCACACAAGAAGATAAATTATTATTATTTTGGTATATTTCCTTGTAGCTTTCCCATGTATGTTTATATAATGCAGGTATTCTTATATTGAACATACAGCATTCTCATTTTTCATATCACAGGCTTTGTATTTTCCAATATCATTAAATATGCTTAAAAACATTGTGATGGTGGAATAATAATCCATCTCATGCATGTAACATAATTGACTTCAGCAGTTTCTTATTTTTGGAATTTAAGTAGCTAAATGAACATAACTAATTCTATGGTAATATAAATAATGCTGTGATGAACATCTTTGTACATATATCATTGTGCTCTTATCTGATTTTCTTAAAAGACTTTCTTAAAGTTATCTATACCAAGAATATAAGTGTTCTGAGGGCTTTTAATACATGTTACCAAATGTTTTTCAGAAGTGTATGAACATATGTTTCCATCAGAAGGGTATAAAATACCCATCACTCTTCATTCATTAACATGCTGTTCCAGGTCCTGCCCCTGTCAAGTTATTGTAGGGATAGCTCTCATTTATTCACTCAGCAGCAGGTATCTGTTATACTTGGCGCGACATTAATCCTAAAGCTCCTCCCACAGCAGTATGTAATATAGTATCGTCATGTTCACACTATATACCGGAGTCACACCTATACTGTCTAGAGAGAAAGAAAAAAACCCTCTTTTTTTTAGTACCATTTTAAAATATCAATCTAAAATTTGTGTCATGCCTCTCAGAATGGGGTGCAACTCTGTCTGGGGTAACTTGTGCATTCTCCTCTGTCTTTAGGGTATCTTAGTGGAAACATTTGGGAGTCACTGGTTTCACAGTCGATGTGAAGCCAGTAAAAGCTTTGCAAGCAGAGACATTCCATGAGACGAGAAGGGCACGCCCGGAAGGAGGCAGACCAGTGGAATGCACCCGCAACAGCTCAGAATGGGAACTGGTGAACACCTGAAGTAGGCTGGTGGCATAGGCAAGTAGAGAAACAATGGCATTTAAGAAAAACTTAGGAGGTAGACTTGATGGCTTGGTGGAGGAAATGAAGGAAAGGAAGTGATATAGAATGACACCCAGGATTATGGACTGTGTCACTGGGCAGAATGTTGGTACCATTGTTTGCAATAGAAGATTTGGGAGAAAAATATGCTGTGTCCTGAAGGAAGGAGGCCACAGGGGCCAGGTCTTTAATGAAGGGGCTGAGGCCCAATTCAGATTACTTATTCAGTGTTCCCTGTATTAATATTTAATAGGGAAGATATAGGGAAACATATTGCTCTTATTACAGTGATCACCATGAGGATTACTGATTGCATAAAAAAAGTCTCAGAGTAAGCTGCTTCCAGAAACATTGATTTGTTCTCAGAGCAGAGTCCTTGTCATATTCGCAAAAACTGTCGCTCTGTCATCTACGTACCCCCCCCCCCCACACTCAGGAATGTAAGCCTGTAGATATGATATCTTGTGGTTTTTATCAGTCCCCGTGACCTTTACATAACACATTGAGAAAGCCAGGGGACCACACGGGGATAACAGGGTAGAAGTATTTGGGAGGCGAACGCAGTCAGGCTTGCTGGAAACCAGGAAGTTAGGGAGTACGGAAGAGGTGGAAGGGGAAGACACTTAACTTCCTAGAGGGAAAGCGTCCCTCGTTGTCCCAAGTGTCTGGGGTGGAGAGGTGAGTGCAAAGAGGATGCAGGAGAGTCCTACTTCGTGGACTTGTTCCTGGTGAGACTTTCCAGGCTAGTCCCCTGGTGGGAGCATACAGACTAGCAGTCAGAGACATAGGCTCATGCCACCACAGGCTCTTTGGTCACATCTCTCTGTTTTGGGTTCACTTTCTGTATCTGTTACATGAATGGGCACAGGGGACCTTCAGTGCCTCCATGCGCCCTGTGCCCTGTGGTGAGCCTAATGCAAATCACAAAGGGAATCCGGGTGATAAAGCTTCACTGTTATTCAAATGAGTCACAGGGAGACAGTTTCTTTGCAGCTAGAACCAACAAGAGGAGTTCTAGAGCCCGTGTCAGCATAGCGGTGTTCTGGTGTCCGCTTGTCTAGAATCAGCTCAGTTTTTGTCACCACCTTAGTGTCATCTGAGCACAGTGAGGATCTCTGTGTGTTCTGTCACTGAGAAGCTGTCCTCTGCCTGCTTCCCAAGGAGACACTTGGGCAGTTAGCATGCCCCTTGTTGGCACGGTGCCACCTTAATTCAAATTATCACCATGGCAGCCACTGGCGACAGAATCAGTCCTGTGGTCTAGTGTGTAGGTTAGGAATGCTTTTGGTTTCAAGTAACCTGAATGTCATTTAACAGTAGCTTTATGACACAAATACATTTATTGCTTACTTGATGGGCAGTTCTGAAGATAAGTGCCGCATAGTTCAGCGTCAGTTTGTCATAAGAAAAAATGAAGCTCTTTTTTTTCCCTGCTGTTTTGAAAATGTGGCTTTTTGTTTTTGCATTTGGTGCCTCATGGTTGCAAGATGGCTGCTGTGGTGCCAAGCATTCAACCATATTCAAAAGCAGTTAGTACAAATTATGCAACTGGCATTCTCCTCATAAGGTTCTATTGATTAAGAAAGCTCTGCCTTTCTTACAGTCTCCCAGCAGACATCCCTCCCATTTCACTGGCCAGAACAGGTACATGGGTCCATATCTGCAAGGAGAGCTGGGAGAGGCCAACAGAGCAAACTGGTGAGAATGTCTTCTGGGTAGCCAAAACAAGAGTATCTTTCATGCCCAGAGAAGTGCCTGAGACAGCAGCCTTCACTTTGTTTGAAGAAGGCTTCTTTTGTTTACCAGGGCTTGGGAGACCTTTATAGGAGGAGCAACAGACTGTAGCTGCCTTGGACAAAAATCTGTTTAAGCTTAAAATGCAAAAGCATTAGCTGCTCAGAGCCGTCACCAAGGAGAGATAAAATACGTCTGCTCTCTCAAGACCTGCGAGATGCTTGCAGTGTGATTCTTTTCTCTCTCTCTTTCTCTCTCTCTCTCTCTCTCTCTCTCTTTTTGGCTAGGAAAGCTGCTTAGCTGACAGAAAAAGAAATGTACCTGAGCATTTATGAGTTGGCTTTCTAAAGACAGCGACCCATCTTCCTTTTCATCCCTCCCCCTTTTTTCTTCCCCATAAGGGAACACTTAGCAAAACTAAATAAATTATCAGCCTGGCCATGGAGAAAGGCTCTCAGCGGGTAACGCAAGGGAGTCTAGAAGCCACAAAAGCCAACACCAGAGCTAAGGTCATGTCCAGGGAGGGAGCCGCTGTGGAGGCCCCAGAGGGCGCCAGCTCTGGGCGCTGGAACAGAAGCCGGCTGGGGCTGCTTTGCGCTGACCCTAAGGACAGGGTGGCCAAACTGTTAGCTGAGGTTTCTCAGAACCATGCGGTTGTTGAGCGAGAACGACATACCATGTGCAGTGAACTGCTCTGGACTTTGACTTACCTGGAAAGTAGAGAGAATCATAACCACATTGATTTCTACTATAGACTGAATTGTGCTCCGCTCAATTTATACGTTGAAACCCTAAATAGTGTGACCGTATCTGGAGATAGGAGGTATAGATCAGTGAGCTCACAGGTTGGGCTGTAATCACCACAGGGCTGGCAGTCTATAACAAGAGGAAGAAAGATCTTGTGTCTCTCTCTGCCATCTTAGAGGGAAGACCATGTGAAAACATCCAAAAGAGGTGATTTACAAGCCAGGAAGAGAGGACTTACCAGGGACCAGAACAGCTGGCACCTTGATCTTGGGCTTCCAGCCTCCAGAAATGTGATAAAGTACATTTCTGTTGTTCATGTCACCCCATCTGTGGTGCTTTGTTATGGTGCCCAAGCTAATACAATCTAGGGTGCTTGAAAAAATAAGCAAGAGGGAATTGGGTGAAGAGGCTTTGCAAGCTCCTGCACTCTATACAAGTGATCAAGGCCATTTATGCCACGTGGCCTTGAGCATTTAGCATTGAGGAATCTGAGGTCAAGAGGTGGTAAGGGCCTATCGCAAGGTCGGCTGACACTGGGTTCTGTCCGGAGGCTGGTCCTTTCCCCAGGGAGGTGGCCTGTGGGCACCCTGAGGAACACAGACAGTCCTTGCCTGCTTCACACTTTCGCTGAGGTGGGTTTAAAGCTCAGGCCCCTTCCTTCTCTGTAAAAACACTGGGCCAGGCACTTCCTGCACATTTTAGTCATGCTCTCCTTCTGCGAGCTGTGTGTCCAGGAGTCTCGGGGATAAACAATCAAAATGTGACTTTTACTCATCCGATTCATGATCCCAAACCTGCTGACCGACCTGCTAGAGGATGTGTCTGTGCTTAAACACATTTCTGGGCAGGTGGGATCTGGAAGAAATTCTATTTCTATTTACTGCCTAAAATTACATGGACACTCTAGAACATGCATCTTCTCTCCCCATTTTGACTGGAAGAAAAACTGATTAAAAATATTTTCTAGCCTGACCAGGCGGTGGCGCAGTGGATAGAGCATCGGACTGGGACGCAGAGGACCCAGGTTCGAGACTCCGAGGTCACCAGCTTGAGCGCGGGCTCATTGGGTTTGAGTAAGGCTCACCAGCTTGAGCCCAAGGTCGCTGGCTCGAGCAAAGGGTCACTCGGTCTGCTGTAGTCCCCTGGTCAAGGGACATATGAGAAATCAATCAATGGACAACTAAGGAATCACAAGGAAGAATTGATGTTTCTCATCTCTCTCCCTTCCTGTCTGTCTGTCCCTATCTGTCCCTCTCTCTGACTCTCTCTGTCTCTGCCAAAAAAAAAAAAAAATTCTAACTCCACTGCCTACTCCCCAAAAGAACTGGACCAGATGCTGACCCCTCCAGCTGCTTCCTAGGGACTGAGATGGAAGTGATGGCTCTCTATTGGACCCTCAGGCCTTCTGCAGGAGTTTGAGAGCCTCACTCTGGTCAGTGGGAGCCTTGGGCCTTGAGAAATGCTTCCTTGTTCACATGAGGTTGGGCATGGTGGTCTGCCTGCTGGCAAATGGTAGTGAATTGGGAACAAGCATCCTCAGCCTGGAGCTCTCACGTGCCGAGGAATAGCCATGCCCTCCTGTGGACAGGTGGGGGGAATAGGGATCGGTGCACAGTATTTAGAGCAAGCCCTCATTGTTTTGGACATAGTATTTATTTTAATATCTGTACTTTTATTTCTCTTCGATTGTCAGGGAAACACACACACACACACACCCCACCACACACTCCAAATCTGGTAAGGAGAAAAGCTAGGTAGGTTACAGTTTCCTTCTGGAAAAAAAAAAAAGCAAAGAAAATGGCCCCCACGCACCTCACAGTATGATTTCATAGGCCATGCTAATTATTTTTTAAGGCGAGCATAATAAAACCCAGGTGGTTTGCCTTCAGCAGTTTCTCCTTATCTTCACACAGCTCTGGATCATTTACCCACACGGCAAGCAATTACCACGAGCCCTGCAGTTTTTACCAGACGTTCTTTGTGGGAACCCTGCTAGAGTCCACAAAGGTTAATACGCTTTTGCACTACAAAATCTGGGCATTATCTTGTGTATTGTAAGACATGCCAGTGACACGTTGAATTCAGACGATTTACAAGATCAGCGAAACAGAAGGGGTGCCCACTGGGAGCTTTCTCCACTAACGATTTCCTCATCAGAACTGGCTCCGGGAGGGATGCTGTTCTGCCTGGGCTTCCTGCCTGCGGGGGCGGGGCTTGGCTCCTCTGCCCGCCGGCCCTGCCCCTCCAGGAGACCGACCGGAGGGGTTCCCGAACCTTCCTGCTCGCAAGTGCAGAGGCCAGGGGGTGTGCTCCTCCTGGGAAAAATAGATTTTGTTTCTTACACTTATTGCACAATTTATTTAAATGAAGATCCAAATATTGAATGTGTCATCCACGTACAGAGATGACAGCACTGGCCACCACTAGGGATGTGGGCCGGAATACTGACTGGGATGGGTGGGTACATTTTCTGCTCACCTCGGAGATCTCAGCTCAGACTCGACCCCCTCCGAGGGGTTCGCCCAGACCGCCTGTCGGATATTGTCCTGCCTCTCTTTTCCACCATCCTCCCCTCCCCCACGGGGCCTTGCCTATTATTCTCTGAAGTGCTGGCATTTATGTGTTGCAAGTACTCTGCCTGGTTCATTTGCCCTGTTGTCCTGCCGACTCAGGGCCTGCCTCAGAACAGGCCCCCATAGTATCTGTTGAGTTTTCCCATATTTTGCCTCCAAACTGATTATAATGAGCACAGGTGCCGGGTGTGTGACAGTGTTGGGAATCTTATTCAGCATCTACCCTGTTTAAGGATCCACCATTGACTTACTCTTATTTATTTATTCATGTATTTGTTCCCTGCAACGTGGACACGTGCCATCCACACTTCCTGCTAACGCCTCTGTAACAGCTCGGGGTAGCTCATGGGCATGCTGTGGGAGAGCCCCGTCTGTGGTCAGTCAGAGAGATCCTCAGAGGGGCTGTCCGACCCCTCAGGCTAAACTATAGGGTAAGTGGCAGTCCAGGAGCCTAGCCCATCTCTGTCATTGGAGAGGCATAAGCTGGACTACTGGATGAGGGCGCTCCCCTGGAGTCACTGTCCCTTACGGTTTCTGGCATTCCCATTCAGTATCTGTGTTGCCATTTTACAGAAGTGGACATCAAGCTCTGGGAGATTAAGCAGCTTAAATGCCCAGTTGGTTAGCGGGGGAGAGTACTCAGTGAAGAAGCACTTTCTCTGATTCGTGTGGATCTCATGAGAACTCTGTTTACACAGCCACAGAACAGGGCTCTGCTAGCCTCCCTCTGGCCTGTTGTTTAGGGGCCATGCTAGTGGCCGTAGCCATCGGGGGAATCCGGAGTTAGAAATGATGGACCAGATCATCCAGCCCTAGATCAGGGCCTGAGGCCAGGAGAGGTGATATAACTTGCACATGTGTGTGATACAATCAATCTGTGACAAAGTCAAGGTCAAAACTCAGGTCTTGGGGTTCCCAGTCCAGGGTTTCCAGGCACATGAATCTTCGGGAGTCAACTGGGGTGGCACTGCCCAGGCTCCCACTGGGGTCAGGGCTGCTGAGCACCCCTGCAGGGAGCCGGGTGGAGGTGTCCTTTCTGCTACGCTTCTTGCTCCCCTGTGTCCAGCCCTGCCCTCCGTCTCACAGCTGTCTCCACAGGAGCCCTTCCCATTTCCCCCTTCGCCTCCAGTTAGCTCAGATGCAACCTCTGGCTGAAGCTGGTAACTGGGAATATGGCTAGCGGGCTGAGACTGTTGACAGACACATCAACTTTTATTTCTTAGTTGTTTGTGCTGTCGGAAACCCCATTCCCTCGGGCAGACAGGATCTGCCTAGTGTCCAGAGCACCCCCCACAACACCCCACTCCCTCTTATTGGACCCAGGGGTCCCCTTCACCCCTTCCCTTTTGCGAATCTCACTGTAGCGTGTGGTCATTCACTCTGCACTGCTCACCTCCGCCCTGGCTCGCGCTTCCCATGAGCTGCAGTCCTGTCCATGGGGTCAGCCCAGACTCTGGCACCACCTCGTTCACCAGTACGTCAGCTGCCTCTGACCTCCCTCTCCAAACCCCTACAGCAATTATGGTTTATATTACCCATCCTCACTTAAGGATACAGCTTTGCAGGCTGTTTGCTGTCATTTAACCTGGGTCATCTTGTCCCCCCAGATAGATGATAAACCCAGATCATGTAATAGCCCGGTACCCCATAAGTACATATCAATTGACTGGCTGGAACAGAGATTTTTACCTGTTAATTTTTAAAAAAACAGATTACCAAATGTTACTATGGCTTTTAGCAGTCCAGGTGAGATACATCGGTTATAGGGTAGCTTTATGTTCTGGTGTCCTCTGGTTTCTAATGCTTCTCACTGTTTAGTTTGGGGACATAATTCAGACTTCTTTTCTCCACATCACCCCTCCTTTAACCTTTCTATGAAATTCTGTGAATTATTCACCAGCCACACCCATTTCTGGCCTGGAGGCAACACGGCTTCTTCTAGCCCCTGCTCTTCCTGAAAGGAAGTGGCCCCTGAGTGGCCGACATCACTTGGATGACTGTGGCAATCGTCCTTACTGTCGCAGGCCCCTGATTATTATTTTGTTGCTGAAACTGGCCATTGAGAGAAACCACTCGGGCCAGTTGGACAGCAGCCTTAACATTTTTTCCAAACAAAACCAAACCTGCTTTGACATCAAAGGGTGTGCTGGGGAACGTCAGTCTGAGAGGTTTCCGTTTTTATCAACAAACTCTCCAAACTTCCTCCACTTTCAGTAGTCTGACAATTCCTTTTCAAACACAGATCTGACCCTGTGGAGGCCTTGGGAAGACAGTTGAACACGCAGGCCATAAAAACAGGGGTTGGAACTTCACGAAAATAACAGCTGGTGAGACTTGAATGGAAAAGGTCTTAGAAGTCCAGGAAAAGAACATGTCCATGACCGTGCATCCTGCAAAAACTCTGTTGGGATGATGTCCATCTTCATTTAATTAAAAACGTACCAATATGAAAGATTAAAAAAAGAAAAGACAAAAGTTCAAGCCTGGAGCAATGAAGTCTGAAAGGGAGAGAAGGGCCAGGGCTATCCCTGCGTGCCTCACGACGGGCTGCCTTCCCCCTCCGCCCACACCCCGACGGCTCCTCCGTCTCCTCCCTACCCCGAGTTCGCCCCCGAACAAGTCATTTACAAGAGATGGCTGTCGTGGAGCATAAAGAAATAATTAAAAAAATCTTCAAAAGGCTGGCAGCATAAAAATCCCTGGCTCTGTCGTTTCTCTGTTTCTGCAAGCACCAATAGATCCATAATTCTCACACTTAATGTAATTCCAAGGCATCTAAAGTGATTTACAGTCGGTTTACTCAATACTTTCAGCTTTATTTAATGTAACAGTTATGGCACATAAAAAGTTTATTGAAAATCCTTTGGGAGTGCGATTGAGTAAGAAAGAGTCGTTGCTAATACCATTACAAGCACAGGAGGAAAGGATCCCGGCCTGTTTTCTCGGTGACCTTTCTAGTTCCGTGAGCCAGCGCGATGGCGGGAAGGGCTCCTCGCCCGCCCGCGGCCGTCACTTGCACGGGGCCAGCTATGGCGGCTGCCATCTTGGCTGTGTCTGCGCAGCTGTTTCCCTGGTTTGGCTGGTGACTTGGATACTCGCCCTCGGTTTAGATTGCCCTGGAGTCGCTCTTATTAAGCAGAGTCGAGGCTCAGAGGGCCTCCTAAGGGGCAAAGAAAACATTATCATTCTTTCCCCTCTAGGGCTGCCCTGTTCTCTATTTTTTTAAATAAGCCCCGTTTTCCAGTTGGCCCTTCTCCACGCGTTCGGCTCGGGCCCCTGGCTCGGGCCCCGGAGCGCCCCGCTGCCCTGGAGGCGAGGTGCGGAAACGGGGTGAGTCCGCTTCAGACCCCTGTGCGACGATCGGGCTTGGTGACTGCTATGAAGAGGAGAGCTCCTGGGGTCCCCATGCTGTCTGTGTCGGGAAGGTACTACTCTGTTAAAACAGTGCCTTTAACCACTGTCGCCAAACACCTGATGTGTGCCCGCGTAACTCCTCAGGGGCTGTAAAAGGAAACCGAAATCTAGAAGATAGCTAGGAAGGCAAACCCGAGGAGCCCAACTTTATGGTGTCAGTGAGGGACATGAAAAAGGCTTCTTGTCTCTTGACAGATTATGTCACTTCCTGTGTCTGCGCTATACTCTGCTTACATTTGGGAATTCTAAGGAGAACCGTGTGGTGAACTAGTGGACCACGGTGCAGATGAGTATCGACATTTAGTCCTTCATTTATTTCTCTACGAAATGTGCTCTTAAGTTCTAGTCATAGTCATTTCTTCATCTCTTCAGTGAAAGTAATACTTTTACTTCGTTCTCTCTCTCTCTCTCTCTCTCTCTCTCTCTCGCTCTAAAACACACACACACACACACACACACACACACACACACACACACACACTTCTATTACCTGCCTAGCCCCTAGCTAGCTTTGGGAAATGAGGTATTCCATACTTGTAGGTTTCATGACAACTGAAGTTTTTCTCTTAAATACACAAATTTAAATAACAAAACAAAACATTCTCAATAAATATAATTTCAAATTAAATTACCTACTTTCATTTCTGCCTAAACAAATACTTTGCACTAAATGTATTTAAAGATTTTCATATTGTCTTAAAATCATTGACAGGATAGTTGTTCTACTGAGTGGCAATACAATGATTCTTTCAAGATCTTTTGAAGCTATTTCTCCCAACTCTAAATGGCTTCTCTTGCCTTTTGAGTTTCCATAACTATTTCATAAACACACATCATTTTGAGCTTTCTTACTTTTCTTCTTGTTTTTAATTTTATTTCCTTTCTAACTTTCTAGTATCTACTCTGAGTAAGACAATATGCAATCACATTTTAAGCTTGATTTTGTGATATGTATTTTAGTTTTTCAGAGGTATTTTTCTACTTGTTTCCTGATTGTTGCCTGTGCTCCTAATATTTGTTTCCATCAGTTAATGTGATACACGTGACATAGTATAGTGCATATATGCATTGTGAACTACATATTTACTCATACCTGCATATGCTTGAGAATTAGTTTAAAAATTCATTAATAGGCCCTGGCTGGTTGGCTCAGCAGTAGAGCATTGGCCCAGCGTGTGGAAGTCCTGGGTTCGATTCCCCATTAGGGCACACAGGAGAAGCGCCCATTTGCTTCTGCACCCTTCCCCTTTCTAACTCTCTCTTCTCCTCCCGCAGCCAAGGCTCTATTGGAGAAAAGTTGGCCGCAGGCATTAGAGTGTCTTTGGCCACAACAAAGCAACACCCCAGATGGGCACAGCATCGCCCCCCGGTGGGCATGTCAGGTGGATCCTGGTCGGGCCCATGCAGGAGTCTGACTGCCTCCCGCTTCTAACTTTGGAAAAATACACACACACAAAAAAAATTAACAAAATTTATTTCAAAGATTGTGTGTGGGGAGGGATACATTCTTTCTTTGCTAGCTCATCTCTGTTGGAGAGCTATAATGTGACTCGGGTTCATCCTCGTAAACTCCACTTGAGATACACAATCCGTAGGACCTAACCTCATCACTGACTTCACCTGTTTGAAATTCATTATTGATGGAAAACATTCTCTCCATATGTTTCAACAGTCTGACAATTAAGTTCTGTGGTGCAGATGTCTTCTGTGTTAAAACAAAACAAAACAAATGCAGTTTGCCTTCCAGTGAAGAAGCACACGCCAAAGAGAGTGGGCCTTCCTGACAGTGTACCAGTCCCAGCCCTGGCTGACACACTTCCTGGCCTTGCTGGAAGCCTGGTGCAATGCTGCACTGATCACTTCTTCCCGCCTCTGCATCAGGAAGTAACTTGATGAGCATATGAAGGTATAGCAGGGTTGGTTGTACGGTTTGTATCTTTCTACTCAGTTCTCTTCACACCTGCCTGTTCATCATGTCCTTTAGTCACTGCTGTCAAAAAGTCACTCTCCTTGCTGGAGGAACTTACATGAATCCAGACAACAGTTGGAGTGACTGGGTGGGATCCGCAGTATTCAGTGCGTTCAGAACCCCGTGGGTTCATCAGAAAATGTCTAAAAATTGGCCTCTGATAGACACGAGCTTCTGAATGACACCACGCTTTGTGAAATGCTTTGACATGTGTGTCTAATTTAATCTCTTGCAAACAACTTGTTGGGTAGCTCGTCTCACATTTTATGGTTGTAGAAACTGATCCTTAGATAAGTGATTCAATCAATACTATGAGGTCGGGAAGTGGTGGAGATGGAACTTGAAACCAGACCCAGTAACTCAGACCTCGTGCTCTTCCCATCCTGGGGAACTGCAGCTCCTTCGTCTGCACAGGAAGGGATGTTATCTAATCAACTTGGGCAGCTCGTGGCAGTACTGAAGTGGTGACTGTCTAGGTTTGGTCCCTCCCTACTCTCAGATCTCACATTCTACTCCCTGAAAGACCTTGCTCTTAGCAAGTACTACTAAAGAGTTATTCAATAATAGATGATGTTGCCAACAGTCCCAAGGGTATTTTATTTTAATTGGGAACCTCTTAAAGACCTCAAAGCCTTCAAGACTGAAGTAAGTGAAGGCCTAATGGCAGAAAGAGTAGAAGAAAAATGTGGAGAGAAAGCTCTCTTCAGTGCCAGTGACATTTCACCATCTTACTAGTGTCAACGTCCTTGTAAGAATAGCTTAGCGGTCACCAACTTGCTTGATATTTTAGTCAATGGGAACCAACATGGGTCTTTTCTGGTTGGGGTAGTTGAATAGGTAGCCACTAGAGGGCAGCAGAGGGCTGGAACCACTGGTGAGGATAGGGAGCTGGTTAATTTCTCAGGAAGTGTGGAGCAGAAAGACCCCCAAGGAGATTGCCACATGTAGTGAATACCGTGAAGTTCTCTCTGGCTGAACCCTTTTACCGATCCTCAGTGTCTGGGAACACTGGCTGCTGATAGCTCACAGCTGCACAGTCACCGAGAATGGCCCTGGGCTGCAGGGAACTCCTTTGTCTAAGGTTACGGCTTCCCAGGGGAATGGCCAATGACTGACTTGTGGAGGAATATAATGGCCTGGCCCCCTTGCCTCAGTTTGGGACAACTCTCAAGAGCCATCCAATATCCAAAGCTCCAGGACTGGCTGGAGCTCCAACTGTGGATCAGTTTTTCCCTCTGTTGTCTGACCCGTGGTGGGCAGTGGATAAAGCATCGACCTGCACTGTGGAGGCTGCTGGTTCGAAACCCTGGGCCGGCCTGGTCAAGGCATGATGGGAAGCAACTACTATGAGTTGATGCTTCCCACTTCTCACGTCTCTTTATATATATATATATATATATATATATATATATATATATATATATATATATATATATATATATATGTGAAGTTTTCCCCTCTGTCCAATCCTTTCTGGCTTCCTCATAGGCGAGTCTCCAGAGATCCCCCCCCAATAAATACACACATTTCTCAGAGTCAGTCTCCAGGGAGCCCCATCATTGACGCGCAACTACCTGGCGTAGAGAAGACAGCCTGCAGGAGGAAGGCAGCAGACCAGTGTTCACCCTGAGCACTCAGTACACACAGGCAGGGGGTTCGAGGTCAGGGCTGGAGGCGGACACCTGAAGACAGATACGGGGCTAGTTAGGCAGGAGCAGGGACGCAACTAGAATCCAGTCCACCGTCCAACAGAACTGGGGCCTCAAAAGCCAGAACTAAGAGGAGCAGAGTGGGCCGAGGAAGGAAGTAAAGTTACTTCAATAACACGAAAGCAGAATTTGTTCTTTTATGCTGGTGCAGATGTGAGGGTCAAAGGCCTTCTCCTCTACCTTCTTTCACCCACACCTCCCGACTCTGAGCAGCTGGCAGCACCCACCGCCCCCAAGGCCCCGCCCCCAAGGCCCCGCCTAAGCACTACGATAGGTGCAGCGACTCTCCTGGGGCGGTCCCCAGACCCGGGGCTAGAACGCTACAACCGCACTGCACATTCAGACATGCCCGGAAACGCCGTTTCTTAGGAAAACATGGCCAGAGGAGAGTGGCGGAAAAATAGAGTTGTACTGCTTTTGGGCTCCAAATTCCCTGAAATTCTTTTTAAACCTGGGGCATAGAGGCCATTGCCTGCTTTCACATCCATAGCAGGATTATTCCACTTCAACAATGGGGGGTGGGGGGCATACCTTTCCTTAGCTTCGGCAGAGCGCCCTCCCTTAAGCCTCCCATTGTTGGAGACATGGTCTCCTGCAATCGCGAGCAGCAAATCCAGCGATCGGAGCAGGTACTGGAGTCTGGGGCCTCCGCCGGGAGAGCACTGAACAGCCTATGGATTAATGTACTATTATTACATTACTCTTTAAGCTTCAAAGGTCTGCCAGGAGGGCTAAGCTCGCTATCTATTCCGTGACATTTTAAGAACAAATAATACATTAATATATTTAATTTGAGAATAAACACATACATTACAGGCAGGGGATTTTGTCTATGCTGATAAGGTACCAAATGACCTTTCCAGAGCAATCCCAGCACGCGGAGCCGGAAAGGGACGTGTTCCAAAAAACCTTTTGTATCTGCCGGCTGTAATATGTGGGCTTTAATGCGGGTTTGGCCCGTGCGGGGCTGCAGCTGCCACGCTCTTCGGAGATGGAAGCTTTCGTTATAATTACCCCTTCGACACTAATCTGCAGGAACACTAAATCTTGTTGCCTCAAATTAGTTAATCAATTAAGTGTCAAACCACAAAATGTTGGAGATTTTGGTTTGTATTTATTATCTTGGCAGGCACTTCCTCCCTCAGCCCCTTGGCTCCCTCTCTGCTCCCCTTGCAGGGGAGCTGGCTTTTAAAAATGGCCAGTCACTCATTGTTTATTTCTGGCCTATTAGCAACACAGTTGACGTTACATAAGCCCGGTGCCCAGGACCGGAGCGGCTCTAAGACTGACGGCTTGGCTGGCGTTCAGGCGAAGTTGGGTATTTGGAGAGGGCCTTTTCTGGGCTTAACTTAGAACAGCACAGTGCTGATGAGCCAGCATCTTCCACTGCGTTTGCTAGGGTCAGCCATTTTGGAGCCTACATTAATCGATGGAAAGCCTTGTTTATTGTTATGTCACTCTCACGAGCAAGGGACGGGCAGCTGTGTTTTCTAGAACTGCCTGGTCCGAATGTCTCTTTTCTCCGAAGACCTCGGTTCCCCCCACAGCTGTGTCTGCACCTGCTGCAGCTGTGAGCTCCAGGGGGATCAGGACGTGGCTGAGCGAGCTGCCCAGGGGTGTGTCCAGCGCTCTGGATCTGGCTGCCAGGTTTTACTGGCATGCCCCACCCAAACATATCCCTTCCACCGCGGCCCACTCACCAGCTATCTCAGATGAGCCCACCCTCAAATCTCAGGTAGGCACAAACAAAATAACCAGATGAATGCTACTTGATGACGGAACACCCCTGGTAAGACGTGGCCCCAGGACTTCAGGAGTGTGAGATTCGCTCACTGAACAAGAAGACAAGTTACACGGGGCCATGTGCATACATTCACTTATCAAGCTGTGCACTGTGCCTGCACGGACAGGCGGTCCCCTGGTTCCAAAGACTAGTATGTGGATTGGAGCCTGTTCACAGTGAAGTTATATCCTTTTTAAACTTTGGGGAATTAAAATGCCTTTTCTTTCTTATATAATGGTGATGCTTGATGATAATTTTTTTAATGCCTGGATTTTGCAAAATAAAAAAGACAA
The DNA here is from genome assembly GCF_036850995.1 of Saccopteryx leptura. Classification (NCBI taxonomy): domain Eukaryota; kingdom Metazoa; phylum Chordata; class Mammalia; order Chiroptera; family Emballonuridae; genus Saccopteryx; species Saccopteryx leptura. Next base: position 28,857,217 of record NC_089506.1, on the reverse strand, counting down.
TATTATGTTAAATGCCAAAGATTTTGTTTCATATTTTTATTTTAAAATTTGACTTCTCCGTGAACTTCAAAACTCTGAATCCAAAACTTAAAGTCCCCAAATCTGTGTCTTGACCTACTGTTATGAGCTCCCCTAGCAGAGCTGAGGAGATTAAAGACGGAAGTCAGCACACACGTGCCCAGTGCCCCCCTCCAAGGCTCGGTTCCGATCCCCCCTGGGCCCCCACAGAGTTAGTTGAGGGCTGTTAAGACTTTAGTTCTGAAGGTTTCACACTTTGGCCTACCCTGGACATTTCAATAAAAACACTGAGAAGATTGCAGAAATTTTCCCTTTAGAGAAGAACTCCTTAGTTTTGAAGCTTACACTCAGAAAAGGAAGGGAATTCCACAAGCACAGAGGCCACACCTCCCCCACCTGGGGTTCAACATCTGTTAGCTAATGCAGTGCCTTGAGCAGCAGCATCAGGCTGCGGGCCCTCAGGAAGACTCAACCCTTGGACCCTGCACTTTCTTTGTCACCAAATCTATGATTAGATGCAGGCAATGCCCATTGCCCGATCCATGTCAGATGACTCCCGAGGACTCAGGTTATTACTGGTTATTGCAAAGGCCTGGGTTTGGAGTCTGAGAGATCTGAATTCAAATTTTACAGCTTGGCCAAGTAACTAAATCTCTGGGTAGCCATCCATCCATGAAGTATAGACATAAAACTGACCTGGCAAGCTGTTTTCAGGATTCACATAATAGTGTATGGAAAGCAGCTAAAACAGAACAGGTAAGAAAAGTAGACATTCTACCCAAGAAAATTATAACACATTGGTACATAAAGACACACGCACTCCCATGTTCATTGCAGCATTATTCATGGCGGCCAAGACATGGAAACAGCCAAAGTGCCCTTCGATAGAGGATTAGATAAAGAAGCTGGGGTACATATATACAATGGAATACTACTCAGCCGTAAGGAATGATATATTGCCATTTAAGACAACATGGATGGACCTTGAGAACATTATAGTAAGTGAACTAAGTAAATCAGAAAAAGCTAAGGACTCTCTGATTTCACACATCAGTGGGATATAAAACAGAGATTCTGGGCAATAGCTAAGTGGTTACCAGGGGGCAGGGGATGGGGAATGGGGAGTAAAGAGGGACAAATATACGGTGACAGAAAATGATTCAACTCTGAGTGGTGAGCACACAATGAGGTCAGCAGTTCAAATGCTTATAGAGATGTTCACCTGAACGAAACCTATGCACTCTTATTTATCAATGTCACCCCATTAAATGTAATTTCTAAATAATAAATAAATTAAGAAGAAAAATAGACGTTCTTCCCCCCCCCCCCCCACTTTCCTTAGCTCATGCTGTTCTTCATCAGGCTGAGGAACGGGGGGTGGGGGTGGTGCTGGCACACTTGACAGGTTCCTGCGCTAGGTGGTCGCTTTGCAAGCTTCCCCGCGGGGTTACCCAGCCTCGCTGCCTGGAAGCCCGAAAGTAGTTCGATAGCTTAGGTAGTAATGGAAAAACCAAAGCAAGATGGAAAATGTACTTGAATCTTTACCGAATGTTGGGCTGTCTAATTGTTACTATCTTACCTGTGTTTGACTAGAGCCCCGAGGAAGTCTTTTCAGAGTGGGCTGAAAAATTCCCTGATTCCCTACGCTGCTCACTGGCCTCCAGGCAGCCTCACCATTTGAGCCTCACGTGGCATTTCTGCCTTTGTGAACAGCGTCGGCAAGGGCCCTGTGAAGGTGGTGTGTCCACAGGCCTGGAAGAGATTGACTGGGCCAGTGAAGTCAAGGCCCCTTGGTCAGCCTAGTCTTAGACAGCTGCCCATTTTCATTTTAGCCTTTTATGTTTTCTTCACCCCTTTAGACCCTTCCACTTAAATCCCCCCCCCCCCAACACATATAAACCAATGTGAAAAAACTCCTGTAAGCAGTGCGCCTCTCCTCCAACGGGGTGAGTCACTCGTCACTCCTGTTCCCTGGCCTCCCTGCCCGCCTGCACGACAGGCGGCTCAGGCAGGGCTTTTGTTTCCTCAGGTTATGATTTACGTGAGTGGACCCGGGCAGGGAAGAGTCGAGTATCAATTTCACTGGGTTACCGTGTTAAATGACCGATGCATGGATGGTTATTGCTGCCTCGGGAGCAAATGAAAGCCCTTCTCCTCCCTGACACCACCGTCTGCCCCCCCCAACCCCCGCTCCCCCCCCCCCCCCCCCCCCCCCCCCCCGCCTTCAGCTGATGATCAGTTAAAAATGTAAATAAAAAGACTGCACTTTGGAGAGAGTCAGCTCAGGAGGGGGTGGAAAAATTGCAAAAGCGAAGTTTATTGATCCCCCGGTCAAGATTGATGGCACAATAAGAGCAGGAGGCGAAGAGTGATTTTGCTTTTGAAAACGTTGATGAATAAGCACTCAGGAGCAACGAATAGCCGGGCTCACCGAGTGATGGACGGTGGTGGGGGAACAAGATGCATTTTTATAAATGGGTGAAAGGAGAGGGGGACTTATTAAAAAAATGAATGACCACATGTGGCAGGGATACGCCAGTAGGGAGAAGAAAGCCATTGATTTATGTGTACTACTGGCATTTGAAAATTCAATAATAACATTGACAAATGAGAGGCAAACCTGGCCACAGGACAGCGCCGAGCCTGGGATGGAGAGAGAAAATGCCAAGGTCAGAGAGAAGGGACAGAAAAACATGCTTATGTAGGAAAGCCTTTACATTAACTCATCTATATAAAGACATTAAGAAAAATCCCTCCGCTATCAGGGCGGGCGGGCAAGGGGAGAGGACGGGAGAAGCACACAGCAAAGCTGGCCTGCCTGCTCTCCTGCTGCCTTCGAAGGGACAGCGTCTGTCTTGCTGGCTGTGGGATGGCTGGGCTCCATTGGGCCAACTTGCCCAGCTACCAGAGTTTGAAATAAGAACAACCACCCAATTGGGGGCCATTTTCCTGTTGATCCTCACATTCTGTCCTGAGCTATTCCTGGCTAGGTTCCCGTTATCAGGACTTGATTTGTGCTGCCTTTGTGGCCACTGTTGTTTTTGTTCATGACAATTTGTGTATAAATTGTCCCTGGCTTGTGGATCCCATGCTCCCTGAGACAAGCCTTTGTCTTAAGTCCCAATTGCTTTCCCAGGGCTTTGCAAATGAACACGTAATTGTAACATGCCGTTTATTTTTGGCTTGTTTGCTATTCAAGTACAATAGGTGACCCTTTCTTTGGCTTAAGCAGACTCAGTGGTTTTGGCTCCTCTGGGTCTCCCTCTTCCCCTTTCTCGATTTCCTATTCAGTCCTCATGCTTTATGATTTTATTTTATTTTATTCTTTCTTTCTTTTTTCTTTCCTTCCTTCCTTCCTTCCTTCCTTCCTTCCTTCCTTCCTTCCTTCCTTCCTTCCTTCCTTCCTTCCTTCCTTCCTTTCTCTCTTTCTTTCTTTCTTTCTTTTTTTACCAAAATGTCTCATTCATTCATTCATTCATTCAGCCAGTCCATATGGAGCTCTGGTCTGCACTAGGCACCATACTAGTTGAAAGTATAGCCATAATTCTTGACTTGAAGGGTTTGACAAGAATCTTCTATTGAGCAGTGCTGACCTTTGGAAACAATGTGCACAGAGCTCTTTGTGCCCATTACTCCACCCAGTCACAAGGGCTCCTGAGAGTCACAGTGGATGGCTTCCTTTCTGTCAAACCTCTCTGTGGGCCAAGCTGAGCTGCTCTGGTGGTTCTGGGTTTGCTTTTCCTCAAGCTGCCCTCGGTAATATTGCATCCATTCCTCTTCCCTTTCCTGGCTCTCCCTAATTTACTGCCGCTTGTTATTCAGCCAGATAAGGACCCTGCAAATATAACAAATCTGCAACAACGCTCCATGACTTGCACGAATGTTGCACATGCACACAGGTGCGTGCGCCCTCGCGTGCACACACACACACACACACACACACATACACACACCCCCCTCCCTGTTGCCGGCAGCCCTCTGAAAGAGCTGGCCTTTGACCTGTGACCTGATTCAGATGGCCACTGCACATACTTCTCTGCCTTTAACCACAAGCTTCCTGACAATGCCACAAGCTTATGATGTGATTCTGTGATTTTAACATTTCAGCCACTTAATACATTCCCTTTCCTTTTGTTCCATGGCTCTGTCTTAAATGGCAGAGGCGTGTGAGGGCATAAGTCCTCCCGGGGAGGGCTGATCGCCTGTCAGCGTGCTCTTTGTTCATTCCCCACTTGTGCTGTTACTCCCCTGTGGCCTGGGCTGGCTCCTATGACGTCTTTTCCAAATGCTACAAGGCGAGAGGGGGCTTTCGCAGAAACATAAATCCTGACGGTACTCTCTGGAGCTGTGACCTGTCCCAGGGGCTTCTCCATGGGACTGAGGTAAGAAGACTGAATGAGTGTGAGGCCCTGGAGTGGCCCATGACGATTTCTTAGGGCTTCCATAGGTCTCCATAGTCCTCTAGCAGTTCAGTGAATTTTCAAGTGTAAAAATTTTACTAACTTCTACAATACAACCGTGTCTTCTTTTCTCTTCTCTGCTTTTGTCTATTTGCCTTAGGTCCTAGTGGTAGATATGGGTAATGGAGAGACGTAATAGAGCCGAGGACTGGGATGAGACAATGGACAGGTTCTAAGAGTCAACCTAAGGTTTTGCCAGCCTCCCTGTGACTTCCCAACCCACAATTTGATGAAGGCTCTTGTACATCAGTTCTTAACCATTTAATGATCACAGTACAGCTAGAGATTCACCTACTCGTTACCCATTCTTAGAGAAAACTCTTGTTAAGTATCCTGGATGAAACACTTGGCTCAGCTAATGATTGCTATAGGGATCCTGCTCCCCCAAACCCATAGGATGGGGGTTGAGGGAATAGAGAATGATTCACAAACCAGCAATTGACTGTGAGTCACTGATGTATCCCACAGGGCCCTCAAACAAGGGTGGCACCTCATCACCCCTCAACAAATATTTGTTAAATAATTGAATGAATACAGTGCATTAAATGCTATAACAGTACTATGCACTGGGCATAGAGAAGCTTAATTTTCCTTCTGAGAATTAAGAAAGGCTTCACAAGGCAGATGGCATTTGGATTTTGCCTGAAAGCATGAATAAGAACCCAGCGGCTGCAGCCAGGTCCCCCTGGTTCCAGGGGAGAGTGAGGTGGGAGGCGATACCGGAGGTAGAGAGGCCAGCTCCTAGAGAGCTGAGATCATCAGAGGAGAGACAATGAGCAGCTGAACCCAGCAAAAATAATAACCAGTGACATTTTGTTTAGAGCACGTACCATGTTAAGTGTTCTCACACTGACTATGCCTGTGCTTTACTCTCCTTTGATCTTCATGGCATTATTTTTACAGACAAGGGCACTAAAGCTCAGAAAGAGTAAGCCACCTCCTGTGGTTACGTAGATAATGAGCCAGGGCTGGAGGTCAGTCTGACCTAAAGTCCACGCTGTTAAGCACCGGGTGGTGGGGAGTTTCCACAAAACCTGATTCTTTGAAAGAAGCTAAGTCAGGAACTGGCACACTGCCCAGTGCATAGCAGTTACTTAGTAAACATTTGCTGAGTGGGTACATAGTGGTTAGTTCTGTGGGTCTGAGAGAGCACAGGCTTGACTATGCTATTTTACTTGAACTACAGTCCCAGGAAGAAGGTTGGGAAAGTTCATCTCGGGAGACTCTTGTTGAGCATTAAAGTGAGCATGAAACCTGCATGAGTTGACCTTTAATCAAAGAAAATAATCACATGTCACAAAATACCGGGAAGTCCTCAGATAACATCTTCAGTGGTTTTCAAAAGTTGTTTCGGTTTTATCCAGGAGATCTTTCTCCAAATACAATCTATAGCTTACCCAGAAGGATGGATCAGAGGTGAGTAGGACCGCTCCATCTGGATCGAGGTGAGTGGGTGTGCCTGGGAGGTTCGAAGCCCACCACTCAGCCTCCTCACAACCCCATGGTGGATATTGAATTGCCTCAACAGCATCTTAGACAATGCAGACATAATCTGGAATCTGTGATGGAGGTCAAGTCCTGAGGGGAAACAGGATTAGAGAAGGGTAGACTTATGAACAGCACAGAACTGGAAACATAGCACCTGGATTCAGGTGCAGACCTTTGGCCTAGTGGACCATAATCGTTTTAAGCATATTGAAAAAGGACGTAGGACCAGGCACTGTTGAGCAGTTTTCTGGGATCTGATGCCGTGTTGGCTCAGGAAATATTAGTGAGAAGGGTCTTGTAAAGGTTCCAATTTGTTCTGTGTTCTGTCTGGTTCCAGCTGTCACAGTAAACATGGCGTCGGTGTCTGCTCACGCTTAAGGTGCAATACCCCCCCCCCCCCAACACTCACAGGGATTGACAAGGGACACTGAGTAGACTCTTGAAGGCCAAGAAGCATCTCGTTCAGATTTATGTTCCCTTCGGCCTCGTCAATTGCTAAGAATTGAAGCTTGTATTTGTTGATCAAAAGATAAAAGTTTGTTTTCCTTTAAAAACATGGCTTGCCACGAGGCTCCCATCTGTTTGGTCTTACAAATTCTTGAAATAGACATATATATTTTTAATGAGGCCACCCTTTGTTCACATAAAAAGAACTGGATTGGAGTGGAATGAAGGGGAATGTCAAGGTGAGGAAGCCAGGCCACCCTTTTGAGCATCACCACTCCAGGAAGAATGAGACAGTGAGCCCAATTCTGGTCTGTTTTCCTCAAGGGCAGATTGGAGGTGAGAATACTATTTCCCTAATGAGGATATTAATAATGAATGTCTCCTACCAATCCTATATCTTCTATGGGACAGCACAGCCACTGTCCCTCAGCAGTTTCTGGCCATGAAGCTATTCTTCTGGGCTGCCTCAGCATTCCAGCTCAAGGTGGGCACTGCCAGCCTGGATGGAGAGACAGAAAGAGAAGGCCCAGTTTTCTGAGGAGATTAAAGGTGGGGATGGAGCAAAGGGAGGGGGTGGAAGCCCCTTCCTGCTTCCTTGGCCGCCTCTGAGCAGGCCTGGGAGGCTGGTGTGATGTGAGTCTACTATGCAAACTACGTTGAGTCCGATGTGCCTTGTCTCCCCAAGGAGTAATGGGGACTCTTTTCTGAAATCAGATCATCCATCCCCACAGGCCAACTCTGTGGCCAAAGCAGTGAGCGGCTGAGCCTGCGTGTCTTTGTCTGGAAAGTGAGGACAATACCATCACCTCACAAATATGTTATAGGGATTACATGACATTAACAACAGTGAAATACCGTGCAAGCTATATGGGCTGTATACATGGAAGAATCATTTACTAACGGTGTGTTTTCCTCTCATTATGTCACCGTGTGGGCATAGTCTGGAGCCACGGGCAATATTAGATCCAGTGGTGTCCCATTTCTGCAGCCGAGGTGGCTTGCTCTCCTCATTAGGACATTGACAGAGCAGATGCAATTGGGCTGTCTGGATCAGGAGCCTGGGGTCTGGATGGTGGGAGTGGGCAGTGAGGACAGGCAGATGCTCGCTCAGTGTTTGTTTTTCATCTTCTGTTTATGGGTGGATGGTGGGGGCCTCTCATTCCATATTGCATGAGTCATCAAGTGGGAAATGTACACGGTCCTTGTCCCCATTTATTCAAAGCCTTTTTTTTTCTTTCCTGAGGTGCAGGGTCATGTCTAGATGTGGTAGGTGGAGAGTCTGCTTTAACTTAGTTTATTTTTGATCTAATCACTTTTTTGGGGCAGAGGATCTGTTATTTGTCATTTACAGTCTTCCCACTCAGAGCTGCTGCAGTCCCTGGACTCCATCAGAGCTGAGGAAGTGGTGGGACAAAGATAGACAGACAGAACGACAGACAGACAGACACAGAAAAACAGATCAAACTTGCAAAATTCTGGTAAATAAGTCTGAAAGAATAATATATCTTCTGTCACTGCTCTGGGTGGTCGCTATCACAATGAACTTATATGTGTTATATTGGTGAATATGAAAATGGAGCCATAGTGATATGTGTGTTTCACTGCTGTGATTTACGGAGCAAAAGGCAATAGAATCAGAGACTCGCGTTGTCTACTCCCCTTCTGTTAGGACGAGAACACAGAGCCTGAGCCCATAGCACTGGGACTATCACAGCCCTCCATTAAGTTGTTTCCTGATGTCTCATTTGTCAGTGTTTCTTCACTACTTGTCATGATCTTGATATTGATAGGAGGTTGGGATATAAAGTTTGAGAGATGAGTAGATAAGCATTGTTCATTTTCCTATATATACCATAAAAGACCAACTTCAGACATCAAGTCAAATAAAAAGACAGAAACCTCTATAGCATCACGTGATCTAAAATGCTTAACTAGGATATAAGTGGCATTTTTGGTTGACAGTCCTAAGCTGTAGCAAATCAGAAACCTAGCATGGAATTCCATTTGATAAAGACATACTCTTTCTTCTCAAGGGCTAAATAACATATATCAGCAATTTGATGGGGGTGGGGAAAGAATAGAAAGATACAAAAAAAATTACTAATAATATATTTTCCTTCAGGTTTAGTTATTGGCATCAGCTCATGGCATCTGCAACCCTAGTTCTACTATTATTTCCCGTATGTCCCAGGCGAGGCACTTGGCCTCAGTTTTTTCCGTTTTCTCATCTGTAAAATGGAGAGATGAGTAAAAATCATTCTCTTGCTGAGGATTAAATAAATGAATTTATATAGATTACATAGAACAATTCTTGGTTGATAGTAAACATTCAGCCAATGGGAGCTCCTGATGTTATCCCAATAGAATGCACCCCTTGACTGTGAGCCCCAGGGGCGTGACTGCCTGCTCACCCTCCTAGCCTCGATGGTTAGTTAGCACAGTGCTTGGTGCTTCAGAGACCCCTAATAAATACTTGTTGGCTGAAGAATGGGTAGAGTTTCGCTCCTTGGAGGTGGTTTAGGTTGTTGAGTTAATGAAGCATTTGTTAAGACTTAATTTGGGATTGCGAGGATCAAGTCTGTGCCTCTTATGCTAACAGCAGCTTCCCTACCTCAGCATAGGCTGAGAATACACAAGCAGACCAGCAACCTGATGTTTAGCATGGCAGCAGCTAAAAGCTGGGGAAGTGCAGGATTGTCTGCAGCCCTTTGGAGAGTCAAGGAATTCAGACAAATGATAATGGTGGCATCAAGGGTCCACATATTCACGTGAACCATCTACTCTTCCCAAACTTCAGCTGGTAGTGCTTCTAGTTATGTTGTTTTGGTCAGGGTCAGTGGTCAGGGGGACAGGGGCTGCCACGGGGTTGTAGGGTGATGCAAAATGAAGTGTCTCGTTCTCCGAGACAGCTGGGCTTATTTTAATGGGCAAGGTCAGCAATGAAATGACCAGAAAGAGAAATTGCTGCCATTATGCGTCAGTTGCAATCTTATATCAATTATTCCTTGTACCATTCCCTTTGCCACGGGCTGAAGCAAACATGGCCCTAATCAGTTTTACATCTCCGTTTAATTTTATTGGAAAGAAGATCTGGCAATGCATCACAGAGGCCGGGTGTGACACAAAAGGTGACCCCCCGCCAACTTAATGGCACAATACATAACCCTTAATGAAGTCGCTATCTTGTCCCTCTTTTGCTGTCTCGGCCCTGTGATTTATGACGGCATCATTTTGCTTTGCCCTCTTTTCATTTCAGCTTTGACAAAGTGGATGAAACAATTATCTTTGTTATCGGCCGGAGCAGCAGAAATGTGAGAGTTGGATTTCTGCAGGTGGAAGGCCTTGGCTGGGGATCAAAAGCAATGGTGAAATGTGCTTAGAAAATTTTTTTTGTCCTCTTCCCTTCTTCCTGTGATGATGGGCTCCTGAAGATGGATTATGTATTCCATTGAGCAGTGCAAGTCCTATATCATTGTGGCAAGAAGTAATTTCAGGAGAAGGGGAAGCTGCAGATAGAACAGAGCTTGGGATTTTGCAACTTGTTCTTTTTGAGCTTCTTATATTTGTTTTTCTTTTTCTTTTCTTCTTTTTTTGACAGAGACACAGAGAGAGACAGAGAAAGGGACAGATAGGGACAGACAGACAGAAAGGGAGAGAAATGAGAAGCATCGATTCTTCATTGCAGCACCTTAGTTGTTCATTGATTGCTTTCTTATATGTGCGTTGACTGGGGTGCTAGAGCAGAATGAATGACCCCTTGCTCAAACCAGCGACCTTGGGCTCAAGCCAGAGACCTTGGGCTTCAAGCCAGTGACCTTTGGGCTCAAGCCAGTGACCATGGGATCATATCTATAATCCCTTGCTCAGGCCGGCCACTGCACTCAAGTTGGTGAGCCCGCGCTCAAGCCTGCGACCTCAGGCTTTTGAACCTGGGTCCTCAGTATCTTAGTCCAGTGCTCTATCCACTGTGCCACCACCTGGTCAGGCTCCTTATATTTGTTTTTCAATACATGCCCAGGTCAGCTTCTATCTGTCATACCTTCACCTCATGCCCACCTGCATGAATGGAACACAAATTTTTCTATATTATAAATAATGCTTTGCATGTCTTTAGTCTAATTAAAGGTTTTCTGTTCATTATTCAATCAACATTTTTTAGGTGCCTTCTAGATATTAAATAAATTTAGGTGCTGTGGAAATAAAGAGAAGGAATAGTTATGGATTTTATCCTTGAGAAATGGTATATTCTACCCACAAAAATAAGCCATGAATATTAGTGACTGTGACATAAGCTAGAAAGGGATTTATTTGCATATCAAAAGCTGTAGGCAGAGGGTATTGTGGTTAAGAGGAAGTTTTTCCAAAATGGAAAAGGTTTACCTTAAATGGGGTTGGGGAAAAAATTTAAACAAATAAAAACAAAATGCATTTTTATCTATTATTTTTATAGACAATGTAGATTGGTAGCTAGGAGCTAGGTGATGAATAGGCCAGACTGTGGTAACAGTTTCTTATTACTTTGCCAAAGTGATAGAGGGGTTGGATGCTTTGGATGAGAGCAATGGTGAGTCAATATTCCAGTTTGTGGCTCTTGATGTCCAAACGGAGATGAGAATGGAATTAATGAAGGCTGAGATCAGAGAACTGTGTCTTCAGTTTGGTTTAGCTTGATGTCTTCCGGGCCCTCCACCCCACTTCATGGGCTAGTGTCCACGGCAGGAACTTAGACCTGAGATGGCATTGGGATGTGCACACTTCAATGGACACTGTCATTGACGGGGCTGCATACGTTCCCAATAGATAAACTTGCAAAATCCAACTCCAGGTATCTCTCTTTCCATTGTATCTGACCCAGGGAGAATTGTGAAGAGTTTTTTTACTTACTTACGGGTTCTATGAAGTCCAGAGATAATTGGTCAGTGGCTCTTTAATCAATGAGACTCTCTTCACAAATACCACCCAAGTGAGACTCGTGTTATTAATGGGATTGTTAAAATGGTGAGAGTTTTTCCACAGCATTTTTCCTGCAGTAGATGGAGAGCTGTAATGCTGACATAGTTAATTGAGGTCTTAGTAGAGCCTTCATTTAAATCTACGCGTAAATAAATGTGGAAAAATGCATCATATAAATTGACATATGTGTATACAGAGAAATCATCTCCAAGAAAGTCAATATACAATCCATTTTGTCCCTGCCTCCACTCTCCTCCCTTCCAGTGTGCGGGGAGTGGGGGGCCGAGGGAGGAGAGCGGTTCTGCATCCTGAGTCTGTTTTCTAGAAGCAGCACATGCCCGGTATTTAACTGGAAGCTACTATGTCGACATGACGGCTATTTAAGTCCGTAGTTAAAAAACATTAGAGGAAGCATTGTGAAAGCCAGGGTCCTCCTGTTCAATACGAACTGAAATATCAATACAATAGTCAGACTGTGAGCACATAGGAGGGGGTGCAAGGATGGCACTTTCTAATGCTCTTGTCCTCACATCAGACAATCGGTGCAGGCTGCCCCCTCCCCCACCCGCCTAGCCCACTCCCAGCAAGTATGCCTGCCTCACCCACGGAGGCATATGCACCACCACTTTTGATGTTAAAACCCACCTGCAATTTTGTCCCTGACGGATCACCTGCAAGAATGAAGAGATTCAAAGGCCCACAGCAGCAACAACAAACACCCAGAGCTGTTTCTCCTTGTTTCCCTGGGGCAGGATCCAAGAGGAGTCAGAGGTTCATTTTCACCTGGAATTCTCTCGCTGGACAAGACAAGTGGGGAGCTGAAGGGCCTGGTGACCCAGAATACAGGCTTGTCCATCGTGTGCAGCACCGTGTGCAGCACCGTGTGCAGCACCATGTGCCCGGGGACTGTCCAGAGACACCCCCCCCCCCCCCCAGCAGGCAGTGGAGGGTGGAGGGATAATCTCTGGGAAAGAAAACAAGACATTTTTTGGCTGGAGTAGGGGAAAAAGAGAGGCGGGAGAGGGGGAACCCTGCAGTTACTTCCTTCGATCTCAGTAAATTGGAAGGTCTTTCCCCTGATTCCTGCTGATATTTCCTGATGGAAATTTCTTCCATTGACAGGGATACAGATGGAGTTTACCGACATGGGACAGCAGACACACTCTGGGATAATGAAAAAATGCCCAAGGTGGCCATATGCTCAGTGGCAATTTGTTAGAAGAAACTCCAGTTGGGTGAATACATAATAGCATTTTTGGCAGCATTGAATAAGGGGGATCCTCTGTATTTTCTATGTCTTTTGCATTTTTTTTGGTCGAATTTGTGTGAATTTTGAAATTATAGTTCTATGTCTTAACATTCTTTATGAGGTACACTTCTCTCCAATCCTGAGATTTATTTCCAAGAGATCTGAATGACCTGGGGCAAGTCCAAACTCAGAGAATGGATTCTATCTTCTCTGGCATGTCCTTAAAATCTTCATTGTGACCTTTCTTTCCTCTTATTTGAAAGGTTGTCTTATAGTTAATGATGATAGTGATAATGATGATAGTGATAATTGATATTATCACTATCATCATGAGAGCAACTGATTATTTAACATTTATACCTTCATGTGGACATTACTATTCTTGTTTCACAGTTGCGAAAACTAAAAGATCTTCAAGGATTTTGTCCGGGACAACATGATTAGTAATCATCAGATTCTGGATTAGTATCCAGGTCAGCCTTATCCAAAGCTTCCGGAATTTCTATGCTTTCCAGAACACCACGTGTCTGTCTGTCTTGCGGACAGGCTTGAATGACAAGAGTAAATGTTTGGTTGTAAAACATACCACTCAGAGGCAACTGCATTTCAAGTATAGATCCCTGGTTCAATTTATAACCTAGGGCTGCTAGATTGTCAAGATAGTATTTTTTTTAAATACCTATCTTTATTATCATGTTCGTTTCTTAAATAGGTTTTTTGTTTGTCTGTCTTAGAACTTACCCAAATATTTTTCAATTTTATTTATTATTCAGACCCAGGGTGTTAAAACTGACCACGCCATGTGTTTGGGCGCTATAAACCCAATGCATGCTCTTGTCCATCCAGTGACCTCTTTTACTGTGAGGTACACGGCAGGCAGAAACACCACCAGAAATGCCTTCCGGTCAGGGAATTTATAGGAGAGAAAGAAGTTCATTTAAAGGGAAATGTCCTGACCCAGAACTAAGCCAGGACCATTTGGAACTCTGCATGCACAGTGAAGAGTTTGCCTCAGGCTTTCTGATGTGGGCATATCTTGGAAATGTGCGCGCTGGGTCTCGAAAACGTGCTCTGTAGGGAGGCCGGAGAGGCAGAGGTGGGTCACGGCTCTTCTGTGTTCAACACTGCAGCTGATGCCTCGTCAAGTATCTTGCCGCTCACATAGTGAGATGGGTGGTCAAGGCAAGAAGTACAACCTCTCAGATTGAAGTAAGAGGCTCATTTTGTAGATTAATTTGCCCATTCTTTTGGAGATATTGATAAAAAAACACACACTTTCTGGTGGGACTTTATATCCTGATTTCCCGCCCCAGTGTTCCAGCTCCTTCTCCCCATGTCTTCCTCTTGTAGTGGGGCTTAGCCTAGTTCCTTCCTGAGTACCAGAAAACAGACGGATAAGCCACCTTCTCTGGTCAGGCCCTTGATGCATGGGAAGTCAAACTTTTTATAAAAACCACCCACTTTTGCAGTGCTGGTCAACCTGGTCCCTACCGCCCACTAGTGGGCGGTCCAGCCTTCACAGTGGGCCAATCGCAGGGCTCCCCTACTACCCACCGTGAAGGCTGGAATGCCCACTAGTGGGCGAGAGGGGCCAGGTTGAACAGCACTGCAAAAGTGGGCGGGTTTTTATAAAAAGTTTGACTATCCCTAGAAGCTTCATTTGTCTTATTCCAAGGTCAGTTAGGTTGTCAGTTTTGGAGTCACAGATACATCTGAGTGGTGGAGTTGGGGGATGGAGTGGTGAAGAGGGAAGACCAATGGATTCAGAGGTTGGACACAAAAGACAGTCCAACTGTGCCTTGGGGACTCCCTTCTGGTCAGGGCATCAAGGGGAGGCTGCCTCTGGGAGGAAGTGGCTTAGATGTAGCTCTGGTTCGAAAATTGCCCGGAGCCTCGCTATAGCCTTAGGCTGTGTGTCTGCTAGAGAGCTCAGCTGCTGAGGGATTCCCTGGCTGTGCGAGGAGACCCCTGGCAGCCCCACCCCTTTCCTCCTAAGACTCATCGGAGTTCTGAGAGGAGAAATGAAAAGCTCTGGCCACCTTCGCAATGCGTGGAACAGGAATATTTCCGAAAGGGAGCCTCGCTGTCTGTTTTGCACTGGTTTTTCCTGACCCTCCACCAGCGAACCTATTTCACGCCTAGATGCCTAGTTCATTTTGTGGGTTAAGTGTGCCAGTGATATTTTATTACCAATTCCTCTACTTCTGTTTTTACCAGAACAGGATTCCATTTGCTTGTTTCCTTCAGGGGCACAGATTAAGGAGAATGTTGAGCCTCCACGTTGGCACGTCACTCAAAAGCTTGTAAACAGGTTGTTTTGTTGTAATTACCCAGACCCTGCTTCTTGCACTCTGATTTAAGCCTCTCCCCCTTTTTTTTCTTCCAAGAACCCATGCCAGGGCTTACCTCTGGTAACGGATTTGTCCTCAGAACAGGCAGCAAATCTGTTCCCTTGGCAGAAGGTGGGAGCCCTACCTTGTGACATTCTCCTGATAACCCAGCCAGGCCACAGGGCCGCCAGCATTTCCGCAGGGGGCGGGCATCACATATGTAAACAGAAATTGCTCCCCTGTAGGAAGCGGTTTCCACTGACATTGTTTGTCACCTCTGAGAAGTGCAAGCAGGATGATGCATTTGGTTCTGGTGGGAGGACAGGAGGGGGAATTAGATGGCTCTGCTCTATTTTCCTTTATAAGAGAGGATGCCGAGGCCCAGAAGCGCCAAAGGGACCCCTGGAATGGCTGGGAGGGGCCTCGGGAACAAGAGCCTCAGAGCTTCTCTCCTCCTCCCCACATTCTGAGGAGCATCCCCCAGGGGCCATACCTGTGGTTAATCAGGAAATCCCAGCTTCCACTACACATTGAGGAACTCTGACATCTTCTAATTAGGTAAACACATTACTGTCATGTTCAGACAAACAACAAATTAGTGCTGGGCTCAGCGTGGCAGCAGAAGCGAGGAGGGGTGCTCCTCCGTGAGAAGGGGGCACCATTGGGTGTGGCGGTCAGCTCCTGTGCCACTCTAGCAAGCTGGCTTCCTCCTCTGGGAGCCCTCCAGGGCACTTCCCGACCATGCCTCTCCTGGCTGAGGAGAACACCTGCATGCATGATGGGAAGACACTCGCTTTGGCGATAATATCTTTACACCTGTGACTTCAGGACTGATTGGAATGATCCTGTGTCCTGGGCCTCATGGGCTGAGCTGTGAAGATAGGTATGGACTCCACCCGAGCACTGACTCTTCTTTGGAGGAGGAGCTTGGGGCAAAGCCGTGTTCTTCCTTGGTTTACTCCCTGGTCCCAGCACAGGGCCTTTCAGGCTAGGTGCCAAGAGCTAAGTGCTCAGAGATGCAGTCAAGAAGCTACAAGATTGCTTATGGTTTGCACAAACTCTGGCAAGAAGATTGCAGGTCTTCCTTTCCCCATTCCAGCACAGGAATCCATTGGGCCTGGTGCCCCACTCTCTAGGCTCTGAACCAGACATCTGTCACCTTCTCACTGGTACCTCTGAAGAAGTTGTGAGGAGGAAAACAAGAACTTCTGTGGTTGATGTTCCTTTACTGGGCCTTCTGCTGCCTGAGAGGCACAGTCCACATCATAGCAGAAAGTGGCTGGACCTGGAATGAAATAGCATGAGTCTGAAACTCAATTCTAGTGCTTAGACACACCATGATTTAGGTAAGCTACTCGATTGGAACTTTAGATTACTTATTTATAAAATGAGAATAACAGTATCTACCTAGAGAGATTGTTATGGCACTAAAAAAGAAAACTGCAAGTAAAATAGAAATGTGTCCTGCCCATTTTGGGGTGCTCTGCATTTTAATTGTTCTCTTCCCCTGCCTCCATCCCCACCAGCATCCTCTTTCGGGAGGCCCATTCTGCCCAGGGCTACTACATTTGATAGCTCCCTAGAGGTGTTGACAGACAAGGGGCCTGATTAGGAAGGGCAGTAACAAGGACTGTGACAGTAAAAAGACAAATAACAATGGCAAATGAACATATGAAAAGTTGCTCAAATCATCCATCATTAAGGAATTGCAAATGAAAACCACAATGTGATTCCATTGTACACTTACTAGAATGGCTACAATCTAAAACACCAATAACACCAAATGCTGGTGAAGGTAAGGAACAATAGGAACTCTCACAGGCTGCTTGTGACAATGCAGAATGGTACAGCCACATTGGAACACAGTTCAGCAGTTTATTATAGGACTAAACATCTTCTTACCACACAATCAGCAATCTTGTCCCTTGGTATTTACCCAGAGGATTTGAAAACTTCTGTCCACACAAAAACCTGCACATGCATATTTATAGCAGCTTTATTCATAATTGCCAAAACCTGGAAGCAACCAAGATGTCTTTCAGTAGGTGAATGGATCAATAAATTGTGGTACATTGAGATAATGGAATATCTTTCGATGATAAGAAGAAATGAGCTTTTAGGACATGAGAAGACAGGGAGGAAACTCAAATGCACATTATTACTAAGTGAAAGAAGCCAATCTGAAAAGGCTACATATTGAATGATCCCAATGATATGACATTTTAGAAAAGACAAAGCTATGGAGATAATAAAAAGCTCAGTGGTTGCCCGGGGTTTGGCGAAAGGGAGATCAGAGTGAATAGATGGAGCACAGAGGATTTTTAGGGCAGATAAACTATTGTGTACCACATTGTAACAATCAACATATTTGTCAAAACCCATAGAATGTACAACAAGGAGTGAAACCTAACATAAACTACCCACTTTACATAATAATACTGTATCAATATCGGCTCATAGATTGTAGGAAATGCATGAAACTAATATAAGTTGTTAATCATAGGGAAAACGGGGGGGGGGGGGGGGCGGCGGGAGGCAGTGAGAGGGAGTGTATAAGGATTCCCTGTACTTCCTGTTCAAATTTTTTATAAATCCAAAACTGCTCTAAAAAGTCTATTAATTAAAAAATATCCCCAGACTCTCAGGCCCTGAAGGGTGTGAGGCCCTCGCTGGCTCCTTAGCACAGAAATCCTCAGGCCCCCCTGAGAGAACTGAGCGTGACTGGTCATTTGGTAAGTGGATTTAGGCTTCCGGTGAGTCTGGGAAATGGCTGGGTAGTTCAAGTTCTGAGGCTCAGATGAAGATCTTTCAGTAGCATCTGGCTTCCTTTCCAGGGCCCACGAGTCCCAATGGCACGGCGTTCATGTTCCTGAGCATAACTAAGCACAGATAAAGAGAGAGGCCCGGGGGTGAGCATTCACTGCACGGGCTTTGAGGCAGCGGCTCAGACAGGCGGTAACACGTGGGGAAAAGAGAGTATTCACAACCTCTATTGTAACCTAATCTCCCCAATACCTATTACTTAAAACTATTTCTCTTTAAATATGTACCAACTATTTCTTCGGATATTCTCCTTAAGTATGTATCATGCTATTTGCCACAAATATCATAAAAACACAGAACCTGAAGGTTGCCTGAGGTTGGAAATGCCTCCTTGGCTCACCTTCCCTCCGACATCCGAGTGCCCTACTTATTCCAGTCTTTCCAGATGGTCACCCTCGGCTTGAATTCTGGGAACAAGATCTTTCTTTTTCAGGGAAGCCTATCCTATCTTTGGGCAACTCTCAAGTGAAAACCTTATTTCTTCATAAAATCTTACCATGTTTAATATACAGTGTTAATGCTTTCAAAATGTTGGGTAGTTGGAAACGATCTCTTTTTCTAGAGTTAGCATGGCTCCAAATTTAAACTTGAACATGCAGAGTTCTTCGTTCTGTGTTTTTCCTGCTTTCTCACCCGTTCCAGAGAGAAAACACTGGGAGCCAGTGTCACAATAGTAATTGTCAACACCTGGCAGTATTGAATGTAAGTCATCAAAAGAGTGGGAAGACTAGTTGAGACATGTTTGGCAGGAGGGACTCTGTGACACTGAGCCCCACGAGATGCTAGGAGTTCCTGGGTCCCCCACCTGAACTTGGTTCTCTAAAACAGCCCCCTTCTATTAAAAGACACCTTAACAGAAACCTCCGAAAACAGAGGGCTAAACAACTGCCCCTGGACTTGGTCCATTATTTGATAGGTGATCACAGGTTATACTTTCTAATTGAGCTTCTTTTAGAGCACCATCATTTTAGGGGTTTGGTACAGGGGTATGTCAACAGAAGTCTACAGCAGCCATCACTCATACCTGAGCTAAAAATAATAAAAATAGAGAGAAATAAATAAATAAATAAATAAATAAATAAATAAAAGTGATATTCAGCCAAAAAATGAGGGGGGGGGGGGGAGAAGAAAGCAAGAAAGAAAGGGAGTTCACATTATCAACCAATAAACCCAATAATCCATTAGTGACCAAGGTTGCTGAATAATAGAGTACTTTCTCAGCGCCATCATTTATACTGCAGACTAGAGAATAGACACGGTTATTAGAGTGAGGGCTACTGGGTGACACATGATGCATGACCGAGCGGCATTGATCTTCACACAACAGGAAGGTGTCTAGACCGGGAGATGTATGGCTCTGCGATTCAGAGCAGGGCATATTTCATGTGAGGCCTAATGGAGTAGTGGAGCCGGTGATGGATGGCTTCGCCCAGTTTCAGTAGCAGTGCAGTTATAGCAGTGCTAATGTCTGACCTCTTCGGAACCTCGTGTCCTTCATTCAGTCAGGGTGACCTCATTTAAAGGGACAGACAATGAGATGGGGAGATGGGAGAGAGCTGAGTGAGGAGTGAGGGAGTGAGGAGTGGAGCAGGCTGGCCAGCGTGAGGCAGGCAAAGGTGGCTGTGGAGGAGGGATTTAAACACAGGAGGATGAAAGAAAGGAGCCAGGACAAGAATTATGTGAAAGCCAGCCCTGACATCTGGGTCCAAAACAATTTGATGATAAAAAAAATGAATGAAAAGGCCCTTCAGTGCCTCTCTGCTTCTTCTCTTTCTTTCCAGGTACCGCAGCGTGTGGTTGTCCTGGAAATCCTGGGGCTGCCTCCACTGCGGGGCTAGATCTCCATCCCCAGAGGAAAGAGTCAGGAAAAGACACGAAAGACTGAATGTGAGAGACAGGTCTGGTGCTAATGGGGTGAGGATATTCTGCAAGCAAGTCTGAGTAATCTCCATCGATTCTGCAATAGCGAGAGAGCCTGTCTTCCTCCCTGCACTCCCCGTGCCCTGCTAGATGATGCTTAATGCATCCTAATGACACTCTTGATTATTCCTAGGGAAAACCAATGATTCATACTACAGCCAATCCAAACCCAAGGAGCTTTGGTGGTGGTGTGTTTTTCCTCTCTGTCTCTCTCTTTCTCTCAATAAATTTCTTTGTCTATTTAAGTGTTGGAGAGATAGGCAGGATTTCAGTGTAGCTTCTTAACTGATATTTAAGAAATAGACATTTATCATTTCTTAGCCTTTTTTTTCTGTATTCACCATCATTTTTAAGCTATTCCTTATTTGGAGTTGACTGGTTGAGACAGGGTAGTGAGGGCTCAGACATTCCTATAGTCCTGTCAGTTGTAGAATGAAAGGAAATGGTTCAGCCACTGATATTTCTTTTAGGCGTTCCCACTGCCACCCATCCATCCTCAGCCACAATAAACACGCAACTCTCTCCCTAAAGGACATGCCTACTACCTCTCAGCCCACAGCGAGACCTTAGCCAAGGTAATTCGATATACTACTCTGCTAAGTACTAGATCTGAAAGGGATCACATGGGTCAGAGGGGTGTTTGTTCATGTAGGGTAAGTAGTATTAGGGCTTAGGGTGCATTTTAAGTGTCAGGGACTTTGAGAGTTTCCTTATAACTTTGACCTTTGTATATTTCTTCAAAAATAGTGCATAAAATTATATCAATTCTACGCCTAAGGCTGTTCTCAGTAATCGTTAATTAACGAGGCATACATTAGCTGTCAGAGAATACTAGGGGACAGGAAGAGGAGGCAGTCACTCAGTAAGTCAACAGATATTTATAGCGAGCCTCCAGTGGACTGGGCTTTCTGTTCTGGAGATAGATCAGAACAACAAAACAAATGGATCTGCAGTCTATTAAGAAGACAAACATCAAACGGATGATCATATATTAAATAAATAAGGCACAGAAAATAACTCATGTTGTTAGGCGAGAGCAAAAGGAAAGCAGCATTTTTGGCACCTGCTTTATAGCAAGCACTGCTCCTGGGACTGATAGGAACCGTTTTACTTAAATGACAAAAAGAGCTCAGGTTTACTGTCCCTTTTTACAAATGAGAGTGCTGAGGATCAGAGGCAGGAAACACGTTTCCCAAGGTCACATGACAGGTAATCAGGAAGCAACATTAGAGAGTCATGCAAGTCCACTTGATACGCAACTTGCTCACAAAATTACACATCATAAATAGAAATATGTGTAAAAAAAATGAAATCTTTTATATGGAAATATATTTCTTAGTCAAAGGCACACACTTAAAAGCAAAATATTAAAATGATTACATTCAAAGTCAACTTTTGCAGACTTTGCTTCCATCCAAGATGGAGTAACAAGAACTGGGTACTCTCTCACTTGACACAATTGAGAAGCCAGACAAGAAATATGAAAAACAGGTGTCGATGTGCTGAGCAGCAGGCAAGGAAGAACTGTGATCCCTGAGAGATGGAACGTAAATGAGATTAAGTCCTATCATCATCCTGGGTTACTGCCTGGAGACCATTCCTAGGCTGTGGAGCAGTGAGGGGGAACCCAGGCAGAGTCTAGTGGTCTCTCGAGTATCAGACACAGAGCTGGGAGTCCGGAGAGGCCAAGGCAGCTGGAGGAAAGGAGGCAATTATAGTACAAGGAGATAAATACTAAATATAGCAGCAAGGGGTAGGTTGGAATACAGAGGTAGTTATAGAAGCTTTATGTCACAGTTCTAGTATGGGAAGTGACATTTAAGCTCAGTCCTAAAGGATAAGTAGAATCTAAGTTAAAACAGAGGGTGGGCTTTGTGAGCAGTGAGTACCAAACCCCTGAAACAAGGAACAGAGACAGATGGAACTGTGAGAGTTTCACTCCGACCCATGAACTGAGGGGTGTGTGCGGAGTGCAGGAAAGGAGGAGGGAGAGGCAGCAGCATCCAGACTTGAAGGGTTTATTGGTCATTTTAAGGAGTCTGTGATTTATCCTAAGGACAATAAGGGAAGGGATAGGGAGTGTGGAGTGGAAATGAAATATTTAAAAATTTTTAGACACAAATGTGTTCCGATATTTTCATCTTAAAAAGATATCTCTGGGCTCTTCTGAGAAAAATAGAGCAGGGATTATGGATGTCTAATTTCTGCTTTCCAGGATCTTATGAAAACAACCAATATTTTTTTTATTTAAATAAGACAAAACATATAGCAGTGCCCAGGGACTAGGAAGGGTGTTGCTTACGATCCAGAATGCAAGTTCAACAAAGTTTGAGTAAATAATAATATGAGACCTAATGAAACATACATCATATCTCTTAATATACACAGAATCATATATTCTCTAAATAGACATGCATCTTCTTTTGAAACAGCTGTGTATGTTTACAAAAATTAATCCTATTCTTTGCCACAAGGAAATCTTCAATAAATTTAAAAGGCAAGATATTGTACAGGTCCCACTCTCTCATCATGATGCAAAAATAAAAATTCTAATAAAAGTATATACATGACAAATCAATCACTTGAACATTAGAAGAAAAAAGATAAATAACTTTTGCATAGGATTAAATAAAAAAGCAAATAGAATCTATAATTACAGACTATTTAGAAAGGAACCAATAAGTGTGGGTGCATTTGAAAAACCAGTAAAAGAATTATGTCCCCCAAATGATTTATGTGAAAATATTCAATGGGTATTTAAGCCTTTCAGAGCACAGGGAAAGATGGAAAGCTTTTCAACTGAACAAATGTCAGAATGTTGAGCCTGGAACATGGCAATTAATACTTGAGATATGAAAGCTATAGGTCAATCTCACTTTTAAGTGCAAAAATCCTTAAAATTTAGCAAATTGTATCCAATGTAATACTGAAGGGTGATTGTGGATTGCCAAGGAAGACTTATTTCAGAGATGCAAAGATGCTTTACATTACTGTTTTCAATAATATTCACCATTCCTATAGTCAAGTAAACATAATAACATTATCTTGATAGATGCTCCAAAAGGCTTTATAAAATTTAATTTCTATCATTTAATAGTATTCTAAGAGTCTCAGGAATAGGACAAGAAAATATGAAACTTATATTGAAAGAAGAAGAAAAAAATTTGTAGTAATTTACAGATTATCTTCTTGAAAATCTAGAAAAAGGTTCTGGAAAACTATTAGCAGTAAAGAATGTTTAATATAACAGCTAGTTACAAAATAGATATACAAACATTCATAAATTTACAGTAGGCAGCATCTTAGAAGATATGTAAATACAAATTTTATTCATATAGCATCAGGAGTATATTTAATTTGGGGAAAATAACCAAATAAAAAATGTGCACTGGTGGACATGAAGAAAGTTCCACACGTATACTAAAACATATAAAAGATTACTTTAATTAACACGGACATATGACACATTCCTCAATTGATAAAAGAACAAAAATTTATAACATTAATGTCATTACAATAAAAATTTAAAAGAAATCTGTCTGAGTATTAAAGAATGGTACTAAAGTTCATAGAGAGAACATGAAGAGAACACCAAATATATTTTGATAAAGAAGATATGGGAATGCTTGTTCTTGTACATATTAAATTACAGTATAAAAACTAACATAATAGGCTTGACCTGTGGTGGTGCAGTGGATAAAGCGTTGACCTGGAAATGCTGAGGTCGCCGGTTCGAAACCCTGGGCTTGTCTGGTCAAGGCACATATGGGAGTTGATGCTTCCAGCTCCTCCCCCCCTTCTCTTTCTCTGTCTCTCCTCTCTCTCTCTCTCTCTCTGTCTCTCCCTCTCCTCTCTAAAATTGAATAAATAAATAAAAAATTTAAAAAAACATAATAAAAACAGAAAAGGAAAGGCAGACAGACATAGGTCAGTGAAAGTAAATCGAAAGTTCAAGATTGAAGTATAGTTGGGGGATTTGGTGTATATGAAAGATATAGAACTTCAAATCAATGGTGCAAGATTATATTAATAGACGAGTGGTAGATAACTAATTAATTAATTGAAAATATATGTCCCACAGCCTACCTTATACCATAGCCCAAGATTGACTCCAGAGGTATTAAGCCATTTAATGCCAAAATTTAAAAACATAATAAGTAAGAGTAGAAAAATAGAGCCAATTCTGTGACTGCTGGGAGGGAGGAGGCCCTTCTAAGCATTAAAAGAGAGACAAACTGTTACGGGAAAGGTGGACAGATATCATGACATTAAATTTCAAATTTTCTTAAAATTTAATATATAAAATTAAAAGCAAGATGCCAATTCTTGGAAAATATTTGGGACATACATAATATCCATAGCAACTTTTATACAAAAAGAAATCAATGATAAATAAACATTAAAAGCAAAATATATGTTTTATAAATCTATTATTAAGAAAAGTATAATCTCATAACAAACAAACATGTGAAATTATGTTTAAATTAACTTGTCATCAAAGAAATGCAAATTAAAATAACCATAGTTTATTTTGCCTATAAAATTGACAAAATTCAAAAAAAAGTTAACATGGAAAAGTTTTATGGTATAGTATATAGTGGAAAGAGTGGTATCTAAACAATATGGATAGTATATGACTTTAATTTTAAGGTACACAAAATTGCAAAATGTTAACAGTGATTACCTCTAGAAAGTAGAATTATGGGACATTTAATTTTCATCTTGGTGTTTATCTGTGGTTTTAACATTTTCTACCATTGATAGATATGACTTTTGTAATCAGAAAAAATACTTAAATTTAATTTATTTTTTTATTGAATTCATTGGAATGACATTGGTTTGCAACACTATACAGGTTTCAAGTGCACAACTCAAGTGAAGAGATTAGTCAAAAAATGTACATACATAACACATTAGACGCAGTCAGCAGTGTGGTGATGCCAGAGGGAGGTGAGGGCTCGGGGGAGGTGGGAAAAGGGGCATGAGGACAGGCGGAGACATTGCTGGGGGAAGAGGGCACAGATGCGGTGGGCAGATGCTGGTTTGTCGAGAAAAAAACCGCTTTAAAAATTAGCATGGCCACAATGTCGATAATGAATATTAAAAGTACACCCCCAAAGCAGAAAGTAAACAAGGCTGGTGTAATCATAAAAACTAGAGACAAACAGAGGCAAAGGCATTGGAGAGTAAAAGGAAATGATGTATTCTATAAATGCTAAGGTCACTAATGGCAGGTGGCAGGGGAAGGGGAGAAAAGGGGGAAGAGTATGGTTCCCAGCCCTTATTTGGGCCACCAGGGGGAGTTTGAAGTATCTATTGGTCCTCTATCAGAAAAGAGGTTGCAATTCAGAAGAAAGTTTTGAGTGAAATCTCTCTCTCCCTTTTTTTCTGTCTCTTTTTCATCTATCTGGAAAGCATTAATACATCGATCACTACTGCAGCCAGGATGGAATCACTCAGGGAGATTTTGCAAAGAAGAGAGCTGATCCCAGAATTTTGAGGAAATCTACATTTAAGGGATGTTGTTGATAGTATGAACAAGTCTGAGAGGGATAAAGAAAGCCAAGAGAATGGAGTCATGGAATCCAAAGGAGGAGAAAATATCCAAGGTCCGACAGGGGGTAAAAACAGGGCAAATATTGAAAGAGGCCACCCTTGACTGCTAAAGACATGGCTCCAGGTTAGAGGTGGTCCATTTCAGGTAAGAGGCTGGGGTCTATAGTGTCAAATGCTGCCCAGAGGTCAGAGAAAGGAAGCCACAGAAGTTTCGCACTAAGAAGGCAGTTGGGATTTGCGTAAGAGCTAGTCAGATGGAAGAGTAGGATGGAGGGTTGTTCTCGGCAGGTTGAACATTGAGGCGGGTGGAAAAGGGGAGCAAGAAAGTGAGATACCTCTTTTGAGTGTCTTGGCTATGAATGGGGTGAAGGCAGATGGTGGAAGCTGCAGGGCCCGATGGGATACTTTTACTTCTATGTTGTACTCAACTTGACCTTGTTTTAATGCTCATGAGAGAAGTAGCCTATAGAGAGGGGTGTTGTTGGTATGACAGAGGAGATATCTGGCTAACTGCTCTCCTAGGGAAAGAACAGGAGTGGAGAAGGTCTGTGCCCAGTTGGAACATGCTTCATCTCAGACATGATGGAAGGAAACTGGGGTATGTGTGCTGGGTAGTGGGTGAAGGGTCCTGCACACAGTCTTCCATGGGGAAGGGAAGGGACGGGAACAGTTGCTTCCCAGAGCACATTCTCCGTGCAGTTGGTGCTTTTTTAGAGGTAAGGGGGTTTTGCAAGTGAGAGAAGCCTCGGGAAAGCCAGGGTCAGCCATTGATATGGCTGTCTGTCAGACCACGACTCCTATGGAAGACAATGGGTTACAATGTTTTGTGTGCCCACCTTCCTGTTGACCAGGGGTGCTCATGTTTCCACACCCCTCTACAGAGTGTGGCAGTGAAGCACGGCAACTTTTAAGGTTTTCCTTCTACCACTCCATATTAGACCTAGGACATCTTTTGACTTCTATTTTCACTGTGAAAAAGGAGCTGAATTAGTTTATTGAATGAGAGAGATGATAGAGTACAATATGAAATTTGAGAAGATGGAAGACACCAATTTCACTCTCTGGGAGAAGAATATTTCAGGCAGAAGGAACGGCAATGGCCAAGGCTCTGAGACGATGATTTGCTGGCTTGTTGGAGGAAGAGTGAGGAGGCCAGGGTGCCCGGAAGACAGAGAGGGAGGTGAAAGGTGAGGGTGCAGAGGGAGCTGGGGGTTGGGTCCTGCAAGAGGAAATTTCAGTGAGCTGGGGGACGAATGCTTACGTAGCAAAGGGGGAGGTAATAAGGAAATGGCAGCTTCAGGTTGTATCTTGCCTTCAATGACTGGTTGATAGATTGGATGTGTGGTCTGAGATGAAGCCAGGATGGTGTCAGGACTTGAGCCTGAGTAGCTAGCTGATCCATGGTGGTGTCCTTACTGAAATGGGAGAAGAAGGTGAATGGAATAGACGAATCTCTAGCAAGACTGATGAAGAAAACATGTGCGATATAATAACTGGAGATACTACAGGTGAAACAAAATGTTAGAAGAGAATTTTTAGCAAAAATAAGTTAATATAACCGTAAACTAAGGTAAGATGGAAGGTGTTTGGAAAAGAATATCAAAATTAATAAAATGTACATTAAAATATGACAAAATCAATAACTAGTTTAAAAACTAAAACAGTTTTCTTATTGCCACACCCTCTAAGTATATGGGTACATATGTACTCATATATATATATATACACACACACATACACACATACATATCTAATAGATATGTAAATAAACACATTTTAAGCCTAGATTATTTTATATATGAATTTTACTGCTTTTAAGAGACAAATAATTTTATATGATTTTTCAAGGAATTGAAAACGAGAGAAAACTGCCCAGTTTATTCATAAGGGTAGATGGAGAACAGCTAGTTGATATTTTCTTCTCACCATCTTAAATGCAAAATTATCTCACCTCTAAAACTCCTGCAAACCTCCACACAGGCCAGCAACATCTACAGCTTTATTGAAGATCTGGGGGTAATGCAGGCTTCCTACAGTGAGGAGCTGGATTTTGTGAGACTTGCAGAAGGAAGGAAGGTGGGTGGGGGGTGTCAGGGCAGGTCTGGGGAGGTGTACGGAGGAAGTGTGGGACGGACACTTCCCTGATACAGTCTTGGCACTAAGGACTACTGAAAACAGGTCTATTCTATATCCAGAGAGCCTGTATAGGGTATGTTTTTGCTGGAGTTTTCTTGTTGAAGATTCCTGATGAGGAGGGTATTATAGTTCTTGCTTCCATCACAGCCCTCCCCTTGCTTTGGTCGGATACCTTTCTCCTGTTTTGCAGACGTGCATGGCCTTGACTCTGTCCACCTTGTCGCAGGGCCTTCCCTTCTCTTTTTGTCTAGATTATTTGCATTCTCCTACAGCCAGCCCGGTGACTGTGGGTGAGTGCCTTGCCCTGGGACAATCCTGTCACCTCTCAACTGAATCCCTGGGACACCAGCTTCTTCCATTCTGGAAAAAAGAGTGGATGTTGGCCTCTTTCCTACCATCTGGGTTTATTAAATAAAGCTGAGTGGCAAATGAGACATTTTGAAGGTCTGGGGAGTGACCTGAGTGGCAAAGGAAGTCTCTCTGCACTTTTAAAAGGTGGATGACCATCTGGCCTGGCGAAGACATTCATTTTACATTTCCACTCGTACAGGACTGAAATCACTTACAATTAAGTTCTGTTTGACTAAAATGGTAGTAGACATTTAGGTAATATTACAGGGCAATAAATGTTTAAGAGCCTTAGGGGTATGAGCTTTCCAAAGGTAGTTCAGACCCAGATGCTAGAAATACTTCGTATGTATATAATACATATATTATATATGTATATATAAAAAAAACCTTCAGATTTTGGCTTTTGCTCACAAAATGGAACAAATTATTTCCCTCTCTTTTTCTGCTCATATTGAATATTTTGAATCGTTGAAGTATTTCCTAGCTGCAGTTTCCATCCCCTCCCCCTTTTCTTCTTTCTTTCTTCTTCTTCTTATTTCCCCTCCCTTTTCTTACTACACTTGGTAGAAGAAGCATGAGGGAAATGTAGTTAAAATTCAAAATGCTTCCCCTTTATCATTACCATGAATCAACACAATAAATGAGCCCCTTCAGAGCACGGTAATAAGAATTTGATAAATCATCAGCCAAAAATTAACTAGATGTCAAAACAATCTTTGGGAAGTGTGATGGATTAGGGGTGATAGCAGCAATTAATCTCCCAGCATGAGTTCACCAGAGAGACACAATGTAAGGAGATGGATGGGGGGATTCAGGCCCTGCAAGGTCAGAGCTCAGCTGAAAAGAGTGGGTGGAGGCTGAAAGAGGGAGGGATGAAAAAAGAGGGGAGAGACAGAGAGAGAGAGAGAGGGAGGGAGGGAGAGAGAATATGAGAATCCTCTGAGTCTGCAATACCCAGGCCTCCAGCAGCTGAGCTAGAGGTCAGTTACACGCCTTTGAAAAGCGTTCTGTCTCCAGCTGCTCTCTGATGAGACAAGCATTTTTCCTCTTGCGCTAATAAATGCCACAAGTCGGCTCATGGGGCTCAACACATGGCCTCCGAGAGTGGGAGGCTGCAGAGGGCTTCGTTTACAGAGAGGGCTAACTCCTTGTAAACAAGGACTAGGAGGGAGGGGTCTGGGAGGAGCCGGCGGGGAGGGAGGCAGTCTGGGAAGAGCCGGAACGGTGACAGGAGCGCCGCCTCCGGAACGCAGAGTTCAGCTCGGGCTGTTGCAGGGCACAGCCCCGGGAATATTGATGGTTCCGGGGAAAGAGGAGGAGAGCCTGGGCAGGCGCCGATCTCATCAATCTCTCTCTTTGTGACGAGACCAAGCTGCCTCTTTTTATTTGCTGTTTCTTTTTCTTTTTTTTTTTTTTTCTGTAGAGTTCACGATTTCTGAGGAAATAGCAGTTTGGGAAGGAAATGTAGAAACCGCCCCGTTTTTACCTTCCAGGCAAGGGTGGAATCCTCAAGTAGGACCCCACTGCCATGTTCTCAGGAGCCTAAACTGGAAATGTAGGCCGAGCGGGTAGGGACTGAGGGGGGGGGGGGGGGGGGTGTGAGTGGCTGTAACACAGGCAGGAAGGAGGAGAAAGAGAGGGACACAGAGCTCTGTTGGCTAGTGGGAAGATCAGGTCTTCTAATGTCATGGGAAATGTCTCAAAATCATGCCCCTACAGGTCTCATTTAGTGGCTGCAGTAATTGGGATGCTTTGGGTCGGGCCATGGGAGCCGCCATTCTTGGCTTCTTTAATTCCCTAAGGAAATAAAATTCTTTCTTATCAAAGATTCTTGTAAAATTCACCTGGCCAGGGCTTTGATGCCGCTCCCCTTAAACTTAGAAGTGCTTCCTGGCTAGCTGTATAGTAATCATAAAAGAATTAATGCCTGACAAGTGTGTATTGCTTTTGTGTTTACAAAGCTCTGTGAGAATCCTGTGTCTCTCCCAAGGGACCCTTGATATATTTTTTTAGGACATACCTTCCTAGGAAGTAATTTCAGAATGCTAGAGGTTAACCACAATCTAGTCTATTCAAAACTCTCTCAATTCTCATGATGGGAAAGTTAGGCCAGAAATGTTCCATAATCCCTCAGGTGTCAGCACACAGATGATAAGGGAAAGAACACCTGTGGCATTCCCCAGCCCCGTTCTCTCACCTTAGCCTCAGAAGGCATTTCTATCCTGAATCCTCTAGCTCTGATATTGGGGGCATGTTTGGGGTTGGGTGTATTGGGTGACCTGGTGCTGGTTCCGATTCAACTCTACCGCAAACACACAACTCTCTAGAGCTGCACGTATTTTAGAGCAAGGACTTAGCGCTCTCTAGCTTCCCGGAGTGAAGGACGGTCACCTAATCTAGTAGTCTTCAGGATCATGAAGAAAACTTGCCATAAAACTAGCCTCTGGGAGTGGAAATGGTTGCCTAGCTACTGCCTCTCTGCTGACCTGAGCTAGTTACTTCCTTAATTTCTGGGTATCTTGGTTTCCTCATTTGTCGAGTGGAATCCTGTGAGAATTAAGAGGTTTACAAGCAATGTCTGCTGTGTCATATTCTGTGTCGGTTAAGGTTCTTCTGGAGTTGGGGGCACTGTCCCTTTTCCATCATGCGCACAAAGTCTTGGTTGGCTCGGTAGGTCACTGAGTGTCCTCTGGCTCTTGGTCCATGACTAAAAGCTGATAGAAGGAAGTCTCCATGACACCAATGAGGGGCCTACAGGTGCTGGCAAAGGCCACCCAGACCACCTGGCCTCCTACACTTTGGTCAGTGCTACACGAACGGCCCGGGTCCCTCGTCCTCTTTTGCACATCGGTCTTGGAACACTGCCCTGTTTTCTCCCCTCCTAGGCTATGGCACCAAGGATGTGGTATCCAACAGTCAAGCAATAGTCTGCTTTTCTGTAGTCCTTTACCCTTTCTCGAGTATGTACTTTCTCATATACTTTTCTTCCCTTCGTGAGAGCTTTGATTAGCCCAGGCCTGTCGTTCTTTTCCTATTAGCCACCCTATGGGGAAGTTTCTGGATTCTTTTGATAAGCCGGACACATGTGCCCAGGCTATTTATTTTTCTTGTCATCATACTGTTTCAAATGCTTGTGAAGGCTAAGTTTAGAAGAGGTAGTTTTTTACAGAGGTCCACTGTTCTCTTTCCAGATCCTAGGTAAGGGCAAGGTAAGAGGGATGCTCTCTCCTCAGTGAGAAAAGAGTGCGAATACCAATAGTTTCTGGAAAGCTGAAGCTGCTCTTTGGGGCTGACAGGCCCAGACAATCCATAACTGTTTTGCTTCACTTTGCTTAACACAGCATGTAGTATTTCAAGAGAGAGTTTGTGCCTTTACTGTAAATACATTTATAAAGACTGACAGACACACACACATCTGCACAAACATATGCCCATAAGTCATACATTCAGACACATATGTACATGGTCACATATACTCACACACTGACTTATCACAGATGCACATGGTCACAGCCCAGAATGACACATACATCCTCACACATATACAAACATAAGAACACACACACACACGGTAACAATGCAGGGAAGAAATACAGCAGAGATTTGCAGCATTCCCCACCTGGCTGGGTCTTGAGAGGGAGGGAGGGGGTAAGCCTCTTGAGATCGGGTACTGGTACTATCCGCAAACCTTTGTCCGCACTCCCTAGGTGCTTACTAACGACCCTTTCACTGACCAGACCAAGAATTGATCCTCAGTAGGCAGGTGTGCAACTTCAGGTCAGAATCAGAATTGTTGAGAAACATGGTGTCACGGGCTGAGAGACACACAGGGGAGAGTGCCCTGTGATGACAGGGGCATGGATAGGAGTGACAGGGCCACACGCCAAGGAACCCCAGAGATTGCCAGCACACCACAGATGCCAAGAAGAGTCAAAGAAGGACTCCCCTACAAGGCTCAGAAGGCTCATGGCCTTGCTGACATCTTGTTTTTGGACTTTTAGCTCCAGAATTGTGAGACAATAAACTTGTTGTTTTAAGCTACCCAGTGTGGTATTTTGTTAAGGTAGCCCTGAGAAACTAATTCACATGCATAATTTTTTTAAAAAAAGGATGCATTTAATATTTTACTCCAATTTTATATTTTGAAAATCAAAACAAAACTCTCTGTTTTGAAAAAAACAAGCATGAACAATAAAGCCCCACGATCTTTCTCGGCTGGTCCACAGAAGACAACCAGCCTCTGCTTGAGTCCTCCCAGTTCCGTCATTTCGGTGGCATCGATGCTGAAGTCCTCACAGCGGCCTCTGAGGTTCGCTTGACCTAGCCTGGTTCTCTCGGACCCCGGGCCCCACTGCTCCCCTCCTTGCTTGCTCCACTCCAGCCACACTGACCTCCTCCTTCCTCCTTCTTTCTCCTGGGGCACCCCAGGCAAGGTCCCGCCTCACTGCCCTGTGCAAATCCTCCCTCTGCCTGGAATGATCCACCTCAGACGACCTTCTTGCCAATTCCTTTGAGTGTTAGCTCAAATGTCACCTTCCTGGTGAACCCTGCAAACCCCAATTTTCAGCCTCCTTCCAATTTTCCTTGCTTTGTTCTTTCTATATTTTTCCATAGACACTTACTATCTTCTGATGTAAGTTATATGCTTAGCTTACTTGCTATTATATACTTAAACTTACTTGCTATGAGAATGTTAGCTCTAAAAGCACAGAGGGGCCCTGGCTGGTTGGCTCAGTGGTAGAGCTTCGGCTTGGTGTGCAGGAGTCCCGGGTTTGATTCCCGGCCAGGGCACACAGGACTAGCGCCCATCTGCTTCTCCACCCCTCACCCTCTCCTTCCTTTCTGTCTCTCTTCCCCTCCCGCAGCCGAGGCTCCATTGGAGCAAAAGATGGCCTGGGCACTGAGGATGGCTCTGTGGCTCTGCCTCAGGTGCTAGAATGGCTCTGGTTGCAACAGAGCAATGCCCCAGATGGGCAGAGCATCGCCCCCTGGTGGGTGTGCTGGGTGGATCCCAGTTGGGCGCATGCGGGAGTCTGTCTGACTGCCTCCCCGTTTCCAACTTCAGAAAAATACAAAAAATAAAAAATAAAAGCACAGAGATTTTTGTTGTGTGTTTCTGTGTTGTTCCCTTCCCAGTGCCTAGAATAGTGTATGACATATACTATGTTCTCAATAAATCCTTCCGAATGAATGGAAACTCACCCTACTATGTATTGAATTTTCATGGATGTTTCTCTCTGGGAAGGATCAGAATCCCTGGGGATTTCGTTTAGGGTTGTCTGAAAGAGTCATCATTTTAAGAACTAAGAAGCACCATTTTAGGCAAACTGTGGAGTTGGGTAAAAGACTGCATGGGCCAGTGGATGGAGCCCAGTTGGGGCTCTGCTGTCTCGTCTAGAAAAGACAGATGAGCTCACGTGCTGCCTACTACTTACTTCATGGGGGCTGTTGGGAGGATGAAGGAGATGAAGCATTTAAAAGTGCTCTGAGATCCTTAAACAAAAGGCATGCTAGGGAAATGGAGTGTTATTACATAAACTGAACCCAGAAGTGCATCAGGAAATAGCTGAACTGGACCACAGCCAGTCTCAGAGCAATTTTTTTTTTTTCCTGAGAAATTTAATAGAACAGCCTACAAAACTATGATGCAATTTTCTTTCACATTTTCTTTCTTATCAGCTGTTCCTACTTTCTAACTTTCAGCACAGGTGCTATCTTCTCTTTTCCAGATTGGGCTGAAAGTGGGGGCTGTGCAGATCACTGGGCCATGAAAGTGCCTGTGGCATTTCTCTTCTTTCCCAGTGCTTCTTACTATAGGGAATAAAATGTGTCACTCAGAACAAATGGCTGCATATTTATGTCAAAAGTATTTTTTTTGGTTCATATTTCAAGTGTTCTTTGTTGAGGAGGGAATATTGAGAGTTAAACTATATTATATTACTTCTTCTCAAGGGCAGTAAAAGGTAACTTGCACAGTAGTTGCTAAGGTCAGAACTACTGAGTACAATCCCTAAATACTATTTCCTTCTTCCTTTGGCTAGTTCTCAGGCTATTTAGTGCCCTCTGCTGTTTGGAGAGAGCCTGCTAAAGCTTCAGTTAAGTGCCTAGCTTCCTTATAGTATATCTCACAAAGACAGTTTTCCCTGCCTTTGGCAGGTTTTAGTGCAAATATGACCTGTCAGCTATCAGTATTGAAAATCCTATTTAGTTGCTGTTAAATGGTTCTGATTGGCCACTCCTCTTGTTTAGAGAAAGCTATTAACAAGGGTTAATTTGCAAAAGTTGATTCTCTGTTTACTGTTCCTGTCTTCAAAGTGTGCCCCACAATGCCTGGCCTTCGGATGGGTAGGACTGAAGAGCAGGGATAACCAGGAAAATGTGTCACAATTTTTAAGGCAGTAACTCCAGATACAGTAATTACTAATTAAGGATAGCTCTACAGATTTCCTTATCCAATTTTGGTTGAGTCCCATAGATAAATCCCATCTTACGTGTTTATTGTTTATACAGGGAGGGGTAATAGTAGCTTTACAGTTGTGAGTACGCGAAACACAGCTTATTTATTTTTCTTCCAAGTGAGAGGAGGGGAGATGAAGAGACAGACTCCCACATACGCCCCACCTGGGATCCACCCAGCAATCCCTATATGGCTGATGCTTTGACCATCTAGGACCATGCTCACAACTGAGCTGTTTTTAGTGCGGAGGTTCCACAAAGACCTTCTCAATGTCTGGGGCTGATACAATCAAACCAATGAAGATATGGCTGTGGGAGAGGAAGAGAGAGAGAGAGAGAGAGAGAAGGGGGAAAGGAGAGGTGGAGAAGCAGATGGTTACTTCTCCTATGTACCCTGACCAGGAATCAAACTGGGGACATCTACACACTGAGCTGACACTCTACCACTGAGCCAACCAGCCAGGGCACAGTTTTTCTTGTATTATTATTTACTAATTATTGTGCTATTTTCCATCTGAACAATTGTAAACTGACTTTTGACCCATCTTTTATTTTAGAGCTTTTCTCCAAATTAACCAAATTTATCAAAACATAGTCATTCCTTGGTGATTATGATTTAAAATGTTTTTCTTTTAACTTGGGAGGTAGCATGTTATAGAAGTGGCTTAGACTTTGGAAGCCAAAGCTGGGTTAAAAATCTGGTGTTTTTTTTTTCTTTATTAGCTCCAGTTTCCATATTTGTAAACATGGAAAATAGCACTTACACCATAAGGTTATTTACAGATTAAATGAAAAAAAAAAGTTAAAAATATTTATATAACAAGAGCTGGCTTATTACAGGCACCAAATAAATATATATTTTTATTTGTCTTTTATATTTGACTCTAATTTCAAGCTCAAAGCATATATTTCTTTCTAGATTTAAAGAAAATATTTCTTAGACATGGATATCTTTTTGGTATGATACTATGCTGGCTTGTTGGTGGGCAAGGGGGAGAGAAGAGAGAAAGGCTAAAGGGAGAGGGCGGGCCACTTGCAATTATTATTATCTTTGTTGTTGCTGACGAAAATACAAAATAGGAGAACATTTAGTTGGTAGATCACTCCAATATGTGTTGGCCTTCCCTAAGAAAGATATATTTGGGCTTAGAGAAGATACATTCATCTAAAGCAAATGAGAAAAGTTATTTATCTGGAGGGAAGTGTTAGAAGGTCCAATATTTATCAAGAGTTGTACGAAATAATTCTGGACCAGCATTTAAGCATAGAAATAAATACTGTCTCCTTAATTCTACTGATGAATCAAACCCTCCAATATTTGTGTTTTTATTTCCTATTGCCCTGAAAATTCAGATATTATTGCTAAGAAAACTAGCCTAAGTTAGAAACACATTTTCTCGCTTTAATCTGAAAGCCGATGAGCTGGGCAGCAGAAGACAATAAGTGGTGTCAAGCATAAAACTAGTCATGCCACCTCTTAAACAGTTTCTGCCTCCTAAAGATGCCTCTGAGCCCTGGCCGGTTGGCTCAGCGGTAGAGCGTCGGCCTAGCGTGCAGAGGACCCAGGTTCGATTCCCAGCCAGAGCACACAGGAGAAGCACCCATTTGCTTCTCCACCCCTCCGCCGCGCCTTCCTCTCTGTCTCTCTCTTCCCCTCCCCCAGCCAAGGCTCCATTGGAGCAAAGATGGCCCTGGCGCTGGGGATGGCTCTGTGGCCTCTGCACCAGGCGCTAGAGTAGCTCTGGTCGCAACATGGCGACCCCCAGGATGGGCAGAGCACCGCCCCCTGGTGGGCAGAGCGTAGCCCCATGGTGGGCGTGCCGGGTGGATCCCGGTCGGGCGCATGCGGGAGACTGTCTGACTGTCTCTCCCTGTTTCCAGCTTCAGAAATATGCAAAAAAAAAAAAAAAAGATGCCTCTGGAAAAAAAGACACACCCCTTTTGGAAGAATCTTGATTACTAAATAAAGTTAACACTTCTTGCTAGTTATCTGAAAAGAACACTGAAAAGTTCTTCCCAGTGGAGTTGTGGAGTTTTCAATGCATGGAGTCTTGTGAACTTCCCCAGCCTGGGTGTTTGGGATGCTTGCTGGTGCCTAGAAGTGGGGTTCTGGACTGGACGATTGCTCTAGCGCCTCTCCAACATTCGAGTGCTTTGATCGTTCAGCATTTGCACCACAGGGATGGAAATCAAATAAGGAAGGGTGGGTGGAAGGAAGTCTTAGAATCATTTGCCTTTGGGTCATAACTTCACACTTACCTCAAGCCTCATAAACCCACTGAAATGGAGGAAACGGCCAGGCCTTGAAGGGGAATTTTATACCAAGCTGGTACTAACGAGTGGCACACAGACAGGAATAAGTTTTTTATTTTTCATTGTTTGTATGTTGAAAGAACTTGTTAATTGTAAACCTGGACTACTGTAATTAAGCCATAGAAAATATCAATACAATTGTTAATGGTCAGGAACTCCTGAGTCCCATTATTATGTACATAAAATTTCTACTGAGGTCGGCCTGATGGTATATACGTAGTATCTCCATTATTGTCTGGTGATACATATAATACACACACACACACAGACACACACATACACACACAATAGATTTGAACTAATTTGGGTTTGAATTACAGGTTTCACAACTGGCAGTGAGATTGGGCACATCATTTATTCACCCAATGTTTACTAAATATGTGCTATGTGCTGTGTCCTCTGGTAGGGATGGGTGTGTGTAGTGGTATATAAATAAATAAAGTGTGTAGTGGGCCATATGTTCTGATAAGAAGCATACGACAGGCAGAAATATGCACAAGCTGTAGGGGCTGAAGGCCATCGAGCAACATTTGAACTGCATTCTTGAAGGGCCAGTAGAAATTAGCAAGGTGGTGTGGGAAGAAAGGGAGGCAGGTATTAGACATAATAAAAAGCATGTGAGTGGCCTGACCTGTGGTGGCGCAGTGGATAAAGCGTCGACCTGGAAATGCTGAGGTCGCCGGTTCAAAACCTGGGCTTGCCTGGTCAAGGCACATATGGGAGTTGATGCTTCCAGCTCCTCCCTCCTTCTCTCTTTCTGTCTCTCCTCTCTCTCTCTCTCTTTCTCTCTCTCTTTCTCTCTGTCTCTCCCTCTCCTCTCTAAAATGAATAAATAAAAAAAAAAAAAAAAAAAAAAAAAAGCATGTGAGTGGTCACAGAGAGCAGGAGGGCCTGCCATAGTCACGAAGCTGCAGCAGCTGCGTCTTGCGGGGCACTGGTAGAGGTGGTAGTGTAGTGATGAGGTGGCACTAGGGAGGCGACAAAGGCTAGTCAGACTGTGAAGGTCCTTGCATAACATTCTGAGGACTTTGATCTCTTCTTATATGGTGAAGACACTGGACACTGGAAGAAGGGGGCTGGTGGCCTCCTATTTTCAGCACAGAGGGACCATTAAAGAGCTGGTGTAGTAACTGACGGGGACAGGAAAGCCCACACATCTGACAGCTGCTGGGAGACTGTTACTTCCCCCAGGAGCGTTAGAGCCTGAGGCTGAGGGGAACATGGCGGCGGCTGTCAGATATGTTTGTGGAATATCTAGGAGCTGATGCTCTCCTCCACAGTGAGAATGAAATGAGGAAAATGAAATGAGGGCCGGCTTGGGGTTCGTCAAGGCTTAAGACATGGTGGAGGAAGAAGTGCAGGTAGAAGAGACAGATGGGAGCAATCAGAGAGGAGGAGGACAGCCTGGAGGGTGTGGTGTCGTGGAAGGCCAGAGAAGAGGCCAGCTGTGTCACATATTTCTGGGAGGTCCAATGGGTAAATTAGTAAAAGACTATTCTATGAGTGTGATGCATATGATTATTTATAAAAATATTCTGTATGTCTAGCTGGTTGGCTCAGTGGTAGAGTGTTGGCCCAACGTGTGGATGTCTTGGGTTCGATTCCCAGTCAGGGTACACAGGTTAAGCGACCATCTGCTTCTTCTTCCTTCCCCCATCCCTTCTCTCTCTCTCTCTCTCTCTCTCTCTTCTCCTCCTACAGCCATGGCTCAGTTGGAGCAAGTTGGCCCTGGGTGCTAAGGATGGCTCCATGGCCTTGCCTCTGGTGCTAGAATAGCTCGGTTATCAAGAAACAGAGCAGTGGCCCCAGATGGGCAGAACATCTCCCAGGTAGAGGGCTTGCTGGTGGATCCCAGTCAGGGTGCATGAGGGAGTCTGTCTCTCTGCCTCCCTGCTTCTCATTAAAAAAAAAAAAAAGGATATATATATCTATATATATATATCTATATATTTCTATCTATATCTATCTATCTATCTATCTATCTATCTATCTATCTATCTATCTATCTATCTATCTAGATATATATATTCTGGAGAAAATAAAGAGAGACTGGGATGGACAACTTAGGTGGCTATCTAGTGGACAGTCTGCCCTGACAGCTATATTCCCACGTGGCTTCACCCACATTCTGTGGATTTGGTGTTAGCGAACAAAGGATCATTGGAAATTGTTGCTTTTCATCTCTATTGTTGCAGAAATTCAACCTTCTCTTCAAGAAGGCACACGTGTTTAAAGGGGTTGCATTCAACCTTCCTATTATAGCCGACTAGAAAGCATCATTAGCAAGAGAAAAAACATCACGTTATTTAGCACTTTGAAATCAAAAAGTAAGCAAAGGGATTATATTTATTTACTCAGTTCAAAAAAAAAAAAAAGGAAAGAAAAGGAAAAGAGAGAGACGCATAGTGATCACAATTTCTCTAAGCAACAACATAAGTGCCATTATAGTGTGTGATTATTTTGACTTGATTTGAAATGTTTATTCAAATAGTTACATGAATGACTAATCAAAAGGATTGTTAAAACTGCCTTTCATATGTGAAACACCTTCACAATAATAACAAGGTTTTGCTGGGAACTTACACAGTATTATGTTTTTAATTGCTTTTGTCAGTCAGAAATATCAGCAGAGCACCACTTGACGCTGTGTGCTGCCTTTGAGCCGGGAGATGGCAGTGCAAAGAATGCCCTGAGAACACTCAGTTGACTTGAAGGCTTGGGGCATGTATGTTCTGATTAATTAGGTTTTCAGGTGAGCTCCTGGTGAACCCTTTATGAACTGTAATGATTTTTGTTTCAACTCCTTTAAAAATTGTGGTCAGACTTTCTGGAAAATGGTGAGCCTTACAGAGGTGTCTAGCTCCCTCTCTCTCTGATTCTAATTGAAATGACCAACATAATCTAAATATAAGGAAAACCGCGTTTCACTGCAAGAAACAGCAGACAAGCCATTTACATGAGAACCACTTGAAATTTCATCGAGATACAACCCAGAAGGGCCGGAGTTGCTGTAGCAAACACGAGCCTTGGAAGTAGATGCCTGGGAGGGATTTCATTTCCAGCTATGCCAACAATCGAGCCCCTGAACCCCACAGTGACTCTGTTCTCATAAATAAAAAGAAGCTGCTGGATCAAATAATCCCAGTAGCTTCTTTAGCTCTAGGTTTCCATGAGACTGCATTGTTTAAAGCACGGGGTATATAAAGTGGTTAACAGTATGAGTTCTAGAGTAGACTACATGGGTTCAAGTCTCAGATCTTCCATGTAGTGGCTATGTCACATTGGTCAAGTTAGTCAAATTCTGAGTCTCAGTTTATTCATCTGTAAAGCGGGCGTAATAATTTCTTCCTTTCTAGATGATTGCAAAGACTCAGTTACATAGTGTACGTCAAGTCCATAGCCAAGTGTCTGGCACATGCTAAACAATAAATAAAATCTATTATTATTATTATTATCATTTTAATTCATGATGCCAAAGAAATATACCACAAATCTATAATTATACTTGCACAGATCTATATTCATAAATGCAATCACTACACATTCTATTGTGAATGAGGTAGAAGATGCATACATATGCATATATATGCATAGATTATATAAGTATAGGTATAGATACACATATGTATGTATTATAAATCACATATAATGTACACACACACCTATATGAAAAATATATTTGCTATGTGATAAGGAGATACTGGAATGATTAGAAACCAAAACTAGATAAGATGAACATGAAATTGTTTTCCATAGTATTTGAATTTTAAATGTTGTATTGATAAGATGGAAAAAGTCAGGACTGGCTTGCATAAAAAGTAAAAAAAAAAAAAAAAAGTTGCTCAGCTAGTTAGTTTAATTGACACAGTAAAAATAAGCAAGCAGGCCCAGGAAGAGCCCTCAGCAACCACCTGGGCCAGTGGAAAACTTGAACTTGACTTTCCATTTCAGGCTCCAGAAACATTTTGGCCATAAGTCTGTCTTTTGAGGCCATCAACAGCAGGGGTCAGAGTCCCTATGTCCCTATGCAGTGACTCCACCACAGTCATTGATTTGTCTTTTACCCTCTGTCTGGCTAGAATCCCAAACTCTGAAGACAGAATCTAATTGGGTCAAATAATTATCAACTGGTATAGCGCACTCTTATTGGCCAGAGTTCTTGAGCCAGAGCACTT
The DNA here is from genome assembly GCF_036850995.1 of Saccopteryx leptura. Taxonomy (NCBI): domain Eukaryota; kingdom Metazoa; phylum Chordata; class Mammalia; order Chiroptera; family Emballonuridae; genus Saccopteryx; species Saccopteryx leptura. The sequence continues at coordinate 28,816,542 of NC_089506.1, read as the reverse complement.
CTTAGGCTGTGGGGTTTCCCGGTTTGCACTTGGTGAGGGTGTTACAATGGGTAGAGTTGTGTTCTGCCGAAAGAGACATCGTAAAGTCCTAATCTCCAGTACTTCAGAATGTGACCTTATTTGGAAATAGGATTTTTACAGAGGTAATCAAGTTAAAATGAGATTGTTAAGTGGGCTTCACTTCAACCTGACTAAATTTGGATGTGGAGGCGGACGCGTAGAGAGAAGGAGAACTGTGGGAAGAACACAGGGAGAATGACTGTGAAAACACAGGCAGAAATTAGAGTTGTGTTTCCAGAGCCCAGGAATGTGTGTGGCTACCAGAAGCTGGAGGAGGCAAGGAAAAAAAAATCCTTCTTCTATGATTTTCAGAGGGAGCATGGCCCTGCCAACACTTTGATTTGGGACTTCCAGCAGCTATAACTGTGAGACAAGAAAATTCTCTTGTTATAAGCCACCCGGTTTGCGGTCTTTTGTTATGGCAGCCCTAGGAAACTACTACAGGTATCCTTCTTTGTCTTTTGTCTGTGGCCGGGGTAGAAGTTCACATGAGCCAAACCACGTCAGCTCCTTAGCAGGGAGCAGCTGTTGGCAACTTTCCAGAGAAGGAGGCTGTGGGTGTTGCTATGAGCTTAGTGCTTCATAGCATAACTAACACAGGCCTTGATTTGATTGATGTTAGGTTTCAACAGGTGTCTGATGAGGTGTTATGCCTGTTACAGCACGATTCCTTTATGTTCAGATGTTCACTCATGTATATGGCTAGATAACATTGGTCCAACAGACTTTGATTTCCTCAACGGCAGGGACTGACCATGTCTTGCTGCTGGCAGGCAGGGTAGTGTAGTGTAGTATAGGAATCCTCCCCTCCATTCTAGCTGTGAGACCTTGATCAAGCAAGGTACTTAACCTCTCTATGCCTCTATTTCTTCATCTATTAAATGGAAATGATGATAATAGTAATTACCTTTTGACCTAAGGATCATGTGATTTATTTTACGCAAGGCACGTAGAAGAATACTGGGGACAAAGAAACACTGCTTCAGTATTAGTTAATTTATTAGTTTCCATAGTTCCCAGAATCTAACATGGGCCATGACATGGCTTATGAGCTTAATGAATATTTCTTGAATGAGACAACAAAATACTAGTGTTTTGAGTGAAATTATTTTGCTTTGTTCAGGTGATGGAGGACATTCCAGAGAGGTATTGGGGGAATTTAATAGGCATAATCTTGATCTGTAGGAGTCATAGTAGAGAACCTAAAATGTAGGCCCTCATGGTCATGGGATCCCCATGTTTTTGTTAAAGGAAAAACTGGACACAGGGGATCAAGACTGAGAGCCTTGTAGTTCTCATACGTCTCTGACTTCTGTCACTGGAATTATAAGAGGCACAGGAGGGGAGACCATTCAGAGAAGACTGTTACACACCTGCTGGGTTGATGAAAGAGCAGCTCAGTCACCACGGCTGATGATTCATTGCCTCCAAATTGATTTGGGAAAGAGATTTTCAACCCAATGCAGTTTGAGACAGAGGGGAAAACAATTAGCATTAACACACTTACAAAAGGAAAAGAAAAATGCCCCACTGCTTTTCAACTAAATGGAGGGTGCTTTGCTTTTCTTTTGCAAGAAAAAAAAAAAAAATCTAAGGGCCTGCCTATTTCCCTGCTAACCAATGTCCAAGCACTTTCCTTCCTCCACTGTTGTCTCCAAGTCACTTCACTGACGTTTAGTCTTTTCTTCAAGAGTCAGGTCATATCTGTTTAAACTTCTGAAGCACTGTCAACATTGTCAGGCCACAGTGACTACCTAATTTCAGCAAAAATGCATATGAGCCATCAACCAAAATGGCTAAATGGAAAGGCTCATTGTAAAGCTAGACGTTCTCCTCTGTTGAAATCCCTGGAGAGTCTTCCTCTTTCTGAGTATTCCACCCACTGGACTGTGTAGACATGAATCTTTACAGCAAGTCTAAGGTTTACAATCTTGCCATTTGGCAACGTGAGCACACACCACTGATTGACAACTCTCCCCTTAAAGGGAATGGGGGCAGGAAAAAAAATGTATTCTTTTGTAAAGGCATTTGTGAGGCTGTGTGTAATTTTAGATCAGAGCCCTGCCTTAACCAGATACATTGTGAGCCTGAGCTCTGCCTTGTTATTTAGATACTTAACGTCGCCAGGAACATCATGCCATGTCACGGGGGCCAGGTACGCCCCTTGTAGGTGTACCCCTTCCCTCCTTGGCCGAAGGAGCAAAGGTTCTCTTCCACTCACGATGACAGGCCACTGGCAGTTTGTAATGTGTCAGTGCTTGGGGTCTTGGCTGTAGATGCCTCGAGAAAGCGGCCCTTTTGGGACTGGGCATGGAAGAGCCTTGTTCACGCCAAGCTGCTACCGTGCCAAGTCTCCTTAGGAAAAGTTCCTTTTCCCTTACCCTCATTTTTTCCCTGGGAGAAGTTTGCCGTTCTAAGTCAAGAGTGCTTCTAACACTTTCAAAAGATTATCACTTTCCTCTTTATTGTCTTTAACATTTTGTTATTGCCTTCAACTCTGCCTCCCTTTTCAGGACTTACCCCTTGCTTTTCATTTTGAAAATAGCCTGGGGCCAATATGGAAAAAAAAAGAGAAAGAAACAACCTGCAAACCAATTTTTAAGCAGTTTTTAACTTACCTAAACTGTCAAGTTATTGCACCTCTTAAATCTCAATAGATCTATTTGCAGAAATTTTTACCGCAATCAGCAATTTCCCTGTTCTCATCTCCCCTCCGTCGCCCCTCTGATGAATCCTTTGCAGAAAGCCTCCTGTGTCCAGGTGGCTGCGGGAGGCCCTCTAATTGGGTGTAATCAGATCCCAGTGGAGGCTTCCAGGGAGGCTGAGATTCTTTTGACAGAAACTTTTGAGAAGTTGAGTCGATATAATGAAGTCCAGAATTTTCCAGACTCCTCTTAATATATCCATCATGTCCAGCCCCATATTGACATGTCGACTCTCTTGTTTCTGATTTAAGCTGTCAGACTCAGTAAAATTGCCCCGACAGCTTTAGCATATGTGGCAGAACACTGACAAGATGTTACTTACACCTAATTAAGGCTGAGAGCATAATAAACAACCCCAGGAGCCTAGCAACCCAATTTCCTCTGGTTTCAAGTTTTCTGGATCTTGACCTCATCACTTTGAAACTCAAAAGAAATTGATACAGGGATTTTGGGAGGGGATGCTGCAAGCTGCCGCACTTTGACTTGAACGTCACAATGGAAGATAGAGGGGGGCAAAGAGGATTTGAGAAAAGAGGTGGGAAGTCACAGAAAGGGTCAGGACACGCATCTGCTAAGAACGGGTGGTTGGACTGGACCGTCTTGAGTTCCCCTCTGCCATTCAGCCATCTCTGTGGATGGGGACCACTCCCGCAGGCCAGGTAGTGTGGATGGGCAGGAAAACAATAGCTGGCAGGAGCGGTCAAGAGAAAATGAAGACTGTGCTTAGCACAGAGACTGAATATAAAATGTGCTAAGCCCAATAGCAAGCACAATTGTTCCAAACAGTCATCATTAAAAGGGCCATGGGCTATATACTCTGGGGAGAAGGACAAAAAGAATCCCCAGTGCTCTACTTGTTTAGAACGCGTTTTGATGGACCCTTCTGTGGGGATGCGGATGGAACCGGTCCATCTTGGCCTGGGCCGGGACGGGTGGTTGCCTTTTCCTGACTCTTTCCTCTCTACCTTTGTCTCCTGATGACAGAGATCTCTTTGGAGCAATTGTGTGCTCTTCCATGGCAGAGCGAGGTGACACAATGTCCCAGGAGGTAGGGAAGTTTGACCCTATCTACCCTGTCCTCTCTCTCAGCCCCCGATCCGAATTCACAAATCCAGTTAAGGGTGAAATTGTGCCATTTCCTCTGTGGAACACAGAGGTTTTATGTGATGACAAGTGAATGGATTTCTTCTCTGCTGAAGTCTCCAATTCTCATATAGTTGCCAGAGGCAAGGAAAAAAAAAATCAGCACTTTGGCAGCAATAAACAGCCTTTTGCCTTCAAAATGCTTTTAGGTTTTTTTTTTTTCTTTTCCTCTTTAAAAAAATTCCTTTTGTGTGTGTTTTATGTAGGCGGGAGAGTGATGTTTAGTTTTCTTTTGCTTGGTAGGAGACGAGGAAAGATTTGAGGTGGACGCACAAATTGTCCGGCCCTCCGCGGATGGACCTGTGGGGCTTCTCTCTTCTGCTTTGCCAGCTCCGGGGTCTCCTGACTCCTCTGGCAGGGCCCTGCTCTTCTCTGGTGGAGGGCTAGCTAGTTGCTAAGTACCTTCATCCTCCAATATCTAAATGACCCAGCCAGGAATCGAGAAGAACTCAATTTCCTGGCCTGACTTTTTTGGACTCTGATCACTCCAGGTGTTGGGACCGCTCAGGAAATCAGAGGCAGAACATGTGTACATGTTTTTAAAAAGCTCACAGCGCGCTGGCTGCGGGCTGACCCAGACGCTTAGGCAGGCTGTTGGCCTGGAGTAGAGTGGGCCCTGGAAAAAAATCATAAAAAGGAAAGGCTAATAATTATTGACGAAACAAAACGAAAAGCTCCAGGGATTTGTGTCATTTGAGAGGAGAGGCTCTTTGGGACTTGACAATAAAGCCAGGTGACATCTCCCTCGCGGGTGCATTTATGGGCTGTTTCAGCATTGAGAAGGGGGTGGGGTGTGAGAGGGAGAGTGTTTAATAAGAGAGGTAGATGTGTTGTTGATTTCATCGTTGAAAGCAATAACTTTTTTTTTCTTTTTAGAAAAATAAGTCCATTAAAAAAAAATAATAAACAGGAGACTTATTTAGTAAGTTTAGCTCAGCAAGAGAATGGCTTTACTTTGACAATGGCCAGGCTCAAAACAGTGTCTCCGGAGGCCATTGGCATTTTCGTTTACGAGAGAACCCTCTATTCTATGGTCTTCCTTCCTCATCTCAAGCTGGGACAGAATTGTACCAGCGCTAGTCTCCTGCTGAAGCTGTCTGGACAGGGCCCACCCTCTGACTTTTCTGACCGGCCCTGTCTCCCACCCTCACTGGAAGGACTGACCAGCGGGGTAGACCTGTTGAATGGGCAGAACTGTAGAGTGTATCTTGTCTAAGGTCACACTCCTTCCCACCGCCATGTAAGAGCTTAGGATACTGAGGCTCAGTGGGGTTACATGAGTTGCCCAAGGTTTGCAACTACTTAATAGCATAATCAAATTCTTTGACCAAAATGTGATGCAATTCTCTTTATTGCTATTCCTCTTTTACCAGCATGTCTCAAAGTGTGCTCTGTGGAATAATATGAATTCTACAGTATGTTAAAAATGTTATGCAAAAGGAGGGGGGCCCGGGGAGGGGGGAACCTTGATGAGAGAAGTTTAGAAAATGCCGGATTAAGCTAAATTGAACAGTTTGTTTATAGAGAGTTCTCTCTCTCTCTGTAATATCTAATGTGTAATATAATGAGTTAACCCTTTCTGGTGCAGCATCTCCAGAGCTGTTACTTCTCTTGAACGCACTTTGGGAAATGCTTCCCAGCATCTACCTGAGCCCTTCGTGGCTCGTTAAACTGGCAAGTTGTTTGCTTTCACTCATCTCGTCCTACAGGAGTTTTTCAGTTGTCAACCCCCAGAACAGACATTGCCTTTTGGAAAGAACAATGGTCTAGGAACTGAGGCCTAGGTCCTCCAATTCCGCCACATCTATCTGCACCGGCCAAAATCGATTGTCAATCTCTCTACACTGTGGTTGCTTCATCGGTAAAAGGTAAAAAGATGGTGTGGACTTCACGATCCACATGTTCTCATTGGCTCCTTTGCTGCTGTGTTTGGATTGTTGTCTTCTGCCCGAGTCTGGGGAAAATAAGAGGAGAGAGGACATTTGCCCAGTTTCCTGTTCAGGAGATGGCTCTCAAGCTCTCTAATCCTAGGAATGTTTTTTATTTTTAACTTATTTTTATTTTTTTGTGACAGAGACAGAGAGAGTCAGAGAGAGAGAGAGAGAGACAGAAAGGGACAGACAGGAAGGGAGAGAGATGAGAAGCATCAATTCTTTGTTGTGGAACCTTAGTTGTTCATTGATTGCTTTCTCATATGTGCCTTGATTGGGGGGGGGGGCTACAGCAGAGCAAGTGACCCCTTGCTTGAGCCAGTGACCTTGGGCTCAAGCTGGCAAGCCTTGCTTAAACCAGATGAGCCTGCGCTCAAGCTGGTGACCTTGGGGTCTCGAACCTGGGTTCTCCGCATCCCAGTCCGACACTCTATCCACTGCACCACTGCCTGGTCAGGCAGGAATGTTTGTTTTTAAAAACTATTCTAAGAAGAAAATCTCTTAAGGAAGAGAATGTCTTATTCTAGATAACCCAGCATTCCAAAAGTCAGAGTTTCAGGTGAAAATAAAAAATATATAACTAGAAAAAGAGTCATCCCCCAAGTGTTTATACTTCAGGGAAAACAAAGGCATTTTGAATTCTGGACCAAAATCCATGTCAGAGTTTAACTTCACCCCTCTCATTCTCTCCACCCTTAATCCTGATCCACAGGCTCAGTCTGCTCTTGGCACTTGGGCTGGTATTCTTGAGGGTGATTGACAAAAAATGGCATCTCAGTCTATTTCGGCAGAAGGTAGGATTGATACCCACAAGTCGGGTTGAAAGCGGTATTATAGAAAACAATCGAATGCCCCGGGCTATGGCAAACTCCCACTGAAACCCCGAGGATCCTCTCTGAGCTGCTAAGATTCCTTCGGCACTTGCCCAAGGCCTCAGGGCTTCCGGGCATCTCAGATCCTGATTTCTCCTCACCAGGTGCCAGCGGTGGTGCAGGAACAACGAGGGAGACTTTGGGGTAGTTTCTTTCCCAAGCTGCATGTTTGATACAGATGTTCCTCAGAAAGAGTGGGTCCTGTAACAATGTCTGGAAAGTTCTGGATTAAAACTTGTCCCCCTTCTGCTTCCTTTTCTGCCTGCTCATGCTCTGAAAGGAAGAAGAGGAAAGCCCTTCCTGTGGGGACAGATGTGGGTTCTCAGGGAAGTTAGCCTTTGCTCGCCTGACTTGGGCCTTGGTCCCTGTGTTTGTCCAGAACTCTCTGGTGTCCCCGCCTTGCTTCTCTCTTCCAGCTGGGCTGTGTGTGCACTCTGGGGCATCAGTGGAAGAGGTGACGGTGGCTGACCCCCCGGCCATTAATCAAGCTGACAGAGCCAGTTCAGAGCCAGGGCTGCAGCTCATTGGCTCTTGGGAGCCGCCTAGTAAAATGACAGGAGGCAGGAGTTCATTTCCTGTCCCTGAGCCCTGGGTGGGATGGAGGGTGGGTGGGAGAGGGCTGGGGCAGGGCTGGGAATGCAATCCCGGCAAAGATGGCGGGCTTTAGGGAAGCTGAACTGGGGGTGCAGGGTGATCTTTTGAACGGCGATGGTTTTGGGGTATTTATAAACTATTCATACAAACAAGTCAGACTAAAATTCATCGCCTTCCATAAAGAATTTATCAATGTGTTCCGTGAAAGGGGCTTTTAAAAATTAATTTATGTTCCAATTACCGTTGGCATGTAATGTTATATTAGTTTCAGGTATACAACATAGTAATTAGGTATTTCTATACCTTACAAAGTGATCACCCTGAAAAGTCTCGTACCCATCTGACACCATACCTGCAGTTCTTACAAGATTATTGACTAGATTCCTGAAATAGAGAAACTGTTTTTCAGCCTGAGGTTACCTGGTGACAGTGCGCTGTCTCCCTCCTCTGTAACCCTGGAATCCGTGTTCCCAAGGGCTTTTTTTTTTTTTTTTCTCATGAAGGAATCTTTGAATCCCAAGGGTGGGAGGCGTGGTCTCTGAGCACTTGCTCCCCAGGTGCTGCCAAATACCCGCCTGGCTTCCAGGAATAATCTGAGTCCAGCCCAGTGTTGAGAAACCCCAAGATCAACACCGCAGGTATTTATCATCAGGGATCCAAACTTCCAGCCCATTAATCATCAGGTCGGATGGAGGAGCTGGGTCCCTCCATTCTCGATGTTCCCATCTTTGGGGAAAACTTTTAACATCCTGCAACTGGTAACAATTTTCTAAAATTAGTTTTTCTGTTTCTTGCTCTCCCCTCGCACAGCCCCCAGTGTTGCCTTCCTGCCCACCAGCCCTGGTTAATAGGTCTTTTGTTCTGCCTGGAGCTCGGGGCCTTGCTAATCAGAGTATGTCATATGGGAGCTATCAAGAGAGTAAGGGTCTGCTCTAGGAAGGAGGAAGGCGAAATCTAACTCAGCTTTCACAGTTCTATGACGGGACAGCATCTGAGGCAGGGCCTATGGACATGGGATACAGGAGCCTGTTGGCTTTCTCTCTCCAGGGCTTACGATGGCTGTCTTCATCACAGCTCCCCATATCCCTCTAATACGGCAGTGCGTGTGGAATTTTCCAGTTTTCCAAAGTCCTTTCTATCTTGAAATGGGCCGTCTTTTCTGAATTTTTGTTGCCTGTGAAACCATGGCCCGGCTGTGGCCTCAGAAGGCAGCTCCGTGGGTTTAAAAGGCTTTCCGGTTCTCACCCTTCTGGTAGGGGCCATGGCTAAAGGAGCCGTCTCCCACTAACCAGATGCAGTTCTGCCGGGAAAGTCATTGAAGCAGGAGACTGTTTATAGGTTTGGGGTAGGGTAAAATCAAATACATTTTCCTAAAAGTACCTTCAAGATCAGTGTCATTACATAATCTCCTAAAGGAAAAAAAAGGTAACTTTCACCCATTTATCTTTATTACCATTGTTGTACCATAGTTCTAAGTGCTGAGATTATGTGAATAGTAAGAATAAGACCCTCAAAGCTCTCTTCACTTTAGTCTATACCCTCATGAGGCGAGTCGGACAATAGCGACACATAGAGAAATAAAAAAAAAAATTTTTTTTATGGTAAAAAGCATTGTCTGAGTATACTGATCTTCGAGTTTTCTCCCAATAAACCATAAAATGAGATTTTAAAACATACTTTATAGCTGACAGAGCCTTTTTACATATATGTCATATTGTCCTCACAACAACCTCACTGGAGGCACAACAAGTATTATTATTACCACTTTACAGATGAAGCCCAGAGCTCAGAGAGTCAGGGACTTGCACAAAACCACAGGGCAATACGCTGGGCACCCAGGACTTCAGTGCCAGATCTTCTTACTCAAATCTAGTGTGACTTCCTCCATACTTTGCCACTTCCCTACATCTCCCAGATTGTGGGGTCCACGCGATCTACTCTGACATTAGTCAGGGACTGCGAGTTAAGGATAAGAAGGAACGTATGTTGGTGGGGGAGGTGACGCAGCCGCTCTGCCAAGAATGAGTTTTTCCTGAGAGCAGGAAAGTTCCTTAAGTGGCCTTTGGCTTAGCAGAGGCTCTGCTTCATCTCTTCTTGACGTTGTCCCTGGGAAGAGGGGAGTTGGGGTGGGTGCCATGGGGAATGTGGGGAAGGTTGTCATTTCGATGTTGCCTGTTATCCATCCACATGGCCCCTGGGGCCCTATTTTCAGACTTGTCCGCTTGCCCAGAAAGGGGCAGGCCCAAGTTGCACAGAAATGAGAAGCACATATACTTGGCCTAACCAGCAGAAATGATGAAGAGATGCATGCTGGTTCAAACCAGAGCCTTCAACACTCAGGAGAAAGGGTGGTGGTGGGGGGGGGGGGGCGGCGGCATTTTTCTGCCTGCTTAAAAGTGAAGACCTCTAATTAGAATCAGAGCTTCAGAGAATATTAGAATTGCAATGAATTTTAAAGATGACAGTCCAACTACTTCTCTTTACAGACAAAGGGCTGTGAGGCAACGTGACTTGGCCAGAGTCACACAGAGATTTAGTTAGCACCGGAGCTGGGTTAGGGATACAGCCCTCCCTCCTGTCCCCCGCCTCAGGCTCTTCCCTCCCTCATCAGGCTGCCTCTCGAGTTGGGCACAAACATCGAAATGTGGTGAAAACCCAGGCAGAGGAGTGGCTTCTGGCGAGAGGCTGGTTTCCCCCCTCACCTGTGACGCTCACATTCAGCCCAGTGAACACCCCCTCGCAGCCACTGGTGGCCCAGGTTCTGTGATCCCTGCAGAGAGACAGTGGTCGGCAGAGTCTGTACAGGGAACGGCGTCGTCGGTTCTGGCATGTGCATCTGAGCAAGAGGTGCCTCGTAGGGAGGACCTCACTCCCTGTTGCAACTATATCAAACCTTTTATAAAAAGTCACTTTGAGGTCACTGTTTCTTTCTTTTCTTTTTTTTTTTTTTGTCCAGTATTTCAATACATTAAATGCAATTACTTCATTGTTGATTTACTTGTCATTACAGGCATGTGTTTGAACATGATTTATTGAGTGAGTTTTGTGCCAGTTGACTTGCAATAGATTGCACAATATTCAAAGGGGCTCATTTGCTTGGCATTACATTAGAGGCATGATGATTGCAACACAAAGCAATGTAAATGAATTCTGAGAGGCTCCATCATTCATGTTGTCATGTACTGAATCCTATTATTATTTATTACCATAATTGTACTGTGTTTCCTGGGGCGATAAATTAGGACTGATGGGCCCCGCTGACAGTCAAGGGCTGGACTCGCTCTATATAATTTAATAGGGATACTGTAGGCTCTGTGTGTTTGGAGGAGATTTTGGTAATGGTAAAAAAAAAAAAAAGAATCTTTTTTTTTTTTTTTTTACAAAAAGTACAGAAACCTTCCAAGTTTTTTTTTTTTCTTTCTCTTTAATGCCTTGGCTGCATTTTAAGGGGCCTTGATAAAAGCTGAACTGTAAGTTCTGTCTTTCAGCACAAGATGGCTAAAGCTCATTGCCTCACACCACAGTCTTTTCCACATCGAATGCTGACAGGTGGTATTAACTCACACAAACAGGGCATTGTCGTGCACAGATAGTGAATCTAGAACTGGTGGAGAATCCAACAGTCAGAACGACGGCAGCCATATTAACTTAACTAATTAACATATTGAGGCTGATGGACCCTGGGTATCTGATCTGACAGGGCACCATTTTCAAAGAAATGGAAGGGTATGTTTTCCTGGAACGGCATAGAAGGAGCAACACAGATCATAGATACAGAATTGCTTTACAAAATGTTAATGTGCTATGCAAATACCAGCATAAGATACTATTAAACTCATACAAAGCAGTGCTGGAAAAGATCATAGCGATGACTCCATTCAACCATCTCACTTACAGAGGAGAAAATGAGATGCAGGGAAGACACAGGCAGCATAAAGAACAGTCATCAGAACTACTTTGCTAAACCCAAATCATATGGTTACTATAATCGACTGGTCTTTTGGTTTGAGTTGTATCCAAGGAGTGCCGAGGAGTAGGATAGAACCAGACATTACCATCAGGGATGGTCAAGGGAAAGGCCCAAGGAACCTTGAACCTCCCCTCAAGCTATCTTTTCTCTAACTAGAAAGGAGTGACTGCGGAAAAGGCTAGGAAGTAGTTATTAGTCAAATGGTGTTAGCCCAGGATCTCTTAGAATGCCCATTTAGTATATATTCGGTCGGATCAATTTTTTTTTTTTCAGAAAATAATCAATCTCTCTTTGACCCCTGGATCAGAGGTCAGAGATTTTACAATAGCATGGAAAGAAACTTTGTGATAGTCTATGCATTGATCTTTGGTTCTGTCTTTATCAACTGTAGTCAGAAACATCCTGTTTGAGAGCTCAGTGTATATAAAAATGAGTATCCTGCTGAATGAAATAGGAAAGAAGTTTAGGGAGTTAGGATGAAATTGAAACCTGGGTGGATTTAGGCTGATATACATACTCTCCTCAGTAGATACCCAATTTTGGTAGTTTTATTTTCTTCTACTCAAGATCTCAAAGGAAAGATTTCAACCCACAAGTCTGAATTCAACTGCATTTATATGTGGCACTCAGTGGTTTTATTCAGATTGGTTCAGGCAGTGCCATAAAACTGATGCATTGCTAGCCTGTCAATCTGATTGGGCTGTTAAAACAAGTGAACTCATCAGACCACTTCTTAAAAATCAGGTCTGATTATCTGTGTGCAATTCACCTGTCCCCTGGGCGACTGGCATGATAATCAAGAGTCAACCCTAATTAAGCTAAGCCAAAAGGCTCAGATAGTTCTGGCCCACATCAACCCCATCCCTACTGATAAGGCACCAAGAAATGTCCCCATGCTTGGTCTCTTACACACACAATCCAAACAGTGGACCCCACTGGGTTGGAAGTGGCAGTGGACCCTTAGCATCTTCATGTCCCACAGGTGACAGTCCTCTGTTTTGCAGAATAGGGGGACAGTCTGCAGCAGCAGTGATCAAGGAAAAGGAAGCAAAAATCTGGTGTGTGTGTGGGGGAGAGGGGGAGTAGCTGCTAGTTGCCTATTACTTTCTCCCCTGAAATGGGGTTCGGGATTGATGGGGACTCCCCCATACAGAGTGGACCCCACAATTTCTTTCCCGATGATCCCAGGGCTTCTGAGAAATCTCAGTCCAAAGAAAAGGTGGATGGATGTAGCTTCACCACACATAGGCTGATCCTCATGATAGAAGTCTTTCATCAACAAAGGAAGGCAGATATACCATTAGCGAAAGGAGTCTTGAACTTGGTATTCAGGTTCTGATTCATGCTTTTAGGAAGACCCTGGCTTGGGGCCTAAGTGGATACAGTGTCTTTCCATTAAAAATTTGCTCTTGCTAGTGTCCTGTCTTTTGCAGATCTGAAGAAATTAACAAAGTACATTTATCTATTTATAGCATGATTGTGGCCATATCAGTCCATTAGAATAAAATGACCACCAACAAAACACGGGCTGGATAACAGCCTTATTTGGATAAAAGGCCCCAAATTATAAAATAGTAATATGGATTATAATTTTGATACTAAAACAGAAACATATCATCCATGATCAATGAGGTTCTATATCTGGGTAGATGCTTATGTGTCCAAAGGCAGAAGTCCTGGCCAGCCTGTGGCCCGGGTCCATGATACTCAGAAGCCCTCCATCTTGTGTTCCGGCCACTGGCAGATTTATGGACTCAGCATTCACAGTCTGAACAACCAGGAAAGGTAACAGAATAAAAGGGAGAGTAGTGACTTTGAGTGAATAGAATACATTTGAGGTAAGAAGGTAAATATGACAACATGGAAGATATTAGGCAAAACCTATACCTATATATTAGTCATTGGTCTGAGCCCAGGATGATGTGGGTTATTCATGCTCTAGACGAGCATCGATTTATACATTTACTTCTTATATATCTTCTTGTAGCCTTTTGGATAGTTTGTGAGGACATCATTGAAAATAATTAAATGTAAACATTTGTTGTGTTCAGAAATATTTGTAGCTCTCATTGCCTTCTTCCTCAATCAAAGAGAGAGAGAGAAAGAGAGAGAGTTGCTCATGCTTACACATATTTTTTTAAAAAGTCAAGCCAATGACAGCACAGCAGGGCTTAAATGGAAATCTGTGGTCTTCCTCTTGGTAGCCCCTACTCCCAAACCGCCCAGGCTCCCCTCCCACTGCACAAGCGGGCTCCTTCTTTTTTTGTATTTCTTTAAGGGATAGTCTCCTAAGGTCCACGTAATGCTTTGATTAGAATGGCCCCTGCCCACAAGACTTACCAGACACTCGGAAACACCTCTTGACAAAGCAGAGGATGACACTTTCCTTTGTTCCTTGGCTATTGCAAAGCAAGTTTTTTGCAATGAATTCATGTGAATTTTGAGGTCCTGAGTGGGAAGGCAATAGCAGTTAAGGGTTCAGAATGTGTTAAGTCAGGAGTCTGGCCTCTGAGTGGACAATGTAGCCAGCAGAGAGCATTTTAAGGCCTTTCCTTTTGGAGGAGAATGCTCTGATGAAACTAGTTGTCCCAAGGGTCGAGTGATTGAGTTGAACGAAAAGAGTTTGAATTTTGCTAAAAACCAAGTTGGTTTAAAATCTTGACTGTCATTTGCTGGCTAGGGGACTTGGCGTAGTCAGGGAGTCTCTGCATGTCCCTTTTATAGTGTGATGATGAATGCAAAACTCCTGTTCTATGGTTGGTATTGTTATTTCTATCAGGAGAAAAGAGGATTTGTAGTTCAAGGAGAGGGTGAGACAACTGGATTCCATGAGTCAGTAGAAGCACAGAAGAGTGTTGACCTATGACATTTTATTGTTCTAGGACAGCTCCATCCAATAGAAGTTTCTGTGATGATGGAAATGTTTTATATCAGCATTGTCCACTATGGAAACCACTAATCACTGATATTTGAATGTGGCTAGTATGACTTGGGAACTGATTTTTTAACTTTATTTGATTTTAATGACTTGAACTTGAGGTAGTCACAGGTGGCTATGTGTCTCATGATTGCTGTATTGGGCATCACAGCTCTAGAGTAGTGGTTCTCAATTCAGGCTGCATATTTGAGTACACTGGGGAGCTTTATAATGTACTGATGACCTGGTCCCATACAACACCATTCAAACATGGGTTTCTGGTGTGGGACCCTGGCATCAGACATTGCAAGAACTCCCTGGGTATTCGTAATGTGAAGCCAGGGTTGAAGACCACTGCTCGAGGGTAGGCAGGGATTTTGTTATGATAGGTGGTGGTGTTGACCATGGCTCTCTTCTTGATGAACAGGAGTGCAGATGGAGACAGGTTTGCTTTGGGGTAGATCTACTTGGATTTTCTCAGTTGAGGATGTCAGTAAGTTTGCTCTTGGAATACATTCTAGATGTGTCCAATGTGGGCCAGCTGATAGGCCATGTTTTTCATAGCCCCGAACATGTACTGGCTGACAGGATTGGAGTGAGTACCTAGGTGGGAAGGGAAAATGGCTTGGAAGAGAAAAAAAGAAAGAAATGTAGACCAGGAGTCATACAAGGAAGAAAGACTTCTTATTCAAGTTCTAAGTAACTCTCCTTCATTTATTTTCCAGGCCCTTCCCCAAGAAAAATTTTCACTTCATACTGGTGGTAGGAGGTCTTCTAGTAGGACATAGGGATGTCCTACCTTCTTGTAGAGAAATGGTATTAATGATAATTTGAAACCCAATTTGACTAAGAGAGAAATGCTTTTTGGGGGAATGGAAGGGCCAGAGGAGGATTTTAATAAAAAACACATTTTATTTTAAAGTAAATGGTCTTATGTTTATTCTACAGAACACCCTCAGGGCACAGAGGAGAGAAGTGTAATAAAATGATAATGAGGGAGCTCAGGACCCTCACAGAGGCAAAGCTCTGTTGCTGTAAGTAGTTACTGCAAGGAAGTTTCCTGCTGCTTCTCTAGTCCTTGTTGGCAGTGCCTGGCACACCTTACCCTATTCCAAGTCAATGCATGTGGAGGCAGCCCCCTCACAAGCTGAGAGAAAAGTGTGCTGAAGGATATGCTCTAGAAATGGAAATGGGGAATGGAAGTGGCTCTTCTCCTCATCACTTTGGTGTAATAAGACTGCTTTCATAGCCCGTCACTCTGCAGGTGTGTACACCTGCTGCGTTCTTGGACTGCTGAGCTGGACAGTGCCTGACCCACAAGGCCTTCCAGGCCGGGTCCAAAGCAGGGTGATGAGCTTCTTGGCCCTTCCCCCAGTCCCTTACCGCAACCTCAACACCTCACCACTCAACTGTACAGAAAAGCCAAGGAAGGGCAAAGCATGGCTCAGAGGTAGAAGATTTCCTTTGAAGACCTAGAAAAGCTTAGAATTCCCCATCTTGGACTTTCTTGTCATGGCTTCTTCTTAAACTTGAGGTTGCTTTACTCTGTTTTTGCCACTTGAGTTCCATGGCTGTATTGAAAAGAAACACAATCCCTAAAAAACAAGGAAAAGTCAATAACTGTTAACTCTTCCCCTAGTCATACTGAACACTAAAGCCCTTGGCACCATTGTCCAGTGTCCTCAGGGTCTTGTTCCTAATGCTCAGTGGAATTTCCTCCATTTGGGACTGTGCTGATGACATGTCTTCAGGACTTAGTATGTCAAAACGTGTTGTGTATAGTATCTCATTTAATTCTCATCACTATTTTATGAACAACTTATCATTATACCCATTTAACAAAAAGGATATGCAGCTTATTCAAATCAGATATCTGGGCATTAAACTCACAATTTGACCCTGTGCTCTTAACCTCTGAACTATTAGCTGAGAAATAGGCTGGAGCTCCCCCAAGTGGTCATTATGTAAAACCCAAAAGTTCCCACATTCATTGTTTTCTGCCTAATTGTCATTTCTCTTTCTTTATGGTTCACAAGTCACCTCTTCTACCTTTTCTTCCCAAATTTTGGCTATTAAAGTAATAATCTTAAATCCCAAGTTTCATCTTCTGTCCATTTTAACCCTTATTTTTTCAAATGTTTACTTTATTGATTTTAGGAAGAGAAAGGGAGAAAGAGCTAAAGAGAGACAGCAATGTTGATCTATTCCTGTATGTGCCCTGATTGGGGATCGAACCAGCAACCTCTGTGCTTCAGTTACTGTTAAATTATTTTCACTGTAATCATTGCAACTTTCAGCTGTCATTTTTCTTAGAGTCTGTCTCCAGGACATCTTTCATCATTGTCACTTTTGCACTTTCACTGCCTCTAAATTGATTCAGTGTCTGATCTTCTTGAACCATTATAATACCTGCCTAAGTAATCTCTTTATTTTCAGATTATCTTTATTATATTACAGTCAACCTTTATGCTGTTGTTTGTATTTTGCTTTCTAAAGCCAACTGTGTTCATGACTCCATTCATTCATTCTATAATTTATTCAATAATTCATTTATTTCTAAAATATATGAGTTGCTACTTTGTGGAAGGCCCTACAGACAGGCAGATAAAATAGGATATCGTGTTGTTTGCAAAGAGTTATTAGCTAATTTCTCTGAGGTACAACTCCAAAATTTCAGTGGCCCAACACAGTAGAGTCAGAGTTCAGGGCAGACGAGGCAGTGGGGAGGGCGTGCTCTGTTTCATACAGAATTAGATGTCTGGTCTTTCCATCTGGTGCTTTCTTCATCTTCTAGAGCTCTGCAGACCTCCCCTTGATCTTCTGCAGTCAGTTGGCAGAAAATGGAACACAAGAAGGAGTGTGTGAGAAAACCTTGAGGCCAGGCCTGCAAGTGGTCCACATCACCCTACCCACATTTGACTGACGGAACTGCACAGCGCCGGAAATGTAGTCTGATGATATGAGCCAAGGAGGAGGAGAAGCAGGGACATAGCTGAGCCCAAACAGTCCCCGACACTGAGAACATACAGGGTTTTGGAACGGCAGTCACCATGACAAAACATAATGTAACCATCAGTGTGACCTCTGTTTCTAGGAATCTGTTTTTTGTTTTGTTTTTATAAATACTTAAATAAAAAAATAAATAAAAATGTAATATAAAGAAATAAAACATCATGTACCCATTTCCCAATGAGTAAGAGAAGGCTTTGAGCTTGACCTTTAAGAAATTCTTCTCTTTAGTCCCAAGAGACCTTGCCCAGTTTAAATCGTCTAAAAATCCCTTGTGTTCTAAACGGAATTGTTTGTTTCTAAAGCACACATTTTGCTTTTATTTTCTCTAGGTCTCTGTAAATTTCTTAAGAGTTTTCTTCTTTTCCATCACCATCTAACAAAGTCCTCCTCTTCCCTCCAGACCCATCTTAAAGGCAACCATGAAGTGTTCCTACTTTCTTCCCCCTCTTTAAAGCATTCACATCTCATCATGTGGCATGTCTTTCATTCCACCTTTTGTTATAATGAGATCTTGTCTCCTTATGAGACCCTGTGCTCTAGAGAAGTGTTGGGTGAAGCTGATGCAGCTCCTTGTATGTCCTGATACTTGGAGCAAATTTTCTTAAACAAAAGTGGGATAGAAGACATATGACTTGTTCAACTGAATCCTTGTTTTTTGCTGCCATATCAAAGCTCCCCAATTGTACCTTAAACTTGGGAAGTGTAAGGCACTCCTAACAAAGTGCTTTGTATGTGATCTTAATATGTGTTTGTTGCTTGGTTTATTGGTTAATTGATAAAGACCAAGCATGGTGTAAAGATAGTGAGAGAAACTCAGATTCTCATCTTGAATCCACCATTGTGGGACCTTAGGCAAGTCACTGTACACATTTAAGATTCAGTTTGATCATTTATAAAATAAGAGTTGAACTAAATGACTTCCACATTACTTTTTAGTTCTAAGAACTAGTTCCACACATTGCCGATTCATCCAGAAATACCAATAGGGCTCTGGGTTGGAAGTAAAATAGTTCAAAGGGAGCCCAGTTTGCTAAGCTAAAGCAAAGAAGTTAGGTAGATAGAGAAATGTATGTTTAGTTAAGTTGAAGCATCAGATCATAAAAGGTAGAGAAAGACTGAAATAAAGAGACCCTGAATAACCCGGGGAGGGAAGCTGTGCTCAGGCGGAATGCTGAGCCCGTGTAGCCTGAGGAAACAGAAAACCCTGGTTCCCCATATGGGTGGGACGGGAGGGGGCTGCCATCCCTGGGTGATCCTACTAATAATTGGCATTGAATGAATAGATCCAAGAACAACAGACATCCTGCAATGCACTAGACAACCCCACACATCAAGAAGGTATTCTATTTTACATGTAATTTTCAAACATCCCACTGGACATATAGTTGTTGAAAGATCTATTTAGAATTAGCTGAGCCTAAATCGATATGATGCATTAACATCAGAACACTTCTTTGCACTGTTTTAAATTTTGCTGAGAGTTTTTCAGTAAAACACGAATTCTGTAAATTGACAGAAAACAGTATTTTATTTTATTTGAAACTTTACCAAAAGTTGTTCATCATTTTAGAAAATACACTGTAGGCCAATGCCACTGTGTTGTCTGGATCACGATAAAATACAGCAGTGTCTGTCCACATCTGTGGTTGGTACATTCCTGGTGACTGATGGAGGAAAGCAACGTCTACATACTGCCTGCTGTCTTCCAGGGTGGGCGCGCTAGGCTATTTCCACATCGAAACCCTCTCCTAGTGTTTTTCCTTCCCACTATTACAAGGAGGGTGTTACCTGATTTTTAATATGTGCATAGGTAGGTAGTATTATTTATGAATTTTACTTCAGGTTAATAAAGTGGCTTAAAATCCTTAATGTAAAAGGGACATTGGATGTAATGGGACTAAGAACCACTGATGTAAAGAATGGAGGGATTCAGGAAAGGCTGGCTATAGGAGATTTCATGGGACCCATATGTATTCATCTTGGGACAAAGTTAGTTTTTGATTCTGTTATGTGACTTGCAAAAGTGTAACTGCTATAGAGTTCATATGTTTCTGATATCCTCACATACATTAAAACAATAGCAAAACACCTTTCTTCTAGTCATTTATATTTGCTTATTGTTTTATGGTTCACTGAACATTTGCAGGTATCATACTTCATTTGCTTCTCAAAAGCATCCCATGAGATAGGAACTGGTCATTGTTATTGACATAAATAGAAATTAAATGACTGTTTTAGATCACACTGTAGTACATGATGATGTTGAAACCTCTCCATCATACGCACCTGATGTGTCACTCACACTGGGAAAGGGGCAGTTTATTGGTATAGAATGCCCAAACATGGATCTAGCATTGACTCTGAGCTTTCTCGGAGTTCATGCCTTGTAGAATTCTGGGACAATAAAATAATGTATGTAAACTGTGAAGGACATAGCTTGGCCTAGGAAAGGTCTCTTTACTGTTGTATTCCTTTCCAAACCCCATGGCTTACTGCTTATACTCCTGGAAGCAGAAAAGCCCGGGTGTTCTAGATTGCCATGGAGAGCTGGTAGCATCTTGCAGGACAGCTCATACAGAGATCATCTTGTTTTGTCAGTGGTCAGGACATATCACCTCCTCTGTTAAAGCCACCGTGGACTCCTCCTCTCAAAACGAATAGGCCTGAGTGCTTGCCGAGAGCACGTTTAGGGACGTGTTTGGATCGGTAACTAAGTCTCTACTCAACAGCATTGGTGGAAAGCTTGGCAAACAGGAAGATGTCCAACCCAGCCCTGAAAGCCTCAGGGGAGGCGGTGAGGCCCCACTACATGGCTCTGAATTTCCTCTCACCTTCATCTCCCAAGCAGGGACTCAACCTGAATAAACAGACAAGGAGGAAAATAGGAAGCAATAAAATAGCCCAGTGGAAAGTAAACACACAGCAAAGGGACAGGCCTCCTCTCTGGCTCTTAGGCTCTGTGTGAGGCTGAGGAAATCAGACTCTACGAGGAGAGGCCGCTGTTGGGGTTTGGTCTGCCTCTGCCTCTGCCCATCTCCCCTAGGCACAGGCTGACACCTGCACAGTGCGCATGCGCACATAGCCCTGCTCTCCGCCCCCTGTCCTTCTCGTGTAACAGGCTGACTCAGACGATGTTCCCTAAGACAACAATACATTTGTTCTAGATTAAACTATCATAGAATACTATTCATCAGCATTTTTCTATATTGTCCATCTCCCTCTTAGGTAAGCTTTTTCAACAATGCTATTGCACGTGGCGCTGGTTATCAATCCAGGCGTGCCCCTACGTGAATCACCGTCATAGATGAAGAGCTCTGGACGGGGGTTCTGGAGGCTTGGATGGTTGTGGTAGCTCTGCCTCTGCCACATTTAAAATCAGATCACTCCTCTCAGCTTCATTTTCCTTGTTTGTAAAATGACAGAGTGGAGATAGATGATATCTAGGAAACAAGACGCCAGG
Organism: Saccopteryx leptura; assembly: GCF_036850995.1. Lineage (NCBI taxonomy): Eukaryota > Metazoa > Chordata > Mammalia > Chiroptera > Emballonuridae > Saccopteryx > Saccopteryx leptura. Next base: position 28,795,878 of record NC_089506.1, on the reverse strand, counting down.
TATCCTAGTCTGAGGCCACAAACAAGCAGGAGCCCTTCAGCTGCTTTCAGATATACGGACTTTTCTCTAATGAAAGTGGACATAATATATACTTGAGGGAACACGCCTCAGTCTAAGACATAGACTGTCTCTGGGCAGCCAATTAAGTCTCTCAGATGTCCTAAAAGGCATCCGTCTGCAATGTGCAGAGTTAACCTTTAATTAGTTTTTAAAAAAACAGTTGTAGACTCTTCTACCACTGATTTAAAAAGGATGATGCACAATTGGTCCTACATATAACAAAATATACATTCTGTAACATCCATTTGCTATTGCTTTGCCAAATCTGTGTCATTCAGGGAAAGGCTGTTTTAGGAAGAACCAAATTACTTCATGTTCACACCCATTTTTTTTTTCTCTAAACATGACAATTATTTCAACATTACTTGGTACATGAAGTTTGTTCAACAAGACCTATGGGCTAACAGGATCTGTAACCTCATGAAATCTCTGGAAGCCTCAGACCATCTCTGCTCTGGCATAGGAGCTGGGAGCTAAGGCTATTTGGCTGAATTCTTCCACAAAGTTGACCAGAAAGCTGTAATCAAGGCCCTTGTCCTCTCCAGTGGGTAAGTGTTAACACATGCAGGCTCGTGGCTTTGAACCAGGGTACTTCCATTGCCCCATCCTTAACATATGAAACTTGTCTTTCCATCATAAAGCTCTTTCCTATAACCTCTCTTGGGCACGAATACAGTTTGACCTGCAGTTTGGAGCATTAGGATTTCTTGGTGGGGTTTGAGAAGGAGAAGATATGTTTTCAGAACCTTCTGTCAATGAACAGGCAGGTTCTCTGCAGACAATGAGGCCCCTGTGCTGGAAGAGAGTGCCTGCTTGGGCAGGTCCCGGGAGCTGGATTTAGGAGGTGTGCAGGACTGTATCTGCCAGGACCACAGAACCATTGTGATGCCAAGTGTGTGCCAAACAAATCCAGGATTAAGAGAGAGATTTAAGCACCTGGGTTGTAGACTTTCTCTGTGGGAGCACAGCTGGGTTTCTATTTCTCTCCCTGTTTTAAGGTATATATCCTTCGGTAGCTTGATGGTATTTTCAATGTAGCTTTATTTTATTTTTAAATTATTTATTTATTTTAGAGAAGAGAAACACACAGAGAAAGAGAGAGAGAGAGAGAGAGAGAGAGAGAGAGAGAGAGAGGAGAGGGGGAGGAGCAGGAAGCATCAACTCCCATATGTGCCTTGACCAGGCAAGCCCAGGGTTTTGAATCGGCGACCTCAGCCTTCCAGGTCGATGCTTGATCCACTGAGCCACCACAGGTCAGGCTTCAAGGTAACTTTAACCTACACAGGCTTTCCAAAGGTAGGTTATTTATTTATTTATGTATGTATTTATGTATTTATTTACTTACTATACTCTCCATCTTTACGAACCCATAGAGGTTCTGAACATAAGACCCCAATGAGTTAAGTTTGAACACTTCGCTCTGAGACTGAGGTCACACTGACACCTTCATGGCCTTAACAGTGCAACTCTTGCCAACTTTATCACTTTAAAATGAATGCTGGTATCATCCACACAGCATCGGGTAGTCTTCTGAAGTGCGGTATGATATTCAGAACAGTCTGAAAAGTCTATGCACTATTTCTAAACTACTAATACAAGCCTCCCAAAAAAGGTTTGGAATGTGGGTAAGCCACCATCACTCCTTTTGGTTTCAGAAACATACCATTATTATTATTATTATTATTATTATTGTGATTTAAGGATTAGGAAGCATGACCACTGTGAGCCAAATGTCATAATGTTCTCCTTTATGTCCTCTTCCCCATTTACCATGACAGTTTAAATTACTGAAATTCATATATTTTAAAAATTACATTTCTAAAAATGTAACTTTTGCCTATCTGGCTCTTTTTTCTAAGCAACTTGAATGAAGGGATTCTATCATTTTAGTTTTTTTTTTTTTTAATCTGTTTAGAAAGGGCCTGGCACAAGGAATTTTTTTTAAACAAATATTTATCAATGAATGAATGGACTTTATATGTACTCTCATTTTAGACATGGCGCCAAAGAAATATATACTCTTAGTCAAATTAATTCATATCTATAAGCTCCTAATTCCATGTTTCAAAAATAAGAGGGTTTTCCTAAAATGATTTTTGAAGTTTCCTTTAGCACTAATATTGTAAGGTAATTTTTCTTATTTTGCGATGCCTGGAGTTGGGTTTGCCAAGTCTGATTACTGTGCAAGGGAAACAGCGAAGCTGAAGTCACAGGTTTGTCTCAAGAAATATTTAGAATAAGTTAAGTTCATGGTATTTCTAAGGCCCAGTAGGAATTATAACATCTTTCTTTGTGTGTGGGGGAATACAACTTTTATAGCTAATTTGTGCATTAATAATTCCATACTTAGAGTTTAAACTGGAGAAAAGAAAGTAAAAATAGTGGCAGTGCTCCCTAAATATTCTCTCTACCTCATTTTTTTTTTTTTTTTTTTTTTTTTGGTGCCCTGACCAGGAAGCAAACCGACAACATTGGCATGTCAGGATAACGCTCCCACCAATGGGGCTACCTGGCCAGGGCTCTGTTAAATATTAAAAGAAACCAATCTTTTAGTCTTCTTGTTGCAGAAAAGTTTTCAGAAGATATCTTGGGCCTTCAGCTGCCTCCTGGTGCTGGCCATAGGGACCATTTTCAATTTATACAATTGTCTCTAATTTCCTCTTTTGTTCTCCATTTCAAGACCCCCTTACTCTTATGAAGCATCAAAAAAAATATATCAGCAAATCCTCTGGTTTTGATTGGACATAATAATTAGATTACTGTGACTTTTGCATAACCAGAGGAGTCCAGAGAAGTTAAGTGTAGCTAGCCCTTCCTTTACGTAAGAAAGGGCTTCAATCATTTCTTTTCTAAAATTGCATTTTCCTCTTGCTTGACATATGGATATATACCCTTTTGTACTGCATTTTACTGTCTCCACAATGACTTTGTTTCTGTCATCAGAAGTGGCTCTGGTCACACCTGAGCACCAGCTCCCATCCATGCTGCTCTGAGCACTTGGGTAAGTCATCTGAGCATTAGCTTGTCTCCCCAAACTTGACTGGACAGCAGTGTCACATGAGGAACTTAAACATGCATTCTCTTGGATATCATCTCAAACTTAATAAGGATTTAGGGAGGGGACATAAATTGAGTTCAGAGCCCATGATTCTGAAACTTGAAGTCTTCACATGTTATGCTTAGATAGTTGGTCTCAGGACTGGCCATTAGGAGCTGTTGCATTAAACACAGTCCCTCTCTATTCAGTCCAATTTTTTCTATCCCTTCTCCATCTGTATCTTACTTTCTCTCTCTTCCTTTTTCCTTTCTTTTCCTTTTTTTGTATCAAACATTAAGTTCTGAATATGTGCCTGGGACTTGGCTTTGTACCTTCATTGCCTTGACTCTTGGGTTAGAGTCACCCTACCTTAGTCCTCCTTTGCTTCTACCTGCTCCCTAGACACCCCAAATTGCAAAGAAATAATCCAGTCTTCAAAGGTATCTATCAAGCCTTTCAAAAGCCATCATCTCCCCTTTTGGATTCAAATGTTTGAGAAGTGATTGAGGAGTCTTCCCGAAGTTACTATGATGTTGCCTTGGAAATATTAAGATATTAATCCTGTCTCATTTGGTGGTGACCATTGTCATCAGCAGCGGAGCTGCTCTTCACTTTTATCTTCCTTTAGAAACACAGCTGAGAATGTCTTAATGGTCCAAGGAGGCTGAATGCAACATTTATAATAATTTCTAGATAAGAGACAATGGGGAAGATCCATCTCTTAGGAAACTAGCTTGGCACTTCCAGGGACAGTCTCTAAGCCCAAGAAGATGCTCTACTCAACTTCTCGCTCATTTTCTTTCTTTCTTTATTTTAATTTTTTAAAATTTTAATGTAATGAAAACCAGACCATTTAAGAATTATTCTAACCCCAGTTTCAAGCCCCATTCTTTTCTCCAGTCATTCACGTGTTTAGACTTTTTATTCCTTCATTAACACAGGGAAAATGCAGACCATTATGACAGTTAGCAGACATAATTTTAGACAAATACAACTTCTTATCAAATAAGCCTGCAATAAGTATTTGATGAACAGGGCTCTTCAATATAACTTCCAACACTAATTTAATGAGAAGTATCAAATGAATTTTTTTTTTATTCTGATATCTCCCATGAGACAAATGATACGTTGCAGGCCTATTTTTAACAAATGAATTATTGACTTAAACTGGCACAATTAATCATAATATAATGGGATCAGGGGATGTTAGGGGCTCATTCATCATAGCCAATGATGAGTACTGACTCTTCCAAGAAATGAAACTCTTTAATCACTCCTAGATTAACAGTTACATGCTTTCAAATTTCAATCATAGGAAACTGGCAACCTAGAATGAGAAGGAGCCAGTGCTGAGGAGAAAATGAAAGGGGGGAAGCATGCAGAATTTGTTGTCTGCAGTCAGAAATCCAACCCTTGCAAGTACATTTCAGTGGAGATAGAAAAATGATTGATTTGGAATGTGGTTTTGGTAATGGGCTGAGAACTGGGATGGCAATTAAATTTCTTGAGATCTGGGCTTAACTCATTAAAAATCTGTGTGACTCCTGACAAGGTGCTTAACTTCTCTGAACTTCATCTTCTTTGTCTGCAAGATAGATGTACAATCTTTCCAAGTAAATTCTCGTGAAGGTCAGATGAAATACCCTCTGTCCTCAGGTGCTGGAAAATTGAAAAGCAGAGCTCCTTTTCATCATGTGAAAAGCACCCCTACAGGCTGTAGGGGTTGTTTGTTTCCCATCTCCAGGACTCATACTTATTAGACACATTTGCACTAATTGAAAAAGATATATGCAATAAAATGTGAATGCCAAATAAGAAACTCAGAAGGAGAAGGAATATCCACTAATTCAATAGCCCTGCTGTTACAGAGAGATGAGTACGACGTGACTCTTGTTCCCTAGGAGTTTAAAACTATATCATGCAGACAGACAAGAAAGTCACATCATTTGGACATATGAAAAAGTAAAAAGACTGGGTGATGACTTTTTTTTCCATTAAAGTAGGCAGACAGAAAAAGAATCAAATAGTATTGAAAGGCTACCTGCTCCTTTCCCTATATGGTGACTATACTGGCCAGTTTGCCCTAGTCAGTCTAGGGTTATGCTTATTTTCTCAGCAAAATTATTATATACTAGCATCTGCTTTGTTTTCAAAAGTGTCTTGGTTTGGGAAATATACTTTTGGCCACCCTAATTTTTTTTTTTTTTTTTTTTTTCATTTCTGAAGCTGGAAACGGGGAGAGACAGTCAGACAGACTCCCGCATGCGCCCGACCGGGATCCACCCGGCACGCCCACCAGGGGGCGACGCTCTGCCCATCCTGGGCGTCGCCATATTGCGACCAGAGCCACTCCAGCGCCTGAGGCAGAGGCCAAGGAGCCATCCCCAGCGCCCGGGCCATCCCTGCTCCAATGGAGCCTTGGCTGCGGGAGGGGAAGAGAGAGACAGAGAGGAAAGCGCGGCGGAGGGGTGGAGAAGCAAATGGGCGCTTCTCCTGTGTGCCCTGGCTGGGAATCGAACCCCGGGTCCTCCGCACGCTAGGCCAACGCTCTACCGCTGAGCCAACCGGCCAGGGCCGGCCACCCTAATTTTAATAATTTTTTTCTTCCTCTTTTTCCTCCTTCTCCACCCTCCTCTTCTCCTTCTACTTTTCCTTCTCCTCCTCCTCCCCCTCCCCCTCCTCCTCCTCCTTCTTCTTCTTCTCCTTCTTCTTCTTCCTCTCCTCCTCCTCCTCCTCCTCCTTCTTCTCCTCCTCCTCCTCCTTCTTCTTCTTCTTCTTCTTCTTCTTCTTCTTCTCCTCCTCCTCCTCCTCCTCCTCCTTCTTCTTCTCCTTCTTCTTCTCCTCCTCCTCCTCCTTCTCCTTCTCTTCCTCCTCCTCCTCCTCCTCCTCCTCCTCCTCCTCCTCCTCCTCCTCCTCCTCCTCCTCCTCCTTCTTCTTCTTCTTCTTCTTCTTCTTCTTCTTCTTCTTCTTCTTCTTCTTCCTTCTTCCTTCTTCTTTTTGTTGTCAAGTATCTAAATGCTATGATCATATCTTTATCTTCTTTAATTTATTATTGTTGTATGTAGTCACCGACTCCATACCATTGTAGATGGTGGCATAGCTCACCTTTCCACTGCTTTTCTTCACCTTCTCTCAATATAGTTAAGATTATAAGTTGTTGTTTTTCTGTCCCATCTGCAACTTCATGCATCTTACTTAAGCTGCCATATCATATTCTGCAATGGATAGTTCTCTCAACTCCCATTTTTATGATAATATTAACCCATTCCTACACCTTCTCCTACCTCTTAACTGATGTCTGGTATACCTTTACATTTCCATGATTAAAGTTTCCTTTTCACTTGATATTTTGCGTCTTCCCTGTGCATTTGCTGCTTTTTGTCCTTGATTGCTTTATCTCAACATGTCTTTATGAGAAACTCTTTCTCATTCTTCAAGATTCAGCTAAAATGCCTGTCCCTTTGTGATGTTTTCATTCAGTATTTCAGCAAAGCTATTTTTTTCAGCCTTGTGTTTCCACAGATTACAATAGATACCACTCTACTACAATTCCTGCTTTGTATTGTACATGCCTTCTACTGAATCTGAAATCCTTAGGGGAACATTTCAGTGTACCCCAGACCAAGCACAGTTCTAGGAAAATAATTCCTGTTAAATAAATATTTTTGGTTTATATGTTTGTCTACATAAATGACAATATGTTTGTCTACCTGGTTGATTCAAAATGGCATTTGGCTTAAGGCTTCTTAGGTAGCTCCTTACTAAAATAAGGGGATTTTTAAAAAAAAACTTATACCACTCTCAAACTTTGATACTGATAGATAACCAGTGGCAAATGCTTATTATAAGAGGGCTGGTGATGCACAGATGCTTTAGAAATGAAGATTTGAGCCCAGGCAAAGATCCATGACTAGCTGAGGAAAAGAGACTATGGAATAAAAAGAGAAAGAAAATATAAACATTAGCAATGAGGACATACCAGTTATACAAAAGAAGTTAATTTCTTTCTTACTTCCTTACTTAGATAATTTCTTCCTTATGTCCTTCATATAGAGGGTGGGGGCAAAAATAGGGTTCTAGTTGTTCATATGGAAAATAATATAATAATTAATAAATAAAAATATAAGTATGAACTCTTATACTCAACAACTATAAAACTAATCTCTCCCTATTCTATACATGGATGAAATGACATGAGACTTTTGTATCTTCTTTTGGGAAGAGGAATTTCTTTAGGTAGTATGGGGAGTATATTTGTATCATCTTAGATAGACAATTTTTCTATTGTCTTTACTTATAAGTTAAATATAGTTAAAAGGTACATATACAAAATACCATATTGACAAGAGTTGGACTGTACTAAATTAAAAAAAAATTCTTTTGTCATCAACTTGGTTGACAATTTCTAGAACCTCCTTCCACGTTAAATGGTCAAAGGAGGTACTTGCATGAGATTTCAGACGCAGAAGGTTATGGCAGTTGCGTTATGATAACAGACTCAGGGAACAAGAGAATTCCAGCCCATCTCTGGATTCTTCAACTCCATGTCCAACATTATTTACAACTACTACTTCCATGTCCAACTTCTTCTCAAGTGGCCCATAGCTAGACATTTAGTTGTGACCAATAGAGTTCTTCCATAGATTTATCCCCTCTGTAGCTTAAATGTAATGGCTAGATGAACTAGGCTTCTCAACAGAAGTCTACTACTGACTTCTGTGACCCTCCAAATCCCATTTCAAAATGCCTTCTTCAGCTCCTCCCATAGTTGTATAATGTGTAATTGCAAAAATAAATCTCTTATCTTATAACTCCTAGCTGTTCTGTTTCTCTGACTGAAAGCTGAGTGACAGTTATCATTGAAATAGACAAAAGAATAAGGTAGAAATTGACAGGATTCTGATGGTAGTGGAAAATGGTAACACATACCTCTACATCTTCTATAAATCAAATAGAAAAAAAAGAACAAGTTTTGCAAGTCCTGAATAATATGATTAATAAGGCTATATTTGTAAATGTGTATATATTGATTTTCATATCCTGCAGAGAATATCTTTTATTTTCATCATCAATAAAACATTTATGAAATATTGATCTACATTATATCCCAAAGAAAAACTTAAAATAATTATAAAAAGCAGGAACTTGGATCAATGAATAAGCCTTGAGTATTTGTAACAGATATCACAGATGATGGTACCTTGCTGGGCTATAAAAGACAGGAATCAGATATGATTCAATAAACATGAGCTTATTACAATGACCTAGGTACTCTACTAAGTCCTAAGGGCTTGTGATGATGAATAGACATGACCCCTACTTGTAGGTGTTTACAACCTCACAAGGGGGTGGGGCGGGCATTCTAACCAGGTTATGAGCAGGGGCAGAGGCTTGGAATTGTAACTGAGCACCATGTGTCCCAAGTATCATGCTGGGAAATGAGGGTGACTTGTGACAGGAAGTGATTGAAATAAAATTGTTTGTATATGAAGAAATCAGATAGTGAGAAACCTAAAAGCATTTCAATTTTATCTCATTAAAAGCAGGAGTCACTGGTGGTTTGAGATGTTTTAGGACGATTAGCTTGGGGGGTCTGTGAGGGAGACTGGGGAGAGTGGTGGAGCAGCTAAGGGGACACGGGGACATGAGGTCCCACAGGGAGATTAGCTGGGGGGTCTGTGAGAGAGACTGGGGAGGGGAGGGTGGGGGAGCGGGGCTAAGGGGACACTGGGACATGAGGTCCCACAGGAGGATTAGCTGGGGGGTCTGTGAGGGAGACTGGGGAGGGGAGGGTGGGGGAGCGGGGCTAAGGGGACACTGGGACATGAAGTCCCACAGGGAGAGTAGCTGGGGGGTCTGTGAGGGAGACTGGGGAGGGGAGGGTGGTGGAGCGGGGCTAAGGGGACACTAGGACATGAGGTCCCACAGGAGGATTAGCTGGGGGGTCTGTGAGGGAGACTGGGGAGGGGAGGGTGGTGGAGCAGCTAAGGGGACACTGGGACATGAGGTCCCACAGGAGGATTAGCTGGGGGGTCTGTGAGGGAGACTGGGGAGGGGAGGGGTGGTGGAGCGGGGCTAAGGGGACACTGGGACATGAGGTCCCACAGGGAGAGTAGCTGGGGGGTCTGTGAGGGAGACTGGGAAGGGTGGGGGAGTGGGGCTAAAGGGACACTGGGACATGAGGTCCCACAGGGAGAGTAGCTGGGGGGTCTGTGAGAGAGACTGGGGAGGGTGGGGGAGTGGGGCTAAAGGGACACTGGGACATGAGGTCCCACAGGAGGATTAGCTGGGGGGTCTGTGAGGGAGACTGGGGAGGGTGGTGGAGCAGCTAAGGGGACACTGGGACATGAGGTCCCACAGGAGGATTAGCTGGGGGGTCTGTGAGGGAGACTGGGGAGGGTGGGGGAGTGGGGCTAAGGGGACACTGGGACATGAGGTCCCACAGGAGGATTAGCTGGGGGGTCTGTGAGGGAGACTGGGGAGGGTGGGGGAGCAGCTAAGGGGACACTGGGACACGAGGTCCCACAGGGAGATTAGCTGGGGGGTCTGTGAGAGAGACTGGGGAGGGGAGGGTGGGGGAGCGGGGCTAAGGGGACACTGGGACATGAGGTCCCACAGGAGGATTAGCTGGGGGGTCTGTGAGGGAGACTGGGGAGGGGAGGGTGGTGGAGCGGGGCTAAGGGGACACTGGGACATGAGGTCCCACAGGGAGAGTAGCTGGGGGGTCTGTGAGAGAGACTGGGGAGGGGAGGGTGGTGGAGCGGGGCTAAGGGGACACTGGGACATGAGGTCCCACAGGGAGAGTAGCTGGGGGGTCTGTGAGGGAGACTGGGGAGGGTGGTGGAGCAGCTAAGGGGACACTGGGACATGAGGTCCCACAGGAGGATTAGCTGGGGGGTCTGTGAGAGAGACTGGGGAGGGTGGTGGAGCAGCTAAGGGGACACTGGGACATGAGGTCCCACAGGAGGATTAGCTGGGGGGTCTGTGAGGGAGACTGGGGGGGTGGTGGAGCGGGGCTAAGGGGACCTGGGACATGAGGTCCCACAGGGAGAGTAGCTGGGGGGTCTGTGAGAGAGACTGGGGAGGGGAGGGTGGGGGAGTGGGGCTAAGGGGACACTGGGACATGAGGTCCCACAGGAGGATTAGCTGGGGGGTCTGTGAGGGAGACTGGGGAGGGTGGGGAAGCGGGGCTAAGGGGACACTGGGACATGAGGTCCCACAGGAGGATTAGCTGGGGGGTCTGTGAGGGAGACTGGGGAGGGTGGTGGAGCGGGGCTAAGGGGACACTGGGACATGAGGTCCCACAGGGGGATTAGCTGGGGGGTCTGTGAGAGAGACTGGGGAGGGGTGGGGGAGCGGGGCTAAGGGGACACTGGGACATGAGGTCCCACAGTAAGATGAGCTCGGGGGGGTCTGTGAGAGAGACTGGGGAGGGTGGGGGAGCAGCTAAGGGGACACTGGGACATGAGGTCCCACAGCAGGATTAGCTGGGGGGTCTGTGAGGGAGACTGGGGGGGGTGGTGGAGCGGGGCTAAGGGGACACTGGGACATGAGGTCCCACAGGGAGAGTAGCTGGGGGGTCTGTGAGGGAGACTGGGGAGGGTGGGGGAGCAGCTAAGGGGACACTGGGACATGAGGTCCCACAGGAGGATTAGCTGGGGGGTCTGTGAGGGAGACTGGGGAGGGTGGGGGAGTGGGGCTAAGGGGACACTGGGACATGAGGTCCCACAGGAAGATGAGCTCGGGGGGGTCTGTGAGAGAGACTGGGGAGGGTGGGGGAGCAGCTAAGGGGACACTGGGACATGAGGTCCCACAGCAGGATTAGCTGGGGGGTCTGTGAGGGAGACTGGGGGGGGTGGTGGAGCGGGGCTAAGGGGACACTGGGACATGAGGTCCCACAGGGAGAGTAGCTGGGGGGTCTGTGAGGGAGACTGGGGAGGGTGGGGGAGCAGCTAAGGGGACACTGGGACATGAGGTCCCACAGGAGGATTAGCTGGGGGGTCTGTGAGGGAGACTGGGGAGGGTGGGGGAGTGGGGCTAAGGGGACACTGGGACATGAGGTCCCACAGGAAGATTAGCTCGGGGGGGTCTGTGAGGGAGACTGGGGAGGGGAGGGTGGGGGAGCGGGGCTGAGGGGACACTGGGACATGAGGTCCCACAGGGGGATTAGCTGGGGGGTCTGTGAGGGAGACTGGGGAGGGGAGGGTGGGGGAGCGGGGCTAAGGGGACACTGGGACATGAGGTCCAACAGGAGGATTAGCTGGGGGGTCTGTGAGGGAGACTGGGGAGGGTGGTGGAGCAGCTAAGGGGACACTGGGACATGAGGTCCCACAGGAGGATTAGCTGGGGGGTCTGTGAGGGAGACTGGGGAGGGTGGGGGAGTGGGGCTAAGGGGACACTGGGACATGACGTCCCACAGGAGGATTAGCTGGGGGGTCTGTGAGGGAGACTGGGGAGGGTGGGGGAGCAGCTAAGGGGACACTGGGACATGAGGTCCCACAGGGAGATTAGCTGGGGGGTCTGTGAGAGAGACTGGGGAGGGGAGGGTGGGGGAGCGGGGCTAAGGGGACACTGGGACATGAGGTCCCACAGGAGGATTAGCTGGGGGGTCTGTGAGGGAGACTGGGGAGGGGAGGGTGGTGGAGCGGGGCTAAGGGGACACTGGGACATGAGGTCCCACAGGGAGAGTAGCTGGGGGGTCTGTGAGAGAGACTGGGGAGGGGAGGGTGGTGGAGCAGCTAAGGGGACACTGGGACATGAGGTCCCACAGGAGGATTAGCTGGGGGGTCTGTGAGGGAGACTGGGGGGGTGGTGGAGCGGGGCTAAGGGGACACTGGGACATGAGGTCCCACAGGGAGAGTAGCTGGGGGGTCTGTGAGAGAGACTGGGGAGGGGAGGGTGGGGGAGTGGGGCTAAGGGGACACTGGGACATGAGGTCCCACAGGAGGATTAGCTGGGGGGTCTGTGAGGGAGACTGGGGAGGGTGGGGGAGCAGCTAAGGGGACACTGGGACATGAGGTCCCACAGGAGGATTAGCTGGGGGGTCTGTGAGGGAGACTGGGGAGGGTGGGGGAGTGGGGCTAAGGGGACACTGGGACATGAGGTCCCACAGGAAGATGAGCTCGGGGGGGTCTGTGAGGGAGACTGGGGAGGGGAGGGGGAGTGGGGCTAAGGGGACACTGGGACATGAGGTCCCACAGGAAGATGAGCTCGGGGGGGTCTGTGAGGGAGACTGGGGAGGGTGGGGGAGCGGGGCTAAGAGGACACTGGGACATGAGGTCCCACAGGAGGATTAGCTGGGGGGTCTGTGAGAGAGACTGGGGAGGGGAGGGTGGTGGAGCAGCTAAGGGGACACTGGGACATGAGGTCCCACAGGAGGATTAGCTGGGGGGTCTGTGAGGGAGACTGGGGGAGTGGTGGAGCGGGGCTAAGGGGACACTGGGACATGAGGTCTCACAGGGGGATTAGCTGGGGGGTCTGTGAGAGAGACTGGGGAGGGGTGGGGGAGCGGGGCTAAGGGGACACTGGGACATGAGGTCCCACAGGGGGATTAGCTGGGGGGTCTGTGAGAGAGACTGGGGAGGGGAGGGTGGTGGAGCAGCTAAGGGGACACTGGGACATGAGGTCCCACAGGGAGAGTAGCTGGGGGGTCTGTGAGGGAGACTGGGGAGGGTGGGGGAGCAGCTAAGGGGACACTGGGACATGAGGTCCCACAGGGAGAGTAGCTGGGGGGTCTGTGAGGGAGACTGGGGAGGGGAGGGTGGTGGAGCAGCTAAGGGGACACTGGGACATGAGGTCCCACAGGGAGAGTAGCTGGGGGGTCTGTGAGGGAGACTGGGGAGGGTGGGGGAGCAGCTAAGGGGACACTGGGACATGAGGTCCCACAGGGAGAGTAGCTGGGGGGTCTGTGAGGGAGACTGGGGAGGGGAGGGTGGTGGAGCAGCTAAGGGGACACTGGGACATGAGGTCCCACAGGAGGATTAGCTGGGGGGTCTGTGAGGGAGACTGGGGGGGTGGTGGAGCGGGGCTAAGGGGACACTGGGACATGAGGTCCCACAGGGAGAGTAGCTGGGGGGTCTGTGAGGGAGACTGGGGAGGGTGGGGGAGCAGCTAAGGGGACACTGGGACATGAGGTCCCACAGGAGGATTAGCTGGGGGGTCTGTGAGGGAGACTCGGGAGGGTGGGGGAGTGGGGCTAAGGGGACACTGGGACATGAGGTCCCACAGGAAGATTAGCTCGGGGGGGTCTGTGAGGGAGACTGGGGAGGGGAGGTTGGGGGAGCGGGGCCTAGGGGACACTGGGACATGAAGTCCCACAGGGGGATTAGCTGGGGGGTCTGTGAGGGAGACTGGGGAGGGTGGGGGAGCAGCTAAGGGGACACTGGGACATGAGGTCCCACAGGGAGAGTAGCTGGGGGGTCTGTGAGGGAGACTGGGGAGGGTGGTGGAGCGGGGCTAAGGGGACACTGGGACATGAGGTCCCACAGGAGGATTAGCTGGGGGGTCTGTGAGAGAGACTGGGGGGGTGGGGGAGCAGCTAAGGGGACACTGGGACATGAGGTCCCACAGGAGGATTAGCTGGGGGGTCTGTGAGAGAGACTGGGGAGGGTGGTGGAGCGGGGCTAAGGGGACACTGGGACATGAGGTCCCACAGGAGGATTAGCTGGGGGGTCTGTGAGGGAGACTGGGGAGGGTGGTGGAGCGGGGCTAAGGGGACACTGGGACATGAGGTCCCACAGGAGGATTAGCTGGGGGGTCTGTGAGGGAGACTGGGGAGGGGAGGGGGAGCGGGGCTAAGGGGACACTGGGACAAGAGGTCCCACAGGAGGATTAGCTGGGGGGTCTGTGAGGGAGACTGGGGAGGGGAGGGTGGGGGAGCAGCTAAGGGGACACTGGGACATGAGGTCCCACAGGGAGAGTAGCTGGGGGGTCTGTGAGAGAGACTGGGGAGGGTGGTGGAGCGGGGCTAAGGGGACACTGGGACATGAGGTCCCACAGGAGGATTAGCTGGGGGGTCTGTGAGGGAGACTGGGGAGGGTGGTGGAGCGGGGCTAAGGGGACACTGGGACATGAGTTCCCACAGGAGGATTAGCTGGGGGGTCTGTGAGGGAGACTGGGGAGGGTGGGGGAGCGGGGCTAAGGGGACACTGGGACATGAGGTCCCACAGGGAGAGTAGCTGGGGGGTCTGTGAGAGAGACTGGGGAGGGTGGTGGAGCGGGGCTAAGGGGACACTGGGACATGAGGTCCCACAGGAGGATTAGCTGGGGGGTCTGTGAGAGAGACTGGGGAGGGGAGGGTGGTGGAGCGGGGCTAAGGGGACACTGGGACATGAGGTCCTATAGGAGGATTAGCTGGGGGGTCTGTGAGGGAGACTGGGGAGGGGTGGGGGAGTGGGGCTAAGGGGACACTGGGACACGAGGTCCCACAGGAGGATTAGCTGGGGGGTCTGTGAGGGAGACTGGGGAGGGGTGGGGGAGCGGGGCTAAGGGGACACTGGGACATGAGGTCCCACAGGAGGATTAGCTGGGGGGTCTGTGAGGGAGACTGGGGAGGGTGGGGGAGCGGGGCTAAGGGGACTCTGGGACATGAGGTCCCACAGGAGGATTAGCTGGGGGGTCTGTGAGGGAGACTGGGGAGGATGGTGGAGCAGCTAAGGGGACACTGGAACATGAGGTTCCACAAGGGAGAGGGCTTAGTCTAGGAACTAGGAAAGAAGGATTGGACTGCAAGTAGTACAGTGGTACCTTGAGATACAAACAGAACAACATATGAATTTTTCTAAGATACAGGCTGCGACTTGGTCCATATTTTTGTTCGAGATCCGAGTGAAATTCCGGGATACGAGTCGTGATCCAGGAAGCTGCCGCTAGTTGGCGCGTTGGCACACAGGTCCAGTATCAGCCGTTTGATACATGAGTAGACTGACTTATGAGCTCGTTTACAGACGAATTAAATTTGTATCTCAAGGTACCACTGTACTTTGAAAATTTGGGAGCTGTTTGGAGAGACAGAGGCAAAAGAAGGAGTCAAAAGTGACTATAACTTTGAGAGGAAGTGAGTTAATTCTCAAGGCAAATATTATGGTGTTCTCATTTCAATAACCTGAACTAAGTAAAGTTCTGACCTTTACAGGTTCCTAAGCATTTTCTGCCAGAGAATTTTTCTGGGAAAAAGGAAATAGGGAACCCATAAAACAAGTAGAAGTTAGCTTGTAGTCTCTTAAAAGATGAATAGCACAGAAAGTTTTGCTTTATATTTTTGCACATTTCCCCCTGAAACTTCCCACTCTACCACCACCACTCAACCTGCCACCCTCCACTTCTCAGCAAACAGAGCCTTTGAGCAAGGATATGAGTGACACTCGTTTTCTCATGTGGGAAACCAGTCCTATTTATGAACATGTTCGGTAAATCCTTGTCCTAGAGGATTCTGAAGTCTGAAATGTTGATTGTTTTCCTTTTTCTTTCTTTTTTAATTACAGTTGATATAAAATATTAGTTTCCAGTATACATACCAGTGATTAAACATTAAATCAGTTTGCGAAGTGATCATTGCAGTAAATATTATACCCATCTGATAGCATACATAGTTATTAAATTACATGGTCTTTACATACTATTTGGAAAGTGAATTCATAGCCCTCCTTCCCTTTTTGTTCTGTTGACACTTTCAATTTTAGATGTTTTTGTGTGGTTTTAGGGGAGGAACATTTTCTTTATAAAAAACAAAACAACAAAATCTACATATAAAAATAAGTGACCACACCAGTTTCAAAGCTAGGTGGCTATTAGTATCAACATTGACAGAAATAGGTTATTTGCGTTTTCCACTTTCTAAAATGCATTTTCAAACTTTCAAGAAAGACGACAACTTAAACACATGCATCTGACTTCTTGCTTCTAGAGTTCTACAAAAGTTACTGGTTGATAGTAATGGGGTTTATTATGCATCTGAAACTAGGGAAGGATGCAAGATAAACTCCAGAAACTTGGAGGGAATTTTATTGGCTGAAGTGAAGGCAGAAATCTACTGTATCTGGCCAACAGGACGTGCATTTTCCTGCACTTGAAAGAACAGTATGTCTGGGAAGTAAATTGAAAAGATCCAATCAAGTTCCGCTAGCCCCCCACCCATGGAAATTTCAAGCAGTGGAGCCTGAGATTGGGTGTGCTGTAAGATGGTTGGGGTGGGGGGACATCTATATCTCATCAAACTGTCCTCGGTCCCTGCTGGGTTCCAGAGGCTGCACCATACAGGTGGCAATGACAATTTTTAATCTTGACATAAACAACAGGGAGTAGAGATGGCTCCCAACAATTTCTGAATGCCTCACCCCACCTAAGAGAAATTCACCAGTCACTCTGCAGTTACCTCCATCCTGGCATCTGTATTTCCCAATGCTGGTGAGTCCCTGCACTGTAAAATCTGTGTGAACTTTTATCTTTCTCTATTCTTTGGCAGGTGGGGGGGGAACTAAAAATTTTTTAAATTTTTTTTTTTTTTTTTTTTTTTTTTACAAAGGCCAACAAAAATTGTGTCAACTTTTAATACCTTAACATCTTCAACTTTTAACAAGCACACACAACCCATTTTTTAAAAAATATACAAATAGAGAAAAACCATTAACACAAAAATATTCTGCAGTTTAAAAAGAAACCATTATGTGGAATCAGAACAAAATTCTTCCTATAAAACTCAAAATTCTGCAATAAACAGAAAAGTTGAACATTTCTAATGTATATTCTTCATAATATTCAAATAGATATTCCAATTTTGAAATTTAAACAATATCACAGAGAGGTAATGATATGAAATTATGAAAGACCAAATGAAAATTTCAAGGATACAAATATAAAATTTAAAACTTCAATGTAGTAGTGAACCATTGAACGGATACTGCCAACCAGCTGAATCTGTGAAAATGAAGGCAAATCCTAGAAATTTCCCCAGAACTCAAAGGAAAAATCAATAAAGAAAACTGTGAAAAGACATGATCTAGGAAATCCAAATATTTATAACAAAAAATGCATAAGAGAGTAAAGCAAACAGACACCATAGAAAAATTTCTTGAGAATTCATAGAGTATATAAAGGAATGAGTGAAACCATACCTGAACATGATTTATGTAATCTGGTACCGAAGAATAACTGTCCTTATCTAGACATGGGTGTAGCCCCTACAACAACCTGGATCACCCATGTTTCTGTTTAAAAATACCAATGTTTACAATGTGTAAGTGGAACTCATTTCTCTTCTGGTCTCAGGTGCTTCAGGAGCTGCAGATTTCAGTGCAGAGATGGCCAAGTCCAAGAACTACACCATGCATGATCAGTACCCAAAATGGCACAGAAGTGGCATCAAAAAACCTCGATTGGCCCTCGCCGGTTGGCTCAGCGGCAGAACATCAACCTGGTGTTTGGAAGTCCTGGATTGGATTCCTGGTCAGGGCACACTAAAGAAGCAACCATTACTTTCTCCTCCCCTCACCCTTCCCCATCTCTCCTTCTCTCTCTTCCTTTCCCACAGCCATGGTTTGATTGATTCAAGTGCACTGGCCCCAGGTGCTGAGGATGGCCCTGTCCAGCCTCTGCCTCAGGTGCTAAAAATAGCTCAGTTGCGAGCATTAGCCCAAGATGGGGGTTGCCAGGTGGATCCTGGTTGGGGGACATGTGGGAGTCTGTATCTTTCCTCCTCTCACTTAAATTTAAAAAACAGAAAAAATAAATTTTGATCACAAAGATGAATTTCTTAAGGGGATGGACCCCAACTTCATAAGGAACATGCAATTTGACAGGAAGAACAACAAAAAGGCCCTGAAAAAGGTGCAGGCTAACAAAGCCATGTGTGCGTATGCCGATGATTTTAAGGTCCTTGTAAAGCACAAGGAGGTCAAGGTCAAGATCTCAAAGGGTGGCAGCCACAAGTTCAATCACCTTGCCTATATTGCTTACCCCAAGCTTGGGAAACAGGTTGGTGCCTGTGTCATCAAGGATCTCAGGCTCTGCAGGCCAAAGTCCAAGGTCATGGCTCAAACACAGGCCCAGGCTGCAGCTGTGGCTGTGGCAGCAGCTCTGTCTCCACCTAGGCTCAGGTTCCCAATGGTGTCCAGGCCCGCACAAAAGCTCCAGAGTAGAGGCCTCTGTCTGCCGATGTGAGGACAGAACTAGCATGACCCCTGCTTTGTCTACACGGGACTGGTGTGCTCCTATGGTATTTGTACAAATAAGCCTGAGGCGGGAATAAAATAAAATAAAATTTGTAAGTGAAATTCAATTGCTTGGGTGTTGAAACCAGATGAAAACTTTAATATAATTCTAATCAAAATTTAAAAAGGATTTTTTTTTAATCTGACAAACTAATCAGAAAGTTCACCTGGATGGTTTTTGAAATGTTTGAAGAGGATAATACAGATGGAGACTTGCATTTTTAGATTTTTGAGGATTTTATAAAGCTATTAAAATAAAACAGAAATGATAATAGACTAGAATAAAAAACCCTAGAACATACCAAAGCATATTACATACACTGTGGCATAATTAATCAAATGATAAAGTTAGTACTATAAATCAGTAACAAGAGATGATTATTGAATAACTGGTGCTAAAACAGTGGGCTCACTATTGGAGACGTATCCTATCATCTGCCAAAGATAATCTGGATGAATTAAAAAGATAAACATAAAAAATAAAATCATCAATGACTGGTAAGAAAACATAGAATCACATCTCTCTGACATCACATAAAAGCAAAATAAGAAATTATGAAACAACATACTGATAGGGTTTTAAAAAATTAAAACACATAGTCACTAAAAACTATAACAAAGCTAGAAAGTTTATGGTACATTTGGGGTCTATTAGCACCACATATATAGATAAAGGTATAAGTGTATCAATGGAAAGCTATGAACATATTTACTTTATTGTTTTATTTTATTTTATTTATTTTATTTTATTGAGAGAGAGACAAGAAAAATGGAGGAGGGATAGGGAGGAAAAAGATGAGAAGAATTAACTCGTGGTTGTGGCACCTTAGTTGTTCATTGATTGCTTTCTCATATGTGCCTTGATCAGGGGGCTGCAGCTGAGCCAGTGACCCCTTGCTCAAGCCAGCAACCTTGGACTTCAGGCCAACGACCTTGGGCTCAAGCCATCAACCTTGGGATCATGTCCATGATCCCACACTCAAGCCCATGAGCCTGCAGTATAGCCAGTGACCTCAGGGTTTTGAACAAGGACCCTCAGCATCCTGGAAAGATGTTCAATCCACTGTGCCACCACTGGTCAGGCAGCTATGTATATATTTTAAAAATACAGAAAAAAATTAAATTCCATTATAGGAAAATTGGCAAAAACATAATAAATATGTGTTTTCAAGACAGGAAGAAATATAGTGGTCAATAAATATATGAAAATAGGTTAACCCTAAAGTATTTGTTATGATGTTGTAACAAATTAACACAAAATTGGTTGCTTAGAACAACAATAATTTATTCTCTCAGTTCTAGAATCCAGAAATTTGAAATCAGTTGCACTGAGCCAACATGCAGGCTTCAGCAGGGCTGTCTCCTTCTGGAGGCTCTACAGGGGAATCCGTTCCTTGCTCCTTCCAGTTTCTGTTGGCTGCCAGCATCCCATAGCTAATGGTCACCTCACTTCAGTCTCTGCCTCTGTGGTCACATTGCCCCTCCTTCTGCCTCTCTTTTATAAGGAAACTCATGATTGCATTTAGGGTACACCCAATAACTCAAAAACTCTCTCTACCTTAAAATCCTTCATTTCATCATGTCTGCAAAAATCCACTTTCCAAATAAGATAACACTTACATGTTCCAGGGATTAGGACCTGATATCTTTGGGGGTCATTATATAGTTTACTACACCTACTAGCAATCAAATCAATTAAAAACTATTGAGCATTATTTATATTTACTTAGAGGTCAAAGAGAGTAAAATCAGTTTGTAAGGGGCTGGATGATAGGATATTGGAAATTATTTTTAGAGAATAACTTGGCAATATATATACATCAAGCTGCTTAAAAGTGTTCGAGTGTTTTCATGTTTTGGACATGTTTCAAGTGAAGAGAGAGAAAGCTGTGCACAAAGATGATCACAATATGATTACAGTTCAGTTTATAACAGTTAGACATTGTAAGTAACCTGAAGGTTCAGAATTTTTTTATAAAGATACGGTATGCCAAGCGTACTTTTAAAGTCATTTTTAAAGACTATGCAAAGTGCACAGGACAAAAGGCTAAATGCAAAGCAGGGAATCAAACTGTATGATTCCAATCTTGTTAAATACATTTGAAAACAATAAATGTAGACATTCACACATAAAGCTGGAAGAATACTATTAAGAATTCATACCTCTTGGGTTATGAGATTGTTAGTGGTTTTTATTTATTTTTTATATAACTGAATTTTTTTTTTTTTTTTGTATTTTTCTGAAGTGAGAAACGAGGAGGCAGAGAGACAAATTCCTGCATGCGCCCGACTGGGATTCACCCGGCAAGCCCACTAGGGGGCGATGCTCTGCCGATCTGGGGTGTTGCTCCATTGCAACTGGAGCTATTCTAGTGCCTGAGATGGAGGCCATAGAGCCATCCTCAGTGCTCAGGCCAACTTAGTCTTGGCTGCGAGAGGGGAAGAGAAAGATAGAGAGGAGAAAGGAGAAAGGACAGAGAAGCAGACGGGCACTTCTTCTGTGTGCCCTGACCAGGAATCAAACCTGGGACTTCCACAAACTGGGCCAATGCTGTACCACTGAGCCAACCAGCCAGGGAATTTTTTCTTATATGTTCTTTTGCAATGAATCTGCTTTACTTTCTCTAATTCTATGATCCCTCTTATACTGAGGTCTTATTCACTTAACCATTTAGTCATTTGACCAGAGGGAGGTGCGTTGCGTGGGCAATCTTGGGAGAGAAGAGGACATGACAGTGACATTTTTATGCTAAAGTGATAAGATATCCAGATTTGACGTGCACATGGAGTCTTGAGTCATGGTGATAGGGTGGGGCTTAAGGTGCAGACACAAGCCTCCCTGGAGCCTTGCCTGGTGAAGCTCAGAGGAGCCATGCCAGCCCTCTCCTGGGGCCATGATTCTAGCATTGGTTCTCATGGAACACCAGTATGCTGAACCCAGGTTCTTTCTACTTCCTTTCCTTGTGTGTATGTTTATGTTCACTGGCTACCTGACCCGCAATAACTCATTTCTCCAATGCAATATGAATTAAGACCTATACTTCATATTGAATGAAATCTTTTAAATTGTCATTATGGTTATATTTCTGTGTGTGTGTGTGTGTGTGTGTGTGTGTGTGTGTGTGTGTGTGTCCTGCTCAATGATTTCAACCTTTCAGGATGGTCTGTTCCTAAACAATGGAAACTAAGACCCTGAGTTGGGAACATTAGGTATGTCATAGTTCACTCTCCTTAAAGACGTATACAACTGCATCAGTTTTAGAGCCTGTTTTACCAAAGAAGACATGACATGAGTTATGACGGTTCCTAGGGATTGTGGGTCATGGAAACGTAGACTACTAGCTCTGAGAGATATCTCTATTTGGCCCTCCAGGAGTGTGCTTTTTCCTTCTCTCTTGAACAAAACTGGTGCTGAACTACAGAGTGGCATTTTGCAATAACTGCAGAACTAAATGCTGGGCTCTGGGGGAAAGAAACGAGAGTATGGAAGCTAGCAGGTCACAAAGTGCTGGCCCCTGCTTCCTGTTCAGAGGCCTGAGGAAGCAACACAAGTCTAGAAAGATCATTGTTACAGAAACTCTGAGAGCCCAGCAGGGCCTGGAAATATCAGGAGAAATTACAAATGTAGCCAAGAAAATGGGGCTAGTGCCAACATGGCCATGTGAAAACAGAGATATCTTAGCATCACCGTGCATAGACCTATAATAGTCAAGTGCCGGGAAGGGTTATGTGCACTTCAGTGGACGCCCCTCTATGCAGAGGATATCAAGGGCCACATTCCTGCCCCAAATGCCTTGGCAGTGTGTACTAGCCCTGAATCTGGATGCAACCTCAGAATGGTGGGGGCATGAGGGCTGAAAGGACTCAGGTGAGTTGCTACCTCTCTATCTGACTGGGGGCTCAAATTGCTTTTAAACTGGTTTTGTGGACTGGATTTGGGTGTTGAGCCCGTTGTCTGCCCGTTTGAGCTGGGTCACCTTCCTGCTGGAATGAGGGCAGAGCTGGAGCAGAGAAGGCAGTTAAGATGGGCCCGTGAAGAGCGGAAATGCAGCCTCTTTGCTCCGTTTTCTTGTGCATCACAGTCTGCTCACCGTCAGGATGGAGGGGAGCTGCAGGCCCGGCCGTTTGTACTCTAGAGAAGAGCCTGAACTTTAACTCTGGAACTGAGTCTGTTTCTGAACATTTCAAGGGGATCTGGTAGCCAAAACTATTTTTATTTATGGGCATGTCGGAAAGTTAGAATAGAAGGGAGAGGCCTTGGTTTACAGAGGAGAGGAAATCCAGGGGCCCAGACATCAAGCTGGCCACGTTTTCATTCATTGGTTTCATTTAACAGCTTCTCGCAACATATGCAGTTTACATTACGGTATCCGGCACATGTAGGCTTTGGCTGAGATTATTCTCTGGAGTTCAGAATTTATGTTCGTGCAAATAGACATTGAAGCGAAGCATTGGCACGCCAGAATAACGAGAGAGGAAAGCCTTTATTCTGTTTCTTTAGGGCGATGTTAACTCTGTCCTCACCAACAGAAGAACAAAGGGATCTTTTTTCCCAAAGGGAGGCGGGGCAGGAAATGAAGACTCTTTCTGCTCTGGCATTGGGGAAATGTAGCGTCTTGCTCTTTGGTGTTCAATTCCCCAGAGCAGGATGTGTAAGAAGGAGAAGGAGGCTGCTGAGCCCCTTTTTGGCTCTCAGAAAATGAGATCATTTGAGCAAGAAAAATAGCAGACTGGTCATTTAATAGCAGGACCCAGAAACCTTATAAAGACTGCCTCATTAGGGCAACAGCGGTTTATGGCCAAACTCAAAACAGGGTTCCTTGAAGTCCAAGGGAGTTAAATTTGAGGAAAGGCTGTGAGCAGGCTAGTCAGTTTCACTCATGAATGGTGTTAAGGAAATACATTTGGAGGGTTTATCCAGTCACTGTGTAATTATGTTCTGTTCACAGAGTAATTGTTGGGTAAGGGAAGTTGGGCTAAGGAAAGAGGAAAATAAAACGTTTACTGGATATAAGGATAATTGACATGATTTTCTAGATACTACATGCAAATTATAATTAAGTTATTTATTGTTCCTACTATATTACTGCTCTCACACTGTTCTAGCATGCCTACGTTTTACATCATCAATGCATTTTTTAAAATTTTATTTGTTGATTTCAGTGAGAGAGGAAGAAAGAGAGAGAGAACTAGTGAGAGAGAGAGATAAGAACATCTAGCTGTTCCTGTAAGTGTCCTGACCAGGGATCAAACTGGCAACCTCTGCACTTCCGGACGATGCTCTAACCAGCTAAGCTATCCAGCCAGGATACTACCAGTGGATTTTATGATGAGTTTGAGGCAGCATCAAGCATGATGTCTGGGTTCTTTTTATATTTCCATTATCAGAAAAGAGAAGAGACAATGGAAAAAAGCTAACATTTAATTGATCACCTATCGACCAGACACTATCATAAGAACTTGATTTATTACTACTTTATAGATGACATCATTGAGGTACAAAATTAAGTACTGTATTTTTTGCTCCATAAGACGCACTTTTTCCCCCAAAAGTGGAGGGGAAAATGCCCATGTGTCTTATGGAGCGAAAAATATGGTATTTTATTAACTATTTTAACACACCATTTGGTTCAGAATATTTTTTTTTCTTATTTTCCTCCTTAAAACCCTACTTGTGTCTTTTTTTTTATTCATTTTAAAGGAGAGAGAGAGAGAGAGAGAGAGAGAAGGGGGGGGAGGAGCAGGAAGCATCAACTCCCATATGTGCCTTGACCGGGCAAGCCCAGGGTTTTGAACCGGCGACCTCAGTGTTCCAGGTCGAAGCTTGATCCACTGCGCCACCACAGGTCAGGCCTACTTGTGTCTTATGGTCAGGTGCGTCTTATAGAGCAAAAAATATGGTAATTTCTCCAAGATCACACAGCCAGAGAAAGGCTGGGCCTGAATCAAAACCAGGTCCCTGTCCCTTCCTTCCTTCAGCTCCCATGTCACTCTACTCCTGTGGCTTCCATCCTCACCACTCCCTGTACACTGCTTGTGGTAGAGTCATCAAAACCTCAGTGGCCATATTTGTAGCATTTTTTAACTCTTTTGCTTGTTTTTTTTTTTGTTTGTCTGTGTTTTTCAGCAATATTTCATAGTACTGACTATTCACCTGGGACTCTTTTTTTCTTAAGATTGGTGACCCTGCTCTTCCTGTAAAGTGTTGACTCCTTTGGCTTCATTTCTTCTGATGTAATTTAATCAGTAATAATATTCACAACAACACTTATTAGAAGCTTTCTATGCTCTAGGAATGATGCATTATCTTCCATGTCTTTTATTTGAGTGGCTGGGCACTTGCTACATGGTCCAGCCTAACTGACTTTCAACATCCTCACACTGCACGTGTTGTTGCATCGATGCTTGTTAAGTCCAGACCCCACCACCCTCTCTCCAGCCTCGTGTCCTTGCATGCACAGTTTCTTCTTCCTCTACCTTGATAGCTTTGCAAACTCAGTCTTTTAATCCCAGCTCAAATACTACTTCCTCTTTGAAACCTTCCCTCAGTCCCCAAGTCTGTTTAGATTCTTCTTTTTCTATGTTCCAATTTAGTTTGTTCATGACCCTAGTAAAGCAACAACTTGGCATATTGTAACTAACTACTGCTTTCTCCCAGAAGTCATGGATGTCTAAACTAAGTCCTTTCATCTGGTCTCCTCAGAACCTGCTCTGATGTCAGCATGTAACAGACATTTTATAAATGCTTATTAATTAATTAATGAGTTTTAATTTCAAAACTCATTTCAGAGTGTACGTGGTGTTCAGAGTGTGAGTCCAACTTTAGTAATAAGAGCCTCAGGGACAAATTTTTTCCTAGATTTTCCTATAGAGTGAGTAGAACTTCGGAATGTGACTTCAGTGGAACAATTGCAGGCTTGCTGTGATGAGAGAGTTGCACATCAAATCTCCACCAGCAAGTTCCTTGGGTTGAGGACAAGGGACCTGCAAGTATGCACTGCATTGACAAGGAAGGTAGGCTGTTACTGTTTGGGACTCATGGCCATTTAGAGAACTTTTTTGAGGTTAGCTGCAATAATATAAATTTGTTTTTTTTTTGCTATAAAACCTTTACTTTCTGTAACATATGAAATAGGAATGCAGGATACTACCCAGTCTCTGCATGCCAGAGTTCTCACGTGTTATGAGATGCACAATGAGACTCAGAGACCCAATTAGCACATCAGACCTCTCCCTGAACTGGGAGGTTTCTTTAGGAATGAACATCTCTGCTTCTAGTCTAAGTTTTGGCTTGACACCATAACTTAAGGTATTATTTGTGGAATCACACAATTTTTTTTTCTTTTTTTCTAAGTGAGAAGAGACAGACTCCCACATCCACCCTGACCAGGATCCACCTGGCAAACCCTGTCTTAGGTTGATGCTCTGCCCATCTGGTGCCATACTCTCAACTGACCTACTTTTAGTGCCTGAGGTTGAGGCTCCACAGAGCTATCATGAGCACCTGGGGCCAATGAGCTCGAACCAATCAAACAATAGCTGTGGGAGGGAAGAGAGAGAAAAAGAGAGAAGGGGGAGGGGTGGAGAAGGAGATGATTGCTTCTACTGTGTACACTGACCAGAAATTGAACCCTGCACATCCACATTCTGGGCCAATGCTCTACTGCTGAGCCAACTGGCCAGGGCTGTAATTCTTTTTAAGTAAAAATGAAAACATTTGGATGAAAGAATTCCATTTCACAATAAGACTCACAAAATATCTGTATAGCCATATTGCAATCTTCCAGCTGTCAGTATTGGAAAAAACTTTGTTGAAAATTAATTTTCAAGTACCTTTTTAGTAGTTGTTGATTTAAAACCAAGGAATAATAGAATAAAACAGATTTGAAGTAGGATCTGCATGTTTCTAAAAAGAGAAATAAAAATTATTATGTGCCATTTCTATCCAGGTAATGTGTTAGACACTTCACATTTTTCATCTCACTTAACTCTGACAACAGCTTTTCAAGGTATTTTATTCTCACTTTACAAATGAGATATTAGGGGCATAAGGTCACATAGTTGGGAAAGAGAGCTAGTTTTGAAATAAAATGCTGTCAAATTACACAGTTCTTTCTACTACACCCTGCTGCCATTCTGTCTTGGTTATTTCTTATAATGAACACTTTATTCCTCAGATACATGTCTGTTTAAATAAGCATTTTTGTGGTGTTTATAAATCATTTTTGATAAAGTGACCTTACATCTTGGTTTGCCCTGGACACCTCTGCTTTATGCCTGTTGCCTTGGTGAAATTATTAGTAACATTGCCTTCCACTCTCAGTACTGTCCCAGTCTGGAAGGTAAATTACATGGTTACCCTCTCTTTGAACTTGTAGATCACGCTGCTTTTTGGTTGTTTCCTGGTGAATCCTTTACCCAAGCTCTAGGGACAGGTATTTTTGTTTTTGTTTTCCCCCCAGTGTAACTGCTTAGCTCCTAGAACAATCTAGAGCTTCAGAAGTGCAGGAAAAAATTACGCAGAATCATTATACCACGAGGCCAACAAGGCAAGGCAAGCTGATTTTGGTTTACTGAACAGATTGACTACAAATTTTACAGTTGTTCATCTGGAGAACCAGATTTAAACTGTGTTGTCTTAGAAATACTAATGTGCTATAAAAAGATATATGTATAGATATAAATTGTGTGTGTACACACACACACACACACACCACATACAGACACATCATGGTCAAAAGCATTTCTCTCTAGGTTTGGCCATTGGCAGAGAAAGACCCTGTAAATTTCAAATAAGGAAGAAGTTGATCCTTTAAGCACCACACACACAAAAAAACTTATTCAATTTTTCTTAAGATCTAGAATCTTTCCTTAGATAATAAAGCATGTCACTGCTCTGGGTTATCCAGCTGTGGAGCTAAGAAAGCCAACCTTCTTTCTGTGTTAGTAAGCCTGGCCATGAGGATAAAGATCTGGAGATAAACCTATAAAACGTGGGCTAAGTGATGCCCTATAGCCATTGCAGTCTTCCCAGCCCTGGGCTTGCCTTTTCAGGGTAACCATTCTTCATCCGTGCCAGTTACTCTTGGGGGACTTCCACTTCCTGTATTGCTCTGGCTAATTGAATTCCCTAGTGGGATGAAAGCATTTCTGGGCTCGTTTGAGAATGGAAGAGCCCAAACGCATAAACTGTAAATACTGATGACAGCAGTATCTCTTCCCTTCTGTTGTTATTTATTTTGAGATTTTTGCTGGGGCAATAGTTTTACGTTTGACATTTATATAGGTCACAGTGAGCTAATAGCCATTTGCCATCTGGGGACTCTTTTGTAATAAACATAATAGGAGACTATGAAAAAGGTCTCTGGAATTTCTGATTGGCACACAAGCTGAGATGGGCTGATCTTCACAATATGCTGTTCTTGCTCACATTAGTCCAGTGCTCACCTAAGTGCTTACTCATGCACCTCCGTACAAGCATGGTGTCCTGGGAGCTCGGACCTGGATGAGCCCAAGCTGATTTCTCCATCATTCTCGGATACATTTCTGGCTGCAAAGATAAGCACTGGCATCCAAGCTAAGGGCTTTAGGAATTCTCACGTGGATCTGACTATACTGGGCTGGACAACAGGCTTTCAATGAACGCTGCTAAGTTCGTGTTAGGTTTTCAAAAGAATAATGACAATAAGGGACAAGCCCAAGTTGCCTGCAGACAGTCTGGGGCCACTAAAGGACATACTGTCTAATCAGAAGACCTGAACTATTCAAAGCAGACACTCATTTGAATGTATCATCTATAAAATGGAAATAAAATGTTGACTTGACTTATTTTGAAAATCACATGAAATTATAAATATGAAAACACTGAATGTACCACTTGGTAAGTAGTATTTCCCTTTTAATTTGTGAATTTCACTTTTTTAAAAATCTATCTTACGTTCTTAGTCAAGATAGGGAGCTCTAAAAGTTCTACCATTATCATCCTGGTCAGCTTGTCTAATAACTCAAAGGGCCCGAGAGACTCTGGATGGTGTTACAATGGCTGGTTTGAGGGTATTGGCAGGTTCCGGTCAGTCCTTCCCAGAGGTGTGGGTGGAACGACCCATGCAGTGGAAGATGAGCATTCATGCTCCCCCTGACCCATGAACAAATCTGGGCTATTTGGTAAGGCTCTAGTTAGTTTTTTAGTTTTGTGGTCTTGGATCCTCACTCTGAAGTAATGAGATACAAATAAAGAGTAGCAAAAACAAGAAGTATCCCGGAAGAACTGGTTAGGATTGGAAGTGCTGGTATAAACAGAAAATTAAAAAAAAAAATGTATCTATTATCTCTGTCTGCTGGTAGGACCTTAAAGCGATGATACCCTTTAGACAAGAACCACACATAGCACTGAGGTCTGGATTTCTAGATATTGTCCTTCACTAAAGGAAGCAGGGATACTTGGATAAAGACTTATTTCAGGGATAGGATAGGGAAACACAGAAGAACCTAGAACATCTTGTATTGCCAAAAAGTTAAAAAAAAAGGGGGGGGGGGCTTAAAAATGGGCACATACCCGAAGGACACAAGAGAGCTTAAAGGATTTCCTGTGGCAAGATCTGGGATAACTTGAGCACCAAGATGATTAAGATCAGCAATGGATTATATAACCCTAGGAGTACAAAGCAAAAAAATAATAATAATAAAATACACTGATTATTTAATTCATTGTGGAGATTGATGGAGAACAGAATATTTTCATGGTCTAAAAGTACTTCTTCAAATTACTTATTAATTACAAAACAAAAGCTTGTAACTCTACAGCAGAGAAGTCAGTGTTCAAAATATACATCATCAATCAGGAGCAAACAGATTTAGCATGTCTCCAGAGCTAAATCTCTGGTACCCTGAGAAGAACACTTATCACTTATATAGAGCTCCAGCCCAGCGGATGTGCTCTGAGTCTTATGACGTGAAAACCTCAGGCAAATCCAAAATGAGTGGCATTCTATAAAAGCACCAGCCTGCACTTGTCAACAATGTCAATTTCACGACAAAGATAGACCAAGGTGCAATGCAGACTTAGGTAGTTGGAAGAGACATGACAATTAATTGTATGACATGATCGTGGATTGGGTCCAGTGTGGGGCAATGTCATAAAGGACATTAGTAAGACAATGATGAAATTTGAAAATGAACTGTGGATTAGACAAAAAAAAAATGTGTAAATGTTAAATTTTCTGGATTTGATAACTGTAAGAGACTGTCCTTGTTCTTAGGAAAGACATATTGAAGTAATAAAGGGAAGCAGATTCAAAGAAGCCTACTCATAAATAGTTTGTAATAAATACTATAGGTGTGTACCTAGGTAGTAGATAGGGAACACAAAGGTGGCAAATATTAAAAAGTTGATGAGTCTGGGTAAAGAGCGTACGGAGATCTTATGGACTATTCTTATAACTTTTGTAAGTTTGGAACAATTTAGAAATGAAGTTAATAACTCCAGACTTTCTTTGTAGGGAGTTGCATGAGGGACAATGCATATATTGGGTTATTTTATTCTGTGTGTGAACTATTATTTCACATTATTTTTCAAGTATTTATTATTGACTACTTTCTGCCAGGAACTGTGCTAAATTTTAGACTTCCTGCCCTGTTCTTTCACGCTTTCTTTCATCCAGTAAAGTTAAGATGGCATGGAACAATTTTTATTCCCCTTTTGGGAGCCCAGGTGTCTCTGGGCTTCACTCCCCTTATTCATAAATGTGGACGATGAAATGAACATTCTACGGTTCTAAAATATAAGTGTAAGACCAGCTACTAAGTTTCTCTCATTCTTATTGCTTTTTTCTCTTCTGGGTTTTCATCTCTCTTTTATGGAATTTTCTCTAGAATGTCCCCAAATGGACGTATTCCAGGTTTCTATGGTTGAATCGAAGAGGCCAACTGCAATCACCTTTCATAAATAGGACAGGCGGCTGGAATCCATTCAAAGGGGTGTAAGTTGGCAGAATCCTCTTCTCGCCTCCTGAACTGTTGGCTCTTTGGCTCTAGAAACACCCCAGTACTTTAGCAGGTTGGAATCCACAGCAGTCTCCCAATCACAGGCCAGGTTTGCTAGTTTTAAATTTCCAATCATCACGGTCACATGGTTTAGAGAAACTATAACTCCAGCTTCATGTTGAGCATTACAGCGCTCCCTCTCTACAGCCAAGTGGGGAACTGGGCACTGGGGAGCTTCTCCATAAGCCTAAGGCTTATAAAAAATAATAAAATGAAACCAAATCCCAAATCAGCAAAAGCGATTGGGACATTTAATTTTATTTCCTTTATTCGGAGTTTAACAGTTAGTCACTGTTTCTGATTAAGAAACTTGTGAGCGGGAATAAAGGCCTTTAAAAAGAAACATGTTGTGCTTAGGCAGAAAACCTTAATGACTTCTAGCACAAAGCTTTGTGCAAAGAGCCCGATGTTAGAAAGAGGCCAAGCTGGACACAGTAACTCTCGTTACAACTCGTCATCTTGTTCTCTCTGCTCAGTCCAGGACGCGGGGGGCCTGGAATCTCCTTGTCATATGAATTAGCTGGCTCTATGTGTCTAAAGGGGAGGCTTAGTTATTTTCCTAGACCGAAGCCAGCGCTGAACTTGATGAGAGCCCTGTGCAGAGTGCAGAGAAGGAGATGGCAATGGTATTCAAAAATCAAGTGAATTTCTCTAATGGGTTTGGGAAAGGACACCAGATGGAGGACATCTGGCCAGCTTGTGGGGACCATGAGGGTAAACTGTTGTGCATGGTGTATGTTATTCTCATTCAAGTAGACTTCGCTTTTTGAACATTTATTGAAAAGCTTCCACATTTCAAACATGATGCCAGGCCTTGGGATGCTGCGGTCAAATAAGGTGCTCATGGAACACACATGCTGTGGAGGCAAATTGTCCTCTAGCCAGATAACCACAACGTGGTATGGTAGGTATCCTTTTTGAAATTCTATGGCAGTCCAGGCGAGGGACAAATTCCTGCTGCCGTGCTGGCATAAACATGAGGCAATGGAAGTCTTCACAAAGGAGGTGACACTTGGGCTGGATCTAAGAGAATTCGTAGAGGTTCCTAAGGTGAAGAGGACGCATCATATTTCAAGGGAAAAAAATCAGATGCTTATGAAATAACCAAGGTATATAACTGAATTGAGTTTAGGATGCTATGCAGTGAGGGGTACAAGAAAATATAGGAAGCGTGGGTTGAAGTATGATTTTGGAGGTCCTCGTGTTCTGTGTTAGGAATTTAGTCTTGATCTTACCTGTGGGTGACAGAAAGCTAGGGGCCAAGAGCAGGGGAAGTACACTCTCACTCTGGTGCTGTGTAGAGGTGGAGTCTAGAGTAAAAGCTTTTACATTAATCAGGATAAAGGGGTGTGAGGTTCTGAATGAGGCACCTGGTCGAGGGAAGGGAGAAAGTTAATGTATCTCTGGGGATAAATAGGATGCAGAAGATGCAGAGGCGTTAAGGTAGGAGCCTTTCTTTTTGAAATCTTGCCTTCTTCCTCCCTTTGCCCTTTCTTCTCCCCTCCTTTCTTCTCCTCTCCTCCCCTCTTTCTCCTTCTTTTTTCTCTTGCTCCTCTCCCACCCCCTACTTCTCTTCCTTCTCCACTTTAAGTACTACCACCCCTCCTCCCCCTCCTCTTTCTTTTTCTTCTCTCTGTTTGTTGTTCTTCCACAGTAATCACCCAAGTTTCCCTGAGAAAGTGAGCTATGTTCTTGAAGAAACATTGGTTTTCAACCTTATCCAAGTTCCAGTAACATCTAATCTACATTTCACTTTCCTTAGAGATCTAAAAATGCTCAGGGCAGGGAGGGCTGCATATCTCAGTTCCACAGGAACCTACTTTATAACTAAAGAACCATACTCTTCATCTGCATGATGCCTGGTGATGTAGCCAAAGTGTTCTGGCCACTGAGCAGAATTTCCCTGCAGGACCTCTGTGCGGTTATGTGTGTGCAGATGCATATGTGAGCTCCAGATACCTGGGTGCATCCGAGAGCCCTGGTGGTGCCCTGTGCGTTGGTAACTAGATCCCTTGTCTCTTGGAGGTGCTAAGATAGCATCTACTCCTCTTGTCAATTGTATAGGTTTAAGAGAATTCAAGGAAAAGCCACAAATAAGGACGTAAAATCTGGAGTCTTTTGTTTGTTTTTGTGGTGGATGAAATCCAACCTTTCCCCTTATCATAGACTCATCCTTTGGTCTCTGACCTATGTTCAGAAAAAAAGTCCAATTTTTTTTTTTTTAAAGCAGCTGACTTGGATGTGTACTGTTCATTGTTAGTTAATATAAGTTACTGCGATAAAACAACTCAGACCCTCAGGACACCTAAATCATAAAGACAGAGCTAGGATTTTGCAAGAAATATGATCAAACTTAGAGGAATGTGGAGGGGGTGAATAATTCTAAAATAGAACCAGAAGTGTATATACTGAAATGGGAATTTTGAAAGTATGTTTAGACTCAGGTTATTTAGACAGAAACCCACTGCAGCCTGGCATGGAGGACTATGGACTCCAGGACAATCTGTAGAAGCCCTCATCCTTTGAGTCCTTCCTGGAGGAGCCAGTGGACCCTGAGGTCGGAAACATGGTTCCTTTCCCTGTGACCACCAGACATCCAGAGAAGAGAACTGCTTCTTATGTTTAAAGGATGCAAAAGTTATCAAACTTACAATGCATATAAAGGAGACGGCTATGGTGACTTGAATTCTTTTATCCAGCAGAATGTATTGAGCACCTACTTTGAGGCAGTTACTATTCTAGGTACTATGGATAGCCAGTCAACAGGACAGAAGAAATATTCAGGGCTCCTCTGTAGATGTACAGGGCTCGCCTTGCAAAGAGCACTCCACTGAGGGACAGAGCGAGCAGTTGCATTGAAGATGAGGTCTTATGGTCGAGTCCGGTATCTGAGAAGCTGTGACCACCTGAGTGAGGGTGGGGACAGTGTCATTTTTTAATTCTCACAAAGGTTTATTATGGGCCCTTGGAAGGTGGTTTTTGCTCTCATGGATGGGTCAAGGTGTGATGTGGGAGACATTAAGTAGGTAGATAACATATAAAATAAGAGAATTTCATAATAAATGCTATAGGACAGTGGTAGTCAACCTGGTCCCTATCGCCCACTAGTGGGTGTTCCAGCTTTCATGGTGGGCAGTAACGGAGCAACCAAAGTATAAATAAAAAAATAGATTTAACTATAGTAAGTTTTTTTATAAAGATTTATTCTGCCAAACTTAGCAAAAATCCAACATAAATTGCTTGGCAAGTAATTATTATTATATGCTTTAACTTGCTGTAACTCTGCTTTATAAACTTTATAAAGTAAAGTTACTTCCCTACTTTATAAATCACCATTACTGTGGAACCAGTGGGTGGTTAGAAAATTTTACTACTAACAGAGATACAAAAGTGGGCGGTAGGTATAAAAAGGTTGACTACCCCTGCTGTAGGACATGCCACTGGTGTCCATGCCATGTCCCTTTGGCCCACCTCTGATTTCAAGGAGTACTATTGGTGGACAATTCCATGTGAGCTCAGACTTTTCTGGACTGCCCAGTTCCAGCTGGCATCCTGTGTCTCTTGCCTTCTGCCCACAGTCTTCTCAGATATCTCTCAGGAGTCCCTTGATCAACATCCGACCAGTGAGGGGAAGTCATGCTTCCAGGGACGACCCTCAATTAATAGGGGACACTAGAAATTGGTGGGCGAGTCCTCCCAGTGTTTGAGGTGGATGATGCTGGGCTCTTCTCATCTTCTTTGGGGTGTGAAGAACTCATGATAACACACCTGTCCATGGGCTTTTCCTTGTCTTTACTTCTGCTTCCTGGGGTCACCTGCCAAATAAACAACCCACACCCAAGTCATCAGCTCGGGTTCTGCTATCCCAGAATTTAAGATAAGCTTGATGAAACAAAAAAATACAGTGAGTAAGAATTAGAAGGAAACTACTCTAACTAGTGAGTCATTCCTAAAGAGATGATAGGTGAACTGGGATAATTATTGTATTAACCTCTTCGGGGAAGACCTGCTTAAACTGTCATCAGACGCCCTGCACTTTTGGTTTAGAGGAGATAATTGTGAGAACAACTTTCACATTTGGGTTAATTATCTTTCCCTCCCACTGAATAACTTGTCACCCAGTGAGCAGCAGCCTCACCGGGCACTGTGGCACCTGTCAAAGAGGCCCGGTGCTTCCCTGCCTGGAGAAAGCACAAGGTCAGTCCCTCCAACTTCCCTTTCCACAGTGTGTTGCCAGAGAGCATATTCCGAGGGGCCGCAAAGGAAGGCTCTTGAAAGGAGTTTATATTTCACGCCTGAAAGTCAGCTTTCAAATAATGACTCAGGCCCTGGCCGGTTGGCTCAGTGGTAGAGCGTCGGCCTGGTGTGCAAGGGGTACCGGGTTCGATTCCTGGCCAGGGCACACAGGAGAAGCGCCCATCTGCTTCTCCACCCCTCCCCCTCTCCTTCCTCTCTGTCTCTCTCTTCCCCTCCTGCAGCGAGGCTCCACTGGAGCAAAGATGGCCCAGGCGCTGGGGATGGCTCCTTGGCCTCTGCCCCAGGCGCTAGAGTGGCTCTGGTCGCAACAGAGCGACACCCCTGGTGGGCAGAGCGTCGCCCCCTGGTGGGCAGAGCGTCGCCCCCTGGTGGGCGTGCTGGGTGGATCCCGGTCGGGCGCCTATGGGAGTCTATCTGACTGTCTCTCCCCGTTTCCAGCTTCAGAAAAAAATAAATAAATAATAATAATAATAATAATGACTCAGGGTATCTTACACCAAGAAGGACTGAGAGCACTGGATCTGGGCTGATCTCGGAGGCAGCACTGGTGATTTATGAAGATGGAAAGGAAAATTGAGGACCTCGGGGAAGTGGAACAACCCGAGTGTTGACGCCCAGCTTGGAACTGTCACGTGTGTGGCCGGAGATGAACCAGCTATCAACTCCAGCTCGTCCCCTCATTAGGACTGGGAAGGGTCACTTCAGGGAAGGCCTGGAGGAAAATGGCTTAATAACACACGTGCCCTTCCTCGCCCTGACTCTCCCCTCTCCACTGCCAATGACGTCATTGTTTCCATGCTTGTCTGCACTGGTGACCACGGGGCTGACCCCCTGGTCCCAGAACACTTTAGCAAGGCCCTAGACGGGGGCATCAAATCAGCCAGGGCCAGTTTCCACACTGCACTTCCCTGTGCCCTGGAAAAGACAGGTCTTGGAAACAGTTCAGTAACTGGGATTTAAAATTAATTTTCCATGCCATCGTTCCACTCAGTTTTTGTTCCAGCGTGCTCACCCTGACATCTTTCTGGTGACCTTGCTCAGTGCCTCAGCTCTGGGATTCTTTTCCTCTGTGATAAATGACCTCCACTCAGATAAATCAAAATAGGTATGTTTCAAGGTCAAGCTGGTGCAAATGCGGCTCATTTTACACAGTAAGCGTTCCCACTGGTGCCTGTATATTGCTTCTCTGGGTTATTTTTTGGGGGAGGCAGCCACTATCTGCCCACCTATCTTTCTGATTCTTCACCATTTGGTAATATGGTCTTTAAACCTTGCAAATGTTAATTTTTCCTGCCTTGCATTTCTTAGTTATGCATGTATAAAAATGTATAAACATATTGTATGAGCTTACCATTGAATGAAGTATTTGTAACATGAAAATCCTCTAATGATTCTAAAACATCCCACAAACCCCTGTGTTTTGTGCTCTCTCCTGTTGCCCACAGCTGCTCTTGCCCGTGGTCAACTCCATTCCTGCCATCTGACTTCCCTCATTGCTACGTCACAGCTGGGCTCTCCGCTGAAGCTTGTTCTTGTTGGAGCCCTGCTTGATGTTCGCATTTTTCACACTGAATTTTTCACAAAGTGGCACTCATTTATATTGTGATATGTATTTTGGCCTGATGGTTCTCTTAATACATAAATCTAGACCATCAGAGAGACCCGCGATTTTTTCTTTTTTGGGTTTTTTTTTTTTTTTTTTTGTATTTTTCTGAAGTTGGAAATGGGGAGGCAGTCAGACAAACTCCTGCATGCACCCGACTGGGATCCACCCGGCATGCCCACCAGGGGGCGATGCTCTGCCCATCTGGGGCATTGCTTCGTTGCAACCAGAGCCATTCTAGCACCTGAGGCAGAGACCACAGAGCCATCCTCAGTGCCCTGGCCAACTTTGCTCCAATGGAGCCTTGGCTGTGGGAGGGGAAGAGAGAGACAGAGAGGAAGGAGAGGGGGAGGGGTGGAGAAGCAGATGGGTGCTTCTCCTGTGTGCCCTGGCCGGGAATCAAACCCGGGACTCCTGCACGCCAGGCTGACGCTCTACCACTGAGCCTACCGGCCAGGGCCAAGACCCGTGTTTTAATTGGGAGCAGTTCAAAACAAAAGTAGCTTTGCTTCATTTGGCCTTCCCAGTTCTTTTTCTTTATTTTAAAATTGATTCTTAATATAAAAATAATGCAGAGTCATGATAAAAAATTTGACCTTCTACTTACTACCTTGAGGTGACTGTTAAATCTCTTAAGTATCTTTCTGAAATTTAAATAAATTTAAATAAACACAGACATTTAATACAGATTTGACTTTATTATACATAATTCTTCTGCAACTTGATTTATCCCCCTATTGAACAGTACGACTTTTCATCTTAGTGGAGGCAAATTACTTTCGAACTTTGTTCCTGCTTTCTTTTCTGTTTGCTCTCTCCTGCGACAATCTCGGCTGGCTACTAGTGTGGAAACTATGTGGACAGAAGTAAGAGAGACCCAATCAGCACTCAGAATTTGGAAGGAACAGGATTAAACTTATAGGGCAAGGATCAGAGCTGGGAAATGTCTCTGGAACCGTGATGAGCTTTGGCAGGTGTGGGTAAGGATGAGACTGGTACTGACACACTAATGATTGGTGTATCTGAATTCAGTCAAAGTGGGTGATGACTACAAGAGGCCCATTTTAATTTTTTCCTCCGCTAAATAGTACAGAACATATCGTATCTGCATAGTAGTAGCTTTTTCATGGTATAATGTTAGGCAGTGGAACAAAATATATAGCAATAATTGCTACCATTTATTGGCCACCTGGTTTTCAGAAAATGCTTGCACAAGGCCTAACGTTATTCTGCACTGTGTATGCCTGATCTCAAATGACACCACGTAGATGGCATTACTCACGTTTTACAGTTAAAAAGCATGAGGTTCAGAGAGCTTAAGCAGCTCGACCACGGCCTTGAAACTTGCACGAGGGAGAACCTGCTCAAATGCCAACCCGCCCACCTCTGGAAGCCACACTCTTTTGCCACAATCACCTTGGCTCCTATCACGACAACATCCTATTTAAAAAAGTCTCTGTGAGGGAGAAGAGTATGTTAATAAAATAACAGGGAGGGGGGAAAAGAAAAACACCAGTAGAAAGAAAAAAATGCCAGCTGAGCTTATAACATTTTACTTGGCTTTCAAGCTCAATCATGCGGCCTTCTGCCTGTTAACAAGCAGGACCCACAGCCTCGCACCTGCAGCCGAGACCCTTCCGGAAGAGCCCGCGGAAACCACAGAAATGAAGTCTGGAAGCCGTGCAGAACTTACTTAACACTCAATACATGGAGCGTTAGCATCTCTTTGAAGGTTCTTTTTTTTTTTTTTTTTTTTAATGGAAGATGTTTGTGGCATGGTTAAAATTCAAATGGAAATTGGTAAATATGAATTCCACCTTTGCAGTCTTGGAAACACGACTGTCCCCTGCCTGATTTTGATTTTTCTAATTCTAGTGTGTCCTGAACATTCAACTGCTTGAGTTCTTTGTCAAAGGAATGTGGTCATATTTTCATCTCTAAGGGAAATGTATACTGATTTAATGTTATAACTCAAGAAACAGCCCAAGAGGTTTTTCTCAAAAAGAGAGATAGAGAGAGAGAGAGAGAGAGAGAGAGAGAGAGAGAGAGAAATACACGCATATGCACAAAATTTGTGTGGACAGGTTGATTGTATGCAAGTGTGTTTACCTTTGGGCTGAGACCAAGCACAAGCATCAAGGTTTTGGCCAAGGAGCAGCTCTGTTTCTTGAAGTGCCAGTGGAATGACAAGGGGCCCTGATTCAGGTCTAGTCAGTGCACACAAACTCCTGAGATCAAATTAGACCCGTCAAAGCAAAGAGAGCGTCTGGCTGGAGCGGCTCTTCAGCTGATACTGCTAGGCACCCTTCAGCAGCTCCGGTATGATAACGCCCATGCCCAACGGAGAATAACCTCATCAAGCCATTAAAGGAAACAGAAGCCCTCTGCCCTGTTTGATTTCTTCCCATAATGATATAAAGTGCAGTTTAATGAAGTCAAAGGGGTCCTGGGCCTCGCGGTGTGTTCAGGCCTTGGGAGGCGGCACTATTGAGTTTCCGGCTGATGTTCATTACCAGCCCGCTGCCAGCCGGCCCAGCCGACACACCGGCCCCGCTTGTGAGCTGCATTGTAGCCGGGATTTCTGGGGCAGTTTTCTGGTTGCTGTGGCCCCGCCTGCATTTTGTCTACATAAATTAGACCTTGTGCAGCATATTGGCCTGTCAGGGGACTAGGAGGAAACTGTATATTGTTTCTGGCATCCCTGAGCCCTTCTGCCCCTGACATCTGCTGCGCCTGTGACAGGGAATACATTCTTGACTCATTATCCGAGCAAGTGGAATCCCACCCTGACAGGACCATTAATCAGAATCAAGCAGTCCGGCAAATAAAAGAGAGAGTGAGCCGGCGAGCTCGGCAGTGAGAGAGCCACTACGGGAAAGAAAAGAGACCCTTTCTAACTTTGGCTTTGGTGTCATTTGGGGGTCTGGACAACCAGCAATCTATCTTTCTGAGTGACAGACCTGATGGATGGCATTATTTATGCTTTTGTATATTAAAAGACAGCCCTGGCACTGGCTTGTCATTTTCATGGAGGTTTACAAAAAGTTGAAATTTAATTTGTAGGAAAAGGAGGGCAGGGATCAGAGACGGCTGGCGACTTGACAGTCTGAAAAGTCAAGAGAGGGGGCTGAGGGCATTTGAGCCCAGCGATTGGCTGGACAGAGATGGGCAGAGGACACTGCAGGGTGTGTGTGTAGGTGTGCGAGAGCTTGGCTGGGAGCGCCAGGGAGCTCTGAGGCTCTGAACGTGCGTTCAGCGTGTGCTCATCATTTTATTAGGATGACTGTTTGGGCCTTTGTTATGAAAAGATGCAAATGAAAAATATACTTGCGTGCTTGGAAATGTGTTTTTGCTCAGATGGGTGGAGACACTTTGAATGATTACTTCCCAAACTAGAGCACTGCTTGACACTGGAACTCCCTTACTACACCGGGGACACTGTCATCCAGTACACATTAATAGCGCTGACCCAGCCTCCGCGGTGTGCCTATGAAGGTGCATATGTGTGTGAGTGTGGGTGAGGCAGAGAACGACACAGAGACGGGTTGGGGATAAACAGTACCGCTGTACAAATTTCCCACAGCCTATGTGCCATCCCCATGACCTAGAGTAGGACACAGGCGGGAAAGGAATAAAAGATATACCATATTTTTTCATTCCGCAAGATGCACTTTTTTTCCCCCCAAAGTGGAGGGGGAAATGCCCGTGCGTCTCATGGAGCAAAAAGTATGGTATTTTATTAAATATTTTAACACACCATTTGGTTCAGAATATTTTTTTCTTATTTTCCTCAAAACCCTGGGAGTGTCTTACAGTCAGGTGCATCTTATGGAGCAAAAAATACAGTATTTAATTAAGAGATTACAGAAATACATATTAACTATTTAATTACAATTAGTTATTTTCCAAGCTTCCTTGAGATATAATTGACATGTAATATTGTACAAATTTAACATATACTACATGATTATTTGATACAGTTATATATTGCAAAAGAATTACCACCGTAGGGATAGATAACACACCTCCACCAAGTCACATAATTATTTCTTTATTTTGTGTGTGTGGCGAGAACATTGAAGATCTACTATCTCAGCAACATTCGAGTATATAATACTATATTGTTAACTATAATCGCAGCAAGGCATATTTCAAACCTTTCTTTATAACTCTATGCTCTTGAATGCCTTATACTGGGCTAGTTCCACAGGCAGCTGCTTTTGAATCTACCAGTCAAAATATATACATCATTTGCTTTAAATTAATAACTTAAATAACTTCCAGTCCTTGCCTTGTTCTCTGTCTCTATTTTTGCCATGCTGGCACCTCGTCCATTCTCCCCGAGGGTCCCGCACCTTGGACAGCTGCAGCACTGACGACATTCCCTGGCAGGACGGCAAAGCCCCGCCCGTGTTGTGTTCATGAGCCATGGAGGCCCGGAGCCGGCAGCTCAGGTGGGCCTGGCCTTGGCCTTCAGCCTTCAGCCCAACTGTAAGCTGTTTCTCCCACCCCTGAATCTTACTCATTTCCTGGAGGGAGGTTTAGGGGGATCCTTCTCATCAACTCTGCTTTTGCCAGAATCTCCCTAGGTATTGTCAGCTCTAGGCCTTGACCCTGAGGGGGTCACAGGGAGGTTAAAGGATTACCTATAGCCCCTGAGAATATACAGATGGCATGGAAAGAAAGGGAAAAGACCCTGTGAAGTAGATCATTTCAAGTTGGGGTTAGATTTAGTCTTAAAGGGAGTTTAGATCTAATGTCTTTCATTCCTTATGATCAAATGGGAAACCATTCCTTTGAAAGCATGCCTTGATTTTTCATTTATCCTTACAAAATGCCATATAATGTTATGAACTATGTCTCAATTTGAAACTAGAAATGTAAGGATTTGAAAGGGCTGAGAGAAGAGATAGAACTGCCTGTTAAGTATAAATACCAAACACAAAAGGGAGGCTTTCAAAATATGGCATTTTATCTGTCAGAAAACATCTGATTGTGTTCTATGTTGGATCACATAGAGCAGGGTTGGCATGGGAGGGCACAGAGTGACAGTCTGTAGGGTATATTTTCGATTGCCCTGGGGGCTCTGAAGTCATACCTCTCCCGGAGAGAGGCTGTCCTGAGAGATTACCCGGAGAAATGTGGAGCTCTCTATTCTAAGTGCACTAACACACCTCTTCCCTTTCAAGTATAAATGGTTGTTTCCTAGACAAAGGAAAGAGAAGTGAACTTGTCTCCAAAGGTGTAACTGTAAGGCAAGTCAATCAACATTGACAATGGGCCTCAGTTTCTTCACTGGTTATATAGAGATGATCATATTTTCTTTAGAGGGTCGTTAAACTACAGATATTGCATGGGAAGTACCCAGCCCAACGTAGTGCTTGAAGTACAGGGTTGGGTGTTCAATACGTGAGTCTATTATTATTGTGATTATCTGGCTCAAATTTGCACAAATGAATAAGACCTTGACTCACGGAAAGAATCTATATGCAGAAAGTGTCCCCACCCATGAGGGTTATTTCAGAAAACCGTACTATAAATTTATTTCCTTCTATGTCCTTTTCTTCCAACTGAATATTTGAGTCTGAATATACTGAAAGTTTTAGTCACTCTTTGCAGGGATAATAGAGAAAGAGAGAAGAAGACTGTAGGCTGGGCAGAGAGAAAGGGAATAAAACGGAAGAGATAATAGAAAGAATAAGCATAGAGATTTCTGCCATGCCTCTTTAAGAGAGGAAAAGGAAATGGAGACAATCTGAAGCAGGCCTTTGGGATGCTCATACTTGTCCTCACACCAAGGTGGGAGCTGAGGCTTGAGTGAGAGGATGGGCAGAGTCGGGTCAGGGTGTTCTGCTGTGCTCTTGCGTGGAGCTGTCAGGGTGGAGGAATGTTCCAGCATAGCGGGAGGCAAGTTGATAGAGCCTCACTTTTTCCATGCAGGAGTCCAAGTTCCCTTCATCTCTAGGTCTGGTGGGTTCCAGGAGGAGGGAGTCAATAGCTGAGTCATTATTGACAGGACTCTGAACATCTGGATTGAGGAGCAGTCACCGAGGGAAAAATCTTCTTAGTACCCATATTATCTGCTATTAATTAAAAACATTTCCATGCATCTCACTGAAACTGAGAGCCTAAAAACATGCTAGCATAAGGGGAGTGGTGGAGTAAATGGAAATCAACTATAAAGTAGCCAGGAGTAATAACAAAACATCTGCCAATGGTTTTGATAGTCCCTTCAATGTCTTCATTATTTTAACAATCCAAAATATATTCTGAAAGGCTCTCATTTATCCTCCTTGCCCCTTGTATTCTTTCTTGTAATATTTTAAGTTTATCATTTACATATTCTTTTACTATGAGGATGTTACACCTCAAGGAGTATGTACTACAGACATTGGCCCCATTTTTTTCCCGGTGAGGTAGATGGGTAATTTTCTGTTGCATAGTCACCCAACTACTAGTGGAATGGACAGTGTCACCAGCCATTCTTTTCTGGACTAGTGCTATGACCATAAGCAAATCACCAAATCATTTTTTTTATTGATTAATTTTAGAAAGAGAGAGTGGAAGGGGGGAAAGAAACATCCATTTGTTTTTCCACATATTTATGCATTTATTACACCAGGGATCAAACCCACAACCTTGGTGGGTTGGGTTGATGCTCCAATCAACTGAGCTACCCAGCCAGGGCAGCAAATCACTTAAACAACCCCTCCCCTCCCTAACCCTACCCAGACTCCAAGTCTTGAGCATGTATTTTAAAACCTAGATACACTACTTTCATTGGGTTGTTCAAAATGCATGCATTTTTTTTTTTTTTTTTTTTTTTTTTAGCACAAGGTCTGGCCCTTTCTATAAATGGTTTCTATCTTTATTATCAAATTCCTATGAGAGTAGTGATCAAATACAAATGGAGAGTCTAGAGAGGATACATTTTACAATACTTGATGGAGAGTGAGGAAAGAGCCAAGTGGAATTAGAAGGTAAAGCAAACCATCTCTGGGAAGACATCTGCTAGCGTTTGTTTTCATACAACAGTTAGGAGATTTCTCTACCTGATTCCAGAGACAGAGATGAAAAGGCACAGTCCTTGCACTCATGGTCCAGTGTGAGGAAATAAACACACATATACATAACCCCTATGGGACAGGCACAGAAAGACAGAGGAATCTGCACAGGAACACTCCCTACGAAACCCCAGGGGCTTGAAACGTGCCCCCAAGTGACCCTTTCTTGCTTTTTGGGCAGCGGAGAGTAGTATGGTTGTTTGTTACCCAGAAAAGGACACTCTTACTTGCTTTCAGCCCAGACATTCTAAGCCTCAGTATCTTCCTAAGACAAATCTTTGTTAGGCAGGCAGCTTGCTTCTGGGTCCTTGAAGTTCATTTGGTGGACTCAGCTGTTTGTGAAACCCAAGGGAATTATTCATTAACATCAGTAAGGAATGCCTAACATCTGGCTGGTTGGGGGCTGGGCTTGGTTAATTCTACTTGGAACAACACCAATATTAGCTGTGCTTGGATTAACACCAGCACTAATGATGACATAAGACTCTTACTTCATTAGCCTGATGAAGGGAAAATCTTGCATGTTCAGCTTGAGCCAAAGAGTAATGCCCAGGTCCAAGACTTCGGAGCTGAGCCTAGTGAGTGAGACCGGCCAGCAGGACTGAGAAAACTACCCAAGTGTGGAGAGAGCTGCAACGGTGTGTTGCAAGGGACACCATGAGCCCAGACAGGTGGACTGAGAATGCAGAAGTATTTTAGAAATTGTAGGATTTGGAGGTACACTGATCTGATTCTCATTTTTTTTTCTTTTTTTTCTTTATTCATTTTTAGAGAGGAGGGAGAGAGAGACAGAGAGAGAAGGGGGGAGGAGCTGGAAGCATCAACTCCCATATGTGCCTTGACCAGGCAAGCCCAGGGTTTCGAATCGGCAACCTCAGCATTTCCAGGTTGACGCATTATTCACTGCGCCACCACAGGTCAGGCTCATTTTTTTTTTTTTAAGTCAAGTAAAACAACCAGAGAGCTGCTTCGGTTTCTCTAGTTCACGGGTTCAAATGCCCACCGAGAAGGGGAGAGATGGCCTGTGCTCAAGAGCTAAAACCATCGGCCGTGTGGTTTGGGTTTTTATTTTTTCTCTACCTTTCATCACTGGGCTGAAACACATATATACTGATAGATAACTTCTGTGATACCCACTCAGACTGCAAATATTTAATAAACATGTACCATAAATTTTGTAAGGTACCAGAGCTATAGCAGTTGATGGTCAATGTGTCCCTTTTCATGAGACTCAGATTGGAGAAGGGGGACCATACCTACAGTACTCAGAGAATTTAAGATATTAATGTAATGCAGATGGAATGGCACTTCCCTCAGCCATGGGCAGGGCAAAGAAGGTAAGTAAAGAAAGCCCTAGGCCAGAATGAAGAAGACTTATTCAGGAGAAGGATTCTCTGGCAGAGAAGATAAGCTATTCAAACTCCTTCAGAAGAGGGAAACGGGGCGGGGGTGGGTGGAGGCAGCTGCAAGACTGCGAGGGAGTTCGGGAACAGAACTGGAACTAGTAAGAGCAGGAGTGAAGAAACAGGCAGGGAATCTAATCAGAACCTGACAGCTGGATTCAGGAGTTTATCAACATCTCTGTCTCAGATGACACCTTTGAAGCTCTCTTAACTAGAAGCATGGTCAGAAATTGACTTCAGAGAAGAATTATGTCGTCCTACTGGCCC
The DNA here is from genome assembly GCF_036850995.1 of Saccopteryx leptura. Taxonomy (NCBI): domain Eukaryota; kingdom Metazoa; phylum Chordata; class Mammalia; order Chiroptera; family Emballonuridae; genus Saccopteryx; species Saccopteryx leptura. Next base: position 28,750,939 of record NC_089506.1, on the reverse strand, counting down.
ACATGTTCCTACTATTTCCTCTTAGGTTGAAGATATTTATAAGCTTGTGGCTTTGTGGTTTGAGTTTAGATTCTTCTGCACTTCCTTGTTTCTCCCAACCTGGAAACATGTAAAGCCAGTAGTTGCGGCCACTATTACAGCCACCTGGCCCATGCAGGTTCACATTAGATTCGGACAGACAATAATGAAACAATGGAGCCAAGAACTGGTGGGCCATCATCTTTAATCCTAGCTTGCACCTGGCAGGCAAGTAAAAACACACTCTGGGCTCCAAAACCCACTCACATTCAATGCTCACAAAGCTACTGACTTATCTGAGTTTCCTAGAATCAAAGGTTTCTAGCTCACCAGACTTATTCACCTCTGTTCCCTATCTCCTTCTCTCTGCACAAACTCTGCACAAACTGGCTTCTCCCTCAGCACTCCACCATCTTGGCTGCTTCTCCTGGCCTTCTCCATGTAGCCTTTCTCTGCTCTCCTCTCTAATGCTAATCTCAGGAACCGAGAGAGAGCAAACTCTTGTTCTGCCCCACATTATAGTGTAGAAATCAAAAATCTTAATCCAATATACAAACAAGGAAGTCTCTGATACAAAGTCACTTATCTGAGGCATGATGGGATTCTTTATGAGAGTGCACAACCCTACATCATGTAACAGTCAAGGGTGTGGAGAAAAGCTTAGTCTTAAAACTAAGCCTTAGGCTATAACGACCCAGCTTGATTATAGCCTGTCCCCCACACCCAATACAAACTATAAGCAAGCAAACATATATATCATATTTACAAACTTATTTGACCAACAAAATGACAAATGTGAAGAGGACTGATTGTGTTGCTGCTGTCATTATGACCTGGAAAGACATGACCAGGACACCCACTCACGGCTGCCAGTCCCTGCAGGCTGCAGGCACAGAGGGCACTCCCAGATCAGGAACTTCTGGGAAGAAACCAGGGCACTCCTTGGAGACCAGTAGCCCATCCTTTGAGATTTGGCCGCCTTCACCTGTCACTAAGCTATCTGGAGTCACCCAATACTCCGCTCCACTTAATAAAGTTTTATTCATCTCAACTCTTTGCATAACACTTTGATCTCAATTGCATGTTTCTGCAGAGATAATTGGGCTGCCGTTTAAGTTGGGGAAAGAGTCAACAAACTTGCTATGACTATCTTGTCTGATGCCATTACATGCTTCCATCGCCTCAGAAGGCATTTCCCCTTTTGTTTATATATTGTATTAAGTGAGTCACTAGAGATAAATGAATCAAACAGCCCACCTAGCGCAGCATTGGCTTGGCTGCAGGTCTTCAGCGGCCAGCAGAATTCATTAGGTCCGCGAGAGACTGCGGTCTTATTCCAAAACCAAACATCTAGTTAAGGTAAGATTTGAAGACTACAGCTTAATTTCCCTGAACTAACAGAGAGCAATTTGCTAGTGAAACTTAGTTGAGTTTATTACAATTGACAATATTAAAATTAAAAAAAAAATGTGTTTTTTTTTTCTGGTTCTGCTTTTCACTGGCCTAATGAAATGAAAAGGAACAGTAGGCAAAGGCAGGTGATTTTGTTGTGTTTTTTTCTTTGCAGTAGAGAGCTGAGGGCTGAGGCCTTTGCCTGTTCCCTTGGTGACAAGAAAGCTTGGAGGAAGGGGCCTGAGCAACCACAGAGTGAATTCTGGACTTGGTGGTCCTACTTCTTCTGCCCCTGATTTGCTGATTGTCCCTGGACAGAAGCTTCTCACTGCTTAATGGCAACCCCTTGATATTAAAAAATAAATAAATAAATAAATGGTTAGCCATGATTAGCGGGATCTTTGCAAATATATTTAATGAAGACATCGAATGAAAAGATGGTTTTAAATTCAAGATATGTCAGTAAGAAAATATGTTTATGAGGTCTGCTTTAGGAAGTGGATGGATCACTTTAGATTTGCATTAGGAGCACGAACTTGGAAGGAAGTAATTGCTGCTGATTAAGAATAACAGGGTCGGAGATGACGTCAGAGTAATGGCGGGGTAGGAAGCGATACCGATAAATCTCCCCCAAAACTCAACAAGATCTTCAACCAGAAACAGAAAAACCTATACTTGGAGCTTCCAGATGCTTCGCAATACACCCAAAGGTATGATTGAGTGAAAAATTGGCTAAATATATAACCAAACCCCGAAGGAAATAGGGAGTAAGAAATGCTCCGCCTTCCTCACTAACCTAAACAGGGCGGCTTTCTCTGGTAACTGTGAATATAGAAACTGAGGCGGGCAAAGGGGGTGAATACATCCAGGCCGCGACACAAACGGCCGAACCAGGCTGTGGCACGGAGATCCAAGCCGAGTAAAATCTGATCCTGTGGCAACCCGGGCAATACAAGCTAACACTCGCGCCAAACCCAAACAAAGAAAGACAAGCGGCGCAGCCATTTTACCCGGTCTCCTGGTCGGCGTGCGCGCAGTTAGTGGGCGAGAATTTCTTCCTAGGCCCCGAGAGTGGGTGCCCGTGTTGCCCCATGGAGAGGCAGGGTCAGAGGCCTTTCTGTGGGCCGAGGGCAGAGTCTCTGGGCAGCCCCAGCGCCCTGGGAAAGCCACGCATGGGAGGGAGTGAGAACTAATTCAAACGGTGGAGATTTTCCATGCTGGAGGGTGTTTCACTCAGAGGGAAACGCGGCCGGCCTCATATCCGGGTTTGCGCGCGCAGATAAGGAGTGAGCGATTCCTCCGAGTGCCTCGGCAGTGCGCGCCCGTGTTATCGCACAGAGGGGCAGAGTCAGGGGCCTTTGTGTGGGCCAAAGCAGAATCTCGGGCTGCCCCAGCGCCTTGCAAAAGCCGCGCACGGGGACGGAGCGAGATTCAATTCCAATGCTGCAACTTTTCCCTGCGGTTGGGGGTTTCACTCAGAGCGTGAGACTGCTGGCCGGATATCCTGGTCTGCGCGCGCAGCCAGTGAGTGAGAGTTTCCTCCAAGCACCCCGGAAGTGGGCGCCCGCTTGTGTTACCGGACAGAGTGGCAGAGCCAGAGGTCTTTGAGTGGGCGGAAAGCCCGCCTGATTATGCTAGCAGCTCTGACTGACTGAGCCTTACCCAGAGCCCTGTGCTGAGTGGAAATAGAGTGGGGAGTTGCCAGCTCTTTGAGCCTCTTACTATCCAGGCAGAGGCAGCAGCAACCCCATAGCTGGATTATCAGGCTACTAATTGAGGAAGGAAAGACTAGGAGAAAGGCTCCAGGAACACGGACTCTCTCACTGTCGGAGCCTATAAATGCTAATGAGCTTCGACTGCCAACGAGACTAAAGCACAATACATGACATTGCCATAGAGACTTATCAACTGCAAACCTCCACCTGAGCGTGCCAAAGGGGCAAAACCCGGGGTACAGAGTCACCAACCAGGAAGAGGGAGAGAAAAGAAAAAGCAAGAAGATAACCTCTCAAAATCAAGAATAATCTGCAGACTTTATAACCTATCCCATTTTATTATATTTGTTCGTTTGTTTCTCTTATCTTCATTGTTGATACTTTTTTTTTTCCTCCTCCAATTTGGCCAATTAACTCTCTACCAGTCTTACTCTCTCCTCTCCTTGAACTACACTACCCATAAGTGTTACATCTCCCATTATCTTTTCTCTTCTCTTCCTTTCTCTCTATGAGGGTTGCACTCCAAAACCCTTAACTCTCTCTCTCTCTCTCTCTCCTTTCTTTTTTCTTCTTTTAGTGGTTCCCTCTTTTTTTCTCTCTCTCTCTTTCTTTTCTCCCTCTATATTAGTTTCTTCCTTTCTCCTTTACATCTCCTCTCATTCAAACCTCAATAACAAACAAATTATCTTATCTGGGACTCAAACTTATGTATGTGGCATTTTGGGGGGTTTTTACTTCACCTTTTTAACTCACTAGCAGTGCTCCCATCCCTGGCTCTCCATATTATCTAGTTCTTGTTCCACTAAATACAATAGTAATTTTTTAATTTGTCCCCCCATTTTTCCGTTTTCCTCTTAATCCTCTCATCATAACTCTTAGACAACCAACACCTAAAAGCAAATCATTTTATTCTTGACCCAAATTTTTTCCTTATTTGCTTTTTGTGGGTCCATACGCTCTTTTTTTTTTCTTTTTTCTTTTTTTTTTTTTTTGCCCCTTTATTACTTTTCCCCAATTCAGGCCCTCCATCACAGGCATTGTTTGTTATAATTCACAGTCCACCACAAGATTTTCTCAAGAAAGAGGGGAGAGGAGAGGAGAGGAAAAAAGGAGGGGGGGAATAATTTCCTTTTTTTTTTTAATTTTTATTTAATTTTATTTTTCTTTATTTCATTATTAATTTTTTTTTTAAAAAAAACAACTCTTTTCGATTTTTTATTTTTTTATTATTTTTTTAAATCTCATTTTTATACTTTATTAAATCTCATTAATACTATCAACAAAACCACCCTCAGATGCCATTAAGGAAGAGAAAATCAAATATCATGGATACAAAAGAAAGAGAGGTAACACAGCTAGATGAGGAAAAATCTATGGAGAAAAAATTTAATATATTGGAAACCTTAGAGCTAAATGACAGAGAATTCAAGATAGAAATCCTAAAAATCCTCCGAGATATACAAGAAAACACAGAAAGGCAATTTAGGGAGCTCAGAAAACAACTCAATGAACACAAAGAATATATGTCCAAGGAAATTGAAACTATAAAAACAAATCAAACAGAGATGAAAAACTCAATTCACGAGCTGAAAAACGAAGTAACAAGCTTAGCTAATAGAACAGGTCAGATAGAAGAGAGGATTAGTGAAATAGAAGACAAGCAACTTGAGGCACAGCAGAGAGAAGAAGAAAGAGACTCAAAAATTAAAAAAAAATGAGATAGCCCTACAAGAATTATCTGACTCCATCAAAAAGAATAACATAAGAATAATAGGTATAACAGAGGGAGAAGAGAGAGAAAATGGAATGGAGAACATACTCAAACAAATAATAGATGAGAACTTCCCAAGCCTGTGGAAAGAACTAAAGCCTCAAGTTCAAGAAGCAAACAGAACTCCGAGTTTTCTTAACCCCAACAAACCTACTCCAAGGCATATCATAATGAAATTGACACAAACCAACAGCAAAGAAAAAATTGTCAAGGCAGCCAGGGAAAAGAAGAATACAACATATAAAGGAAGGCCCATTAGATTATCATCAGATTTCTCAGCAGAAACTCTACAAGCTAGAAGAGAGTGGACCCCAATATTTAAAGTCCTGAAAGAGAGGAACTTTCAGCCACGAATACTATACCCATCAAAGCTATCCTTCAAATATGAAGGAGAAATAAAAACATTCACAGATAAAGAAAAGATGAGGGAATTTATCATCAGAAAACCCCCACTCCAGGAATTACTAAAGGGGGTTCTCCAATCAGATACAAAGAACAAAAAAAAAACAGAGCCACAAGTAAAAGCTCCAAGAAGAACACAATAAAACCAAATTTAGACTGTGACAACAACAAAAAGAAAGAGGGGGAGAAGATGGAGATTAACAGTAGCAAAGGATGATGGAGTGCAAAAGTACTCACAAAATAGTTCGCTACAATGAACAGGGTAGGAACCCTTTTCATTACTCAAAGGTAACCACCATTGAAAAAACCACCACAGAAGCACATGAGATAAAAAAGATAGCAACAGAGGAAAGATGTATGGAATACAATCAAATAAAAACAAAAGATAGAAAAACGAAAGAGAAGGATCAAACAAGACACAAAACTAACAGAAAGCAAGATATAAAATGGCAATAGGGAACTCACAAGTATCAATAATTACACTAAATGTAAACGGATTAAACTCACCAATAAAAAGGCACAGAGTAGCAGAATGGATTAAAAAAGAAAATCCAACTGTATGCTGCCTACAGGAAACTCATCTAAGTAACAAGGATAAAAACAAATTCAAAGTGAAAGGCTGGAAAACAATACTCCAAGCAAATAACATCCAAAAAAAAAGCAGGTGTAGCAATACTCATATCGGATAATGCTGACTACAAGACAGGAAAAGTACTCAGAGACAAAAATGGCCATTTCATAATGGCTAAGGGGACACTGAATCAAGAAGACATAACAATTCTTAATATATATGCACCAAACCAAGGAGCACCAAAATATATAAGACAGCTACTTATTGATCTTAAAACAAAAACTGACAAAAATACAATCATACTTGGAGACATCAATACACCGCTGACGGCTCTAGATCGGTCATCCAAACAGAGAATCAACAAAGACATAGTGGCCTTAAACAAAACACTAGAAGAGCACCTGGATATGATAGACATCTACAGGACATTTCATCCCAAAGTGACTGAGTATACATTTTTCTCCAGTGTACATGGATCATTCTCAAGAATTGACCATATGTTGGGACACAAAAACAACATCAGCAAATTCAGAAAAATTGAAGTTGTACCAAGCATATTTTCTGATCATAAAGCCTTGAAACTAGAATTCAACTGCAAAAAAGAGGGAAAAAAATCCCACAAAAATGTGGAAACTAAACAACATATTTTATAAAAATGAATGGATCAAAGAAGAAATAAGTGCAGAGATCAAAAGATATATACAGACTAATGAAAATGACAATACGACATATCAGAATCTATGGGATGCAGCAAAAGCAGTGATAAGAGGGAAGTTCATAAAACTTCAGGCATATATGAACAAACAAGAGAGAGCCCAAGTGAACCACTTGACTTCCCACCTTAAGGAACTAGAAAAAGAAGAACAAAGACAACCCAAAACCAGCCGAAGAAAGGAGATAATAAAAATCAGAGCAGAAATAAATGAATTAGAGAACAGAAAAACTATAGAAAAAATTAATAGAACAAGGAGCTGGTTCTTTGAAAAGATCAACAAAATTGACAAACCCTTGGCAAGACTTACCAAGGAAAAAAGAGAAAGAACTCATATAAACAAAATCCAAAATGAAAGAGGAGAAATCACCACGGACACCGTAGATATACAAAGAATTATTGTAGAATACTATGAAAAACTTTATGCCACTAAATTCAACAACCTAGAAGAAATGGATAAATTCCTAGAACAATACAACCTTCCTAGACTGAGTCAAGAAGAAGCAGAAAGCCTAAACAGACCTATCAGTAGAGAAGAAATAGAAAAAACCATTAAAAACCTCCCCAAAAATAAAAGTCCAGGCCCTGACGGCTATACAAGCGAATTTTATCAAACATTCAAAGAAGTCTTGGTTCCTATTCTACTCAAAGTCTTCCAAAAAATTGAAGAAGAAGCAATACTTCCAAACACATTTTATGAGGCCAACATAACCCTCATACCAAAACCAGGCAAGGATGGCACAAAAAAAGAAAACTACAGACCAATATCTCTAATGAATACAGATGCTAAAATACTAAACAAAATACTAGCAAATCGAATACAACAACATATTAAAAAAATAATACATCATGATCAAGTGGGATTCATCCCAGAATCTCAAGGATGGTTCAACATATGTAAAACGGTTAATGTAATACACCATATCAACAAAACAAAGAACAAAAACCACATGATCTTATCAATAGACGCAGAAAAGGCTTTCGATAAAATACAACACAATTTTATGTTTAAGACTCTCAACAAAATGGGTATAGAAGGAAAATATCTCAACATGATAAAGGCCATATATGATAAACCATCAGCTAACATCATATTAAATGGCACTAAACTGAAGGCTTTCCCCCTTAAATCAGGAACAAGACAGGGTTGTCCACTCTCTCCACTCTTATTTAATGTGGTACTAGAGGTTCTAGCCAGAGCAATCAGACAAGACAAAGAAATAAAAGGCATCCATATCGGAAAAGAAGAAGTAAAGGTATCACTTTTTGCAGATGATATGATCCTATACATCGAAAACCCCAAAGAATCCACAAAAAGACTACTAGAAACAATAAGCCAATACAGTAAGGTCACAGGATACAAAATTAACATACAGAAGTCAATAGCCTTTCTATATGCCAACAATGAAACAACTGAGAAGGAACTCAAAAGAATAATCCCCTTCACGATTGCAACCAAAAAAATAAAATACTTAGGAATAAACATAACAAAGAATGTAAAGGACTTATATAATGAAAACTATAAACCATTGTTAAGGGAAATCGAAAAAGATATAATGAGATGGAAGAATATACCTTGTTCTTGGCTAGGAAGAATAAATATAATCAAGATGGCTATATTACCCAAAGCAATATACAAATTTAATGCAATTCCCATCAAACTTCCAATGACGTTTTTTAAAGAAATAGAGCAAAAAATCATCAGATTTATATGGAACTATAAAAAACCCCGAATAGCCAAAGCAATCCTAAAGAAAAAGAATGAAGCTGGGGGCATTTCAATACCTGACTTCAAACTCTATTATAGGGCCACGACAATCAAAACAGCATGGTATTGGCAGAAAAATAGACACTCAGACCAATGGAACAGAATAGAAAGTCCAGAAATAAAACCACATATATATAGTCAAATAATTTTTGATAAAGGGGCCAACAACACACAATGGAGAAAAGAAAGCCTCTTCAATAAATGGTGCTGGGAAAACTGGAAAGCCACATGCAAAAGAATGAAACTGGACTACAGTCTCTCCCCCTGTACAAAAATTAACTCAAAATGGATCAAAGATCTAAACATAAGACCTGAAACAATTAAGTACATAGAAGAAGACATAGGTACTCAACTCAGGGACCTGGGTTTTAAAGAGCATTTTATGAATTTGACTCCAATGGCAAGAGAAGTGAAGGCAAAAATTAATGAATGGGACTACATCAGGCTAAGAAGTTTTTGCTCAGCAAGAGAAACTGATAACAAAATAAACAGAAAGCCAACTAAATGGGAAATGATTTTTTCAAACAACAGCTCAGATAAGGGCCTAATATCCAAAATATACAAAGAACTCATAAAACTCAACAATAAACAAACAAACAATCCAATAAAAAAATGGGAAGAGGATATGAATAGACACTTCTCCCAGGAAGAAATACAAATGGCCAACAGATATATGAAAAGATGCTCATCTTCTTTAGCTATTAGAGAAATGCAAATCAAAACGGCAATGAGATACCACCTCACACCTGTTCGATTAGCTGTTATTAGCAAGTCAGGTAATAGCAAATGTTGGAGAGGCTGTGGAGAAAAAGGAACCCTCATACACTGTTGGTGGGAATGTAAAGTAGTACAACCATTATGGAAGAAAGTATGGTGGTTCCTCAAAAAACTGAAAATAGAACTACCTTATGACCCAGCAATCCCTCTACTGGGTATATATCCCCAAAACTCAGAAACATTGATACGTAAAGACACATGCAGCCCCATGTTTATTGCAGCATTGTTCACAGTGGCCAGGACATGGAAACAACCAAAAAGCCCATCAATAGATGACTGGATAAAGAAGATGTGGCACATATACACTATGGAATACTACTCAGCCATAAGAAATGATGACATCGGAACATTTACAGCAAAATGGTGGGATCTTGATAACATGATACGAAGCAAAATAAGTAAATCAGAAAAAAACAGGAACTGTATTATTCCATAAGTAGGTGGGACATAATAGTGAAACTAAGAGACATTGATAAGAGTGTGGTGGTTACGGGGGGGAGGGGGGAATGGGAGAGGGATAGGGGGTGGGGAGGGGCACAAAGAAAACAAGATAGAAGGTGACAGAGGACAATCTGACTTTGGGTGGTGGGTATGCAACATAATTGAACGACAAGATAACCTGGACTTGTTATCTTTGAATATATGTATCCTGATTTATTGATGTCACCCCATTAAAAAAATTAAATTATTAATCAGAGAAAAAAGAAAAAAAAAAAAGAATAACAGGGTCAGTTCTGAGTCCTTGTTTAAAGACGGCATCTCAGATGCCAGTTGGGTTCTCCGGGATGTTGAAGCCAATATCACATTCAAGAGGATCTAAAGCTGATTGTGTGTCTATATTAAAAGAATTACATACATCATTTATTTAGTTCTAAAACTGTGTGAAATAGACATTGGCTTTTCTTATCAAAGAGGAAATAGGGCCTCAAATTTAGTAACTTGATGAAAGACAGCTAAGCACTGGAGCTGGGACTTAATTTGTCTGATTTCAGTGATTGTTCCCTTCTTAGTATACCTCCCAAAATGCATGGGAAAAAGTGGAGAGATTTAGGAAATACTGGTTTTTAGGTAAACTGTGTCCTGCCCTTTTAATATATATATATATATGGGTTTTTTTTGTTTTTTCTTTTCCCTCCTGGGGAGGTTATACTGGAAGGTTCATGCTGTGCTCTCTCCCTCTGGATTGGCCATTGTGGGTAGTATGCCTTCACTCTTCCACCGCACAGACCGTGGAGGGGTTAATGCTCTCTCTGCTCCAGATACTGCCCTGGCCACACAGTTCTGCTTCTGTGAAGGGAATGCACGTGTCTAATGTCTACACACACACACACACACACACTGAATTAATTTCAAAATTATTTTCTGTTAATCTGACTTATCTCTAACTTCTAGATTTCTCCCCTAATTTCAGAAGAGGATATTAAAGGGGGTGTGTCCTTGGGGGAAAGATGTAGAGATTATAACCACCTTTTGTTTATAATTTATGTTTATTACTCACTGGTCTGTTAGTTGTCTGACCTTCTAGAGCAGTGGTTCTCAACCTGTGGGTTGCGACCCCGGTGGGGGGTCGAACGACCAAAACACAGGGGTCGCCTTAAGCCGTCGGAAAATACATATTTATTATACAATACATTTAAATAAAATATGTATTTCCAATGGCTTTAGGCGATCCCTGTGTTTTGGTCGTTCGACCCCTGCCAGGGTCGCGACCCACAGGTTGAGAATCGCTGTTCTAGAGTAACCCAGAATTTTTGTTCTCATTCTCTGCTCTCCATTGTAGTTTCACAGTGGACTCGATTTGGAATTCTTTTCTGAGCCATCTATTTGAAGTCTCACTTCCTTTTGGTCTTGCTCTTGTTTCCTGCATATTCTGGATATAGGGGAGGGTCAGCCTCTCTGCAGATTTTCTGTATTTGACTCAGATGATAATATAACCCATCCATATGAAATTCCTAGAACTGCCGTACAAATTATTATATAGAAACTTGGTAATTTGAAACACTAGAAATTTATTTTTGCTCAGTTCTGGAAACAAGAGTCTGAAATCAAAGTGTCAGCAAGGCCACACTCTTTTTAGAGGCTCGACAGGAGGACCTTGTCCTAGCCTCTTTCAGACTCTGATGGAGGACCTCTGACAGGAGGGCCTCTTCCCAGCCTCTGACAGGAGGACCTCTTCCCAGCCTCCTTCAGACTCTGATGGGGGACCTCTGACAGGAGGGCCTCTTCCCAGCCTCCTTCAGACTCTGATGGCTGTCAGCATTCTTTGGCTTGTGCTGCGTCTGGACATCACCTTCTCTTCTGTGCATCTGTCTCAAAACTCCCTCTGCCTCTCACCTAGAAAGAAGCATATGACTACGCTTAGGGTCCATCACGAAAGGCCAGGAAAAGCTTCTTCTTTCAAGATCCTTAATGTCATCACCCTTTTGCCATGTAAGGTCATACTCTATTCCCTGGTTCTGAAGATGAGGAGGTGGTGTGGCCACCGTTCAGCCCCCTACATCTCTGCCTCTGGCATTATTTACACCTTCTGCCATCAATCCTCACACTGTGGAATGTCTGTTTTTTTCTTGAACTGCATCACTGAAATGATTTATGATCTTCTGTCCTGAGAATTATTTTCTAAATCTCCAACCCCAAGAGCAATGAGGCATGTGCAGGCCTGACAGTGATGGCCACCCTTCACCATCTTAGTTTTTGCTTTTTAACACCTCTTGTCAATCAGCTGTTGAATTCCAAGATGGAAAATCAGAGCCTGTGGTCCCTTATCTAAGGGGCCTTGTCCATCAGCCTAGCTTGCCTTACGGGGCTATTATGAGGCTCAGATGATATGATAGACGTAAGACTATTTTGGAAAGCTTAAAACATCACATTTAATGTGTGTCTTTTTTTCTAGCAAGCAGACAGGACCGTGAGCTTCTGCAACAAGACCAATACTGAGCAACTTTAACTTTGGCTTTGGGACTCCTGCTGCCTCTCACTCCACCTTCTAGTAAGTCACTGGATCTAGTTTATAGACATGGATATGAATCAAATCCTTACTCTTAATGTATAAAGCCTAGTGCAGGTAAATTTATTATATTGGAACCTCAACTTCTTCATCAATAAAATGGAGGTTCTTGTCCATATTCAGTTTAATCACATGAAATCATGTATTGAGAAAGCTCTTTTTGCAACTACAACGAACTATACAAGCTCTTTGATGTTATTAAGATGACTAAATATCCATTGTCCTTTCTGATGCCTGAACAACTGGATATAGACTTCTCACTCAACCTGACTGTGGGAGCTCATGGGTGGCTCCATAGCCCTCCTGCACTCAGCATGACAGTGGAGGATAGAACAGAAGCAGAAAGACACAGCTCAGATTTGTTTTCTTTTATGAATCTCATCAACTAAAGTAATAGATCAGTCAGGATAGGCTAACTGCTGTGACAAACAACACATTGCAGTTGGCATAGTACAACTAAGGTCTGCTTTTCACTCATGTCACAGTGCAAAGCAGGCCTGGGGGAGAGAGCAGGGGCTGTGCTCTACATAGTCATTCAGGGCCAAAGCCTTTTGCATCCTGCCATCTCCCTAGGCTTTAGAATCTTCCAGTTCATGCTCTGTATCCAGCCTTCTGACAAGCAGAAGGAGAGTCTACAGAACTACGTGGGAGATTCAGAGGCCAGTCCTAGAAATGGTGTGTATTACTTCTACCTGTATTCTATCGGCCAGAACTGAACTACATGGCCTTGCTTAACTTTAAGGTAAGTAGGAAATATAGCCCAGTGGTGTACTCAGTATGAAAGGGAAAGAAATTCATATATTTGTGAGCAATTCCTGCCAAAGTGGAATCCTTTAGGGTGATTTAGATACATTTAAATTAGAATCAATTTTCCTTGGTCCACAGCCAGAGACAATGGACTAAATCTAAAAGATATTAGGCATTACTCAGAGAAAGTACACACAGACACATGCACATTTCATATCTAATGGAACAGTGAGGTTTTAGTATTTGTGTGTAAGTTGCTAAAATCTAAACACATTTCCTAAAAAAACAGAGAATATTGTAGAGTATACCAGTTAAGGTATAAGACTTGGAGTCAGATAGCCTGAATACAAATCCTAACTCACCAATTAGCTAGATGAATAATCTTGGCAAAGTTACTTAATTGCTTGACCATGCAGTGGTACAGTGGATAGAGTGTCAGACTGGGAGGCAGAGGACCCAGGTTTGAGACCCCGAGGTCGCCAGCTTGAGCGTGGGCTCATCTGGTTTGAGCAAAGCTCACCAGCTTGGACCCAAGGTCACTAGCTCGAGCAAGGGGTTACTCGGTCTGCAGAAGGCCCACAGTCAAGGCACATATGAGAAAGCAATCAATGAACAACTAAGGTGTTGCAACGAAAAACTGATGATTGATGCTTCTCCTCTCTATTCGTTCCTGTCTATCCCTATCTATCCCTCTCTCTGACTCTCTCTCTGTCTCTGTTCAAACAAAAAAATGTTACTTAATCTAGTGGTTTTCAAACACTCAGGAAAATGCATAGACACATATATGCACATACTATATATACACATAATACATGTACATATATAAGTATATATGAATTGTACATTTAGACAGGTAGAATCAACTTAATTAATTTTATAATAATGACCTTCAGTTTGAAATAATTTACTTAACTCTTGTTAGTCTTAGTTTCCTCAATTGAAATATAGGCTTGTCTCATGCATCAAACAAATTTGCATAAAAGATTTCATGCACTAAGAATTTAATACATGCTAACAATTATTATATTATTTTTATATTATTAAAAATTTAAAAACTATAGTTTGCCAAAATTTGTACAACTAGTAAGGAGACGTAGAGAGAGAATTTAAGCAAGAAATTGTTGCCTCTTTCCATGTGAGCGCAATAGGTACATTTAATCCTTCTTTCCTCTCCATTCGATCAAATAGGAAATATCTACTTACTGTAAAATATGTATCAAGCACTAGGCTAGCATTGCTCTAGGAGGATGACACAATTATGGCTGAGGCTCTTACACAGCTTGAATATTGAGACCTGTGCTGCGCAGTACACTGACCACTCACCATATGTGGCTATTTGCATTTACATTTAAATTGATTAAAATTTCAAATTTACTTCCTCAGTCACACTAGTCATATTTCAAGTGTTCAACCACTACATGTGGCTAGTAGCTACCATATCTGATGGTAGAGATATGGAACGTTTGCCTACATCACAGAGAGTTCTAAAGTATAATCAAAGAGCCTTGATAGAACGGATATCTGGTCTTCAAATTTGGAGGATGAAGAGAAAGAGAAAACACATGAAATATGAGTCATAGCATATATTTTATTCAGAGTACTTATGAAAACATAAAATTACTGTATATGTTCATTTGGATGGTTGTTTAATTTTTATCTTCTGCATTGGACGATAAGCTTCATGAGATCATAAAAGCATGCTCTAAGCTTGAGACCATACTTGACATTTTCTTTTCTGTACGTACAGTGTCTAGCCTGGTAGCATCATCCCCGGTCTTATTAGGGGCATGCTAGTCCTTGATAGCAAGAATGCTGTGGTTAAGGTGTACATTGTTCTTCTCTGTTCACTCACATTATGACTCTGAGGATGGATACAAAAAATGTTAGAGAAGTTAGAAGGGGTGAGCTGGGATTGAGGAATGAATAGATGTGGGTCTTGGTAAGCAAATCTGGAGAAAGAGAATTCCATGGATATGGAATTAATATGTCAGATGATAATTTAGGAGGAACTGACAATCTCCCTCAGAAATTAGGAGGAGTAGTGTATTGTACATCAGTGACTATATTGGGCCAGCTTGCTAAGGGACCTGTTCAGTTTGCCAGTTATTTATTAGTTAGTGGTGGGAATACATTCCTCTTGGCCACGTCCTCTTATATTTGTGAATGACTGTTACATAAATATCTGTTTAAAGAACGGTAGAGTTCAGATGGCTTTGAATTAAACAAAAAATAAATACTTTTTAAAAACCCAAGGAAAATAAAAATGGAACAGAGATTTCACATATCTTTTTATAGATGGGAGAATTTGGCCTTTTACCACCAGCTTTCTTTTTGAGGAAGGTTGTCCGTGTTTTTCAACTGCCGGTCCCCAGTTTGCCAAATTTCGTGCTGGTCTGTGAAAGAGTTAACCACCCTGATGTTGTATGTAGCTTAAAGACCCAATGACTTAGTTGAATTTGCTTATGTTCAGGGTGATTTCTGCCTTAGTAGCCCTAAAAATAATTCTCCTATTTTCACTGGTCCCCAAGTATAAAAAGTTTTAAAACTACTGGGCTAGTTGCTCTCTGATGTCCTTTCCAACTACATTTTAAATTCATTATGAACATTGTTTCATGGAGAAAGGGATTTGAGTTCTAACTGAGGAATTTAGGACGCATCTCCTTCCTGTTGAATAGAGAAATTGATAAGACTTCTTCTAAGGAATAGAGGCTCCTTTTGGTCATAGCCTTGACCCAGTCACCTCCAATGTATTCTGAGGGATAATGACTGATTTTTCTGGGAGTTGCAGGAGTGTATAGTTGGGAGTTAAAGGGGTCTCTCCAAAGATAAAGAAGACTTCTCACTTCTGTACGTACAGAAGTCTCTCACTTCTTTCTCAAGAACCATTTATTTGGTGTTCGTAGGGCTGGCGATGCCTTTACAAGAAATACAGTGAAAGTGCTGGCATTTCATATCCTTAACTGACTCCTGCTCATCAAGGCCCCCTCTAGGACTCAGGGAAACGTAACTCTCCCTCATCCTTTATGATGCAGTCCTGCTTTCTGCCTCCGCTTCCATGATGGCTCAGCTGACCACTCTCAAACAAAATGTCCTCTTTCCTTTGACATCTCAGCATTCATTACACCTCTTGTTCTTTCATCGGCTCTTAATCACTTACAACTTTGTGGCAGCTCCTGCCTGGTTGAATTATATTGGTCAGGCTGAGCTATCCATAGAGGACATTGTAGTGTGTGGAAAAGCGGGCTTCCCATGATGTCCAGGCCCTAGTCTCTGAAGCTTGTGGATATGTTACTTTACATGGCAGAAGGGTCTTTGTGGATGTGATTATGTTAAAAATCTTGGGATGGTGAGATTATCCTGGTTTATTTGTGTGGGCCCCATGTAATCACAGGGTCTTTCTAAGAGAGAGGTAAGGGGGTACAGTCAGTAGAGAAGATGTGACAATTGGAATAGAGACTGGCATAATGAACTTTAAAGATGGAGGAAAGGGCCATGAGCCAAGGAATACAGGAGGCCTTTAGAAGCTGGAAAAGGCGAGGGGTGGATTTTCTAGAACTTCTAGAGGGTTCTATTGACACTTCAATTTCAGCCATAACATTCATTTTGTACTTTTAACTTCCTGGCATGTAAGATTTTAAAATGGGTGTTGTTTTAAGCCATTATGTTTGTGGCAGTTTGCTACAGCAGCAGTAGGAAACAAATACAGACATACTCAGCAAACCCTTGTCTGTCTGGATTAAGGCCTTATGGGACATTTTGCATTTGAAAAACAATGAAACAGCCATGAAATTTTGATGTAATCTATAAGGAAAGTGTGGTTATATATGGAGAGCCCTGGAGGCTCACTGTGAATGCAGAACCAGCCTGCTCTAAAGCTAGACAGAAGCTTTAGGCCTCAGCTGGGCTCCCAGCTAGAGGGGCCGCTTTGCAGTTTGGAGCTGTTTACAAAGAGAGTAGGCAGCGGCCACGAATCTGAGAAGAGGATATCGTTCATAATTTAACTTAAAGTGGGCACAGCCTCTGCCACTGACATCGTGTGGCCTGTTCCGGCCAAACAGAACAGTCTCTCCTTTCCTGCTGGACCATCTCCAGGACTTTGGTGAAGGCAAGGCTGTTATCCGTGAGGAAGTCAAAAGCCAAACTGCAGAAGTGGTGAGGAAATCCAGTCCTGTCTGGCTCCCAGTTGAGATGGTGGTAGTTAAGCAGATTTCCTCCAAGCCAAAGAAGCACAACTCTGCCAGGGAAATCAAATTAAAACAGGAAGGTGGAGAAATGATCTTCATTAAAAGCATACCTGCCACACTATTTCTTCAAGCCAATTTGGCATGAAACCTTGCCTCGACTGATTTTAATAGGTGTGAACTGATGTTTTATTTAACTGTCTACTTTCTCTTGGCTCCTGATGCTGCCTAGAAAAATAAGGTTTAAAATTTATTTCTGATTTAGCTGGCCATGAGTTCAGGCTATTCCCAGGGCTACAGCCTCAGGAAAACATTAGAAAAATCCTCATCTTTTCAGAATTTGGTATTTCATTCAAAAACTACTGCACTATCTTGAATCACATTTAGAACCATCTGAGCTCTGTCTTTACTTTGGGGGGGGGGGGTAAGGGTATTGTTGTTTGTTTGTTTTTGGGGTTTTTTTTTAGTATTCTTAATTTTTCTTCCCAGTGGTTATTATCCTAGATATTTTTACTTTTTTGAGTTAATTTGCATAGTTTATATTTTTCAATAAAGTCTTTATTATCCATTTTTCCATTTAACTAATATAGTATCAAATAGAGTATTTTTTTGTAAAAAATATCCTCTAATTTTCATTAAACATGTGTATATATTCCCTTTATCTTATCTAGTATTATATATTTGTGTTTTGGTTTTTTTACTTCTTGGAAGATAAGTTAGTGGATTCATCTGTTTTGCTGTTTAGGGTTATAAAACATGAAGTCTTTGAGTTGTAGTTTTATCCATGTAAATTTATTTCATATGTTTTCCTTAAATTTTAAAATTTATTCTTTTCAACTTTATGAATTAAAACTATAATTGATACCAGTTTCTTCTAAGTAATAATATCATTTAAGGCTATGAATCATCCTCTGAGCACAATTTTGTTCACATTCAGTAAGTTTGAAGGCAAAAGTTTTCTTTACTGTTATTTATTGTTTTAATTATAACTTTGCCATTCTCTTTGACCTGAGTCAGATGATTTAAAACAACACACATTTTTATTAGAGTCTAAAATATTTTAGTTTGTCAATTATTTGCACTTCTGTTGTTTGTTTCTTATTTTGCAGCATTGTGATCCAAAGAGGTGTTGCATTATCTTTGGAATTTATTTAAATTTCCTTCACATTTTATATGATATACTGTTTAAAAAATATAGCATTGGAACATAAAAAGTTGGTATATTTTATTTATTATATATGGAGTGTTATATATAGAACCTGAAATTGAATAATGTGCATTATAACTTTTCTTATTATATTATTCAGAACAAGTATGCTTTATTTAAAACATTAAAGTCTTTTTATAGTTGATTTTTAACTGCATTTAAGTTTCCTACTCCTAGTGTATTTCAGTAACATTTTTATTGCACTTTAAACAGATTTTTATTTCATATATTTAATTTTATTTTACTTGACGCATACAGGTAGAGGTTAAATATACATTCATTGAATGTTATGTCTTCATCATTAAAATAGGACTTGCTTTGTCCTATTTAATCCTTTAATTCTGAATGCAACATTGCAAGACATAGCTTTTGAAAATCTAATTCCTTCTGGTTTAGCTGTTTGTCGTTTTATTTTACTTTTCAAGTATCTCTAATATGTTTGCACATCATTTTAGTTTCAGCCTTAATAAATACCCACTTTAGTTTTTTTAAGACTAAAGTTATTTATGTCTTTTTATAATTCTAAATTGAGTATTTCTTTGAATAGGTAAGTTATCAATTTATGTTTACAAAACATTTATTCTGTTATGTTTTTGCTTTGTACACCTTTTTTCCCCTCTTTATTTCTCCTTTTAATTGAATTTATTGAGTGACATTGGTTAACATTATACAGACTTCAGGTACACAATTCCACATACATCATTTGTTTTCATATTAATTAATTAATTAATTAATTTCTTTAAAAATAATTTCCCTGTTGTTTTATGGTATGTGCTTACTTCTGTCTGTATCTTGTCTTTTGTTTTATGTTTATGTTCCTTGTGGGTTAGTTTTTTGATAACTGTGTTCTATTTCCTCTGATTGCAAATGCTTGCTTGATGTGTTTAACTAATGTGGCAAAAGTTATAATTACTACTTAAACTGAGAAACTAAATAGCATTAATTTATTTTTTTTGTTATAGATATTAGGTCATTTAGACTTTGCTATCTGGGTTTTGTTGGTATATTCTTATATGACTCTCTTAGTAAAATTATTATCTAATTAAATTATTATTATATTTTAGTTATTATTTTCTATATTACATACCTTGTCCTTGAAGAATTAGATAACTATAATCTTTTCCTTCAATATAATTAGCAAAATTACTTGAGCCCAACTCTGCATTTACATATAATAAACATTCAACATTGACTTTTCCCAAATATTCTTTATTATGGCCTTTTTATTTTGATTCATTTCTTAGACTCTACCAAGCAGGTATTTTCATTGTGTCATGCTTTAATCCTTAGTTTGTCTTTCTGTTCCTTTGAAGTCAGTCTGACTTTTTTCTTTGTTAGTTACACTTGTCAGGTTGCTTGTAGTATTTCTTTTTCTTTTTCTTTTTTGAAATTCAGAAAATTCTTTAGGATATATCTTGAGTTTTATTGATAAATTATGGAAAATTTTTTCAGTCTAAATATTGGTAATCTTCATTATTTTAGGAACATTTCTTCTGTCGTGTCTTTGAGTGTTGTTTCTGTTCTAGTTGTTTCATTTTATTCTTTAATTCAATTTATCACATGTATGATTGTTCTATGCCAATTCTCCATAAATACTGCTGATTTTAGTGTTTTGTGATTTTTCTCTATAGTTTAGTAAAATACCGAGTCTACTAATTATTCCCCTCTTTTCTTGTTGAGAGACTTTATTTCTAAAAAGTTTCTTAAGAGTGTGATGCAGTCTAAATCTTTTATATTTTCTTATTGAATCTTATTCTAGAGAATGAATTTGAAAATTTATAATTTATTTTCATTTTTATTCTTTAGATATACATTTATCATTGCAGGATTTTTACATGGGTCTTATGTTTGATTGTTTTGTTTTCCTGTTCATCATTTCCTTTTCTTTCTTTCTTTCTTTTTTTTTTTTTTTTGAGAGAGAGAAAGAGAGAGTTGGAGGGATAGACAGGAAGAAAGAGAGATAATAAGGATCAACACATAGTTGCAGCACTTTAGTTGTTTATTGATTACTTTCTCATATGTGCCTTGACTGGGGGGCTGCAGCTGGGCCAGTGACCACTTGCTCAAGCCAGTGACCTTGGACTCAAGCCAGCAACCTTTGGGCTCAAACCAGCAAGCATGAGGTCATGTCTATGATCCTATGCTCAAGCCCGCGACCCCGTGCTCAAGCTGGTGAACCCACACTCAAGGTGGCAACCTCGGGGTTTTGAACTTGGGTCCTCAGCATCTCAGGCTAATGCTGGGTCCTCAGCATCCCATAGCCTGACTGCACCACTGCTTGGTCAGGCTATTTATAATTTTTTTTTTTGTATTTTTCTGAAGCTGGAAACGGGGAGAGACAGTCAGACAGACTCCCGCATGCGTCCGACCGGGATCCACCCGGCCGCCTTGGCGATGCTCTGCCCCTCCAGGGCGGCGCTCTGCCGCGACCAGAGCCACTCTAGCACCTGGGGCAGAGGCCAAGGAGCCATCCCCAGTGCCTGGGCCATCTTTGCTCCAATGGAGCCTTGGCTGTGGGAGGGGAAGAGAGAGACAGAGAGGAAGGAGGTGGGGGATGGAGAAGCAAATGGGCGCTTCTCCTATGTGCCCTGGCTGGGAATCGAACCCGGGTCCCCCGCACGACAGGCCAATGCTCTACCGCTGATCCAACCGGCCAGGGCCTATTATTTTTTTTTTTTAATGAGAGAAACTCTTTCTGGGCTTCTTATTTGCCTAATTGAAGTGAGTTCTTCATGTTTTTATTTTCAGTTTACTTGTACACCATTTTAATCCTCCCTTTAAATTTTACTTGGTGGCCTGGATAATGGATTGAAATAGTTTAGTTGTTCATTCATTGAAGGGTGAGGATCTCAAGTCATGGGTACCTAAAAGAACTTGTGCAAATACAGTTTCTCTGTAATATGGAGAAACAAACCATGTTTCTCCATATTAGGCCGAGTTTGTCTTTGTTGCAGAGTCAGCTTAGGGAGGCATGTTCAAGAGAAGAAATAATGTGGCGCGACTATGAAATTTTCTATCACAATTGTAGGGTCTACAGGGTACATTTGACATCAGTTAGGAAAGAAAATCAGAATAAAGTGTTTGCCTTTATTTGCCTACAGCCAGTTCATATACTTAATCTTCATTTTTATAAATTAAGGGTCAGAATCTTTTAAAATTATTACTGTATATAGAGTTTCTTCATCTTCTCATCATACTACACAAATTTCTTGAGAAGTGAGAGCAGGTTTTTAGCCTTTTATAACTTGTTTCAATTTGGACCTGATTATCTGACACATATTTCCCAGGTTTTAATGAATAAAGTAAAGATCATTCCCTCCGTTTGGCAGTAATAAACTATTTGTTTCTACTTTGCTTCTTATTGGTTTTCTGGGAGCAGTATATAGGTTTATGAACCTTCACTTATGTTACCATCATTCCCAAAAATTCTTCATGGGGTTTTGTTCATTACTTAGATAAGCAGCTATTAAAATAGTAATCTCTAATGCCATTGCTCTTCCCTTATCTAATCTCATGCCTTTTTCTTTTCCTAGAATTACAACCACCTTTCTTCTACCTAAGTTTTGCATATTAAACAAACCCTAATACAGTCTTAATTTATTATGTGAAATCTTTCTTTTTTTAACATTTTTTTTTAATTTTTATTTTTATTTTATTTATTCATTTTAGAAAGGAGAGAGAGAGGGAGAGAGAGAGAGAAACAGTGAGAGAGAAGGGGGAGGAGCAGGAAGCATCAACTCCCATATGTGCCTTGACCAGGCAAGCCCAGGGTTTCGAACCGGCGACCTCAGCATTTCCAGCTCGACGCTTTATCCATTGTACCACTACAGGTCAGGCAAATCTTTCTTGAATATAACATTCTGTGGCAATCTCTCCCTCTCTACTATTTTGTGTCATTATTGTGACTGTTGTTGTGTGTACCATTTAGTAGCTGTAACATACAAAGATACAATATTTTTCTGTGTACCTTATACTGTATCTTCCTCCAAGCTATATTTTAATTGCTCAGTATAATGTTTTGCACATAATTTGTTGCCATAAAATTTCAATGGTTTATAGCAATTTTAAGCAGGAAAAATAAAAACTATCTTTTCAGATCCCACCTCAATAATGACCCCTGTCCAACCCCTTCTTAGTCTGATCACCTGGATTAGTCTAGAATTTACAAAATAGTCTTCATTTCTCTTAAGTTTATTTGTTTTTAAATTTTTCTCTGAAATCTAAGTTTAAAGGGTCATCAGTAGGTCAACTGTTTAAATATCTCCACCAGCAATGTAAACAGTGAATCAAATTACCTATTCACTCAGGAGCCCTTTAATTCTTTCTATCCCTTCACCACTCCTTTGCTTTTTATTGTTCTCATTCATTTTATCCCGTGGCAAGAAATGTTAAGTGAGAACAACAAAAAAAAAATGCAGCTGATTAGGCCAGATGAACAGAGCTCAGGGAACTAACTTCCTAAGCCCAATCAAGCCTTAAAACAGATCAAGTTCATTTTCCATAGACACTCTGGCACCTGAAGTATGGGTGACTCTAAAATCTCATCTGTTCTTGCTTTCTGGCTGAGCTTTAGGATTCTATTGCCAAACGGAGTAACAGAGAAGAATAAGGAAGATGCAAGCTTTTTAGAGTATAAATAGTTTCCTGATTTTTCTATAATTTCCTCAAAGATCTCTCAATAAATCTTTCCCAAAGGGTCTTCAGTACACACACACACACACACACACACACACACACACACACACACACACACCACATGAGAGAGAGAGAGAGAGAGAGAGAAAGAGAGAACAGTAGTGTAAACCAACTTCATGGAACATTCATTGACCCCAATGGGTCAGGATCAATCCTTGAGATTGCTATTCCTACTGCACAGAAAATCTTTAGGAATTTATATTCTGCCACTTTTATCTCTGAGTGTCCCTGCCAAAGACCTGCATTAGGACCTGACACTCTTTCAAAAGAAGGATGTATGTGTTTTGAGCACTATCTTTTTTTTTTTTTTTTTCATATAATGGAAGGGGCAGAGAGAATGAGACCACAAACTGGTGGTGTTCACAAGTGAAGGCCAAGCCTGGAGCTTTTGACAGGGCCATCAACAAAGAATCTCAAAGCCTTGTGGTCAATTGTGGATGGAAAAACCCCAGGCTCAGTGTCAACCATTCAACACTAAAGATTACCTAGATGTTGGGCACAATGTTGTATGCTTTAGGTGTTCACATTGGCTGGAGGAGAGAGGATAGACACAAGTAACTAGAGCATGCAGATAGCATACACAGAGTAAGGTCTCATCAAAGTCAGGTACAGGGTGGGGCAGAAGTAGTTTTTTCTTTGTTCATAATTGTTGGTCAGATAAGTTTGTAAATATGATATATATGTTTGCTTGCTTATAGTTTGCATTGGGTGTGGGGGCAGGCATGGTCCTTATAGCCTAAGGCTTAGTTTTAAGACTAAGCTTTTCCCCACACCCTTGACTGTTGCATGATAGGGGGTGGTTGCACTCTCATGAGGAATCCCACTTATGCCTCAGATAAGTGACTTTGTATCAAAGACTTCCTTGTTTGTATATTGGCTTAAAAATTTTGATTTCTACACTATAAAATGGGGCAGAGGAGCCCATGCTGGAGGAAAGCAGAGAAAGGCCACATGGAGGAGAAGAGAAGCAGCCAAGATGGTGGAGTGCTGAAGGAAAAACCAGTTTGTGCAGAGAGAAGGAGATAGGGAACAGAGGTGAATAAGGCTGGTGAGGTAAAAAAACCTTTGATTCTAGGAAACCTGGATAAGTCAGTGGCTTTGGGAGCCCTGAATGGAAAGGGAAGTGTTTTCCCACTGTGTGTATTTCTTGCCCACCGGGTGCAAGCTAGGATTAAAGCTAATGGCCCACCAGTTCTTGGGTCTGTTGTTCCATTACCATCTGTCTGAATCAAATGCAAACCTGCACAGGCCAGATGGCTGTGATGGTGGCTGTGGCTACTGGCCATACAATAATAAAAATAATACAAGAATAAACTGTTTTGTGTAATTACAACTATAAACCCACATCCCATATATATATAGCCATTAGTAAAATTATCTTCTTGGGGGGAAACATGTAAAATAAATACAAAAACAAGCCCATAGTCAGAAAGTAAGGTGCCCCACCTAACCAGAGAATGTGGTTGTTCCTTCTGACCAGTGGCTAGAAGTTTCTGCCTTGCCATCCCTTGCAACTCCACCAATAGAAGAGCTCATGTTTAAGAGGTTTCGGAGAGATGACAAGGAAAGTGGGGGCCTCTCAGGTAACTGATTTCATGAGTGTGTGGGAGACAGGAAGCTGCTTATGATTATTTCAGGGTCGGTATTCTACCTTCCCAGGGAAAACTTGAGTCAAATATCCCAGGCAGGTCATACACCAACAATTCCAGTGAGGGTGTGGATGATGTGTCAGAAGTAAAGAACAAATCAGACTTTAACAATTTGGAGTGATAAAGTATGGTCTCTGCTATTTCCAAAAAGGCAGGTTGAGTTAGATCAGGGCACAGTTACACCCAGAATCTCTTGAAAAACATCGTCTGGTTTACTTTATGTGCCAAAATGTCCTGGAACACTAGAAGAACTCTTCTGAGGCTTAGTCAATGGCTTAGAGGTGCTGATGTACAGTGTTCTGATCTTCATGGCTTGATGTTACTATTATTTGCCAGTCCTACTCTTTATTGCCCACTTTATAATTAACACTCGTAATCTCTTGCATTCCCCATTTTTCCTTTCATTCTTGTTTTGTGCATTTGTTTAGAGCAGTAATTCTCAAGTATGGTTCCCAGACCAGCAGCACCAGCATCACCTGGGAACTTATTAAAACGCAAATTGTCTGGCCCCACTTCAGACCTACTGAATAAGAAATGCTGGGGCTCTGACTCAACAATCTGTGCTTTAATAAGTCCTCCAGGTGACTCCGATGCCTGCTAACATTTGGAAACCACTGGCTAGAGTTGGAGTTGTACTAGGCAGCAGCAGATGGTAGCTCTCAGAAAGGAAGGAAGTCTGAGGGAGAGGTTAATGAATATTCATCAATAGTCTTTCTGATGTTCCCTCTGCTGGTGGCAGCTAGTTGCCTTACAAATACTTATTCTAATAAGACCTTTAGCTAGGCACATTGTCTCCTGACTAAAAACTACATTTCTTGGCCTCCCTTGTAGCAAAGTGTGGCTGTGTATCTAAGTTTTGACCAATGGGTTGCAAGTACATTGGTCATGTGAAAGAGGGTATGCCATTCTAACTACCTTTGTCCATCCTGCCACTAAGAAATAAATGTGATGCCTGTAATCTCTTGGACCAAGTGGACAAAGACTATATCAAGTTTGATTTTATCGAGACAATTTTGGAACTAGTAGATGAGTCTTGGACTTACTTACCTCCAGCTTCTCTTATGTGGAAGAGAAATAAACTTTTGTCTTATTTGAATTACTCTTTTTTGGGGCCCTGTTATCTAAAGACAAACCTAATCCTAAATAATGTCATATTTAGTGAATCTGTAAAATAAGACTCATTCTTCTACTTCTACATCTTGAATGCTTAAGAAGAGGAGGTGAATTCATATAACTCGGCTAGTCGTTTCATAGGAAGTCAGAGCATTTGGCAGAAAATTGCCTAATTCATCCACATAGTTTAGGTTTAGCTTATTGACTGTTAAATGAAGCAGTGTATAAAAGGTAAAAATAATTTTCTCATAAGTTACTTTTCATTCTGCAATGCAGCACAGGCTGCCTTGATACTATGGGAATATTTAGTTTCTCAAAAAAGAGATTAACCCTTTGAGTAGTGAGTGTTTTTCATGCTCGCTGACCCCCGGGAGTTTTTTGTTGTTTTTTTTTCAAAAAATGAAATTAGTTCCAGTTCCAGTTTTATTAACTTAAAATCATGTTTGTTTGATAACCAATTTATGGAAACAAGAACAACATACATTTACCTTTTTTTAATGCTGCCTTACACATTTTTAAAATAAATTGATCCCACTCTGGATGGTCAGGAGACACGAGGACATACATGAACATTCATACTACTCAAAGGGTTAAAATTGTTCTATCTGTTTTACAGGGGAACAAATTGAGTCTGAGGACACTGAAGTCACTTTCTTTCTGTTTTTTTTTAAGATTTTACTTATTCATTTTAGGGGAAGAGGCTAGGAAGTATCAACTCCCATATATGCCTTGACCAGGAAAGCCCAGGGTTTCAAACCAGCAACCTCAACATTCCAGGTCAATGCTTTACTGCGCCATCACAGGTCAGGCAGAAGTCACTTTCTTTAGATCATGTAATTGTACTGTGAGCTCCTTGAAGGTAAGGATTGTGTCTTATGCCTAGTATACCAATTCTTGAGACAACAAACGCTTGAGACATAGCAAGTCTTCAGTAAGTTTTGTTGAATGAGTTAATTAAATAAGAAAGAACTAAGACCAAATTTAGCTGCCTAGTCCTTCAATGGATCTGTTTTAGTGAGAAAATCAAGTAGAGATGATTGTCAGTAATTTTCTGAACTGAGTTTCAGCCTTAATTAAATTTCAATTTAGACTACATGGGAAGGAGAGAAAGAAATAATAGGAAATGCAGAATTTCCAGGAGGGCAATATAATAATTTTCTCATTATAATAATTGATGATCTCTTTACAGTTTTAGTTTTGCCCATAGTAAAGCTCTGGTAATTGAGATGATTCAAGGAAATCTGGTCTAAATTTTACTTGTTCAGACTATTTATTACAGATTATGTCAAGAAGAAGCAAACTGATGTTATTATTCTTATCCTTAACCCAAAGTCTACCCTATTGTGAAGCTCTGTCATTAGCTTATTCCTTCACCATCTCTCTTGAAGGTGAATTTCCCTTCATTTGTAGACTTCATCATTGACATGACACCTTGGCAAGCTTGTGAGCCCAAATCTTTAGTCCTAATTGGTAGTCTAGTTGAGAAGCATCTAGTTTTAAAGTCTAGCTTTGTTACCTCTTAGCTGTGTGTCTTTCCGGGAAGTTTTTAACCATCCTGGGTCCCATTCTCCTCATCTTTGATGTGTGAATAATAATACCACACTCACAGTGTTGGTGGAAATATACAATTTAAAAAAATTTTTGGCCCTGGCCAGTTTGCTCAGTGGTAGAGCGTCGGCCTGGCGTGCAGGAGTCCCGGGTTCAATTCCCGGCCAGGGCACACAGAAGAAGTGCCCATCTGCCTCTCCACCCCTCCTCCTCTCCCTCCTCTTTGTCTCTCTCTTCCCTTCCCGCAGCCAAGGCTCCATTGGAGCAAAGTTGGCCCAGGCGCTGAGGATGGCTCTGTGGCCTCTGCCTCAGGTGCTAGAATGGCTCTGGTTGCAACAGAGCGATGCCCCAGATGGGCAGAGCATCGCCTCCTGGTGGGTGTGCTGGTGGATCCTGGTCGGGTGCATTCGGGAGTCTGACTGACTGCCTCTCCATTTCCAACTTCAGAAAAAAAAATTTTTTTGAATTACCCATTGGGGAATTTTTTAACTTCCTTAATTCAGGCAAACCCAGAGACTCTTATTTGACAAAGTTGTAATATTCTTGAGTATTTGTCACTGATTTCTGCTTCTACCACCACTGCTCACTTTTAATTAATGCTTAAGCTTAAACTTATAGGTTAAAATATCTATGTATAACAAATAAAGAAGAATGGGGAAAAAAAGCAAAAATTATAACATGCAATTAACTTGTATTGGTTGAGCTCATTCATCTTCATACAAATGTTCATACTTTCTCAGTGGCCACTAATTGCCAGGCAGTGCAAGCCCTTGGCTGTTGAACCACATGGATATGTAAATCTTTGATTTAATGGTGCTTACAGTCTATCTCCTTAACTCATCTCCAACTTGTCCTCTTTGGGAGGGATCATCTTTCCCCTGCTTTCTAGAAACAAAATAAAAGTAGAAACTTAGGAAACTAAGAGCCAAGAAGAGAAATTTCCTTTCTAGGTAGCTTCAGACTGGTTTAAATTTCCTATCTAATTTTTTATTTTTTAAATTGAATTTATTGGAGTGATATTGGATAATAAAATTATGTTTCAGGTATATAAAACATCATATGTATATTGTATTGTGTGTTCACTATCCTAATCAAGTTTTCTTTCTAAACCCTACCTTTTTCACAGATAAATGACTTTAAAAAAAATCTATTCACTTCAGCAAGAGACCACACCCTCAACAAAAGGGTACTGGGCTATTCTCCATATTTTATAGTTGTCATGTCATAACATAGCCAAATATAGAAACACAGTTACTTCTACTTTATCTTGTCCTGGGATCACCACATCACCAGTATAATAAATTTCAGTTCCATTGACAATAACAGAATAAAATCCAAATAACTTTGCTATAAAGTTCTGGTCTTCTACCATCTGGTCCAGCATTATATCTGATAATTTCTCTACTTAAACCCTCTGTTTTAGCCCAATTGGTCTATTTATGATCCTTAAATCAAAATGTGATTTTAAGTTCACATATTTATTCCCCTCCTAAATAATTCTTGATTTTTTTTATCCGTTTATTAAAATGTTTCTGCTTCCTTCAAGATCAGCTCAATTTTTAGTGCCAGCAGACTTCCTGGAGTGTTTCAGTTCACTAAGACCTTTTCTTGCTCAGTATTTATTATCACATCACTAGGTCAGTATTTATTTTTGCTTTTGAATAATGCTGCTTATCTATTATGGCTAGTTTTATCTCTTTGAGTGGATTGTATCTTCCCTGAGGGCAGACAGTTAAATACCATAAGTACAATATGTTCTCAATAAAATTTATAAATGTTGAAACTAAATCTTTGATGAAATCTCATGTTTTGTTAAGTAAATAGCATATGAAATTTTGCTTTTAATTTTTTTAAAAAAATTGTTTTATAAACAACTCAAAATAATATTACAATAGTATAATCAGTAGACTTTTTTTTTTTTTTTCTATTAAAAAGCAGTAACAGGGTCCTGCTTCTAGTAATGATGAGTAGCTCCTATTAGGCCAACTATTCCACTGGTAACAACTATCAATTCTGGGCAGAGTACAAAAACAAAAACGAAATCCCTACCCGAAGACACTTACAAATGACTCAAAACAGAAACTAGAAACTAGAGTGGATATATATACTTGACTGAAGAGAATGACATTGGTGAATTTCCTGTTTTTAAAGACCCATTAGCTTTAGTTTGGCTCCATGTGGAATGGCTAAAACTGATAGAAACTTACAGTTTTGCTAATCAAAGAAATAGAGGAGTGACCACTGAAATTGGAAAGTATAGGGGTATATTCTAGAATGAATATATCCAGAAAGCAAGAAACCCATTTGGTGCTTAAATGGCCTAAATATCTGGTTGCTCTCTGAACTACACATGTGCATGGCAGACTCCAAAACTTTGACTAACTCTAAAAGAACTAAATGAAGATACCAGCTACTGCTGTCCACTACAGAGAAACAGTTTGGAGCTTGAGTCCTGTCAGGTTAACTGACTGCTAAAAGCGGCCCCCTCCCCACTTACACACGCACACACACACACACACACACACACATACACACACGCGCGCGCGCGCACACAAGGATCAAAACATTTTAGAAGACTGGGAGGAACACTTATAATCTTTGTAATATTTCATTCACAATGTCCAAGATACAATCCTAAATGACTGAGCTAAGAAAACATGGCATATATTTAAAAGAAAAGGCAACCAATAGAGGCCAACCACAATATGACCAGATTTTGGAACTAGTGAAAAAGATTTTAAGCAGATATGCTCCAGAATGTAAAAAATAAATGCTTTTAATAATTAATGGACAAATAAAAAACAAACATTAATGAATGATTAACAAATCAAGGGGAAAAGAGATGAATCTGGTTTCATGTCAGTACCATGCTGTTTTGGTAACCATGGCCTTGTACTATGGTTTGATATCAGGTAGCGTTATCCCTCTTTGTTCTTCTTTCTCAAGATTGTTGTGGCCACTTGGGGTCTTTTGTGGTGCCATATAATTTTTTGGAATATTTGTTCTAGTTCTGTGAAATACACTATTGATACCTTGATAAGAATGGAGGGATAGAGCAAAAAAGGAGAAAAATAAAAACAAGAAAAAACTCATGAACACAGACAACAGTGTGGTGATTGTCAGGGTCAGGGAAGAGGTGGAGGATGGTATGGGAGGATAAACAGAGATAAACAGACTTGACTTGAGGGTGGACGATGAACATACAATATGATGTACAGAGGTGTGTTGTAGAATTGGGCACCTGAAACCTGTATAATTATGTAAACTAATGCCACCCCAGTAAAATGCAATTATAAAAAGAACAGGCCTTGACCAGTTGGCTCAGCTGTGGGACGTCGACCTGGCATGTGGATGTCCTGGGTTCGATTCCCGGTCAGGGCACACAGGAGAAGTGATCACCTGCTTCTCCCCCCCTTCCCACTTCTTTCTCTCTCTCTCTCTCTCTCTCTCTCTCTCTCTCTCTCTTCCCTGCCTGGAGCCATACTTGACTGGGGATGGCTCTTGAAGCCTCCACCTCAGGCATTAAAAATAGCTTGGTTGCCAGCACCCCAGATAGACAGAGAATCAGCCCTAGACGGGGTTGCTGGGTGGATCCCAGTTGGGGCACATGTGGGAATCTGTCTATCTCCCTACTCTCACTGAAAAAAAAAAGAAGAAGAAGAAGAACAAACTGAAGATGACAGAAATATCAGTGAACTTGAAGACAGAACAATTAGAAATTCCAATCTGAAAAGAGAGGAAAAAAAAACAAAAAACAGAACCTTACTGATAGATAAATCAATACCATATCAAAAATTCTTAAAATTAAGCTGCCAGAAGAGGGAAAAGAGAAGCGGGCTGTAAAGCCAGTAATCAGGGCCAGGGCCACCATCACAGCCGCCCGGCCCATGCAGGTTCGCATTGGATTCGGACAGTCGGTGAAGAAACCATGGAGCCAAAAACTGATAGGCCATTTTCTTTAATCCTACCTTGCACCCGGCGGGCAAGTAAAAATACACACTGGGCTCCAAAACCCAGTCACACTCAGTGCTCACAAAGCCACTGACTTATCCGAGTTTCCTAGAATCAAAGATTTCTAGCTCACCAGCCTCCTTCTCCTCAGTACCCCATCTTCTTCCTTATCCCAGATACAAACTCTACACAAACTGGCATCTCACTCAGCACTCCGCCATCTTGGCTGCTTCTCCTGGCCTCCTCCACGTGGCCTCCTTCCGCTGCTGGCTCTACTCTCTCCTCTCTCTCATGCTAACCTCAGGAACCAAGAGCGCAAACTCTCGTTCCGTCCCCATTTTATAGTGTAGCTTCACAACCTTTAATCCAATATACAAAATAGGGTAGTCTCTAATACAAAGTCACTTCTCTGAGGCATGATTGGATTGTACCGCCCTACAGCAAAAAGGGTGGGAAAGGCTTAATCCCAAAACCAAGCCCCAGGTTACAACGATCTCCAACACACATTAATATCACCTGGGCGATGGCCTCTTTAACAAAGTGAGCATAATACATTTTATCTGCCCAACACGGGCAGAAAATATAAATATTTAAATAAATAATGTTCAAAAACTTGTCCAATTGGGTGGAAGACACAACTTTACAGAACAGGAAGCTAGTGAACTCTAAGTAGAATAAATACCAAACAAAATGAGCGAATATAATTATATATTATATTCAAAATGCTGAAAACCAAAGGAAAAGAGAGAATACTGATAAAAGTAGAAACATTATTTGACTATAGTAATCATTATTTTTTGGGAATCCAAATCTTTGTTATTGAAGTTAAGGAGAGAGTGAAGAACAGACTTACTTAGCACATTAATTCAGCTGTGTCTTATTGGTATTTTCATATTTCTTTTTTGCTGCTGCTTCTCTAGTTTACAACATGATTCTGAGACAAAGTTAATTTGCTACATAGCAGTAGATATTTTATGTTGTTGGGCACATAAAATATATTATGCTCACTTTGTTAAAGATGGCGCTGCCCACATGGAAGCCTGTTGCCCAGGTGATATTAATGTGTGTTGGGGGCAAGCTGTGGGCAGGCAGGATCCTTGTATCCTGGGGCTTGGTTTTGGGATTAAGCCTTTCCCACCCTTTTTGATGTGGGGTGGTGCAATCCCATCATGCCCCAGATAAGTGACTTTGTATTAGAGACTTCCCTATTTTGTATATTGGATTAAAGGTTTGGATTTCTACACTAACTATAAAATGGGGGCAGAACGGGAGCTTGCTCTCTCTTGGTTCCTGAGATTAGCATTAGAGAGGAGAGCAGAGAAAGGCCACGTGGAGGAGGCCTGGAGAAGTAGCCAAGATGATGGAGTGTTGAGTGAGAAGCCAGTTTGTGCAGAGTTTGTGCAGGGAGAAGGAAGGAGATGGGGAACAGAGGTAAATAAGTTTGGTGAGCTAGAAACCTGATTCTAGGAAACTCGGATAGTCAGTAGCTTTGTGAGCACTGAACGTGAATGGGTTTTGGAGCCCAGTGTGTGTTTTTACTTGCCTGCCGGGTGCAAGCTAGGATTAAAGATGATGGCCCACCAGTTTTTGGCTCCATTGTTTCTTTACTGACTGTCCTAATCCAATGCGAACCTGCATGGGCCAGGTGGCTGTGATGGTGGCCCTGTATACTGGCTTTACATATGTTCTTATTAAGTATCATAAGTGAGGGGAAAAAAACAAGAATTCAGAGACTTTTCCATCTAACCTCTGGAAAGACAAGGTTAAAATCCAGGTGTTTCATAAGATCCCTGAAAGTACTCAGTTTAACATGGGATTTCATTTACATTCTATAAATTGAGGGGATGTCCATCAAATTATAACCTCTTGGGAGACACACTAGGATATAAGGGCTCTGGCCATATTCAACTGTTCCCCAAATCTTAAACTCCTATATAGTGATACTAGTCCTGGAGAATAAAGGACATCATAAATCTTCTTACTCTACCATTCCTGTATTCTTGATCTTTTCAGTTCCTTTCTTCTCTAAAAACGTTTTTTCCTCTAGTGGCTTTATTCCCTCCAGCCCACCCCACGTGGTGCTAGAGCACGTAATGACAAACATTAAGTGAGTGGGCTGAGAAAGCTCTGAGGGGCTGGGTGGGGCCCGCTGGTTGGGACAACGACAGCAAGGTATAGCAGAGCTGGAGATGGAAACCAGGGGGTAAGTAGGATCGCAAGAGAAAAGAGCAGAAACCAAACTCTTCACAAGATGCTGGGCTTAACACTGGGAGAAATGCCTGACTTTGCTTAAGCCTTCTTATCATCATTAGGTATTAGCCCCAAAGCTCTGCTTCTTTGAATATGTATATTATGAATTCTGTTCCTCGTTCTTGTAATGACAGAGCTGTCAGCTGCTATGGATGTTGGCAGGCAGGGTATGCAAGGTGAAGAGACCTTTTGTCAAGAGGGCACACCCCTGGGACACTTACACTCACATCCCCAGGCATAAAACCTTTCTCATCAGCGCACTTTCTTCTCTTCCCCACCTTGTCCGCCACGCCCCTCTTCTGCGCAGTGGCTCGCCTCCCCCTTCCTGAATGAATGCTTCTTTTCAGCGTGGGGATTTTTCCACCTGGTTGACTTGATGAAAGTTTTATGAGTTGACATTATGTGAAAAAAGAACAAAGTGAAATAAATGTGTGTGTGTGTGTGTGTGTGTGTGTGTATTTACAGGGGCAG
Organism: Saccopteryx leptura; assembly: GCF_036850995.1. NCBI lineage: Eukaryota > Metazoa > Chordata > Mammalia > Chiroptera > Emballonuridae > Saccopteryx > Saccopteryx leptura. Next base: position 28,716,994 of record NC_089506.1, on the reverse strand, counting down.
AGGTTGCAGCAGCTAAAAAGAGCTGCTGAAAACTTTATTACAAACTAAAAGACGTTAGAAGCCATAAATCACTCATGTGTCTGGTGAGGCAACAGAAAGCAGGCTGGCTTTCAGGAAGGATTGGATCCACATGCACCTCCTCTGCTAGCAGTCCAAGCTCCCACTTCCCCTTGAAGCAGGCCTGGGCATTGTTGTGGGCCTTTTCCTTTTTCTGCTTCTGTTTCCTTAACCCAAACAATAACAGAATCTCTAGAAAAGAGTGGAATGAAAGAGAAAGCCATTAGCTGCCGGGGAAGTGGGCCTTTTAGTTTCCCCCTGCCTACTGTGAGAAGGTCAGGAAAGTAGGCATTTACAGCAAGTTTCCTGAATCAGATATCTGTTTTCAATGTGTGTGTGCATGCACGTGAGTGTATGCACACGTGAACTTCTTGTTCTTGAGCCTCTTTAATTTTCCTCTTAATGGGCAAGAGGAAGAATCCCTTACATCATTGCAGGTCCCTTCCGAAGAAACCAGGTCCTCCTCACCTTCACCCAGGCCTTGAAACTATCCGCAGAAATAATAAAGAGAGTGCCAAACGCTTATTTTCCTACTCACCCTCCCAGTCCTCGTCACAGTCCCATTTCTTTGCTTCAGTCTTCTGGAGAAATCAATCCCAAGAAAGATTTACCTAGCTCACCGTAGAGGGCCACCGGTCATGTTCAGCGTTCCTCTGGTCTTCATTGTCCACAAAACTTCTAAGCCTTCCTGGGTATTTCTTGATGCTGAGACTCTCATCCCATAGAGTTTCGTACCTTAACTAACCCACCTGTTCAGTTAAGCAAGAAGGCCACTAGACTGAGGGGTTCTAATACTTCAGCAGCCTATGTAAGCCAACCAAAACTTAAGCCTGAAATGCCATCAGGTTAGAAAATCAAAACCTGCCTGACCTGTGGTGGCGCAGTGGATAAAGCGTCGACCTGGAAATGCTGAGGTTGCCGGTTCGAAACCCTGGGCTTGCCTGGTCAAGGCACATATGGGAGTTGATGCTTCCAGCTCCTCCCCCCTGTCTCTCTCTCTCTCTCTCTCTCTCTCCCTCTCTCACTCCCTCTCTCTCCTCTCTAAAATGAATAAATAATAATAAAAATTAAAAAAAAAAAAAAGAAAATCAAAACCTGAGAACAGCCAATCACAAATAGCCAAACTAGGCTGTTTTGTTTTGTTTTTTTTTCAAATAAGGCAAATGCTTCAAATAACTTCCTTGCGTTGCTTCCTTATAACAGCTTTCCCCTGTAAGGCCTGGCTATGGAGCACTTCTAAACCACTTCCAGTTTGGCGCTGTTCAATTCAAATCAATTTTTGCTCAAATAAACTCTGAAACATTTTGATATGCCTCAGTTTATCTTTTAATTCACCTTAGCCTTTCACCCTTCCCAATCTCTTCAAAGTTTTCCCTAGTGTAGTGCTGTTTGTCATTTGCAAAATGGTGTTATGCTCAGACTCTCTGACTTCTTCACCGTCCTGTTCTAGCTGAAGCCTGTAGTGGACCTTGTGCTCTCCGGTGAGGGCTGGTTTCCCTTTCGGCAGAGGCTTGGGGTAGAGCACTGCTTACCTCCCCCATCTTTGCAGCTTCTGGGCTTTTGTTTTCACCTGCTCTTGGAAGCACACACCATTTTCAGCCTGGGTTTCCATTTAATAATCACTGAATATTGAGCACTGTTTTCTACTCTGACAGGTCTTCCCTCTCTCATTTTTGTTTTAATTCTCCATGACATCAAGGTCAGGTGAGAAAATCCTTCTAATACCCTGGCCTCTCAGTTCCTCGCCTCCTTCTCAATGCAGAGTGCATCTTCTCCCTCACTGTTGCCACACATTCCCTTGGTCATAGCAAAGTATCATGAATAATGAGGGTATGACTCCCCATTTTGATTTTTAGCATCACACACTTTGATCACCACTACCTAACATTTCCGCTCGTTTCTTCTAAGTGACTGAACTCCAGCAAATCTTTGGTATAACGAGGATTGCCAATTTATCAATTCTAATGTTTCCTCAGTATTCTTTACCAGCCTAGATTCCATGGGGCATCCCCACAATCACTTTTTTCCATACACCCTGGACACCCTTGCCTTCTCTCCCTTCATAATATGACCCTGACAAAACCCCAACCCTGAGTTAGTCCCACTCTCTATCTATGCTATGCACCTCTGATTTTGTCGATGTTTTTTGTTTGTTTATTTTTGACATGAATTGGCCTCATATTTTTTGGGTAAGGATTTATAAAAGAAGGGAAAATTCAAAGCTATTACAGCAGGAGTAGGGAAACTTTTTGGCTGAGAGAGCAATGAATGCCACATATTTTAAAATGTAATTCCGTGAGAGCCATACAATGACCTGTGTACGTTACGCATTATCCAATAAAAATTTGGTGTTGTCCCGGAGGACAGCTGTGATTGGCTCCAGCACCCACAACCATGAACATGAGTAGTAGGAAATGAATGGATTGTAATACATGAGAATGTTTTATATTTTTAACATTATTATTATTATTAAAGATTTGTCTGCGAGCCAGATGCAGCCATCAAAAGAGCCACATCTGGCTCGTGAGCCAAAGGTTCCTGACCCCTATATTATAGGTTTGGGAAAAAGTAAGTGACTGTCTTAATTGGCTTCTTCCAGTTATCTTTAAAGAAATAGACACCTCAGGAAAAAACCCTCCTTTGTTATAAAGGGTCACTGGAGCCTATCAGTAAAAAAAAAAGAAAAAAAAAGAGTGAGAGAGACATAGTTATAATTGAGAGATGAGATTGTACCTGGACAAGATACTGGGTAACTCAACAACTTTTAGGAACAATTCTAGTCATTTTTATGATTCGAAAGAAAAATACATGCTCATGAAGGAAAATAGAAAATAAAAAAATATAGAAAAAATGTCAGTCTGACCAGGCGGTGGCATTGTGGATAGAGCATCAGACTGAGATGCAGAGGACTCAGGTTCAAAACCCCAAGGTCGCCGGCTTAAGCACAGGGTCGCTGGCTTGAGCATGGGATCATAGATGTGACCCCATGGTTGCTAGCTTGAGTCCAAAGGTCACTGGCTTGAAGCCCAAGGTTGCCAGCACGAGCCTAAGTTTGCTGACTTGAGCAAGGAGTCACTCGCTCTGCTGTAGCCCCCCCAGTCAGGGTACATATGAGAAAACAATCAATAAACAACTAAGGTGCTGCAACAGAGAACTGATGCTTCTCATCTCTCTTCTTTCCTGTCTGTCTGTCCTTATCTGTCCCTCTCTCTGACTCTCTCTCTGTCTCTGTCAATAAATAAATAAATAAATAAATAAAAGAAAAAATGCCAAAAATCATTAATAATTTTATCACCCATAGACACTCAGAGAGTCTCTACAATGTGTATGCATATATGACCATAACACTTGACAATAGTTATATTTATGTTTATAGTTGGAATTATAGAAATTGACGAGTTTGTTACACCAAATTTCCAATGCCCTCTGGAGGCATTTAAAACACATAAATCTTTCCTTGGTGGCCCCAGGTGAGTGATTCCTCACTGGACAATTTTAAATGCTGCAATAGGATTTGGTTCAGAACTCTGAAATTTAAAAATGTCACTTGCCACTATCATGATCAGAACTTTATTGGCCTAGCCAACTTCATGGAGAGAGAACTTCAAGGAGAAAATCCTTCAGCATCAAGGATAAAGCTAAAGTTTCTAGAAAATGCTTTCTTTTCCTTTAGAAAGAAAATTATCGTTATTATTATTACTAATTACCAGCCCCAAATTACCCTGTAATTGTTATTACAATTATAAAATGTCTACACTGCTTTAGGGTTAGGGGAAGTGTGACTTAAGGAGGGTTGGTTATAAGGTCTCATTAAGTGCTCAGTGCAAAGCTAGATCTTAACCAGTTCTGTCATCTACAGAGCTAGTGCTTCTTGCGCTCTAGCCCTGCCTCTCTGGATCATCATATGATAACTTCCCATCCTCCCATTTTACCTCATTTAATTCTTAAAGAAGTTTTTTAAGTCATGAATCACTTATCCCAGGTTCTATCTGATAGGATTATCTGAGAACACATGTTACAGCAGGTGTAAGGGTAAGTCAATGCCATTCCCTCTCACAGCAAAGAAAGACCCTCTGCCACCCCTTTGTCCCCCAGTATTATCCGAAGACCAATGTGCACAGAACATGCGGACGATCTCCTAAAACTAGGGTGGTAAGGAAGTTGCTGTATTCTCTCCAAGGTGTATCCTTAGCTCTCTGCAAATTCTCCCATTCTCCAACACAGCCATTTAGAGAGAAACCCCTGAAACAGTTCTCTGAATAAAAACCTCCACCACCATTTTACTCCTGGCTTCCCCTGCTCTATCATTGTCAGCATTGCCAAATTGCCAAGCAAAGCTTTTTACAACCCACAAACAGGCCCCTCCCTCCTATTCTACCTGGCCGGGCTGCTGTGCTCCTCATTAGCTACGCCTGCATTCACCCTGTACCTGGTCTCTGGGGTGCTGCTCTCTGAGATGCATTTTGCAACATAAGCTATTCTCCTGCTCTGTGAAGCAAAGCAAAGAACTAAAGACAAGCCTGAAATTAGAGCTACCACAGCACTGGGATTCAGAGAATCATAAAATCATAGAATTATTTTAGTTGAAAGGGACCATAGAGATCATTTCAATCTGCTGATTTTACATGATGGGGAAGTAGAGGGGGGATGGAAGAGGGAGAGCCTGGGGGCGGGGAGCTTAGAACCAGAGATCTCCAGCCCTGCTGGCGATAGGAAGTTGCAGACCACTGGTGGGAAGAGGAAGGATTGATATGCTAAATTTTAGAGTTTTCTAGCTGAAGTCTGAGCCTTTAGTTGTTAATGAAGTTTCTGTGATGGTAAGAGTGAGACCTTTTAGAACCAGAACCCAGGCCACTCCCTTCCTTGCCCATGACATACATTTTCCTTTAGATAAAGTGAGATGGCCAAATGTGTTTACCCTTCAGAGCTGAGTAGAAAAGGTCAATTTCCTGAATATCATAGTATATTAAGTTTGGATCATTTCTTTGTGTTTCATGCAAAGGTGGAAAGTAGAGGAAATGTTCTGAGGGAATCTTCTGATGTCTGCAAAGCATCTATTTTCTACTCCTAAAACAAGGGACTGAAATCACTTTCAGGGAATGATAATTGAAGTGAGAGGGACATCCTTTCTTTTCAGATTTTAACTCTTTTTAAGGTCCTTCCTACATAAGAATGTCTCATTACCACTTAAGGATTTCATTCCTTTTCTCTTTCTGCCTTATGAAAGATCAAGTCATTAGTGAATCTTCCAGAAGGCCATAGGACATTAATAACCCATAGGTAAATCATTGAGGTCCTGAATGGTTTGTAAACTTTTGTGTGCTTGCACATTTTCTCAGATAGTTCTTAGATTCTATTACCTTCTCAAAGGGGTATGTGATCGTCAAAATTATGGACCATGAGCCTAGATTGTTAAGGCTAAAAGAGCTCTAGCTCAGACCTCATTATAGTAGTTCCTTCTATTTTGGGTTTTGGACCCAATTCCAAAGTGTGGAGAAAGGGTTCCCCTTCACATATCACCAAGCAATTCTTGACACACCAGCTGGGTGTCCTACAATTCAACTTGAGCTTGACACTATCTACCCAGAAATGGTATCAGATCCCACAGGTCAAGGGCTCAGTCCCACAAGACCGCCTTCCATTTCAGATGTCGGTTGAAAACCCAGGTTGTTACCTGACTGGCTAAAAGTCAGGAGTTTCTGTGTCCCCCTCCTTGTGTTCTATCAATTTGCTAGAGCACTTCTCAGAACTCAGTAAACCCATTCACTCACTAGAGAACAGATTATTACAAAGGATATTTTAAAAACACAAATCAACTGTCAGATGAAGAGATGCGCTGGACAAGGTGTACAGAAAGAAGTGTGGAATTCCCATGCCCTTTCTGAATTTTCCACTCTCCCTAAATCTTCACACGTTTACCAGCCCCCAAACATTCTAAACCTTGTTCATTCTGGGTTTTATGAAAGTGTTTTTGCATAGCCATGACTATTAAATCATTTGCCATTGGTAATTGATTCAACCTGTGGCTCATCTCATTTTCCCTCTCTAGAAATCAAGGGTGGGACTTAAAGTTTCACCCCTTTATCCATAGCTGGTTTCCCTGGCAACCAACCCCCATCCCTGGGTGCTTTCCAAAAGTCACCTCATTGACACAAACCCAGTTGTGGTAGAGAGGGCTTGTTATGAATAACAAGACACCGATTTTATCTTTATGGTTTTAAAAATTTTAGGAACTAAGAACAGGAGACCAAATGTTATGACAAAAGATGTTCTCATTGCTCTCAACACTCAGGAAATTTCAAAGTTTTGGGAGTTGTAGGCCATGAATAATGGATGAAGGCCAATTATATATGAGATACATATTTTGTTCATCTGATGATCATACATATATTTTTTATAAATCACAATATTGCAGCTGCCATAACAGAGTAGCACAGTCAGGGTAGCTTAAAGAACAGAAATTTATTTTCTTACAATTCTGGAGATTAGAATTCCAAGGTCAAGATGTGGTATGGTTTGAATATTTGTGTCTCCATCCTCAAATCCTAAGCCCCAAGGTGACGGTCTTAGGATGTAGGCTTGGGGGAAGTGATTAGATCATGAGGACAAAACCCTCACCTATGGGATTAGTGCCCTTATGAAAGGTTCCAGAGAGCTCCCTAGTTCTCCCACCATATGAGGACACAAGGACAAGTCTGCCACCCAGAAGAGGGCCTTCACCCAATCAAATTGGCATCTTGATCTTGAATTTCCAGCCTCCAGTGCTATGAGAAATAAATTTTTATTGTTTTTAAGTCACCAGTTTATGGTAATTTTGTTACAGTGGCCCAAACAGACAGACTAAGAGAGATGTTGGCAGAGATGTTTCTTCTAAAGTGTGCCCTCGGCTTTTAGATGGCCATCTTTTCTTCCCTGAATTTTTCCATGGCCTTACTTCTGTGCCTCTCTGTGTCCTAATCTCCTCTTTTTATATGGACACTAGTCATATATTATTAGGGCCCACCATAATGACCTTGATTAACTTTAATTACCCTATTAAAGAGTCTATCTTTAAATGTAGTCATATTCTGCAGTACTAGGGGTTAGGGCTTCAACATATGAATGTGTGGGGAGGTGTAGGACACAATTCAGTCCATAATATTCCTTACTTCTTTTCTTCATTGTGTAGGGAGAAAAACTGAGTTTTAGGAAGGTTTAAGAATTGAATTGGAACATACGGTAAAGTCAGCTTTTGAAGCCAGGCCAAAGCCCATGCCCCCACTGGCCCATACCTGTCCTCAAAGACTGTCTTTTAAGACATCACAGTCTAATAAGGAATGATTGACACATCAGTGAACTACTAGTGCTTATGCAGCGTGCAATCTTGTTTGCAGTGCTGAAGTGGGTAATGCCTTCCAAATGGGGATTAAGACACTGGAGTGGCCACTTCTGCCTGAGAAGGCCACATGGCCAAAGTGCTCCTAAAAGTCATAGCCACTTGGTTCCTTTGCTTCATAGGGAGGCAGTTTGTGCTGATGGAAAGAAAACTGAATTAGAAAACCAAATATCCATGTCTCGGGTTAAAACACCTCTATAATTGCACTCTCTAGAAATGGGCTGTTCAAGGCAAGTGTGGGCGCAGACTTGCGAAGCGGAACAAGCAGCCCTCAGTCACCAGCTGGAGGTGGTGCATTCATACCCAGGTTTGCTGACAGGTCTCTGACTCCACAGGGAGCCTGATTTCAGTAACTCGTTCTCGGCTTTCGCTTTCCTTGGGGTAATGAGCTTCAGTATTGCACTTGCTAACACGAATAAATGAGGCCAATTGCGGCTCTGCTGTGGATCACCTCTCAATAGTGGGCTGACAAGGAGAACAATGCATTTGTTTGTGGCTGTGGAGTCTTCAGGGAGGATCTGTCATCACTGCGGTGAGTGTCAAAGGGGTTTCAGGCTTCCCATGACTGGCAGTCGGGAGGAGAGGAGAAAGGCGAGTTCAAACCTGAAGTCTCTCTGGTGAAACGTGCAGCCACCTTTTCCGCTTCTGAGCTCTCCTGAGTTTCAACAGGAGTAAACTTTATTTTAGTTAAGGAGGCTTTTCATTTTAACAATTGTACACTGCCAGTAAGTGGGTTTTTTTCTCCTGAAGCATAATTACACTACACAACACTATACATTCCCGGCTACATGATGGAGGAAGGGTACCTGCTTTCTCTATATAGAAGTATGCATTTGTGCATAAATGGAGAGCTTGTTCTTGTCCGCCTTTCTCTGTTGATATTCTCTAGGCTAGAGGTGAAGATTCATTTCAGCCCTTTGGAAGGCAATAGCAGAAGAACTGTTTACTGCCAAGCCTTTGTGAAGCTGCTCTTCTCTTAGTGGATGACCAGGTGGGACCGCTGGCAAAGGTCTCAATTATTAGGAAATTTATCATGAGGGTCTGAATGTAACTCACTGACATCAACAGTCCTCCGCACTTCTCGAAGGACGGGCACCGGATGGCATATGCAGAGCTGCAGAGAGCCAGTCGGTGAAATTTCCACCTCCAGTAGTTTACCTATTGGCAACCACCCGAGGGAGGCACAGGGACCTCTGCCTACAGTGCACCTTTTGCTCATAGGACGTTTGTTTCTTTGCGATACTCTTGAGGGGACTGTGATATTATTCATAAGACAGCCATTATGTCACGCTTCCTGTTTTCAAACACCATTTGTGCCAGGTTCCAAAATGACCTACTTTTTTTTGCAAGATCATTAACTTGAGCGTCTCGCAATTTCTGTCCAGTCGGATCTGATGGCACTGCTTATAACTCAGGGGTGCAGTTTTAAAAGAATGAAATTCAGAGAAAACAAAAAGGCTCTTTGAGGTCATTTAAATGAACCCCCCCCCATTTTTCCTACCATCTACTTCATGAGGTCACCATACAAAATGAGGGGTTTATTTTTCTTTCAAATTTGTCGGAAAGAAACCACAATATCCACAGATGAGCGAATCTGCACCATGGAAAAGAGAAGAAAAATACCGTGAAGACCTACGAGAAAGAACCTCTAAAAACTAAAGAGGGAAAAGAGTAATCTCAGTGACCCCGCGCCTGCATTTGGCTCAGGGTTCTCGTGGGTGGCACTAGACCCACATTCCCTAATTCTCTCCAGAGCAGGGGTCCCCAAACTATGGCCCACGGGCCACATGCGGCCCCCTGAGGCCATTTATCCGGCCCCCGCTGCACTTCTGAAAGGGGCACCTCTTTCATTGGTGGTCAGTGAGAGGAGCATAGTTCCCTTTGAAATATTGGTCAGTTTGTTGATTTAAATTTACTTGTTCTTTATTTTAAATATTGTATTTGTTCCCGTTTTGTTTTTTTACTTTAAAATAAGATATGTGCAGTGTGCATAGGAATTTGTTCATAGTTTTTTTTATAGTCCGGCCCTCCAACGGTCTGGGGGACAGTGAACTGGCCCCCTGTGTAAAAAGTTTGGGGACCCCTGATCCAGAGATTATTGATCCTGCGGAGGGGCCCTAAAATCGAGGCTGTTGTAATTGCATCAGTCCAGGAAGGAGATTGTGTGCCCAAAGTTGATTTCTTCTGATAAAAGAGCAGGATTAAAAGTCCCTCTCATTTTCCTTTGGCCACCTCACCAAACATCGGGCTACCCAAGAAGCATTTTAGGTTTGAGAAACTCTAAACTATAAAGCTTCCTTCCTCAGGCTACTGAACATTTGTAAAGGTGCTCTATCTATTCTTTATTTTTGTGAAAGCAGGTTCAATTAGGCGATCCAGAGACTGGCTCTGCCACCCATAATTTTGAAGGTATTAACTCCATTTTTAACGATTTTCTCACCGTGAACATTCCGCCAATTCCCTTCTCTGACCAGTGCAATTCAACCGCTCTTTTTGTCTCAGTTCCAATCCCACCTGTTCCGTTAAGTTGTCCGAGGGCATGTCCCCCAGTGCCCCTTTGTTTTGTTTGCCCCTTCTCTTTGATGTGTTCTGTCTTTCCCTGCTTTAGTTATGAATGTGTGTGCATCTGTTCTGCTGGATGATACACCCTTGGCCACTGGCACCTAGCAGCTCTCCTGAGCACGTCTGTATATGAAGGACTGACTTCATGACTGACCCTGGGATGATGTGGGACTGAGGCGCCCAGGCTAGTACCACTGCAGCTCTCCACCGGCAGTCTTTACTCATTCTCTCCCTCACACAGCAACGGTGTTCTCCATCGCAACATCACCCCATTGGCTCTCACTTATAAAAGCTGAGTGGAAAAGAACTTTATAAGCAATCTATGACTCAGGATAATGAGAGTCTTGGACACAAATGATTGTACCAGTTGAGGGCCATGACCAAACTGAAGGGGGAAGAAAATGACATAGAACTTTGCAAAAGAAAAAGAGCCCAAACATAGGAATGAGACAGGGAACCATGGTAACTCAGAGGCGGATACAAAACTAATTAGGTCTTCTCTTGGCTTTCACTTATCTAATGGGTGAAGGTAAAACGGGAAGGCACCAACTCTAAGGATTTCTGATCAATAGCCTAGGGTGACTTCAGAAAAAATAAGACACATTGCCTTTGTAACAACTGCCTTCTCATGTGTCTCAATGGCCACATGGACCTCAACTTCAATGACATTTTACAAAACCTAAAACTTGTTGCTCTTGGAGTTGGATAGTTATCCCTGGGAACAGTGGATAAATGAATTTCCATGCTGTGACTTTAATATGAGGCGATACTCTTCTATAGAAACCCATTATGATATTTGAATAAGTTGTAACTACTTTTCTTTTTTGCAAAGGAAAGTATTTTGGCTGAGAAATCCTATAAAACAGGGGCTGGCAAACCTTCTCTGTAAATGTCTAGATAGCAAATAGCTTCGGCTCCTGGGCCACTCAGTCTCTGTCATAACCACTCAGTTCTGCTGGTGCAGCACAGCGGCCATCATGGACTATATGAAAACAAATGAGTGTGAAGAAGTTTATTTATGGACACTGGCAGTTGGACTTCATAAAATGTCCACATGTCATAACATATTCTTCTTTTGATTTTTTTAAAAACCATTTTAAAATAGAAAAACCATTCTTTGCTTGTTGGCCATACAAAACTTAGGCAGCTGACCAGGTTTAGCTCACAAGCCATAGTTGGCTGACCCCTGCTATAGAAGAAAACTATTTACTGTGGAAATCTGTTCCTCTAAGCACTGGGTGCTTATACAAGTGCTCACCCTGACAGCCAAATTAGGGCGTCTCTTCAAATCAGTGAAAGTAAATGAATGAAGGCAGGGCCCTCTTCCCATCCAGAATGCAGTGTGTGTGCACTGGTACTATTTCATGTACCCGATTCTCGTGCGGAAAACACTGTCATGCCATTAATAATCTGCACAGGAACACCTTGAAACCTGACTCGTTGAGGGCACGTTGCAAATGGGCTCTAATGGCTTTTATTTCTCATTCTTGTCACCTCAGATCTAATCAGCTGTTTTGTCATTTTTAATTCCTATTTGGCAGGATTCTCCAACTTTCCTGGCCTTTTAGATAAAGGCTCAGAGGAGAAGAAGGCACTGTGGCTCTTAGGACTCGAGAGCAGACCATGGAGACGGGGCTGAGTAGGCAGTGACCTTCACTGCTGGCCGATTCAGGAAAATCAGCAAGGAACCCGAATCCCTGAAGGACCCCCATTCCCATCCTCCACCTCTCTTCTGAAGTTCACTCCTGTCCTGAAATGGTCTTCTCTGGGGGAATGAGACTCAACATTCATATCATTCTGTGTTGTCCAGGAAGAAGGTGAGATCTGAAAGAGAAGACTCTCAAATGTGTGGATATTTCTTATACTGAGCAAGTGAGCTCTGGTCCAGCTCCCCAAACAGGGGCATTCATACCCCTCTGGCCCTGAGCAAGCAAAGGGCCATGTCTGACTATGACCCTATATCTTCCTTAGCAGGCAGTAAGAAATTGTGAATAATAAAAAAGAATCTATTCAATAAAAATGAAATTACAATGAATATATAATACTTGAAAATAAATAAAACTAATAAGAACTAAGTATTTTTTTTAGTGTTTGTACAATACTGAGCATCTTACCCAATGAGTGCATTTAATACTTACTATAACTCATGAATAGTATTGTTTTCATCTTGTAAGTCAGAAAAAGGATGCTCAGAAGACAAGAAGTTTATCACAGTTCATGGCTGGTAAGTAGCAGAGCAGTTTACAAGTGAAATAAGTCTTGCTTCTGTAATCTAACTGCCTATCGAGTGGCTGTGCATCTTTGCCAAATCAGTTTACCTCTCTGAGCCTCAGTCCCTCCCTCAGCTCTGAAATGAAGCTTAAGACTTTAAAATCTCTGATCTTGCTTTGAAATCAAAACTCTGATTCTATCCCCCCCCCCCCCACTGTATTGTTTCAGGAGAGAAAAAATAAGCTAGCAAATAAGTTCATATAGTAACTTAGTTAAAAAAACTAAAAACTAAATTTTCCAGGAGCATCTTTGATTCAGTACTTATTTAGTATAATCTCTTATACATCCTTTAAATAAACCTATGATACAAGCAAGCAATAACAAATTATTAGTACTCACTCTGCTAGAATTGGTAAAGAAACAAGCTGGAGGCTTGCTCTGATTTGTGCTTTCAAAAAGCTCATAAACTATCTTGAAGGCAGATATAAATCAGAGCAAAGAGCTTTTCAACCAAAAATGGAAGATTCTGGATTATTTGAAAAAGCAGTCTACTTACCATACTATATTTATTAAGACAGAAAAATAGTTGCTCCAAGATTTTTCAGTAATGGTTGGTGCTCTGGGCACTTTGGAGTTCAGCGGGATCTTGTTTGATTCATCATTGAAATGGAGAGCATTTCTGTTTAATGCTGAAAACTAGAGTAGCCAATTAACTAAAGCTCCCAATCCTGGAGTTTTCCAATACTGAGTGTCAGACAGAGGCAAGGGTCAGGGCTGGGATGATAAAATCAAAAGCCCTTCCCTGAACACTTCCTGAATAAAAGATCAGAACAATTTCTTTCCAGCCAATTAAACCCGGAAATCTAGGATCTATCCCCAGCAGAGACATGGAGGAGATGAGGAAGGTGAGAACTTTAAATCAAACCCAGTGATGCTGACCAATCAGCTCCCAGGGAGGAGCCACCACCAACCTCCTCATAGGACACAAACTGTGGCGTGATAAACAAAGTCCAGATGATCAGGCAGAAGGTAGATCTCCTTTCCTGTCTCACAGGCTCTGGCAGGTGACCTGCTCCCAACTTCATTTATATGGCTTGTTTTGGTCTTTCAAATGTTCATTTTTAAAATATTCTTTGGGAGAAAGCCATTTGGGGACCTTGAAGTTGGGGTTCACAAATGATGCCTGCCCAGATGCCTTGATTGCAGGATGGAAGCATAGACTTTTCCCTCCTCATTTCCCTCCACCTAAGTATCTCTTTATTCATTACTTTAATTACCTAATCGTAAATTTCTTTAGGGGGTTACTTAGGAAGAAAATTAGCATCAAAGCTTGGCAGTAAATTCAGGGGCTTTTAGAGACAGTCCAAGCTGTTTCACCTGTGATTAATTAGATGATTTTTTTCCCCTTTAAGTGCCAGAAGGCTGTTGAGGTCTTTAAGCAGTTACATGACTGCTGGCAGTGCTGCGATTATGATTGATGCGTGCGTCTGGAGTCTGAGGCTGCAGACTGGCTTTTGTTGGCATGTGTGTGTGTGTGTGTGTGTATGTGTGTGTGTGTGTGAGAGAGAGAGAGAGAGAGAGAGAGACTTGGGAAGCACACGCTTAGAAAAAAAGCAAGGGATTAAAAAATTCAAGGAGGTGCTTCTTTAATACTCATGCAAGTGCAAGTTTAGGAGCTCGAGGCCAGGAACTCCTATCAAAATATCTCGGCAATTTCAGAGATGTCGGTGTAGCAGGCCCCTTCCTCACCGTCAGTCACCACGGTCCTTGACGGGGTTCTCTCCTCAGCTCTCTTTATGGCACACACGCAGGGGTGCGGATTCTCAACAAGCCTTCGCCATATGTTAAGCAGAGCGCTCACACCTGTTTCACCATTCCACCCTGGTGAAAACAGGAGGAAGAGCATGTAGTGTCTTTAGGTGACTCACTGGATATAAAATGATCCCCAAACACTGGCATAAAGTCAAACCTTTTGGTATATTTGGAAAAAAAGTTAATACTTCCAGTCACAATACATATGCTACCAAGGATGCAACACAGAAATGTGGCAGTTGTTTTATTGCGGGTGCCAGGTCATCATTGTCTCTTTATTTTCCAAGTGAATGAGGGAGGGAAGGGACCCTCCAAACCATTTGGCTCCGTCACGGTGGCAGAAAATTCCAAGTTTCTGCCAACTTTTGCTGGAGTCTGTATAAACGTAGACACTCCTGTGCCCCTACAATTGAGATCATTATCCTCAGACATTTTTGCACTCTCTGTCCACAAGGTCCACGACAACCTTTCAACAGCCAATTAAACACCTGGTACTCACCTGCCCTCTGAGGACTAACGGAAATGTTAATCACAATCACACGGGTCGGTTACTGAGATGTCTGCCTAGAGCAGGGGTTGGCCAACTCTTTCTGCAAAGAGCCAGAGGGTGATATTTTAGGCTTGTGGGTCACAAGGTCCATGGCAACTACTCCACCCTGCCATCATAGTGTGAAAGCAGAATAATCAAGAGGCAAGTGAAAGGACATGCTGTGTTCTCATGAAATGTGTTTGCTGACTTTTGGCCTAGGGGGTTGCTTCTCAGACTTTAATGGGCAGATAGAACAGCTGGGGATCTTGTCCAATGCCGGGTCTGGTGCAGCGAGTCAGAGGCGCCTGAGACCTGCGTTCCTCACCAGCTGGCGGTGGTGCTGCTGCTCTGAGCCACTCGCTTTCAGCAGCAACCCTGCAGTGTCTCCTTGAAATACGTCCTTCCTTTCTACGTCCAGAGCATTCCAAAAACAGAGTCTCAGGGAGCAGTGACGGGGTCTTAGTTCCTTAGAATCTTGCTCTAGGACTAATATTAGGTGTATAACCTTCAAATCTATATAATCTTCAAAGATCCCTCTAGCGCGTCATCCCTTGGAAAAGCCCCAGATTTCTCTCTCCTGAACATTCCCTTACTTTTATCATCCTTAAGACCGGTTGCTTAAGGTCTCGCGTTCCTGAATGGACAGATGTCTCCGGCTGCGGTGCAGCTGCACACGCAGCCTATTGCAGTCATTCATACCAGGTCCGCTGCCTGGCTGCCAGCACCTTCCTGGGCCCAGTGTGGGGGGCTCTAACGGCCAAGCAAAGGGCCCTCTGGCTCCTGCCTAATTGGCTGCAATTCAAGAGCTAATGTAGGTTGAGAGACCAATTAACTGGGCTTGTTTCTACCAGCGCTGCATCTGAACATCAATTATGCTAAACAACACACTGTATTAAGACGTTTCTCTGCCAATCTCATTTGCTATGGGACATCTCGGAGCAGGGCAGGGAGGAGCTGCCTTTCATTGCCTGCCTGAAGGGTTTCTCTGTCTATCAGTACAGAGGGCTGGCAACTGGGAACACAGTTTTAGGGCTACAGAAATGACAATGCAGGGACACATCTGACACTCTCTGGTTACCTTCGCTGAACCTCAGTCTTCAGACCACAGGGGTCACAGTTCAAGAAGTCAGAAGATAGACTGGGTGAGGTACATCAGTAATCGTTGTGCACGACCTGTCGATTCCATGAAGAAATGGAAAATATTAGGCACTGGGATTATCAAAGGATACTGTCCCTAAAACTAGGGGGAAAATTAATAACTGGAAGCTATTGTGAATAGGAAGATAGTTGTATTTTTCTGTACAGGTTTAGCTAGGTGTATTTTCTTATACAGGAAAATTACATATCTCTAGCATCTTATCACATCTTTTTTTTTTTTTTTTTTTCATTTTTCCGAAGCTGGAAACGGGGAGGCAGTCAGACAGACTCCCACATGCGCCTGACTGGGATCCACCTGGCATGCCCACCAGGGGGCGATGCTTTGCCCCTCTGGGGCATCTGTTGCATCCAGAGCCACTCTAGTGCCTGAGGCAGAGGCCACAGAGCCATCCCCAGCGCCCGAGCCATCTTTGCTCCAATGGAGCCTCGCTGCGGGAGGGGAAGAGAGAGACAGAGAAGAAGGAGAGGGGGAGGGGTGGAGAAGCAAATGGGCACCTCTCCTGTGTGCCCTGGCCGGGAATCAAACCTGGGACTTCTGCATGCCAGGCCAACGCTCTACCGCTGAGCTAACCAGCCAGGGCCATTATCACATCTTCTTCACTGGAATACACTTCTTGATTTTCATGTCAACATTTTGATCTATTCGTTTTACTTTGTTCTGATTGTGCAGCCCCTATGTACTGAACATGCTGAGTAATTTGACCAAATTTAAGACATAGTGGGGTTTACAAGTTTAGTTGGGAGGACTGAGTGAATTCAGACATCTATTCATTTACTCAGTCATTCTTCTAGTCAACAAATATTTGTTAATCACCCATTCTACTTTAGGTACTCTGTTAGGTTAGAAGCAGTGTTCCTACCTTATCTGGGTTTCATGCTAGATGAAAAGACAGGTAATCAAAGGAGCAATAGTATGCAATGTGAGATGTGCTATTATGTCTGTGATAGTACAGATGCTATGGGGGAGGGGCATAAAATAAACAACAACAACAAAACACATTAATCAAGTTATGTCTGTGTATAAAAGCATTAGAATGTAATATTGGGCTCTGGCTGGTTGGCTTAGTGGTAGAGCATTGGCCTGGTGTTAGGATGTCCTGGGTTCTATTCCTGGTCAGGGAACACAGGAGAAGTGCCCATCTGCTTCTCCATCCCTCCCCCCTCTCTTCTCTCTCTCTCTTCCCCTCCTATAGCCATGGCTCGATTGGAGTAAGTTGGCCCTGAGCACTAAGGATGGCTCCATGGCCTTTGCCTCAGGTGCTAAGAGGAGTTCGGTTGTGACGCAACAGAGCAATGTCCCAGGTGGGAAGAACATTGCCTCCTTGTGGGGTTGCCAGATGGATCCCAGTTGGGGTACATGTGGAAATCTGTCTCTGCCTCCCCTCCTCTCACATTTATTTTAGACAATGCATAAAAAAAAGTTATATTGCCTTAAAATGAAGTGTTATGCCCTCTCCCATTCCCCATGTTTCTTATTTCAGACTTCTACCACTCTCCTTAAACTTTTCAGAATTTCAAGAAAAACAAAACAAAACTGAGAACATGAAGTTTAAGCTTTCTCAATTTCCAGCAATTAAAAATCCATATTTGCAATTATTCTTATCCCCGTCCTTCTGGTCTTGTAGGAAGAACGATTATTTCTGTTCTTAAGGCCATTCCTTTCACTTGTGCTCTGGACTGATCCTCCTGTTTCATCTATGACCTTATTGCATCTGTAATTCACTTTCTTCTTCCCAAATTGGCAACTTCACCTTGATTGGTCCTTTCCACATAGCATAAAATTTGATCAAGTCTGATGTCCATTTCAAAAATAAAGTCCTCCTTTCACCCTGCATCGCCTTGCACCTTTTCTTACCTTCTAAGCTTTGAATTTGTGTTTCTTCACTTGTTTTCTATTATTTCCACTTTCTGTTCACTGATCTTCAGACACCTTCAGTTCAGCTCTTTCTTCCCCTGAGCTATCAGAAACTGATCTGGTAAAAAGTCCTACATATCTTCAGCTAAACCTAATGCATTATTTGTTTAATTTCTTCTTTCTTGGTCTTGACTCATATTTTACATTAATGGCTATCCAATTCTCTAACTCTTTTCTCTTTCTCCCCTACTATTCCACTGCTTCTCTCCTACTTCACTGGAACTTAACTGACCAACCCTTCCCCTGTCCTCTGCTGACCCTAATTTATCTGCATGTGCCTTACATATCATATTTTCCATGCATGTTTCTTCCTTAGTCCACTTCTCACTTTATGCCATCCCCAAATGATCCCTGCTTATCACCTGCTGTCATTTACTGCCATCTGCTGTCTTTCAAAATGCATTCTGGTCAACTCTGCTCTTGTGACCTTCAGTGCCCCATCTACCTGCCCCACAGGCATCTCAACTTGCTCTAAATGTAAGTTGTAAAATTTCCACCTAAATATACAAATCCTTCTGTCTTGGTGAATGGCAATGTCATGTGAAACTTGAGTATAATCATCTAGTCTTTTCTTTTTCTCACCCTGACACCCAGTCAGTCAGTATGTCTGGTGATCTCTATTTCTCTAACATGTATTATATCTCTTTTCTCTTCTCCATTCCTACTGCTCTTGCCTAAGTTCAAGCCTCGTCGTCTTTTATTTGGACAAAGGCAGTTAGATTACCATCTGATTTCTATGCCTTTAATGTTATCTCTGATTTTATACCCTTTCAGTCTATCCAACACATTGTGGCCTGAATTATCTTTCTAAAATACAAATCTGCTTAAAAAACAAAGGCACACACAAAACCTGTGGCTGGCTATGGCCTGCAGTGGTTGTCAGACTATAGGGAAAAGGTTCAGCTGAGCTATCTAAGCAGTCACCAGAGAAGAGGGTAGAGAGGGTAATTAGGGACTTTGAATTCCAGAATCTCTCTGTCTTTCCCCTGCACCTCACCCAATGTTGTGCTAGTAAATGTTTAATAAATTCTCAAAAATTAAAATATGACAAACCACCAAAAACATTATTTGTGGAGTTACTGGTTTCCATGGTGCAAATAAAAATTATAGTCCAGGCCCTGGCCGGTTGGCTTAGTGGTAAAGCATCGGCCTGGCGTGCAGAAGTCCTGGGTTTGATTCCCGGCCAGGGCACACAGGAGAACCACCCATCTGCTTCTCCACCCCTCCCCCTCTCCTTCCTCTCTGTCTCTCTCTTCCCCTCCAGCAGAGAGGCTCCATTGGAGCAAAGATGGCCCAGGTGCTGGGGATGGCTTCTTGCCTCTGCCCCAGGTGCTGGAGTGACTCTGGTCGCAGCAGAGTGACGCCCCGGAGGGGCAGAGCATTGCCCCCTAGTGGGCAGAGCGTCGCCCCCTGGTGGGCGTGCCAGGTGGATCCCGGTCGTCGGGCGCATGCGGGAGTCTGACTGTCTCTCCCCATTTCCAGCTTCAGAAAAATACAAAAAATAAAAAATAAAAAAAAAATAAAATAAATTATAGTCCATTTCAAGCCAGTAAGACCACTGGAGTTTGGAAGAAATGTTCATAACTGACTCTCACAAGACCACAGCTCTTGCTATCTTTCTTTATACTGGATATATCTCTATGGTGGGGGACAGGTAAAAAAAAAAAGTATTTCTTTGGCCACTTGTGTTTCAGTGTGGGTAAGGTTTCTTACAAGCCTGACCTGGAATCAGCAGAGCCCTGAATGGGCACGGGCTTTGCTATAGACTGTGCTGGCCTTCAGGGAGAGGCAATGGAAGGCATTAACTGGGTATTGGTTGATGTGATGATGCCCAGGATCTGTAAGCAAGGTGAGGTGGAGTCGACACTGAAAGCAGCCCTTTGTGGCTATGCATGCAAATACACCCTTTCCCACTCAGAGGCCAGGGAGGCTCAGTAAAGGGCTGCCCTTGCTCCTGGGTGACCCACCATTGCTCTGATACCCAGAAGCTGGCCTGCCTGGAGGCCATGCTTCCAGATGGCACTGCCTCTGTTCCCCAAAGCAACATACATATAACTTTTTCTTAACTGTGACTGAATGGATTACTCCTTTCTGCACAAGAATGTATGTCATTGTCAACATCAAAAAACTTTCCTGCTTGGCTCTGGCAGCACCTGCCTTATTGATCAGGCGCCTTCTGAAAAACCCACTCACACAAATATTTAAACCTGTCTGACTTCAAAAGTAAGGTAAGCCAAACGACAGCGAGAAGTACAGCAGACACCTAATATGATTATTTCTCTTCCTCTTGGTGATAATAGAATTATGCAAACGCGGCCTTGACCCAGCAAGGATTTTCTCTTCAGAATGGAATCTCTGCTCTCTGGAATTCACAACTCCTCCCCCACAGCCCCCACCCCTGGGGCCCTCTGTCTCACTCAGCCCTGCCACGCTCCTTTGTGTACCATCTCTCAAGTCCGAGAGTTTCTTACCTGTAAAACACAGCAGACTAATGAAAAATATGGCCAGATTGATCTGGTAGGTAAATGATGAAAGAAAAATCATCCATCTTCATCTGTTAATTCCTTCTGAAATGTTTATTGATTATCTTCAGTGTGACTGTAGTCGGCTCAGGTAGCTACATTTAATTTAATGAGTGAGACATTACAAGTATCTCAGGATTACCCCATTTTTCACTGTCCTCAGGTTGTCTGGATCCTGGGAAGAGGCAGGCCCTGCCACTAGCTCTAGTAATAGTAATCCATTATGGTTGATGGACAGAGACCAAGATGGATGGAACCCTAGGACAGAAAGTTCAGAACAAAGCAACTTTCTAATACCAAACAGCTCCAGGCATGCGCCCTGCACTCTACTTGTGTGCACCGGCCCAGACAGAATTTGCCTATACTCATAAGCACTTTATAAGGGAGGGATTATTAGCAACTGTTCTTGAGTCAGAAAATGTATGTAGAAAGGTTAGGCCACTTCCCCAAATTCATATCCAACAAATCAGCAGAGCCAAAACTCTGCCTTTAAAACCAGCTTCTTTTCTTCCTCCAGCATTCCACACAGGACCGGAGCTCAGACTTTCCCTTACCCCAACAGGAAGACAGTGTTTGACTAATGAGGGTTTAGTAGGTTATCTGGTTTGGAGGTTATTCATAGATGATAACAAAATGAGAATTCAGTGAGGAGCATGTCTAGGAAATGTTGGAGTGACTTAAGAGAATGGTAGGTTCTACTGAGTGTGAAACTTTTAATAGTCTACTTTAAACACATGGATTAAGAAAGGACACACTTTCTGAAGAATGTTTTCAAAAGAACAACTCTTCCCAGACTTCTTGGAGTACCAACCCCACGGGAGCAGTCTGGGAAGATTTCCTCTGAGTCTCAGATAAAACGCGCTAACGTGCAGTATCTTTGCTAGAGGTAAAATAATGAGCCGCCATTGTTCTGAGCCGCTTTTGTTCATGTCTTTAGTGGTATGAGACTGCAGGACACATGTTCTGATGAATTATAAATTTACTTGTGAATTAAGTAAGACTTTGTAAAGCCATGGAAAGTATTCCTTTGGTGTAAAATCTCATGTTTATTATTAATTCATTCATCTAATATCTATTCACAGAACCTAACAGACATGAAGCACTCTTCTACGTTATCAAGAATACTGTAGTGAAAGGGGCAATGAGTCTTTTTAAAATAAATCTCCAAACCTAATTTTCTTCCTGTTTAAAATAAAATCTCTTAGGAAGCCAGGAAAAGAGTCCAGTATTAAAGCGATGAGCTAGAGTGAAGGAGGTGGTAGCCATAGAGGGTCCCTGGGTAAATGGAACCAAGATGTGTTTTAGAAGAAGTGGCAGAACTTCTGATGGCTTGGGTGTGGACTCCGGGAAGGGAGATGGTAGAGCCTTCCTCGTTTGGCCTGAGCTGGTGCGGAGTTAGCTGAGACATTGTATAGTGGAGGAGGAGATGATGGGGCCACGAGAGTGGTGGAATCAGTGTTCTGTCTTGGCCATATTAAATTTCACATACTATGAGAAATCCTGGTGCTGCAATTAGTAAACATATGAAACTCCGGGAAGGTATAACGGCTAAGGACATGAATTTTAAAGTCATCAACATAGAGAAGATATTTGAAGTTATAAATCTGAATGAAATCAACAAGGAAGAAAATAAACAGAGAGGAGAAGAGGCAGTCTAGGTATGAGCTCTGGAACACCCTAACACTAAAGGGTAGCTAATGAGCTCTATTCAATATGCCTGGGGAAGAGTGACCATGGGGGAAGGAAGAAAACCAAGAGAGTGAGATATCATGAAAGTGAAGTAAAGAAGGGGTTTTCAGAAGAAGACATGATAATTTGTGTAAAATGATGGGAAGGCATGTGATATACATACAGAAAATTAGCCACTCTCCTGAATTACGTGCAGGTCACTGGTGGTCTTGACCAGAATTGTTTCTATTGTGTGTCTAATAGAAAGATCAACTGAAGTGAGTTGAAGGAAGAATGGGGGTAAGAAAATAAGTTGAGCAACTAACAACCACTTTGATTGGAAAAAAATAATATTAGGACTCTCAAAATAATATCAGTCACAAATAAATAACACAAGTTTTATCTGAAAAGTAGTAGGTCATCTAGTAAGTCTCTCAAGAGACTGATATGTGGCCATTAGACACTGACATAACAAGACTGGTTGAGATAGTATTAAAATATTTCCATGATGGTTACTAAATAGTTGCTGGCTTAAATAACTCTAGCTCCTCTTTCACCAAGAGACCCAGCCTCCTAGCCCTATTTAGAATTCAGCCACAATGTCACCACTGACAGTATCTGGGAAGGGTTACTGATCAAGGGCTCTGCTCCCTCCATACAGACAGCATTGGATCTGATTTTTGGTGTCTGCAATCTACATGTATTTTAGATAACACTGCTCCTTAGATCTATGATTTCAAAAGTCAATGGTAGTCAACGCAGTACTGGTAATTTTGTAGAGAGACAAGTCCATTTTAGTGCACATTAATTTGTGGCTGTTCATAAAAGGAGACTTCTAAATCATGCCCTTAACTACACAGGTTTCATGAGAGTCAGAGTTACTTCCACTCTCTGATCAAGCTGCTGTCCCCTCAGCAAAATTGTGGGCTTATTGAGTGTGTGTTTTCTAGCTTTACTATCAAAGTAAAACTTATTTTAAGGCTTATCTAGGAGCCAGGGCAACAGAAATTCAGCCAGCTGAGAATGTAGCTGTCTGCTTTGTATTTTTTTTTTTAGAATGAAGGGGACTTTCAGGCACCCCAAAGCAAGTATTTCCATCTCTCAAATATCCTATATTTTATTCCCATTTGTCAGGTGGAGGCAGATTTTAACTGTTACTTCGTGCACCACTGGGCTGGCTGGATTCGTGTTCCATCAGCTGACACTGAATCGGCCTGTTTGTAGGCTCTTTCCTTATAGCAGACTCAAGCACCAAAACCACAGGTAAAATCCATGTGTAAGATCAGTTGACCATTCAGGAGAATTGTTGAACTATTAAGGTGATTGGCCTTTGCTGTTCAAAGTAATGGAATATTTTCTGCTGTGATGGAAGACAGCCAGGCAGGGGGATGCCTGAGTTTAGACATTTCCTGGCTGCAGAGGTTCCAGGTTGCTCCTCAATCCCAATTCCACTCAGGTCACTGTGGATAGACCCACAACTGGGGAGGTCCCTGAGGAGATCTATGCAGTAGGAACAAGAAGTCTAATTTCTTCGGTTCTATAATAGATTATCTTAAATCATTTTTTAAGAAAGGTTAAAGAAAGGATTACAAGAATGTGAGGATTGCACATACACATACAGATCTCTAGAAGCAAATGAACAATTGTATGGTGTAAACTTTATGGGCTCTCTCTATACAACAACAGCATCCAAACTGATTTGAGCCACTCTGCCACTATCTCTGCCAAAGAACCCTTCCATCAGAATGCCAGTGCATGTGCCAGGGGTACTTTTTCCTTCCTAATTCCCCCAAACTGTCACTCTTCAACATGCCAGATGGTTTTGAAATTCAGGAATAATGGAGTTCGTTGGCATCTGCCTCTACCATCTCTGTGTCATACTTTCACCTGACCCCTGCACAACACTACTTTTGGCCAGAGTTTATCAAAGTTAGTCATAAAAACATCTCATTTGCTTTTGAGCCAAAATAAGCTAGAACTTTTGCTTGTGTCATTATAGTTAACAGGTGTTCTGGGAGAGTCCTTTCACTGAAGAAAAAAAATACAGCCTGCATAGGAAATGTGTTTTGAGGCATTGCTGGCTACAAAAAGGTAGAAGAATTCTTTATGAACTACACCTCAAAGCAGAAAAACAACAAACAAAAATCCATATTTTATGGCTGGAGATGCAGCAGGTTGCTAGGAGCCAATAGTGGACAGCTTTCAGGGTACAGTTGGCTATTATTGTTATTATTAGGAGGCAGAAATCATTTAATAAATTATTCCACAGACTAAGATCAACAATATGTTTGAAATAAACTATCAGCAAGCCAAGAGAATACAGATAATGATAAAAGTCAGCAGAAACAAAACATTAAAAAATTTAGATTTCTAAGAACAGACAAATCGGAACTGTCAGGCATTTTATGTAGAATGCTAATAAATATTAAAGGCTGCAACCACAAATATATCCATTCAAAAAGATGCTAACTCTCACCACGTCTATTCAACATAGTACAGTAAATTATAGCCAGAGCAATTAGACAAGTAAAAGAAAGAAAAGACATCCAAATTAGAAAGGAAGAGTAAAGTTATTTTTGTATACAATGTGATCTTATACGTAGAAGACCTTGTTAGAACTAAGAGATGAAATCAGTAAAGCTGCAGGACATAAAATCAACATGAAAAGTCAGTTGCATGTCTATATATTAACAATAAATAGTCCAAAAGAGAAATGAAGAAAACAGTCCCATTGACAATAGCATCAGAAACAATAAAATACTCAGGAATAAATATAACCAAAGAGGTGAAAGACTTGACTGAACATTAAAAAACAATGTAAAAGGAGAAAAGCTTTTTTTCTAAGATCAGGAACAAGACAAGGGTGCCCACTCTTCACTCTTGTTCAACATAATACTGGAAGTCCAGGGCAGAGCAATTAGGCAGGTAAAAGTGGTAAAAGGCATCCAGATGCAAAAGGAAGAAGAAAAACTGTCTACGTATGCAGATGGCATGATCTTATATGTAAAAATCCCTATCCCTAAAGATGCCACTAAAAAAAGATTTGAGCTAATAAACAAATTCAGTAAATTAATCCATCTTTTCATCTGATTGTTACTTTTCTAATTTTTATTTCTATGCAGGAGTTTAGCCTCTTTTGTTAAACATCAGGGTCTCAGAAGTTTTTATACTATGCAGAAGTGCATGAGAACCATGACATGAATGAAAACAGAACCTCTTGTCCCCTCCACACATCTTTTCACCACTGTGATAAACAACCAACCACAAGGCATTTGACATCAGCATCCTGCCTCACAAAGGATGTTGACAATAAAAATGAGAAAGCCTAAAGGATAACAGCCAGGCTGTATCTGTTAGTCAAGAAGCTATGTGCTAGGAAACCTCACAGACAAACATGTTTGACCCCACAAGAGACAGGTACAGGAAACTAAAACTTCTAACGTGAACCCTGGAAAGTCACTTTTGCTTTAATATATTTCTGAAGGCAGAGGGATGGTAAGTGAAGAAAAATGTACACAAAGCTGGAAATTAACAGGCTACTTTGAGAAGTTTTGCCATGTACAGACTCAAAACTGATTTCCCTGGCCCTGGCCAGTAGGCTCAGCTGTAGAGTGTCAGCCTGGTGTGTGGAAGTCCTGGGTTCGATTCCTGGTCAGGCACACAAGAGAAGCGCCCATCTGCTTCTCCACCCTTCCTCCTCTTCTTTCTTTCTATCTCTCTCTTCCTCTCCCACAGCCAAGGCTCCATTGAAGCAAAGTTGGCCCTATCACTGAGGATGGCTCCATGGCCTCCACCTCAGGTGCTAGAATGGCTCTGGTCACAACGGAGCAATGCCCCAGATGGGCAGAGCATTGCCCTCTGGTGGGCATGCAGGGTGGATCCCTGTTGAGCACATGCGGGAGTCTGTCTGACTCCCTCCCTGCTTCTAGTTTCGGAAAAATACAAAATAAAAAAATAAAAATAAAAGCAAAACAAACAAACAAACAAAAAACAACACCCCCAAAGAACAAAAAACTGATTTTCTTGAAGATTAGCACATAGTTTGAATGTGTTTGTATTGGCCCTGTTCCAGAGTTTCAGTGATGATCTGCTTCATATCCCAGCTGGTGTCCCTTAGCATGGCCAGCAGCATGCTGATGTGGTCTTCCTTGATATATGGGTATTTGCTGACCAGAGTCAAAACTTCCAGGTACAGTAGAGAAGGGTTCATGAGCTTAATAATTTCTGCATTGGTGACAGTTGCATCACCATGCCCCATCCGTATCTTTGCCGAGTCCAGAAGCCAGCTTCTGGATCAGGAAGGAGATGCTGACCTCCCTGACCCTCTCAGCACCCTTTTTGTACCTTTCTGGATTCTAGAATAAAATGTGCTTCTGCAGGAGAGCTTGTGGGTACTCCACCACCACTTGCACTCGTCCTCTTTCAATATGGCCTTTTACTCTTAGCAGTATCATTGAACTACTCTTCCATGGCGACACAGATGATGTGTATAGCGTTCAGGCCTAACAACCTCTTCTGTGGCATCAGCTCATTGACATGTTACCCCAAATCCAAGAAGACCTCCGCCAGGTGGCTGCAGCCTTCTTTTGCAATGGTGCCTCAAATCCCTTCATCCATGTGTGGTTGGCTCAGAGATATACCCTCTTTCATTTCATTTTTTTAAGTACTTCCTTTTTAAACTGGCTGTGGACTCTGGCAGTTGATGATTGCTATTACATACTGCCAGTTTCTCAGGTGTTCATTTATGCAACTGAGCTTCATCTTTGTACCCATTTAACTGAAGACACAAACTAGTACCTTTGTTTTTGAATTGTCACATATTTGGGCAGCAACTTGAAGGATCTGCTCAAATATCTAGAAGATGATGACAGGGATTTTTGAGTGACAGTGCTCATTTTGGTCAGCTTCAGGCTCAGTTTCTTATTTTTTTAATATTTTATTTATTTTTATTATTTTTTTATGACACAGAGAAAGAGACAGAGACAGAGAGAGGGACAGATAGAGACATACAGACAGGGAAGGAGAGAGATGAGAAGCATCAATTCTTCATTGTGGCACCTTAGTTGTTTATTGATTGCTTTCTCATATGGCTTTGACTGGCAGGGCTACAGCAGAGCTAGTGACCCCTTTCTCAAGCCAGTGACCTTGGGCTAAAGTCAGCAACCCAGGGGTCATGTCTATGATTCCACACTCAAGCCAGCAACCCTGTGCTTAAGCTGGTGAACCCATGCTTAAGCCAGAGACCTTAGGTTTTGAACCTGAGTCCTCTGTGTCCTAGTCTGACACTCTAGCCACTGTGCCACCACCTGAACAGGCCAGGCTCAGTTTCTTTTATCTGGACTTTCTTTATTTTAATTTTATTTATTGATTGATTAATTGTGACAGAGACAGAGAGAAACAGAGAAAGGGACAGACACACAGGAAGGGAGAGAGATGAGAATCATCAGTTCTTTGTTGTGGCACCTTAGTTGTTCATCGATTACTTTCTCATTTGTGCCTTGACTGAGGGGCTACTGTGGATAAGGCCCACTGGGAGTGAGGATGATGGAGACGCAGAGACCTGACTCCAGAGACCAGGTTCAGTGATGCAGATCTGATTTATTCAGGAAGTAAGCTAGCTTAAATACACAGGTTCAGCCTATAGGGTGTTACAGCGTGTACTTCACAGGTCAGGGAGCTGTCTGGTTGGCGCTGAGTTACTTCCTTACAGCGGGCGAGCTCCCTCCTGGGTGTGCCTAGCATTGCACAGCATTGCATCAGCCACAGCTGCTAGGAATGCGCTCTACCTACATTTCCCCCTTCTCTTTTAATTAGGGTCAGTTGGACTTGAATGACAGCTTGCTGTTGTTGTCTCTATGGGCAGGATAATGCCAGGGTGGGGAAAAGCAGCCCAGATGTGGGGGTCCGCCTGCGTCTGGGAGTTAGCGGTTATTATAGCACAAATAAGCAGGAACAGAGTACCAGGGCCTGGGGGCCCATTGGGGGCCATTCTCTGGGCTTGCTCTGCTAAAGCCTTCATATCCCCCCAGGTGATGGGGTGCACACATTGGCTGTGAGGTCTTCTTCTGGAGATTTGCCATCTCCTGGATTGGGGGGTTTGTCAGAGGGGTCATCTTGGGACACCGGGACCAGCCTTATGTTTTGTCTTGGGATCTAAATCGGCTGAGGGCTATTTTCTGGAAAGACATAAGCATAACCTCTCCCTTGCATTAGAAGGGGGTGTGAACTCCGCCACTGTGCCGTGGCTGGGCCCTTCCAGCGTACCAATGGTAAAGGGGTTCAGGAGTGGCAACTTTCACTTCTCGGCTGGTGGAGTAGATGGTGCAGTTAGCAATTCAGTTGGTTCTGTTTTTGCGCATTCAGCTATGAGTGTGTTAAACTCGGAGGCTAAGCCACTTTCCTCCTCAGTGGAGGAGGGTGAATAGGGAGGTAGGGGCTCCTCAGGGAGAGGGGTAGCTTATAATATTTTTGGAATAGGGGGAGGGTCCTTGGCGGGAGATAGCTAGTAGGGCAGGAGTGAGACTGAGTGGGAAGGTTTGCCCTTCGTGTACCTCTGCTGAACGGATGTGCTGGAGAGCTCGGACCCAAGTATCAGGGTCCCAAAGAGGCACCTCCCGAAGCCAAGGGTTGAAACCTGAGAGGATTTCCTAGAAGTACAAAGATCCTTTTCATTAACTTTAACTCACCTACTCTGTAATTGGGCATAGAGGGCTCGAGCTTGCAGGGCCCAAGAGTGAGGGAGAAGGTTTCCTATTGCAGAAGGTCACTCACCTGTCCCTTGGATGCCGGTTGGGTCCCTGTCCGGGTGCCAGTTGTGGACAAGGCCCACTCTGGAGACCAGGTTCAGTGACACAGATCCGATTTATTCAGGAAGTAAGCTAGCTTATATACACAGGTTCAGCCTATAGGGTACTACAGCGTGTCCTTCACAGCCAATGGCTGGAAAGGTCAGGGAGCTGCCTGGTTGGCACTGAGTTACTTCCTTACAGTGGCGAGCTCCCTCTTGGGTGTACCTAGGAAGGTTTCAGGTTCTGGAGTGTTCTCACAGCATTGCATCAGCCACAGCTGCTAGAAATGTGCTCTGCGCTCTACCTACAGGCTACAGCAGACCAAGTGATCCTTTGCTCAAGCCAGCAACCCTGGGCTTTAAGCCAGCGTCCTTTGGGCTCAAGCTGGTGAACCTTGCTCAATCCAGATGAGCCCGCATGCAAGGCGGCAACCTTGGGGTTTTGAACCTGGGTCCTCTGTGTCTCATTCTGACACTCTATCCACTGCTCCCCACCTAGTCAAACTACCTGGTCTTTCTTGTCTGCTTCTAGTGCTTTCCATAGCCATACAATGGTGCTTGAAGTGAGAGTTGACATGTATGTGTGGAGCAGCTCAGAGGCCATGTTTGGAGAAAATAAATCCTCCAGGGCACTGACATCCACTCGAGCCAGCTCCACATTCTGCATCATCTCTGAACCTGGGTAGGTGCTTAAGACCCAAGTCAACAGGCTCATGATCTCATTTGTTTCTAGGTCTTCCAACTAGAGGTCCTGTGCCCATGAATGCAGGGCCTTCTGGTACAGGTTCAGAAAGTTTCTGTAAACCTCATAATAAGGAAGAAAACACTTACCCATGAGGATTTTGGCAAGATGAGGTTATCCAGGAGGTACTTACTTATGATTTCCAGGTGACAGGCAACCACATCTGGCCAGGCTCCCTGGTGTTTGCCTGAGTGCCCTCAATTCTAGGCATGGTTCTGTCCAAGGTGGCAATCATTTTCTCCTTCCAATTCTTGGACCTTTTGGAAGGAACAAAGCTAGTTTGCTTTTTTTGGTCAGGTATGCACCTGCCAATTTTATTTTACCCCTTTTGATGGTCCTGACAAACAAGATCAGCAAAGTAGAGTCATGGTGGGTGGTGACCATGACCTCTGCAGCGCCATCCATAACTGCTTGGTCAGTACATGTGAGAGTCACTCCATGCTTCTGAGTAAGTATGGATGAAGGTCAAGGTGTGCACATTTCCACTTTCCATTCAGTGCTGCTCATATGTCAGCCCATCTCGGGAGCACTTCCAGTCCCTTAGCTTCTGGTAAGCCTGCAGCAGAGCTCCTTGTTTAATGAGGTCCTTGGTCTCCTCACAGTCTAGGGCACTGAAATAGTCTTGAAATTCTTCACAGTTTTAGCAAGGTGGCTGAAACAAGGCATCCTTCATGCGCTTGAGGCAGCTGACGGTGTTGATGCTCAGACTCCAGTCTTTGCTGATGTCAATGGATGCCTTTGACATCATTCAATGCATTGTGAGCCTTGATTAGGCCCATGAACACCTCATTAAACTAGATAGGGGCTTTCAATCTGGCCTCTCTTCTATAATACTGCTCCACTCTGTCCAGCTGTTTCAGGCGCTGAAGCATCCCACCATTCCTTTGGACCACTGTAGGAACAGCCTCCTGGACTGTCTCCTTCAGGGGTAAAAAAGCAAGCAGAATCTCCACACCTGCAATGCTAGGGTTATCCCTCTGTACTGACTCTGCACCTGCCTGAAAGTGTGTCCAATTTCTTGAACATGTTAATAATCACACTTACTTTAAAGTCTTTATGTTATTATATCTAGATCATCTGTGGGCTATTTCTATTTGTTTTTTATGTATTTTCTTTCAGTTTTTGTCATTTGAGTCTCTCCACTATCATTCATGGTAATTATTTACTTACTTATTTATTTATAAAGAAAAAAAATAGAGCAAAGGAGACTATCAACATTGCCATATCTTAGAAACTTGAAGAAAAGAAGGCTTGCTGGCCTATCTGGAGGCTTACTTAGGTTGCTAGAGAAAAACATACATTAAGGCAGAGATAAGATGATTCCAACCATTTTATTAAATGCTGGATCATGCGTGGGAAAAAAGTGTAGACACTCTAAATAATGCTAACTTCTGGAAGAGAGGATTAATTTTTTACTTATAAATAGTTATTGTAGGGATTGATCACTTCCATCCAGTCAACAAATGGGAGGCATCAAAGCTGATATCAGACTTTGTGAGAACTGTTCTATTTCTAGTTTGAGCTAATCTTCAAGTAGGACCTTTCAAGGCTCTTACTGAAAGCAACAGTTGTTTACCTGGGTCCATTCGTCTTGCCAGGTCTTGGGTGCCAATTTCCACCTCCCCAGCACTTGGAGTCTGGCAGGAGCTCTGCGTAGCTTTCTAGTTTCATAGCTGAGCCTTTCTTCTTAGCTTCTCAGCCTCTCACGTTCAAAGTATTAGGAATAAACAACTGCCTCTGGGTAAAGAGCAGCACAGAAAGTCATGTGCACAGTTTTCCGAGTCTCTTTCCTCCAAAACTGAGTCGCCTCAATGCCAAGCTGCCTCGATAAACTTCAACTCCAATTAGTTTTCCCTCCAGCCCCATGAGACTGCTGAAAGCTCCGTAGCCTTCAAGTTCAATGTGATCTCTTGTTTAGTACCACTTAGCACAGGAATTGGCACCTGCCTTGGGGGAAAAACAGTGTAGAACCGTGAGCTCACCTCAGTGTTTTCCTTTTCTCTTGGATCTTAGCCTTTTAGTTCTTACTGACTGTGTTTTTCTATGATTATTTCAAACAGGTATTTTAAAAAAAACTTTTATCCAGTTAAAACAATTTTTTTTTTTCTTGGCATGAGGGTTGGTCTGCTACAACTACTCCATCATAGATCTAAACAAAAATTTCAAAGCATAATAGTTTCATATGAAAATCAGAATTTTCAACTTTTCTGAAAATTTAAATAAATAAAAATTTAAAAAGTTTTTTCAAAACCCTGACAACACTAGGCCCGCCTTCTTGCTTGGAAATAAAGGCTTGAGGCAAGTAGCCCCTGTCCTTTTTTTCATTTCAGATCTATGTTTTTTCATTATCTGGATCTCTCAGGGACCCCTGAGACAAATAAATAAAATAAAATAAAATAAAAATAAAAGAGGGTCCATCATCAAGCTTTGTGTAATGCTAATACTATAAAAGGAGGGTAGAATGAGTGTTGTTTCATGGAAGTCAAGGCGAGATGATGTTTCAGGATCAACTGTGCTGAATCCTGCTGAGGCGTCAAGCCAGGCTGGTCCTACTGTACATAATTCTACTCCTCTACAGAGTCACATCCATGTCGTCGTGATCTGGGAAACAGTATTTTTTAGCAGCATACTTGGGGGGAGTTACAGGCAGGTTGGGATGGCTTACGTAGTGAATCAGAGCAGTGGTGGGATTCAGCCGGTTTGCACCGGTTCTGCAGAACCGATACCTAATTTTTTGTTGAGTTCAGGGAACCAGTTGTTATAATAGCACTTGTAGTCAAGGTTCTCTCTAAGCTGGGCCCCTGGACAGCTGCCCAATGTGGAAATCACAAATTTACATTCCTTACTCTTTTTTAACGTTCATCTGAGCAACAGCGTATTCTAAGTACCCCTAGTACTGTTCATTCCATCCATAGGTGAAAAAAAATTTGAAAGAATTATGCTTGTAATATTTACTGATTCATTTCATAAAACTCATTATACCTTTGATGAAATACTACATCTTAATTCCCTCATGTTCGTTACGTCAGTAAACAAACATATAATGTAAAGAGAAAAAGTGCCAAACAATCAGGGGTGACAACTTGTATTTTTTTTTTTGGTCAGGCATTATTTAATATTTTTTCATTAATATTTTAAGACTCTTTCTTATAACATAATCTAGTTTTGTGTACTTATTTTGATTATTCTTATTTAAGTATTAAATGCATGAAATAATAAATTACCTTTTGGTAAATCTTTTTTTTATACTTAGAATGGTCATTAGGGCAGAGAACCGGTTGTTAAGTTGTTTGAATCCCACCACTGGCTCAGAGAGGTGGGAATAAAGTAGGGAGCGTAGACAACTACCAGTTAAGAAGTCTGACAGACAGGAAGGCATGAGAGAGGGTGGCGTCAGGGGAAAGCGTGGGATTGAGTGATAAACTTAAGATACCGCCTTCTTCTCAGTGCAGGCGGCCTTTCCCCGCTCACTTGCAAGATGACATGCTGCAAAGATATTTTCTTGGAGACAAGAAAGAGTGAAAGATGGCCGGTATTTCCATATCTTCGAAAAGAAAGTAACAAGTCTTGCTGGTCTATCTGGAGGCTAATTTGAGTTGCTGGAGAACAGAGTACAGGAGGGCAGAGAAAGGGCTGACTCCAACCCTTCACCAGAGCTGAGGAGTCACTGCGTTGTCCTAAGTGATATAACAATCGGAGACAGTAGCAAAAATTTGGCCTTATTTTTCCTTTTCAAAAACAAGAGGAGGGCTGGGACATGCCCTCTTCGCTTTGGGGATCTGTTAATTGGCTCCCTAGTAAAATTACAGAAACAGTCTCTCTGATAATTATCATAAATGACAGAGACAATCGGGTTTTCCTTGTGTCGTCCCCAGGGGACTTGCAGTTAGTTTAGTCTGAATTTAGCATCAGCTGCTCAGGTTTCTTTCTTCTCAGCATGCAGGGGCTGGACTCACTTAGTGTTCCTTCAAACCTAATTAATGTTAGGGCCTTTTTTCCCCCCCGGTTCTCTCTCCCATTGCCAGCAGCCTATCCCGCCCCCCGCCTGGCCTCCTCCTCACTTCCCAGCACTCTCTGAGCACGCCAATCCAGAAGAGCAAATCAGATGGCTTTCAGAGGTTGGGCTTTTTTGAATTCTTGGCCTGGAAGAAGCAACTCCTGGCTTTGAGCTGTAAATTATTGTTCCTCCAAGAAACTGTGCACCACCTTTTATTGAACTCCAACCTTCCTTAACTTCTTTACAGTTTGAAGGTACTTAGCCTGAGGATTTTATAGTTAATTAGAAGTGTTTGGAATATAGATCTTAAATAGAAGTTAACATATCAAATAGTTAAAAGTTGGAGGAGGTAGTTTTCATTAAAACCAAACCTCCAGATCTTGTAATTTTACAGAAATCACCATATCTGTGTGCATATTTACATATGCATATGTATGCATGTATAGATGATATATACAGGGGATCCTCAGGTTACAACACAGGTCCATATCTACAATAACATTAATTTTGGTGTTAAGTCAAAACATATCCTAGCCTAAGTCACTTACATATCCTAACGTAGTTGTAAAGCCATAATCTAGAACATAAAAACACAACTAAGTCACAGGAAAAGGAAAAGGACATAGATATAGATATACTGTACTGTACACTGTACTATGTATTCTTTCACAGAGTGCAAACTAGTTCACCCACATGGTCCGTAAATATGATGCTAATGGCATAAGCTGTAAAACTCACATCTCAATTCTTTTAAGTTTTTATGAGTGTTGTAAACTTGAAACATCATATGTCCAGACTGTTGTAACCCAAGGACCCATGCATATGTAAATGTGTAATGTAAGAGTTCTATATTACATATTTTATGTATACCTGAATAATCCTTCTGATAGAGGGCATTTTTGCTATTTCTCAAAATAACAAATGGTGAGTTTTTGAGTAGAAATAGACTGGATTTGTGTTCTGGTTTCCTGTTCCAGATGATTACAATGATTACACTGGGAAATACCAAGGGTGATGTGAAATCTCTTTAGGTTTATGTTAGTTTTCTCTATTACAATTATTTCTTTAATTTGTTAAATTGAACAATTATCTCATTAATTTTTAATTTTTATTTAATTTCACATATGCATATAAAGTTATGATTCCATTTCTTTGTACTGATGTATATGTATAGCTCATTTGTTTTTATTGTGGTCAAAACATAACATAAAATTTACCATCTTAACCATTTTTAAGTATACTGTACAGATGTGTTAACTATATGCACATTTTTGTACAACAGATCTCAGATCTCTAGAATTTTTTTCATCTTGCAACACTGAAAGTCTATATTCATTGAATAACTCACTTTCCCTTCTCCCAGGCCTTTGGCAATCACCATCGTTTTTTCTGTTTGTAAGAATTTGAGTCCTGTAGATACTTCATATAAGTGGACTCTTCAGCCTTTGTCTTTTTGTGCCTGGCTTGTTTCTTTTAACTCAGCAATGTTTTCAACCAGGGTGCCATGGCAGGCACAGTTGTTTGCCTCAAGTGTTTCTAAAACATGTAATATCTGATTATTTTGTCAGGGACACTGACCTCTTTTCCCTTAGACTGTCAAATAAAATAATGATAACAGCCAACACAACAACGGCCATCCAATGTGAGCGAATCAAAATTATATCTACTTTTTTGTTAGATTAACAATAAATATATTTTTGGTGTACCGCAAAATTTAGTAATAAGTTTATGTGTGCCGTGAGATGAGAAAAATGGACAATTGTGAGTTAGCATAATGTCCTCACAGTTCATCTGTGTTGTAACATACAAAAAGATTTGCTTCTTTTTCAAGGCTGAATTATATGTCATTGTATGTATGTATTTTGATTTTGATTTGCATTTCCTTGATGACTTGTGACAGTAGTCTTTTTTTATGATTCTTAGCCATTTGCAAATGTTCATTTAAGTCCTTTGCTCATTTTCAAATGGAATTTTTTATCTTATTTGTTGAGTTGTAGAAGATCTTCAGATATTTTCTCTCATTCAGTAGGTTGCCTTTTCACTCTGTTGATTGTTTCCTTTACTGTGAAGTTTTAAAATTTGATGTAGTTCCACTTACTGTATTTATTCATGTATAAGATGCACCCTTTTTCAAAAAATTTGGGGTCTAAAAAGTAGGCGTGTCTTATACAGTGTTTGTGGCATTTCAACTGCCATAGATGAAACTGAGGACAAGGCAATATATGAAGACAGTGATTCGTCATCAGACACCGATGAGGACAAGCTAATAGATGGGAGTTTTGACAATGATGAGGAGTTGTATGAATTTTATGATGAATAAAACTTGAGCTCAATAACTTTATGTAATACATTTTTTTTTTTCAAATTTTGGGCCTCAAAATTAAGGTGCGTCTTATACAATGGAGCATCTTAAACATGGGGAATACAGTATATATTTTTGCCTTTGTTGTATGTTCTTTTAGGGACATAGCTAAGAAATCATTGCCAAATCCAATGTCATAAAGTATTTCCCCTACTTTTTTTCTAGATTTTTATTGTTTTAAGACTTACATTTAAATCTTTAATCTATTTTGAGTTAATTTTTTGTATACTATATAAGGTAAAGGTCTATTTCACTTTTTGCATGTGTATATACAGTTTTATTTTACCACCATTTGTTAAAGAAATGCTACAAAATTTAATAAATAGTCTTTTCATCATCATTTGGGTCTCAAAAGTTTGTAATACCCATTACAAAGTTTAAAATTTGACCCATGGTAGATTAACTTTTTTGTGTTGTTGTTTATTTCCAAATGTGTTGAAAAATTTTTATTTGTTGAGGTCTGGGTATTTGTTACCAGTTTTGAATTGTATTGCAATGTGGTTGGTAAAGTATCGCTTTTGATAACTTCATAAAAAATTAAAATATAACATGTGTGCTGATAAAGAATGTCCACTTGCTGCTAGTTAGGTTAGCTATCATCTATCTATCTATCTATCTATCTATCTATCTATCTATCTATCTATCATCAGTGTAACATTAATGCTGGACATGGCACTACTCCCTCCTCAGTCCCTGGAACCATGGTCACAATTCCTGGCTGCCTGCTATGGAAGAGAGAGTAAAAACACTGCAGCTAAGGTTTCACTAAGGACAAAGAAACTGTGTCATGAGATATTACCAAGGAGAAACAGAACAGAATGACATGGTCATTTCCCCAACAACCCCTGCTTGCTTGCTTGCTTGCTTGCTTGCCTGCCTGCCTGTAGACAAAGGGGTTCACTTGAGCTATTGCCCAGGGCTTAGCTATGAAAACCATGACTACCCTCAACAGAGTGCAGAGCTTCTGCAGATCTTCCACTATTGGTACTGGTTTGTATGTAAACAATAAAGGCTATGTTTGCTTCATCTGATTCTCCTTGTGGTTTCTTTGGGCTCTCACAACAACACCAGATCAATTTCCCAGGTCTGCCTCTCTTGCCTTACACTATCTAATCTCTATTTAATCAAGTTAGTCAAAACAATGTAGTTTATACTAGTTTATTTATGTACCAACTTTTCCTGCTTTATCCTCAGTTTCTGACAAAAGTATTTATATGTTAAAATTCTTCCCTATAATTGTGGATTTCTCAATTTCTTAATGTAATTTTGTCAGTTTTAGTTTTCTATATTTTAAGGCCTGTTATATGCATAAAGTTTCAAACCTCATATTGTTTGCTAGCTGAAGATTAGTGTTAGGTTATAAAATAAAATCATTTTTCTCAGATATAATTTCTGCTCTAAGGAATACTTTATCTGATACTAGCAGGGTCACTACTTTTGTCTTTATTTTTCTATGTCTCTTTTCCTTCCATTTCATATTTTCTGAAGCTTTATAATTTATATAAATAGCATATGTCTGTTTTTAAAAATCTATTCTGAAAATCTTAATCCTTAACCTAACAAATTTGATCCATTTACATTTATTTAATATATACCTATATTTATTACTAACCCTTTACTTTTTTATATGCAATTAGTTTAATTTGATTTTCTAAAAAAATATTGACTTTTTATATTGATTCAAAATTTTAAATTTTATTTTTTTGTTCCTTTACTTCTTAGTTTCTGTCAATTGATTTGGAAGTTGTATGGTCTTCCTTTTATCTTCAGACTTTATTCTTCATTTTTTTAGGTGCTCCAGTTATAAACTCTGCTTTATTCTTAAACAATGCTATGATATTACAATAATCTTACTTAATCACACCTTTTTCATATTTCTTATTTTGGAGGGGACATCTACTCCATTATCTCCCCATCTGAAAATTGAATTATTGATATATTGGACTTTTTCATTCTTTCCTCTATATCTTAACATCTCTTTTATATTTTTCACATTATTTATCTCTCCATTTTACATGTTAAGTCAATTCTTCAGATTATCTGTATTTATTTCTCAACCTCCACATTAAAATTTTAATTTAATCAACTATTTCTAGAAGTTTTGATTTTTTAAAACTCTGCCTGCTCATTTTTTCAAAGTATTATATTCTCTGTTATGACTTGTAATCATACTTTTAAAACTTTTCATCATTTTAAATGTATTCATTTTATGGTCTTTTCCAGGTTGTCTTAATATCCAAAATCTGGGGTCATGTTAACCTTCTTGTCTCATTTGTCTGGTGATTTTCACTTAAAAAGATCATTTCATTTCCCTTCTAAGTTTTTATGGGCTTATTGTCTGTTTTAAAAAGTATTATTGGCCCTGGCCAGTTGGCTCAGCGGTAGAGCGTCGGCCTAGCATGCGGAGGACCCGGGTTGGATTCCCGGCCAGGGCACACAGGAGAAGCGCCCATTTGCTTCTCCACCCCTCCGCCGCGCTTTCCTCTCTGTCTCTCTCTTCCCCTCCCGCAGCCAAGGCTCCATTGGAGCAAAGATGGCCCGGGCGCTGGGGATGGCTCTGTGGCCTCTGCCTCAGGTGCTAGACTGGCTCTGGTCGCAACATGGCGATGCCCAGGATGGGCAGAGCATCGCCCCCTGGTGGGCAGAGCGTCGCCCCATGGTGGGTGTGCCGGGTGGATCCCGGTCGGGCGCATGCGGGAGTCTGTCTGACTGTCTCTCCCTGTTTCCAGCTTCAGAAAAATGAAAAACAAATAAATAAATAAAATAAAATAAAATAAAATAAAATAAAAAGCATTATTATTTGGCTCTTATCCAATTTTCAAGGGGTTATAGGATCAAAAAAATCTTTAATTTTTTTTTCTTTTTATAGTTATTGAAATTACTGGGGTGACAGTGCTTAATAGAAGCATATAGGTTTCAGGTGTACAATTCTGTAATACATCATCTGTATATTGTACTGTGTATTTACCACCTCAAGTCAAGTTTTCTTCCATCTCCATTTATGCCCACTTTATTCTCTCCTACCTCCCCACTTTCTTTCCATCTTAAAATCATCATACTGTTGTCTATGAGGTTTATTTTATTTTATTGTTTTGCTAAATCCCTTCAGTTTTTTCACCAGCCCCTGAACTCCCTCCTCTTTACAGCTGTCAATCTGTTTTCTGTATCTATAAGTCTGTATCTGTTTCTGTTTGTTAGTTTTCTTTATTCATTAGAGTCTACATATACAGTATAGGTGAATGGTATTTGTCTTTCTCTGGCTATCTTATTTCACTTAGCACAATAGTCTCCAGGTCCATCCAAGCTGTTGCAAAAGGTAAGATTTCCTTCTTTTTTTATGGCTAAGTAGTATTCTGTTGTGTAAATATACTGCAGTTTTTTTATCCACTCATCTAATAATGCGCACTTGTGCTGCTTCCAAATCTTAGCTGTTGTAAATAACTCTGTAATGTATACAGGGGTGCATATATTCTTTTGAATTAGTGTTTTGGCCTTCTTCAGATATATTCTCATCAGTAGAGATTAAAAATTTTTTAAAAATTCCTAGTCTACATATTGTTTACAAACTGAAATTGCTTGCATGTTTTTTTCTTGTCTTCATATCAGTTCTTCTATTAATATGAATTGAACAAGCCTTATGAATTTTGTATCCACTATATTGTCAAACAATATAGTGTTGTGACTTGTATTACTATGCTGCTTTCTATAAGTAATGAATTTGGTCTGAAATTAAAGAATCACTTGACAGCGGAGTCTAGGGGTACTCTAACAATTTTATTTATCCATACTGGCAGTGTGAGAGCTCACACACTGGCTAAAATTGCCTATACCTCAATATTTCTTTAGTCATGGTTCTGGTATGTATTTCAATAAAATACTGAATAATAATGAATTTCTTATTCCAATTTCTCTGCTGTGTTGAAATGAGGTTTAACTCTGGAGAACTAAGGTTAAGATGCTAAACAGATTGGCCAATATGCATACAGAAGTGGATTTTTGTGTTTTGAGTATATGTAGGGCTCCTCCATACTTTCTCAGAAGAATTTAGTTTCTGCTAAACCTGCTTCTCTGTGTATAAAATGGCTCAAGGAATGGGGGAAAAGAATGGTATTGTCTTTGCAGTAGATGTCAGCAGCATGTCGTTCTAGGACATGGACCATTATCCCTTCCTTCCCTAAAGAAAAGTCTTCCATTCAAGAGCATCCAGCTCCTCAGCTATTGATAGTGGGATAAAGTGGTCAAAACTGAGCACACTATATATATATATATTTTTTTTTTCTGAAGTTGGAAACGGGGAGGCAGTCAGACAGACCCCCGCATGCACCCGACCGGGATCCACCCGGCATGCCCACCAGGGGACAATGCTCTGCCCATCTGGGGCGTTGCTCTGTTGTAACCAGAGCCATTCTAGCACCTGAGGCAGAGGCCATAGAGCCATCCTTAGCACTCGGGCCAACTTTGCTCCAATGGAGCCTCAGCTGCGGAAGGGGAAGAGAGAGACAGAGAGGAAGGAGAGGGAGAGGGGTGGAGAAGCAGATGGGCGTTTCTCCTGTGTGCCCTGGCCGGGAATTGAACCCAGGACTCCTGCATGGCAGGCTGACACTCTACCACTGAGCCAACCGGCCAGGGCCCCACTATATATTTTATTTTAGAAATTAGGATTTGAAATTCAGAGACAGGGCAGTTAAATATTTCATGCATCTATAATTCTACTTATAAATTTAAAATTGCAGAAAGTATACTCTACCATATATGAGTAAAGAAAAAGATGAAGAATACAGGTAAGCTTAGAAAAGAAAAAGAAATTATTTCTTTGCTCTCTGACAACTTTCCTTACAATCACTGTTTTCTATATAGATTAAGTTGATTTCATTACAACCTAAACTTAACCAATATATTTCCTTTAAATGAAAATTTTTTGTTGTTTTATTTCTTGTATTTGTGCTCTTGAAGGCATAATGTGTACAAGTGCTGGAGTCAGATACATGATGATTTGATCACTTATTAGTTAAGTACAATAATTAAGACACAGTCATACTAAAATTTGTTGTTTATCTGAAATTTAAATTTAACTGAATATGCTTTATTTGGCAACTCTATTTGTGACATAGTTTCTTCCTTTGTAAAATATAGGCAATAATACCAAATCAGAAAAGATGTTGTAAAAAAAAAATGTCAAAGACATAATAAACACTATGTAAAACCATTTATGAGAAATATGGTTTCTTATTCTTTCCTCTTCCCTTCTACGTATGTGGTGTCTATATAACCCAAGAAGACATTGTTTATGAAACTCCTCATTATAAGATCACCAGTTGGGAGTAAATGCTTCCTGGATATGCTTAACTTTTGTTTCCTATGTTTTGTTTCCTATGTTAACAGATTAATATCTAGATCAAATGACATAATTGATGATGAGGTTTTATGGAGCAGTGGATTGGTTCTTTTTGGAATATGGGGAAATGTTTTATAATTTTTATGCTATATTTTTTTATTCTTGATTCTGGGAGGTTACATATTTCAATCTACTTGACTTGACTTAGGCACCCCATCCCAAGATACTTGAATATTTATTCTTGTGCTAGGCATATACTTAGGTCTTAGTTTTATATAAATCAGTTTCCAGTTCAAACTGGCATCTCTCCACATGGTCTTTCTCACCTCCTACAGAGAGTGATGAAGAAAGAAAAAGCATGAGAAAAAAAAGAGAAGATGATAATATATTAGTTTACTATTTGCCTGTCTGAGGGAAAGAATGGAACTTTCAT
This sequence comes from Saccopteryx leptura, assembly GCF_036850995.1. Taxonomy (NCBI): domain Eukaryota; kingdom Metazoa; phylum Chordata; class Mammalia; order Chiroptera; family Emballonuridae; genus Saccopteryx; species Saccopteryx leptura. Next base: position 28,675,529 of record NC_089506.1, on the reverse strand, counting down.
GATTTGGGGGCTCTTTATTTCTTGTCTCCTGTGTCTAAGTCTTTTTTATTTCTGTTTTGATCACTTATCATATATTCTCTGACTGGAGGAAACTCGACATGCTATAGGACTGCTTTAACACAGCTCAGATTAACATTTTCTTCTCAAAGGACACAGAACAATTACTTCTCCTTACAGAGACATTTTTTATAGAAGATATGTCTTTATTTATCGTGCCAGAATCAGTAGGATTGGATCAGCCCTTTGCTTCTTCCCCTTTGCTTGCTTGTCAACCACTAAGCAATGCAAATGACATGCTTTCATTTTTAGTTTCCCTGTTCAAAGATGACATCTCTGGAGATGCCTTGTAAGTAGTGAGCTAGAAGGTTGTGGAGACCGTCAGCAGGTCTAGAATGAATACATACTGTCACTCTCCATAGAGGGCTCCTTCATGTCTTCTTTTCCATTTTTCCTCACAGTTTCACCTTGATGTGTCTGGACTGATAGTTCATCATTCTGAGTCAAAATGGATTGCTTAGAAATACTAAAGGAGTTAGCTTTTGACTTCAAAATACAGTCTGGTATATTCATTGGCTGTGTTGTCCTCTGGCCAACTGGGTCAATTGTGGGAGGACAATTTATGTGTGCAGGTGCCTCTGGTGTCACTGGCATTATATTTGTAATTTCATAAGAACCTTGATATGCAAGACTATCATTTTTATAATAAATGTTGAAAGGGATGGCACAAAACACAAGATCTGAGTGCAGCAGCTTAAATTCATTGGCTGGCCGGGTGATCACAAACCTGTAAGAAAAGGCAAAGATGAGTCTGAGCCTCTGCAGCTGGGCCAGCATGGCTATAGGCATTGCCCAAAATAGGGCAGTCATTTTGCGGGTCAGGAGATTTTCTTTTTTACTTTGTTTCATTATTGTTGTTGTTTGTTTTGTTTTGAGAATAACAAGTGTCTCTGGCATAGTGCAATAGGAGAGGTCCTAGACTAGAAACTGGGAGACTAGCTTTAACCCTGCCTCTGACTCTAACCATCTTTATGCATGGCATATCCCTTCTCTGTGCCTTGCTTTTCTCATTATTTTAATAGGAGAGGGATAGGGCTGTAGTTTGGACTGATATATCTCTAAAGACCTTTCTGATCCCAGGTTCTTTCCTTTTAATATCCACTACAGCAATGAATTCAACCGGCACAATACTGAGCACTTAGCCAAGCTTTATCAAAACTGGACCATCATTAGACCCTGGCCGGTTGGCTCAGTGGTAGAGCGTCGGCCTGGCGTGCAGAAGTCCTGGCCAGGGCACACAGAAGAAGCGCCCATCTGCTTCTCCACCCCTCCCCCTCTCCTTCCTCTCTGTCTCTCTCTTCCCCTCCCGCAGCGAGGCTCCATTGGAGCAAAGATGGCCCGGGCGCTGGGGATGGCTCCTTGGCCTCTGCCCCAGGCCCTAGAGTGGTTCTGGTCGTGACAGAGCGACGCCCCAGAGGGGCAGAGCATCGCCCCCTGGTGGGCAGAACGTCACCCCCTGGTGGGCGTGCCAGGTGGATCCTGGTCGGGCGCATGCGGGAGTCTGTCTGACTGTCTCTCCCCGTTTCCAGCTTCAGAAAAATACAAAAAACAAAACAAAACAAAACAAAAAACTGGACCATTACATGCAAATTCCAAATACTTCCATTCTGGTTTAAGCTTACCCTAATACATATCTAACCAACTTTCTCATAGAACGTAGTTTAGTCAATGAAGAAAAGAAACAAAATTTTGTATTTGAAACCTTGACTGGCAAGTAAATAGTGAACGTCGATGAGTCTTAAAGAACCCCCTGAGCCTGGACCTGCATGGAAAGAATATAGGGAGCAAGGATGCCTCACACAGTATCAGGCACATAGCAAATCCTCAATAAATGTGAGTTACATTAATTAATACACCAGTCCTCCTGTCAGAACCCTGAGACAGAATAAACATTCATGACTTTCAGCCTGCGTTTATTCATCGGTGCCTCAAAAAATCACCTCTCCTTTCCTAAACACCAATCTTATTGCAACACTGACTTTATTTTACTGAATAATCTTCCCACTTTTATCTCTCCCACTGAGTCCCCTATAACTTCTATAATATTCTAAACAAGACCTACTATCATCACATACTCCCTTTAAAACAGAAGTCTCATTTCTTTTTCTGAGGTCCTCTCAAGTATGGGCTGTCCTTTTTCCCAATTACCATGCTCCACAGGTTTTCCAGAAGTGTCAGGGGAAGGGGATGAAGCTCAGGCATTGAAAGAGAGAGGGAGAGAGAGAGAGACAGAGAGAGAGAGAGAGAGAGAGAGATGGGAGGGGGGAGATCAGCATCATTCATCTTATTCTTCCCAATGCTGCTTCTGAAACATATTCCTCCTCACCACCTTTGTGGTTCGTGTTCTACAGCCCTTTCACCCTCCCTCTTGACTCATCTGGGTCATATATGGCCCTCCATGTTTATTTAGGCTATTGGCACTTGGGACACCTTTTCTTTCAAACTCTAGTGCCCCATCATCGTACGTACCTTCAGTGTCTATGTTATTTACAATTCCAACAGCCAGACACACTTCTTTGATTTTCAGTACCCAGTGATTTTTACCTCCAAAGCACACATTCATGGCCACATACTGGACATTATAATTTCTTGGTATGTTTCACCTCTAAAATCTTATGCTTCAATGTATCACTGTCTGTCCACACCTTTCTATCATTCTTTCTCTCTCATTCCCGTACTCTGAGTACATCTACTCTTCAACTTTGTCAGGACTTCCAACCTTTGTCTTTTCATATCCCAGTCTAGAACTGCTCTTACAAATGCACTGTAAATGGCTTCCCTCATTCCTTTTAGTAATTAATCTAAACTTTTACCTCTTTCTCAACTCTTTGTAATACTTCCTCCTCCATCTTTTCCCTCAGCAATGGCTATGCCTGTTCTCCAGCTTCTTGGGCTAAGAACATATAAGCATTTTGCACTGTCTAACCGCATCAGTTTCTGAGTCCCGGAAACAGAAGCCTTCTGCCTTACTTCAGCTGAACTGATCAGATCTCTTCAGAGAAATTCCAGTGTTACATAAAAATTCCCTTAAACACACCCCTTGTTTATTGCTATATTTGCCTTAGCGTTCATCCTTTTCCTTTGTTTCTCCTATGAGCAGAGAGGTTATCTTTCAGTCTATTCAAGACAACTCCATTTTGAATAATTTGGCTTCTTTCCCCTTCCTCCTGGACCAGGTTCTGTCAGTCTATTCTCACCCTATTTATTTTTATTTTATCCTCCTCTACTGACTGCTGTCCGGTCTCACTGTGCAAAGCGTAGATTGGGTCTACACTGCCATGTGTCGCTTTTCTCCTCCTGTCCTCTACATATATTTCCTGTCTCTTCCCCACTGATGTCAGATTGATCTTTCTTTAAACTTAAGTTTGAATAAATAGTTCTAGCTGGATACCTCGGTTTATTTGAGCATTATCCCAAAGTTTAGAGGTTGCCCATTTGATTCTTGGTCTGGGCACATACAGAAACAAAACTATGTTCCTGTTTCTCCCTCTCTTCTTCACTTTCTCTCCCTCTAAAATCAATCAATAAATAATAAAAACATTTTAAAAAAGAAAAATGTGAATAAATAACTCCCATAAATTATACATACAAAGCACAGTGGCTAGAAAAGAGGCACCCAGTAAATATTTACCCAGCATAAATGTTTTCAATGTGAACAGTGGTATTTAGCTTTAAAAAGTTACACAGACAAAGAAGGGATAAGTTACAAAACAAACAAAAACCAAACAAACAAAAAGCCCTGATTCAAAATCTGGGTCTACGTTTCAGTTCTCATGGGGACAGACACACTACTCTTACATTGGTTTCACTGGATCATAACTCCCAGGGTGTATTCACATCATTTATACTCATTATTCCTTATTCCTACATCATAGTCTCCTTCTTTGCATCCTTCTTTGCAACTGTGGACCCTGAGTTCTGGACCTCTCTTTCACACCGAATAAAGTAGCTTTGGCTTTTATGATTGGTCACATGGCTACCAATTTCCAAACCAGCATACTCCCCTTCTGTATTCCATGTGGTGCTTCTCGTCATCAATCATGCGGTATAAGCCAAGGCACAGGATTCCAAACTTATCTAATAATGCACAGAAAACTTGCCCAAAGGTCTTCTTTGGCTGGGGAGAGAAGATCGAAACTTATGTCTGTTGGCTCCTTAAACAAGCAATGACAACCACGTACTGGCTTATCATTTCCTCTTTCTTGTTGTAGAAGTTTGGAAGACTTTAAAACTGTTTTCTAATATCTTGACAGTGGCAATGTCAAGTGGCTTGGAAGTGAGAGTAATGATTAGTCCCTAGCATCTAATCGCAGTGATTGTTTTTTATCACCCTGGTCTTTCAAGAGCCCCTGGTGAGTGTTGTGTGGTCTGTCAGTATGCTCGCCTTTAGTACCACTGCTGCTGTGGTAACCAGTAAGAAGCAACAGTGAACCCAGATTGGAACATTCCATTTTCAGGGTATGTGAATAGTTGGGATGTTAAGTGACCTCTGAGACTGATCATCTTATCCCACTCTACGAGAGCTCACAGCACTGAGCACTCCCCTTGACATTGCTCTCAGGCTATAGCCAACAAAGGCACTACAAGTGGATGCCAGGTTCAAAAGCAGCCGCTAATGGGTTCAGTGAAGTCAAAAGAGACCAGACTGTCTCGTTCTGTGGGTGACGCCCCACTCCCCAGGACAAGACCTAAGTGAAGAAAGAAGTGTGTTGGCCAGTTCATGTCACCTCTGATACCTACAGGACATTGACAGTGGCTGTTATCCTGGGCATATAATCACTCACAAGTCAACCTTAGGTGAGGAACCCAGGACCACAAAAGTGCAAGGGGGCAGACCATACTGAGGGAGCTCCGGTATTGTCTGCATGTGGAAGTCAGATGCACAGAGCATGGGGCTCGCCCTTCTGCCCATATCTGTTGAGGCGAAGCAGGCACAGAGGCTGGAAGAGCCTGTGTCTTGTAAAGGGGGTTCTGCTGATACGCTCCGAACCAACAAAAGATGCTTCCGTATAAAAACCTGCCCCTAAAATGACACTATAGAGCTGAATGCAATGCCAATGAAAACTAAATCAAAAGGCACCACATTGATAATAGATTACTCATTCCCATGCTGGACTCTACTTCTGAACCCCAAATGCCCAGATGCTCCACTGGGATCTGCCAGAATGGTTGTCTTCTACCTGGCTGTCATCTACTGTTCACCAGCTTCTTGGGCTAAGAACACGCAAGCATTTTGCACTGTCTAATCGCATCAGTTTCTGAGTCCTGAACACAGAAGCCTTCTGCTTGACTTCAGCTGAGCTGATCAGATCTCTTCAGTGGTTCAGATGTACTGAGAGAGGCGGCACTAATGGACAGTGTGGTTTTGCATAAGCACTTATTTCTCTAGGCTTCCACTTCTTGGCCTATTCAGTGGGGTTAATAACATTAGCTACCATGTAAATCCTTGGCCAGATTAAAAGAGAAAAAAAAGGAAACAGTCAGGCACAGAGAAATGCTCTGTAAACATTACAATTATTATTAATACACTTGTCAATGTACAAGTTATTGGACCTCTCTGATGCTTCCTGTGGACTTGGATTTTTTTATCTGAAAGATGAGGGTAATGACAACTGCTTTATTTACCTCCTGACATTGTTGAAACAAAAATAACATGTGGAAATGCACTGCAAATTGCAAAATGCTCTATGGATATGAGTTGTATGAATTTGTTGTCATTGTATTATTATTTCTGTGCTACAGGCCATCTAGGAACCCAAACAGCCTGGACCATTTTCAGAAACTCAGAGATGTGAGGAAGTAAAAAACTCTATTAAGAGTAGACTCACTTCAATGTCCGAAAAAATGCTTTGGTTTAAGGACAGAAGCCCCAGCTTACAACGCTTTTTTCCAGACAAAACTTTAGTGCAGGATTCATTTCGCGGATGGATTTGATCCTTATCCAAATGTTGTTCAATCTGAGAACTCATCCCTCCTGTCACCAGCATCTGAACTAATTCCAGGACGTGATAATTGTAGAAGGCCTGAAAAGCAAGGACAGGCCATGTGTTAAGTCAGAAAAGCCAACTTCTAAATGGTGGATTTGTATCTTCTTGGCAATTTTGTGGTCATCACTGGAATGAACCCGATGGTGTAAGGCAGTATCTCTTACTATCATTATTAAAATCAACTAAAGGCTGACAGTTAGATAGGGCACTGGGTCAGGCAAAGTGCAGAGAAAAGAACACTGACCCAGTTCCTGCTCCCTTGGGGGTTACACTGTAACCAAGAAGGAACTGAGTACAGTATTTCCAAATGTATAAGACATGCCATTTTTTGAAAAATTTGGCGTCTGAAAATTTAGTGTGTCTTATACAGTGGTTGTGGCATTTCAAATGCCACAGATGGAACTGAGGACGAGGCAATATGCGATAATTACACTGACATCAAGTAGCTCTCCTTTCCCAAAAATGACCAGAGAAGTATGTCAGGCCACATATGCCCTAGTAAATCATCAACATATATCTTAAAATATGTATTTGATGAGACTTCCATAGATTTTTCTTTAGGGGACTACTGATATTGTCATCCGTACTTGAATCTTCTGGATGTGAAGCTACTGATACTCCTTTTGATTGTGAGCTCCTTGAAGACAGGTGTTGACTTATGTCTTATTAATAGTTAGCTCTCCCATGGCTCTTAGCATATACTTCATAAACTGTAGCTATTGAATGAATAAGTGGAATTTTAAAAACTTTTGACATCAAAATGAAACTGAAGGAGGACATGTGGGCTGACTTCTTATTTTAAAACAACCTGAGTCCAGACTGAAGGCATTCCCCTAGGCATGGTCTCCTCACATCTCTCCTTTGTTCCTGCAGCTAGCACACACAAGCCTCCCTCCTGGAATCCAGGAGGCAGGAGAGGATGTAAATCCAGGTTGAGCCAGAATCCACTTAAGAACAAGTGGCCATAGTGTTCAGTGATCAAACATAATGCTGTTAGAATAATTCTCCACTGATTAAAGAAAAGGAGTAAATTCTAGGGTTATCCTGGTGTCAGGGGCTCCAGGGAAATAGGTACTTTACATATTTAACTGAGAGAGGCTTAGCTTTTGAATATATCATTTCTTCAGTTTTGACATCAAAAGGATTGCAACTCTATATTGGGGACAATAATAGGATTTACATGTCACCCTTACTCTGTGGGCTCATCTTATATTTTTATCATTTGGGATTCTGAGGTATTGTCCTTATAGGTCTCTTTCATTTTTCATTTCATTCCTCCCTCTCTCTTTTATTTCTCAAGAAAATACGAAAGTTGAAAAGTGTTTGAAATATTTTAGGACTTCTAAACTTGAACAGTGTTTCTAATACAATTCTACTGACTAGAATTTGGACTTTCAGTGTGAGAAAATGTTGTAGCCCTCAGTGTTTATATAATACTTTAGCTACAATTAAGCTTGAGGTCTGTCTCACAATATATAATAGAATATTATTTAATAACATAGGTAATAAGATTTTAGTCACTGCTGCTTTTTATTCTGAGAGTCTCAAAAGGCCTTACGACCAAACATTTCTTTGAGAAATACTTCTAATTGAAAATGAGGTCATATGGTAGGACAACCGCAACTAACCAGATGAATGACCTTGATGTAGTTATTTCACTTCTCTGGGCCTCATTTTTCTTATACAGAAAGGGGAATGCTCCCTAATTCGTGTGCAGTTCGGAAGTTTTCTTCAGAAACATAAAGCCATATGGGAATCCTGCTTTATGGTCCTGAGTGTTACTTCATATTTTAATTTTTATAGCATTGAATCGAGAGAGGATTCAAAGTGGATCTGAATCATACCTGATAGGCACGTTTTGCCAACTGGGGCAGGAGTTTACATAGTATACCAGGAGATATTTGAAGCCATAGTGTCAAGTGAATCAAGAGATTTGGAGGGAAACCACATTCCTTTATGTTGAGAGAGAAATTCCAGGTATATCAAGGGAAAATAGAAAATACCTGCACCTGCTGAACAACTTTAGTGACAAGTTCATACCACCTCATTCAGGCTTTGTTCTGTCCTTGGGATTTGTAGGCTCAATCTGCTTTGTGTTTCTTAAAGGTGACTTGGAGGAAAAGGTAGAGAAGCCCTGTTATGTCTTCTGAGTACTCACTAGAGGGACAAGGGCCCTTAAGTGTTAAGTTGGAAATAGAGTTCACCAAGCTGGAGTCAAGACTGGTGCTCTCATCTTATTTCAGAAACTGCTCAGGTGTTACTTGCCTTTTCCCTGAGGGAGTCTGTCCTGAATCCATCTGATTTAGCCTTGCCCTTTTAGGTAGTGTATGCATCAGAGCTTTTTGTATTTTTTTTTTTTTTTGTATTTTTCTGAAGTGAGAAGTGGGGAGGCAGAGAGACAGATTCCTACATGCTCCTGACCGGGATCCACCTGGCATGCCCACTGCGGGGTGGGGGGAATGCTCTTTCCATCTGTGGAGTTACTCCGTTGCAACAGGAGCCATTCTAGTGCCTGAGGCAGAGGCCGTGGAGCTATCCTCAGCTCCCAGGCCAACTTTTGCTCCAATGGAGCCATGGCTGTGGGAGGGGAAGAGAGAGATAGAGAGGAAAGAGAGGGGGAAGGGTAGAGAAGCAGAGCCTGTGAGCCCTGGCCGGGAATTGAACCTGGGACTTCCACATGCCAGGCCACTACTCTACCACTGAGCCAGCCAGCCAGGGCCAGAGAAACAAACATTTGATTCTAATTATAACCTTGGACTGTGTAACACCAGAAATACATTTGTTGGTGCATTAAACCTGGGCAGCAGGTTTGAAAAGCTAAACCCAGAAGATGTTCTCTGGAGAGGGGAAATTATGGGACAGAAGGGGCATGGAAAAATGGGACAGAATGGCTGACTCCTGTCTCCTATGCCGGACTCCTGACTGGAAATTGAAAACCTGTCTTCAAATAGAGAACAACATTCTGGTTCTTTTCTTTTATGTCTCTCTGTTGGTCATATGGTCTAACTTCTAGGGAGTGGTTTTCAAAGGCTTCTCAACAGCAGAAATCCTTCTACAAATCAAAAATTACATAGGAGGCTCATACAACCAGAAGAAGGCAGATTTGTTCTGACTGGAGGGTAGATGTGGGTGGGAATGGTGGGGTGGGTGCAGCCCGGTCTTATCTTCTCTGCCTGTCTCCTCAACAACTCTGGAGCACTCTGGGAGACAGGCTCCTTTAAGCAGGAGGAGTTCAATGTCAACGCACTGGAAAAACAGTCATGATCACAGAGAGCGATTTCTGGAGTGGCAGTTTGTGGTAGTGAGTTTTGACTCTGTAATCATTAAAAATTTGGGTCTGAACATCAACTTGTCATCTGTGAGTGCCGTGACCTTTGGCACATTGTTTACCCCTCTAAGCCTCAGATTCTTCATCTATAAAATGAAGCACATAACTGTATTCTCCTAACTGAGTTGACAGGAGAATTAAACAAGGCAATGTAGGTAATGAACTTAGCAAAGACCTTTCCTCAGAGCAAGTGATCGAGATGTCATTATTACCGCTCCTATCATGATATTGTTCTGATTATTAATACTATCTCAACAACAAACTGAGCAGAGAGAATTGACTGGAGGTCTGTGTTGGGAAGGATGCAGGTGTGATCTGGAGGCAGAATGCCGTGATCGCTAGTGGTGTCTTCATGAGAGACTGCTAGAAGGAGGGCAGACCCTGGCCCACGAACTGCCATGCTCACGTGAGCGAAGGTCGAGGCTTTGCTTTCCTCCTGCATTTCTCTGCGAGGAGACGCTTTGATATGGATGGAGCATAAAATGGGATGTTAGAGAATATAGTCTGGAGCCACCAAAGTGGCCCCAAATGTTTCTAGTGCAAAAAGACAAATTTTGTCTTCCTCTCTGAGGCTAGCAAGCAGGTATAAAGTCAGGAGGCTGACCAAGATCAAATGGTCCTCAAAAGAATGAAGACGATGGAATAAGAGGCACAGGCCTATACTTTGGGCTCTTTCTGTGGGGCTGGATAACAGGAAATCACTCCCACCCTTAGAAGGCTAAGCTGAGTCAGCAGTACCAGGCGCAGGGGGGAGTTAAAAAAGAGTGGGCAGGGTTGCCTCACCCAGGTGGTGGCACAGTGGATAGAACATGGACCTGGGATGCTGAGGACCCAGGTTCAAAACATTAGGTTGCTGGCTTGAGTGTGGGCTTATCAGCTTGAGTGTAGGGTCACTAGCTTGAGTGAGGGATCATAGACATGACCCTATGGTTGATGGCTTGAAGCCAAAGGTCACTGGCTTGAGCAAGGGGTCACTGACTCGGCTGAAGCCCCCTGGTCAAAGTATGTCTGAGAAAGCAGTCAATGAACAACTAAGGTGCTGCAGCAACAAGTTGATGCTTCTCATCTCTCTTCCTTCCTGTCTATCTGTCTCTGCCTGTCCCACCCCCTCTCTAATAATAATAATAATAATAATAATAATAATAATAATAAACAGAATGGCCAAGTTTCTCTGAATGTTTGAATGTTTTCAAAGGTCTAGCTCAGCTCAAATGACCAGAGAGTTGGGGCTGGAGCTCTAACAGTATTAAGTGGTATCATTTTGCTGTACCATACATCAGTCAAGATTCCAACAGCTGAGAGACACAAGATCAGTAAATAAAGATTTAGATGTTCAGGATCCAAGCTGACCCCCTCAACAGAAAGGATGTCTTCTAATGGCCATGATCATCCATATTCAGGTGACCACATGGCACTCCTAAACTAAGCACTTACCAGGAGTACTTACAGGCAACGTGACTTGTGACCTCCTGTGAGTATACCATGAATCAGCCACAACATGTGGCTTTCTCTCCCTCCACAAACTTTATTGTGAGCCCTCAGAAAACTATTGCGTGTTTCCATAGCTTCCTTCCTATTCCAGCAGGCTCCTCTCCCATGGAGGAGCCCATTAATACAATATCTGAAGGCAGTTTGGGAGGATGGCGTGCTCCTTAAGGAGGCTATGAGGTCACACTCATCATATAGTAAGTGATGAGAGGCCTAAGTATTGATTCTTATTACCAAGTGTTTGTTTCCTATGTTTTATGTAATGTGTTCATTTGTTTGTATTTCTGCTCTTTCCGCCCTTCTGTGCCCGTCCTAGTCTTCGCCCCAACCCTAGACAGACTCTGGGACTGCTCCTACCTGTGTGGGCCAGTGCAGGTTAATTAAGGCTCCACTGTAATTTAAAGCGCTGAGCCAAATGCCATCCAGGACTCTCTGTAGAGAACTGGGATGGAAAGTCATTGAAAATGTATCCTGCAAACAGGTCCAGTCCATCAGAAGTCACCTTCTGCCAGACACACCAGTCACTAATTCCAGGCAAGGCCACCTTCCTGGGAAAGTAACCTGTCTCAGTCCCTCCCATGCATCTCTCCCCGGCCCAGTCACAGCTGAAGGCTGCTTAACCCTTCAGGTGGGTCAGTCCACTGAGTGGCTACCTACCACTGACACAGTGTTCTCTCTCTCTGCCATTTTGATGGGATGTATGAGACCCTGTGTTCGCCAAGGCTTAGGGGGGCTGAGCCCAGGACAACTCAATTCTCTCAGTACCAAATGCCACTGAGCCCATGAGGGGGACACGGGCACCAGCCACGCTCCCCTAAAAGTGCAGGCTATACTTCTGCGGCACCCACACAATTCAGGAATGACGCCTCTTTCACGCGGAATTCCAGAGGCAGCTGGTTTGTCACTGAAGTACCTGTGTACAGATGTCCAGTTATTTTGCTGCCTTTCCATGGAAAGCCTGGTAGGAGGAGTCTGTGAGCCATTGGGTAAGAAGGACTTCCTTTGGAGGAGTTCGTGCAGCCATTCACAAAGGGCTATGCACAGATTTTGTGAGTTTTAGTCAACCTTCTTGAACACACCAAGAGTGTTCCCACCTCACTGCCTTTGCCCTTCTCCCTCCTGCCCTAGTGTTTCCTCCCCAAAGAGCAGCATGGTGTGCACTCTCCTCTCCTCCGGACCAGACACATGCTGCCCCCTTCCCAGGGCTGCCCTGGCCGGCCACGTTAGTGAAGTTTGTAACCCCTTCCTCTAACCCTACATTTCCTATGTCACATCGCCCGAGCTCCTCTATGTTTCTGTCCTGCCTTATCTGTTCCTCAGTCATTGTGTTTACGTCAACCTCCTCCATCAGCAAGCACTCCACATGGGCAGAGACTTTGGCCTGGTCAACCACTGGTGTGTTCCTAGCCCCTAGGACAGTGCCTTGCACACAGCTGCTCAATACATTTGTACAAGGAATTAATCTTACTTATGGAAATCCTGTGATCGATGCAATGGGTGCGCTCAGTGGCTAGGGAGGTGCTGAGAGCTGAAGAACAACCATGTGGTCAGAGCACCAGCCCCAGAGAGGGGCAGCACGGAGGGAGAGTCGACGTGGCTCTGAACACAACGCACACCTTCAAAGGCCAAAGCTCTCTCCTTGAACTCTGTGTCCCTGTCATACAGGGACTGGTTTCTGCATAAGCTTTTGGAGGATCGTTTAGAGAGAGAAGAAAGCAGTGTCTCCTCAGCTGTGACACCAACGGCCGATGCACTTGAAGCTGAAAGGCAGGCAGGCTGCAGCTTACCCACTCATTCCCCCTGGTAGCAAATGTTCCGGCTCTTACGTTCTTAATCTTGAGAATGTAAAGAGTTGGCTCTCCTCGCCAGATAGTTGTTATAAAAGATGGAATGCTGTATGTGACCAAGCTTTTTTGAAAAATCAAAGAGAATTTAGAATTGTGAGACGTTATCATCATGTACCCAGGCCTTAAGCCAGACGCTCTTCCCTCCGCTAGGAGCTTGGTCTTGGGGGCTCCTCGTCTTAGCTGCACTTACTGTGGCCAGGAGGGAATCCAGGAAGCTTCCAGAAAAGACAGCGCCTGTGGCAAAGGAAGTGCTGAGGTGCAGGCTTGTTCCTGGGAGGTGCCCTTGCATTCTACCAAGCTGTTCAATAAAGTGGATGTTGGAAGGATTTTCTGCAAGGCAAAAGAGGCAAACAGGAAAAGGCAAGCAGGCACGTTTAAGAATAGAGGAACAGCTTTGATACAGACGAACCGATGGGTGACCACTTGATCAAAGCATTTGATGCCTACGTTGGGGTCAATGTGGGATCTGCCCCTACTTCAGTACATTTTTTTCTAAGTATATTCTTCATCAAATAAAGACATGAATCCTTCTTGTGTATGCTCAAAATCAAGGGGATATCCTTGTCTCTCAGGCTCAGTTTCTTCATGCAACTGTCCTGATTGTCGCCCTTCTATGTAACTTATCTTTCAAGCCAGGACACTTTTAGAAGTAAGAGGGGGCAGTCTCAATAACTGCACTGGGACAAGAGGCATAAATAGGAACATATGCTCACCTAGTTATAGACTTTTTCATAATAGTAGGCCACAGATGGCTTGGTATATACTTGGGTTCCTAGATTATCTGGGTCCAGAATGAGTTAAAGTGGTAGCTGTCAAAACTTAATGCACAAATGAATCATGTGGGGTCTTGTTTCAATACAGATTCTCATTCACTGTGTCTAGGGTGGGGCCTGAGATTCTGTGTGCTCAACAAGCTTCCCAGTGCTGCCAGTGCTGCTGCTGACACATGGATTATACTCAAGGGCTCAAAAACCATCCTAATTGAGGCCAGTGTAGCAGTGGCTATGTTACAATGAGCATATCTATACTGGCCCAGGCTACGACCCAGACTCCTATAAGCAGCCTCTGAAGTGAATGGAACTGGTCCTTGTTGGGAGTGACAGTGGGGGCACTGATGGCTTTTCTAAGACTATTGCTTTAAAAATGTTTGCATACATGCCTGACCAGGCGGTGGTGCAGTGGATTGAGTGTCAGACTGGGACACGGAGGACCCAGGTTTGAAACCCCGAGGTTGCCAGCTTGAGCTTGGGCTCATCTGGTTTGAGTAAGGCTCACCAGCTTGAGCCCAAGGTTGTTGGCTTGAGCAAGGGGTTACTCAGTCTGCTATAGTCCCCCGATCAAGGCACATATGAGAAAGCAATCAATGAGAAACTAAGGTGCCGCAACAAAGTATTGATTCTTCTCATCCCTCTCCCTTCCTGTCTGTCTGTCCCTATCTGTCCCCCTCTCTCTCTGTCTCTGTCTCCCTCTGTCTGTCTGTCTGTCTCTCTCTCTCTTTCTCTCTCTCTCTCATACACACAATGTTTGCACACAGAATGGCACTGGAAAACTGAGATGATGTCTCCCATCAGAGCAAAGAGAAGGCATGCTTACTGCTCATTATGAAAGATTTACTAGTTTCTGTCTTATAAAGCAATCCACAGTGAGTACAGGTGTCAGTTGACCCTTGTCATGTCACACGGTGGGAACGAGGGCTTTGGCAACCAGCACAAAAGTGGTGATATTTTGGCTACTGCTATTGTTGTGATTAATAAACTCTTCTTTGTCTCTGACTCAGTGGTTTTGCATCTTCTGCCTGCATCCATGAAACTGTAAACTTGTTCGTTTACAAGTAGCTTAAAGTCTTCTACCCTTCACAGCTCTTGTCATATACAGATCAAAACAAATCTACTGGGCATATAACTCAAAACACACTCCTAACTAAGACTGTTTCTTAATTCTTTAAATTATTCCTTAGTAAGTTTGGGGTAAGTCATATACTGCTAGGAATTAGTGAATCATTTTTTTCTAGGAACTATATACTTTTATTAAAGGGAGCAAGGTCTCACTAACATGAACCTCATTTCTTAAGCACGTACAATGTCCTCTTCCTGTATTGCTAACCCCCAGTACATGCACATGTCCCAGGAGCCCTCATCCAGATATGCTTGTGTCACCTAAACCAGGGGCCTCAGCTTTCCTGGGCACTTTCCTCAAGGCCACTGGACATTCTGTACCGAAGTGCTGGCAGTCAGTGCTGTGGCTCCCATGTCACTGGGACCCTGTCCAGCCAGCCACAGAATAAAAAACAACAGTGAGCTGGCAGGTGATTTGTTAGGTTGATCCGACAAGGGCCGCCTGGTGCCAGAAAGTCTTCAGCTGGACAAAGCTGTAAGTCCCTCGAGAGTGACCAGATGCACTGCAGGGCCAGTGCGCACCTGCCTGGTGCCCTCCCAGCCACTCTGACTTCCCTTCCAGTCTCCTAATCAGAGTCCTTATCCAGCGACCCCTCAGGGTGAGGGGTGGTTCAAAGGGGTAGGAAAATAAAATTAAAACATAAATAAGAACTGTAGCTGACAGTTAAGAGGAAGTGAGTTACAAGCAGGCTGGCTGGTACCAGTCAGGATCAAGAGACCTGAGATCTTCAAAGCTGAATGTGAACAGCATCTCGCTCAGCTTAGATACTCAAAGTCATAAAATGTCCATTAAGAATGTGGCTCTACTATAGAATCCAGTCACATCGCATGCCCAGGACCAGCTTTACAGATCGTCTTTGAGATGGTCCAACGGTATTAACGGCACTGTTTGCCTTTTTGGTATCTTCCCCTTCTCTCATCAGTTATTACCAGGATTAAATCCCCCAGTGCCTCACAAACACTCCCTCCCAATGTACACAGGCACCTTCCCCGCCCTGCTCTCTGCTCCCGGAGCGCCTCACATCCAGGAACATTTCACAGTGTTTTCCATAAGGTGTCAGTGAGAGATAACAACTTATTCTGATATTTCTGTATTTACTATTTCCATTTCAGAAGACCACCACTCAGGACCAGAATGAAGACGACACAAGGAAGACATCTGGACAAAAGACTGAGGGCCCTACCAGTGAGCATCTCCTGTAAGTCTTCACATTGGTGCCTTACTCGCTCACCCCCGTGTCAGCCCTGGCATCACCATGGGAAAGAGAGGCGCCTGACCTAAAGTCCCGGGGGTAGCAAAGTTGGCATAGGAAGATCTTTCCGGCAGTCTTCAAGTCCATGTCCCCTCCCACGGGAGACTGTCTCTGAATGAGACTGAGTCAGCTGCTGGTCTCCCTCCCTCTCCTGAACAAAAGAGCAGAGAAGGCAGGTGCTATTCCTGCGCCCTGACACCCAGATACAACAGGCCTTGCCAGATGACGTCACCCACAGGGCCAGAGTCCCGTGTCATGCCCCGTCAAGCACTTAATGCTCTCTAGGCTCCATTCTGCTGCCTCAGTTTTTGGACTTTGGATTTTAGAAAGAACCCTGGGACACCAACTATGGATCATACAGATTTCTCCCTTGAGTTTTGTCTCTGAGACAGAACTTACTCAGTTCGGTGAGGATGGGGATTTTCCGGTATTTTGAGAGCCCAGAACATCCATTGAAGTACGGGGAAATCCCCTCTGTAGGCACAGACAACAATAGAGAACAGAAGACATTGAGACATGCACACAAAGTGGCTAGCACAACTTAACGGGATGGAGGATTACACCTTGTAACTTGATGCTTTATCTCTACTGTAAAGTTCCTCTCATGCCCAAATCCTTTTCTATACTTAAAAAACAAAATATTGGGGCATCCTTGGCCTCTCATTTTGAGACACAGTGTGTGTGTGACTGTGTGTTTTCTAAGTGGCATTTCTAATGAATTACAAAATAAAGCTCTCCTAGTACTTGCTTATCGACAGCATAGTGAAATACGATTGTTCTCCACAGCGTGGTAGTGCAGGGTAATGGTGCAGGCAGGCAGTGCCTCTAACCACATCCATTTGCTTGTAGAAGTCTTAGGAAACTATGAATAAACAGGCGATGTTTCTCCGTGTGTGCACTTGGTAATACTGCAGCCGATTCCTGGCTGCGGGCGCTCTCTGAGATCTACAGATCGAGACGCTACCGACACCTTTCTTCTTCAGCGGAACTGGCCGCCTCCTCTGTCTGGTGGATCAAGCCCAGAACGCCTTGGGAGCTCCTTAAAGACAGGGGGAGTCCATCACTGGCACCTTCGCCCTTTGCGTTCAGTTAACAGACGGATTTCCCTCCGGCATCGGGAGGCGAGCCTGGACTCCGAAGGGGGGCCGATGCACAGCACTGGCCGAAACAGTTTCATCAGGTGGGAAACTGCGAAGAGTTTCAAAAACAAGCGCAGCACCACAGTTTTGGTCCCCAAGTTAAACTAAAAATATGTAAAGAAGGACAAGGAAAGCTGGGGTTTGGTTGAAAAATCAAACACACACACAATGACCTCGTTAGAAGTTATGCTTTAAAAAACTGTTGGTTATCTTTTATAACTTTTCTAAAAATGCTATGTAACAGGGCAAAAATACTGCGGAAGTTAGAATTCTGCTTTTAATTAAAATTCCATGCTGCCTTGAAAGGGTAAAATATTTGGAGGGCCCTCTGTTTACCAATCCAAGTAGCTGGTAAGGAGGGAAGATGAGGCGTGGGATGCATGGAGTGAGAGGCAGGTAAGGCAGCCTGGGAGACAGACAAAGGAGGGGTGGTGGGACTCTGGCCCTTGAGATGGGGATGGGGCGGGTGGGGGGGAGAAAGCCCAGAGGGAGTTTTCTGTCCGAGACAATGCCATGCACTACACTATTTACCACCTCTTTCATCTCCCCAAGAAACAGTCAGTGCGACAGCCACTTCTTGTTAATGCAGAGTAGACAGGAATAGACTGCTGACAGCCCCCGAGATTCTGATTCATGCTTCAAGGAGGATTCAGGGTAAAAACTGACACTCTACAGAAAGAGCCCAACACATGTGGTTTCTGGCCAGAGCTGGCAGTGCCCTCAGGAATCTGGGTGAGGAAACGGAGGCCGGGCGGCTAACTTTGCTCACACAGCGGTTTAAGAGGAAAGCTGGGCTCTGAGGGCATCGTGCTAAGTGAAATAAGTCAGATGGAAAAGGACAAGAATCCTATAATTCCACTCCCATGTAGACTGGAAAACAGAAAAATGCAAGCACAACAACAAATAGAAAGAACTGGACAAACAAAACTAGAACAGATTCACAGATACACGCAACTGGTTGGTGGTCATCAGAGGGGAGGGGTTGGGGGAGGGCAAAGTGGGTGAAGGTGGTCAAATAAATGGTGAGAAGCAGAGACAGACTTGGTGCGACCACGCTTTAATGCATACAGATATAGAATTATGTTATGAACCAGTTACCTCAATAAACTAAAAAAGAGGGGGGTTCAGATATTCTAATTCACTGGTGAATCTTAGTTGTGATAAATCTGAAAACTTTAAACTTATTATTTTTTAAAAAAACAAAATCAAAACCTCTGGGATTCCGTGATGCAGGCAAGTCCCAGGAACTGAGATTCCGCTTTATTTTCAGAACTGCAGAAGAAGCTTTATCGGCTGTGTGTCCCTTTCCTTCCTTCTTTCCTTTCTTCCTTCTGCAAACTTTAAAAGCGTATCTACTTCGTGCTAGGACTCTGGAAACCTCTGCCTCCACTTACATGACACATGTTGCAAATAAAAAATACTTTCAGATGGTGATGAGTACTGTGAAAAAAATAAACCTTAGGGGATAGTGATTGAGTTGGAGAGAGGACTTTAGACAGGGTTTGGAGAGAGGCTTCTCTAACTTGGAACGGAGCCCGAGGGGTGAGACGCTGCCATGCAGGCAGAGGGAATGCAATCAGGCACCTCTGGCAGGACAGAGCTGGTATAAACAGGATCAAGTGGGAGAAAACTCCCTACTGGCCCGCAAGACCCTGGGAGGCTTCCGTATAATCGTCATGGGCCGTCACTACAGGGTTTAAAGCAGGGGACTGACGTGATCTGAAAAACATTTATATTTGTGAAGACTCCTTTGACTGCTGTGTGCCGTAGAAACTGCAGTGAGATAAGAGCTACACCACAGTCCCACGAGTCTGTGAATCGGTCTAGTTAGGGCGCCTGGGAAGAAACCAACTCAGGGTTTATATATATACCTTGCCCAAGATGAAACAGCTTGTGAATGATGGATGGGTTTTCATACTCCACTCAGCACCACCTTCAAAGCCCATGTCCTATTTAGGGCCACTCTGGAGCCTTACTAAAATAGACAAGGCTTGGCTGACATTTTCAGTAAAATCTGGAGCTCACTTTTCCCCAAAGGGGCAATCCTCCTTCGAGTCCCCCTCTTTCTCATTCCAGGGCGCTCTAAAAAAGGCCTTGGATTATCCTGACTTTCCAAGTTAAATGTTCTCATGGGATACAGCCATGTCACACTGGTTGAAGCGACGGCTTCCGCATCTGCTTCTGACACCAGCTGAAGGACAATGGAGTTCCTGCCTTAACTCCATCTTTTCTTGCAGAGCAACGGTTAAGTTGAATATGTGTCAGATCATGGCCTGGGTACATTTTACTAATGTCAATATTTTTGTTAGCTAATTGTACACAGTATTATACCTGAAATCTCTCAGGTTGGCAGGCTATTATTATAAAAGAGTGCTTAATTGTAGATTGCTACTGTACATTTAAATTTCAGTAGCATATTAAGTTGTCAGGCTTAATTATCATTATGTGTTTAGATTATGCCACAGATTATTTAGTTCAGCACCTAGGTTTGCCAACCTGTTCTCCTTGTGATGTGACAGGGCAGTAATTAGAGCGTCACTGGGAAACCTAACGTTTTCCATGATGTCCAGGAGGCCGGGCCTCTTATTGATACTTCAGAGGTGCTTCCCTCTGCTGTCCCCACACATCCTGACATCCCTGTAGAGAGTATGAATCCCTGTACGCAATAGCGTGGGGGTCTTAGCTGGGCTTCACGTGGAAGTCTATCACAAGTGTGATGACGTAGAAAAGCCCACCGAGCCCCCAAAAGGCTCATCAGAGAGACCAGAGTGAGATTTCTGATCTCAGTACTATTCACATTTTGAGTCAAAAAGTTTTTATTTTTAATCATATAGGGCTGTCCTGTGCATTGTAAAACGCTTAGCAGTATCTCTAACCTCAACCCACTAGATGTCAAAATAGCATCCCCCCCCAAGTTGTGACAAACAAACTTTCTCCATTGTCAGATGACTGCTGGAGGCAAACCTGCCCCTGGTTGAGAACCACTGTCCTAGAGAAAGGGAAAGAAAACTTCCCATTAGCCAGTCAGAGGACGGTGCTCCCTGTGGGGGGTGTTTCCCACCTCCTGGCCGAATTTCACAGTCCTTCCCACGGTCAGCTCTGGGAGGTGGGTGTTCCCACTACTGCCTTGTATGGTGCAAGAGGATATTACTATGAAATAGGAGGAGTGGTTAAGAGAACCAAAATGATGGGGGCATATACGGTGATGAACAGACTTAACTTGGGATGGTGAACACCCAATACAGTGTATAGATAAGGTGGTGTAGAATTGGGCCCCTGAAACCTGTATAATTATGTTAACTGGTGTCACCCCAATAAATCCAATGAATAAGAGAATGAAACAGGCTTCTCCACACATTGAGGATTTCTATAGATAAATTTCAGATAGATTCCTACAATACTAGAGTAATTGGTGAGGTTTCTGAGTAATGTTGCTTTGCTATTCACACCTGCTGAAAAAAGAGAATGAAACAGGCTTCTCCACACATTGAGGATTTCTATAAATAAATTTCAGATAGATTCCTACAATACTAGAGTAATTGGTGAGGTTTCTGAGTAATGTTGCTTTGCTATTCACACCTGCTCAGAATGTGACTTTACAGATGCTATGGCAGCAAAAGAGCAGACGGGATCACTTTTGTTAGGGAGCTCAGGAGAGCCCATCTGGACTTATATTTCCCCACCACCCAAGTGGGTATGACATCCGTAAAAGAAATGGTGCCAGGCATACACAGTAATTTCTCCTCTAAACTTTCCCTTCTATCTTTGGGGAAGAAACTATTCATGCTTAATGAAAATTCAAATGCAGGGGTAGGCAAAAGTAGGTTTATACTTGTTATACAAATAAATAATACAATAATTAATAAATAATAATACAAGAATAAACTGTTTTGTGTACTTGTAACTGCAAACCTACTTCTGCCCACCCCATACTTTTACATGTTTTTATTCTCTCTTCCTCCTTTCCAGGCCTTTTCCCCCCTCTCTCTTCTGCCTCCTTCCACCAATCCAGTCAGCTGCTCCTTTAAGGGCAACCTTCGGCCTATAGCAAAATATATGACATACCATACAGAATCAATATATTTTTGTTGAATGAACTAGTAAAAGAATGAAAATCACTAGATATAAAGGAAACCAGAATTGAAATCAGGTTTATATCTTTCTAGCTTATACAGGATATAAGATTAAAAAAATACCAGGAAGGACAAGTCACCCAGATGATTAACTAGGTGGCTTACAATGTTGTCTGTTTATCCCAGGCTTTTACTGAGTGGGCATTTTCATTTGTATATTGATAATACTGCTTTTAAAGTCAATACTTCTTCTCTGCCCAATTTTGGAAACTTGCAAGCATGATGCACACAGACATCCACACCTGCATATATTCACACACACTATGCACTAACCTCACACATTACTCCAACACCATACTCACATCCACAGCACACACAGATCTTGGGCAAATCTAAGGGAGCCTAACTGCTGAGCTAAAGATCTACATGCAGGACACAACAGCCTTTTTTTTTTTTTCTTTTTGTATTTTTCTGAAGTTGGAAATGGGGAAGCAGACAGACTCCCTCATGTGCCCGACCAGGATCATCCACCCAGCATGCCCACCAGGGGGCGATGCTCTGCCCATCTGGAGCGTTGCTCTGTTGCAACCAGAGCCATTCTAGTGCCTGAAGCAGAGGCCATAGAGCCATCCTCAGCGCCCGGGCCATCTTTGCTCCAATGGAGCCTTGGCTGCAGGAGGGGAGGAGAGAGACAGAGAGGAAGGAGAGGGGGAGGGGTGGAGAAGCAGATGGGCACTTCTCCTGTGTGCCCTGGCCGGGAATCGAACCCGGGACTTCTGCACGCCAGGCTGACACTTTACCACTGAGCCAACCGGCCAGGGCACAACAGCCTTTATATGGACTTACAGATTTGCTCAGCAGAAGTATGGCTCATACTTCCTTAGTCTGGATTTTCAGTGTACTTTAACATCATGAAGTGTCTTACTTTTGGCTCTTCTTTGCATAGAACTCCGAATTCCTGGGTGCTGAGTGGAATTTGGCTGCTTAGTGAGGGTGTGTCACCTAGCTGGCTTAGTTCACCTACCAAAGATTCGACCTGATTACTTGTTTATTCTTTTGCCCCAAGAACATGATATTTTCCTACCTAGCAACACTGCCTGGGATTCAGAGAGAGTTCTTTTGGTTTCCCAGTTTGACTCATGAGCATTCCTATCCACACCCATAATCATAAAAGCCTTGCAATGCTTTCAAAGCCTGACCTCTCCAAGCTCCGTGCAAAGGGGAATAGCTGTAGTCAGCAGCTACGTGACCAGAGGACGGAGCACCCGATCTTGACACTGAGGATCAACATCCCCAAGAGAAGTGCTGGGTCCAGGGAACTCCAATCATGATTTATTTGAGTTGGAAATCTGCTTTTGATACAGAAAATTCTTCAGTAAGAGTACTTTCACATTAGGTTCAGTGGCCAGTAGTCAATATATAGAAAGAGGGTGAAATATAAAGCTTTTTCTTCTATTTGGGGGCGAGGAGGAGGGAAACCACAACTTTGTAGTGGGAATTTACGTCAAGCACATTTTGGTCACAGGAAATGTGTGGAAACTACTCAAGAGTCCAGCTCACTGGCTCATTTGCTTCCGTTCAATAAATACGTGCTAAGCATCTATTCAGTGACCATAACTCATAACTGAACTAAGCACTGAGAGGAATACAAAGGAGGCCAAGACTTGCTCCTCATCCCAGAGAGATCCCTGTTCTCACCATCACTTTGCAATCTGAAGCTGAATTATGACGTTTTTAGTCTACAGAAGCTGGAACGTACCTTAGATAATCTTCTAAAATTCATATATTGAAAACACCTATAAAACTAAGAATAATAACTTGAACATCTATAAGTTCCAATGAGAATTTCATTCATAATAATTATACCTTCTATTAATAAAAATAATATGCAAATTGCTATCTGCAGTGATATTTGACTAGTAACAACATGAGCACTGGCAACTCTGTGATTTTACTTAAAATGGCAAAGGTATTACATGTATTCCATTTAGAAAATGGATACCACTTTTCAGTTGACTTAGAGTTCCCAAGGACTAAACTGTCCACTCCTCCTCCCCATGAATAAAGTATATTCTTCAGAGAAAAATTAATTCTCTCTCCTTATCCCATTCTCCCTAGCCTCTTCCCGTCAGGGTGCCATTCTTACCCGGCTGTGAGAGTGTCCGGGCTGAGCAGCTCATCTGCAGTGATCCTATGTTGAGGGTGGCCATGATGGTCTCTGTGTCTACTAAAGTCTGGCTGCTTGATGACGTCGATGGGGAGGATAAGACAGCGCACATGGCACATTCCTCGATGTTGACTGCCTGGAGGTCTGCAGCATAGAGTGCAGATCCCTAACGGGAGAAAACCGAGCAGAAAGACTTCTCAATAGATTGATTTTGTATCATGGTTCATGGTGGTCTATCTTTGTGGGTGATAATGATTTCTGAGCCAAAGCCTCTCCAGCCACCACTGAATTGGTCTTAAGACTTTGTGAGGCCCTGGCCGGTTGGCTCAGCGGTAGAGCATTGGCCTGGCGTGTGGGGGACCCGGGTTTGATTCCAGGCCAGGGCACATAGGAGAGGTGCCCAATTGCTTCTCCACCCCCACCCCTTCCTTCTTCTCTGTCTCTCTCTTCCCCTCCCGCAGCCAAGGCTCCATTAGAGCAAAGATGGCCCGGGCGCTGGGGATGGCTCCTTGGCCTCTACCTCAGGCGCTAGAGTGGCTCTGGTCGCAGCAGAGCGACGCCCCGGAGGGGCAGAGCATCACCCCCCGGTGGGCAGAGCATCGCCCCGGTGGGCGTGCCGGGTGGATCCCAGTCGGGCGCATGCGGGAGTCTGTCTGTCTCTCCCCATTTACAGCTTCAGAAAAATACAAAAAAAAAAAAAAAAAAAAGACTTTGTGAAATAGCCAATATCTGACACAGCCTTATCAATCATTAGTATCTTAGTGTGACTACATTTCACAGACCCTTTCCTGAAAGCAAGTCTGGAGGAGACTAAAGAAAGTAGAGAGTGAGGAGTCTGAATCCATTTAAATGACTCAAGTGGGAGAAGAGAAGTGAGGGAGGGAGACAGTGGTGAGGGGGGGGAAATCAGAGAAAGGAGAAGTCATGTATCTAAAGGCAAATTTTGTGTCCTCACTATTTCACTTGCAGCTGACTCCTCCACTGTGCTCTCTGGGTCAGCTGCAAAGTGACGGCTGTTCCTTTCCTTTGGTGGAAAAATAGGGGCAGCTACTGCTCTGACTGCTGTTACCTTTAACTCGAATATTGGTAATTGGAAATATCTAACATTAGCTGGATCAGAAGAATTCAGGTCTTTTTTTTCTTCCTTTATTTTTAAACTAAACTAAGGGAGTGGTGATGAGAAATTTATGGTGGCTTCTTTTAAAGAAGCAAATGAAATTTTTGAGAGAACAATTTTTGAGGTTTAAAAAATACTATTTCTTACATATAGCCAGCATTCTTTTATTAAAAAATCAAATGCTTTGGTGCATTTCACAGTACACATATTTTTTTTTTAAATTCAGAGAAATGGTAGTATATAATGGGATACAGACTTATGAGGGTTCAGAGCAAATACAGTTACAACCATAATGCCACATATGCATAATGGACCCATTTCTCAGAAATGTGAACCTAATTCCTCCAGAAAAGATGAGGAAATTAGAGCATAAGGACAGGGTAGTCTCAGTTTAGGGTTAACCATTATGTCAGAATCAGATTCAGAAATGCAGAGAGAGTCTTATTTCTATAAAGACCATAAAACATGGTTATCATCGTTAACCATGGTAACTCCTGAGCATAATGTCTGGATTTAAATCCCAATCTTAAAATCTAGCTCATAGAGGTATTTTGAGGGTTGAATGAGTTAATATATATATAAAATGCATAAAATAGTTTCTGGTACTACTATATAACGGCAAACTGTTAGTAGTAATGCTAGTATTGTTTGTGTTATTATCATTATATATAAATATTCACTATCCCTTATGTAATACTCACAGGCAAAATGTATACTTGGGGGAAATTCCGGAGAAATCGCCATTCTCTCTGCAGGTAATCCAGAGACCCGACGAACACGATATCCTTCAGCTCCTTCCGGGAATAGTTGCTGGCTCTCAGGGGCATTACAAAGTTCCGAAGTCCTATCAGTGCCGAGTGGGCGTCTCCGAAGACGCATGCTACAATGTGGTTCTGAAACTCATGTTTTGACTTGTCCATTCGTTTCTAAGGTTAAACATGCCAGAATCTGGTCATTTTTAAAAACAAGAATGAGTCCCTCAAAAAAGGCTCCTCTCCCTCATCCCAACTTTTCTAGGTCCATCACAGCAGTACATTCATAAGGATAACAGCATTTTGCAAGCTGCTCATAAAAAATAGAATTTATTCACAGTAAGGCAATTATACTTTTGATCTTTTTGTGGAGTTCCTTCTTATTTTACTTTTTTTTAGTTTTCTATTATTCTGGGGCGCATCAATGAAAACTTAGATCAACATCATTATTTCTCAATTCACTATAAAAATCACTGAACCAAATAGGAAATTTTTTTTTTCTTTTTTGGTGACAGAGACAGAGAGATATAGAGAGGGACAGATAGGGACAGATAGACAGGAGGGGAGAGAGATGAGAAACATCAATTCTTCGTTATGGCACCTTAGTTGTTCATTGATTGCTTTCTCATATGTGCCTTGACTGGGGGGCTACAGCAGATCCAGTGACCCCTTGCTCAAGCCAGTGACCTTGGGCTCAAGCTGCTGAGCCTTGCTTGAACCAGATGAGCCTGCCCTCAAGCCGGTGACCTCGGGGTTTTGAACCTGGGTCTTCTGCAGCCAAGTCTGACACTCTATCCACTGCACCACTGCCTGGTCAGGCAGGAAATATTTCTTAATTTTATTATATGTATTTAGCCTTATATGTGTTATTGTAAGAGTCAATGACAAACTGAAATATTCCAAATTCCATTGCTAAACTTATGGCTTCTAGTGAGCCCTCAGAAGTGCATCAAGTTGCACAAGATGTTGCAGTTTTCAGTGGATTTGCATACATATAAAAACACATATTTGTTTGAGCCATATATAATTACCTTTCTATGGGTAAAAAAATGGTTGAATATTGGCAATTTGACATGGTTCTGCCCAATATTTATATTTAATAATTATTCTTCTTAATTTATAATAATGCAT
Source organism: Saccopteryx leptura (assembly GCF_036850995.1). NCBI lineage: Eukaryota > Metazoa > Chordata > Mammalia > Chiroptera > Emballonuridae > Saccopteryx > Saccopteryx leptura. The sequence goes on along the minus strand of NC_089506.1, from coordinate 28,649,295 downwards.
AATTGCTAACATGATGAGTTTCAGCAACCCGAATAGTCTAGTTGATATGACAGATCTGACAATTTTGTGCTTCCAATCAAGTGATTGATCACACTTTTACAAAAATTGAGCTGATTCAATAGATTCTGTCCAGAGAACAGAAAAATTCTTCATGGAAACTGGACAAAAGAAATTAAAAGGCTCTAAAAATTTCATGTGGGCCTGACCTGTGGTGGCGCAGTGGATAAAGTGTCGACCTGGAAATGCTGAGGTCGCCAGTTCGAAACCCTGGGCTTGCCTGGTCAAGGCACATATGGGAATTGATGCTTCCAGCTCCTCCCCACCTTCTCTCTCTGTCTCTCTCTCCTCTCTCTTCCTCTCTATCTCCCTCTCTCCCTTTCTCTCTCCTTTCTAAAATGAATAAAAAAATAAATAAAAAAATATGTTTTTAAAAAAAAATAAAATAAAATAAAAATTTCATTTGATCCCAAACATTGAATATGTCTCATACTATTATTGGCTTTGCCAATTATTCACATATCCCTTACAGCTCTAATTTGATGAATATTTAGATCAGGTTTTCCCCACATTCTCAGAGACTTTAAAAAACAATAAATGTAACTTTTTTTTACAAAAAGAAATAGTATTACTGAAGGAAATTTATTTCAAGCCTTTGTATGATTTTTTTCAGGAAATGAGTCACTCTCTCCTCTCCTAGAGCTGGGATGGACTTGAGCAAGTCCTGGACCTGGCTTTGTATTCTGGTTTTGCCATTAGTTACATGAGTATGAACAAAGTCGTTAATCTTTCTGACTTTAAGTTTAAATGGTTTAAAAATAAATAGAAGTTAATTCTGTTGAGGAAACTAAATAATATATTGAAAGTACAGTGTTCGACTCATTAACTGTTGTTCAATAACGATTAATCAAACCTGAATCTTACAGAATTCCTAGACTTTGGGAGGAGGACTCTTGGTAGCTGGTAGACAGCAAGTTAAATATATTTAAAAGCACATCATGTATGAGTTGTTTTACATTTCCGAGCACGTGAAGACCAGAATATTTCAAATAGGTATACCGTTCTTTCTCATGTCAGTCCTTAGTGGGTTAAACAACAAGCTCCCACGAAACAGGGGCTGATGAAATCTAACAGGATAAATAGTTACCATCTGACATCTCAACAATTAGAGTCTGTCAAATTAGCATATACTGGGAAATACTCTCTTTCCAAAGGGAATCACCCTGTGAAGGGAAATAAAACTACTTCTCTGGAGAGCCTTCCTAGAGAGTGATATGAATCTTAACCAAATCTATTAAATAATCATCTCTAGCTAATCCAATTAGTTTTAACTTGAATAATGAAGCCTCTAACAGTATTTAATGCAACATGCCTGAAGTCCAACAATTGCTCTTCTGAGTAACACTGAACAATTAGAAACAAGATACATGGCAGAGTGCATTAATGGGCACAGCTAGAGAGGCAATTTCTCCAAGAAACTATGGCACAAAACTGTCTCCCAGCTGAGAAAGATGGTGGCTTTGGGGAGAAAGGAAGGATGAACTATGTGTTCAAAATAACTTAAAGTGATCACTTCCACTTGACCCTTCTGTAAACTGAACCTAGTTCAAAGCCTCCCTGAATTCTGTAATCTGGTCGTTTTTCCTCTAGGGTCACAAGTTTCAAAACCTTTAGAATTTTTTAAACTAGAAGCCCTTTTACACTTATCAAAAGACTCAGTTGGTGTTCTGACCTATATTCCACATCAAATGTCATGAAGGAGTAACTATCATAGAAACCTGTCTGCACGCTTAATAAATGTGGTCTAATAAAACATCTATTTCCACTGGGTCTGCAAACAGCTTCTCGACCTTTCTAAAGATTTCCCTCCCACTGCAAACATGTTTGGCTGCCTGATCAACGGATGCTTATTTTGCTGAGTTTAGAATAAGACATAATTGCTAAAATGGTGAGTTTTAGCAACTCTAAAATCTTCTAGTTGATATGACAGCTCTGACAATTATGTGCTCTTGATCAAATGATTGATCATGCTTTTACAGAAATTGAAATATATTCTCTCAGGATACTAGCACAAGAGTTATTATGTGTGTGTTTTGTGTGTGTGTGTGTATGTGTGTGTGTGTGTGTGTGTAACAAAAAGTGAACTAAACTACTTTTGAAAAGCAAGAAAAAAATTATTGTCAACTAGTCATAGCTGAAAAACTTATATAGGGTCCATACAACTACTGCTAGCAAGATGAACCTCTTAAAATTATACTTGAGTTTCTAACTGTGGAAAATGAAGAGATGGGGATCCAGAAATAAGATATCAGAGCCTGAATTAGGGTACAAGGTGTTTTACATTACATTTTAGCGAGCTTGAGTTACTTTGAAAGGACAGGGACAGGGACAGGATTCTAATATCTATAAGAATTCCCCTAAGTTGTGGGGGCAGGCAACTAGATAGAAGATGCATTCTTGACTAATGTGTTAAGTATAAATATAGCTAGCTTTTAAAAAAACTAGTATAGAAAATTCAAACTTTAAAACCAATAGGTTAGGAAAATGTTTAATATTTTAGAAAGACTTCAGAGTTCTTGTAAATTGTATGTTTCCCTGGTGTATTTAAATTAATTAGCTTTACTAGCAAGACAGCAACATTTCTAGAGAACATTATTCTGAATAACTGACTCAGCTAAACTGTTAAAAGGAGAAAAAAAAGTAGTTGACGAATCTGATCTAACTGTTCTAAATCCCAGCATTTTATCCACAGAGTCTGTCAAATGCCGCATCTGTTACTCTGCAAGCCATTCATCTGGTTGGTGGGGTGTGTTTTTCCTCCACAATTCAGAGTTTACAAAGAGATATAGCAGGTACTTATCACTAGTGGAAGTGCTTCATTTTACCCTAAAAGAGCTTTATTTTATTTGAGATTTGGTGCAAGATCACTTACCAGAATCACTTGGTCCAAAGGGGTTGCTTTGCACCAGTGAAACGTGCCGCTGCTATCAAGACAGTCATGAACTTCATGGAGATAATTCCTGAACAGGAAGAATGGAGAGTTAGCCTGAGAACATCTGTGGCTCTGGTATAACAAAGCCAAGATGTAGAATCCATTAGAGCCTCGTGTCCAAAATGAAGAATAACACTAGAAGAATAACCTTAGGTCTCTGAGACTCCAGAACAAGGATTCATGTCTAAAGGACACCAGGAGATGAATGTATAGACTATGTCATAGCTGAAGACACGCTTAAAACACTTTGGGCAAAAGCCACAAGAATTGTGTGTGTGTGTGTGTGTTATGTGTGTGTGTGTGTGTACATGCATCTGTGTGTGTTTAACAGACCCATCAGTCCTTTTACCTTAGACTATATGTGCATCAAAGATAATTATTTCTACTCTTAATTTTGCTACTATCCTGATGATACTATTCCTTGCAGGAAGTCATAAGAGGTGTTTTGGGTACCTGAATACAAAATTTTAAAGGCTGTGAGATAAGTCATGGGCAGCATCTTTCTCCATGCCTGTTTTCCTCCCCTCTTCTTTTGATGTTTTTCCTATAGGTCTCCGTTGAAACATACTTACTGATTAAATGCATTTTGCATTATTAATGACTTCCACCACTGACCTGTATTTGACTAGATTCTACTCTAATCTTGATCTAAATTTTGGCAAAGCCCTCCGCATGATCACTCCACACTGCAGTTGGGCACAATGTTTATCATATAATGTATTCAATCACCAAAAAATGTTAGATGATCTTGAAAAATCTCACTTACCTCCTAATGAATGTATATGTGTTTAATAGGGAATAAAGGAAACTCTTTTAAAGTCACAGAAAATTTAGGGTTCAAAAGGATGTATTTGAGTCAAGACAATCTAAGTGTAGTTTGCAGAAACAACATCAAAATCCCAGGGGCTTCACACACACAGGTTGTTTTTCACTCACAGTGTGTACTCATTCAGGTGAACTTGTCTCTGCTCCACACAGCCACTCAGAGTCTTAGGAGGACGGGGACCTTACCATCTTCAGGCTACATATGTGGAACTTAGATCATCCTCAGTCATTAAGGCAAGGGAAGAGAAAGAAACGGGAGGATCAAGCCCAGGCTTTTGTACCTTGGCCCAAAGTGGTACATATCATTGCTGCTCACATTTTGTTGGCCAGAACTAGCCACACGTCTCCTGCTAACTTTAAGGGGGATGAGGAACATGGGAAGCAATTGAAATATTTGAACATTTCTGTTTCTTCCCGAGACTTTATAGAAAACCCCTTACTTTATGGATAAAAGTCAAAGAGCTAACAATTATAAAGCTGGCATTTGAATATAATGCTACGATTGAGGTTACTGGGCCTCACAATATCCAATTCTTACCTTCCTTAGCGTATAGGCAGTTGGGTGGGGCCACATGACTTGTTTTGGCCAGTGAAAAGTGAGAAGTAATGACTGACATAGTGAAAGCCATGCTATTCTTCAGGCTCTCTTCTAAACTGCCGTAGAGATGACCAGCCTGAGTACATGAGAGACAATGTGGAGGAGAGGGCCCTGGCCTCCTTGACCTGTGCTGGACATGTAACATGAACAAGAAATACACACTTGTGCTAAAGCCACTGGGATTTCATGATTCCTCCACAGCATAAGCCATCCTATCTTAACACAAATACCTTCTCTAAAAAACATATTCCACGAAATATCAGTTTCTGGAGAAGCTTGAAGGAACTGTTTTTTAAATGTAGTCCAATGCATTTTGAGAAAAGTATCACCTCTTTGATATTCATACTACACTTGAGCATGTGAAGGTTCTGAAAAGCCTTGCACAAATAAAATCCTTTAAAATTTGTACAATCAGTGTTTCACACACTTGTTTCACCACAAAATTTTTAACATTTACTTTCATATTTACTTTGTTTATTTAAAAATATATTTTACCGTCCTTTGAAACCTCTTTTGGGACGCACTACACTGTCTCACACTATGGGTTCAGCCCAGGTAATCAATAGCTGATGGCACCATTCTCCTGTGAGATTATACTCTACACCCTGGGAACAACACAACTATCACTCTCTGTGCTGAGGGCTGGGGGTTTTCCCTGTGAATTAATATAGCTTGTTATTCAACATTTAGCCCAAAGTCTTAGACACCAGCATAATGACAAGCACTTTTTTTTCTCTTTTAACCAGATTAGTTTCTAAATTGTCATCTTAAATCATAATTTTTTTTTTCAGACAAAAGGACTTACTTAAACTGAGAATGAAGTGTCAGATCTCAAGCATTGGGATAGAGAGAAGACCCAGGCTGAGAAACTGGGGTAGGGAACTGGGGCACTGGAAAAAGGTTTGGAAAAGTAGAGAGGCTAATTACAAATGAGATAAGCCAAAGACTATGTGCAATCCTTATTTTTCTCTCCCATCAAGACCTACTTATAACGTTAGTGGATTCTAGTCACTTACCTAGCCAGAAGATGGGGTAATGCAAGCCTCAAGGTCAGCTTGACCAAAATGGGTTACCTTGTTTATTTAAATTAACATGTCTTTTCATGTGTAAATATCCCTCAGTCATGAGCCTCGACCCAGAATCCTAAGAGCCATACTGGCTCTCTTAATGGTGCTGGACAGAACGGTGGTGATGGCTTCATGCCAGGCTTGTTAAAGGCAACACACCTAAGGGCCAAGTCTGGTTTTCATTCTTATCAGAATTGGAAAACTGACTGTGTTATTCATAGAACCTTCTTTTCTCTCCATGTGTAGTTTCCTAGACATCTTCCCTCAGATGTTGATATAATGCACCAACTTACCTTTAGGGAGGTGGCTTCGTGCACAGCCACCTCCTTCAAATTTACAACCACCACTACTTTTCTTCTGGTCACTTTCTTCAGCTTTTCCCCACTTCTTCTTCTCCTCCCCCTGCCCCCACCCCACCCATAATAAATGAAGGGTCTTAAATCTGAAAATTAAATCTCCTTTTGGCACATGGAAGATAATCTTCTCCCGAGCATATTTTCACTTGACTCAGAATAGCAAATCATTCACTATGCACTTTTCTATCATAATAAAAGCATGATCTATGTACACAAGCTGTCACAGACAGCTTTCTTCATTCTTCATTCATTTCTTTTTTCATTCTGATGTTATGGAAAACAGATATGCCTTAGAGGAAACACCTGTTGGAGACCTTCGTAAAAGAAAAGGCTGGAGAAGACCCACTTCATCATAAAGGCATCCATCTGGTGTCCTTGCCAAAGCAAAACCCGGTGCAATTCCGTTCACCATCCCTTAACTAAAGCTCCCTCCTGCCGTATGTCTTGCAAATGACATGATCCTTGCAGAATTATACCTTCCTAAAGAGATTAATAAATCATCTTTGAGAATGTGCAGCATTAGCAGTCTTAGGACTTGGAAACAAGGATTATAACATAAAGGCTGATGCTATTGGAGGAAAAGGTAGCCACAGGGCACCATCCAGGTCATTCAGGACAAAAGGAGAAAAGCCACATCCTGGCCACAGACAGACGTTTTTTCAGGTGAAGAGGCTTTCTATGTAGCCTGGCAAGAAACATGGTGGGATTATCTAAGAGGGGCCTCAGCAGGACATGTTTGGGATGAAGATGGGTTTGGTTTACGGGTCATAAGATAGGCTTCTTATTGCATAAGCAACACGTGGTACTTTCACTTGGGATCATCCAAGAGGCATTGAAAGTTGAACTACCTTCCCCCTTTGAAAGTGGATAGCTCCAGCGTGCTGGGTGAGAACAGCTTTTCCAGCCAGTCTACTTGTGGATGTGCAGAGCAGCATGTGAATAAAGCCTCCAGCTGTCTTTGCTGCTGACCACCTTTCTCCGGGCTGCTTTCATATGCAGAAAGCCCGTCTTGAGAGCACATGTTTGAACACGTCCCAGCTGAGAAAGGCAGGCTCTTTCCTCTATGCTGTGTGGAACTATTCTAAAGAGAACTTTTATTCTGTGATGACCACAGCAATTTATCCTGTATGAATCATACCACTGAATGGGAAATATAAGTTAAGGACAATGTGCCTTCAGTTTCCAGCGGTGGCACCTGACGAGAGAAAGAATAAGCCATGCGGAATCGCCTCTATTAAGAAGGTAGGGTAGGTTTCAGTAACGGGTCAGTATTTTCTCCAATTTACAGAATTGACTCAAATTATTCTTGAAAATGATCTACTAATGGATCAATGGATGAGCTCCTCCACTGTTCACAATATCTATTAGGAAGTTCAAAAGGCACCTATTATTATTTTTTTTTTACAGGCCCCATTTTTGGATATGTTAGCAAATCCTGGCTTGTGACTATTCTATTTGAAACCTCCTTAAAACTCCATAGGCGGCTTGTAAGTTCTTAGGAGAGAGTTTTCTGGCCTGGATGCAGAAAAATATATTATTTGCCCCAGAACTGAGCTAAATAAAAATAACAAGTTTCATAAAGTCTTAGCATAGAGTGAATAACAAGGCCCTTGGCTGAGGGTTGGGGAAAAAAGGAAGAATGTGTCCTAGTGTTCAAGAGTTTCAGTTGGTTCAAACTTTGGAAAAAACTAATGTAACAGTCTCCTGAAGGTCGTAATCTATCGCACCAAAACTAGAGGAAAAACCCTTAGTTTCAGGATGCCTTTCGTGCTAATGAGGATTTTGTATCTTGAAGGCTACAGCTGCCTTATCTCCAATGACTTTGGATATAGTGACAAGGCTATTCCGTCCATACTTAACCAGAAAATACTCATTTATTGTCTATTCTGACCACCACCTTTTGTGAATTAAGAAAAAAAAAATCACTGAATATTTGGAAATGTGAGGGCAGCTGTATAATTGGTGCTTCCCACTCTATCCTCATCCTTTTCTCCTTCCCTCCCACCCCCTCTCTCTAAATCTTACGCACAGAGACAGGGCAGGGAACATGTAGGTTTACAGTTGTGAGTACATGAAACAGCTTATTCTTGTGTTATTAACTATTGTATTGTGGAAAATGTTCTGTAAACTTACTTTTGCCCCACCCTCTTCATACATCCCTATATACCTACACATGTGCTATAGTCCAATTTCAGAATATGAGCCTTTGTGGCCACATTTCGACTTTATTTTTCTGGGTTTCACCTGGTTGCCATTTACTCATTACAAGGCATTATTTTTACCTTGGAGGAAAACTTAAAGTTTAAAAACAAGGCTAAGTTTTACAGTGCATTCCCCTAAGGAACCTGTGCATGAGCAGGTGGAAAGGGTTCCTGGGAGCTCTGGGAAACTTTAGGACCAAGCACCCACAAAGAATCTCAGGAAGGCAGAGAACACGGTCCCCCTTCCCCATCAGTGAGCCCTCGGTGAGCCCTTCCTTTGAAGTTAGAAAGGGAAGTGTGCACCAGGCTCTGCACCTCCCCTCCCTCCAGCTTGACCAGATATCCTTGCTGAGACTCCTTTACTGGGTAAACTGGGAGAAAACCTCCCATGCAATGTCATGGGATGTGACACACATTGGCAGCAGAATGGCTGTCTCTAAAGCACCACGCCCTCTGGGTTGCCATGTGGGAAAACCTTAGGTAAGGAGGGGACTAGGACTCCCATTGTGAGGCAGCCAGGGTGACTGGCTATTCCGGTTTGCTTAGGACAGGAAGCTTTCAGTACTAAACTTGTCACTCCAGTGTCACAATGGGGATCCTTTTCCCTCTTGAAACAAAAAACTCCATGGGAGGTAGGAAGACAGGGGAAGGAAAAATACACCTTGCAACTCCATGCCCAGAAAACTCTTTATGGTGTGCTCAGAAACCTGTACACATGTCTATGTGTTAAGATGAGTTTGGCTGATGTTCACTGAAAGAAAAAACAGTTGGGTGGCCGGAGCCCTATGTGTTTTAAGACAAGCCAGTCCCAGTGAATTATATCTTCCATTTTCCTTCTGGTTCCTGTCTCCTGATTCTTTGGCATATGTAAAGTCTTTTGGAAGCCATGGTGGAATTATAAACTTTAATAGTAAAGATAGTAGGTGTGATTTTTTTAAATCTGTAAATGGTATTTTTAAGATATCAAAATTTAAGATATCATTGTAATCAGTGCAATATTTTTTTCAGTCTACATAAGAGAACGTAAACTGTGTTCTAAGGTAAACCAAATCAGTTGTGAATAGTGTTCTGTTTGCCTTTAAATGCTGCTTTACAGATGGAGTCCATCAAATCCATGGCCTCTGTTTTCAATGTTTACAATTTAAAATCTCTGCAGAGAATTTTTTCCACCCTCTTGCTTAGAAGTTAAACCCAAGGTCAGAGTGGCCCCAACCCAGGTGAAGGCAAGAACAGGATGGTTCTAATAGATAAACCCACATTTGAGTTCACATTTGAGCATCTCTGCTAAGTTTTGCTTTATTTCTGATTTGTATAAGCTGACAGCTTTTTTGCAGGATATATTCTCTGAAAACATGCATGTAGGCATCTCATAATTTAAATTGTTACCAGATAGAAGATCAATGAGAAAAAAGAGAGAGAGAGAAAGAGAAAGGAAGAAAGGAAGGAAACTTTCCTTTTCCTCACCCATTCCCCAGATGGGCCCTCATTTAAATCCTTTTATATTTTCTGGATATTGCATTTGGGATTTTCTACAATGTGAGGACAAATGAGGCATGACCTCAAGCAGCAGGTACCTTTAATAAAGGCTGGAGTCTGTGCCTTGGGCAGAAGAGCCTGGGGCTTAGGGCAAGACTCACATCTAATTGGGAACAATTTCCTCATCCAATCTCTAGAGAATGAGGTTGTATTTTTAGATGCTTTTTCCAGCATCACCTAACCCTTCTAAATATCAAATGACATAGTGAACATAGAGGTTGACCTAAATGAAAAATATTTTCCTTCTATGCACAGGTAGGGTTACAGTCAGTCTCCCTGTTTCACGGACTAGGAACTGAACAAGTTAATCAGTTACTCTCTTACGTTTGCCCCAAAACATATTACTGAAACAAATGCAAATTACAAGTAAAGGGCTTTCTTTTACTTTGTGTTAGGATATGGAGGTGGGAAGTAGAAATTTGAAAAATCTGAAAACTAGCAGATCAATGAGACTGCTCATTTCTCATTATATTAATACCCTTTTTAAGGTTTTATGGGATTAAGCCTGGGTCAGAGACTAGCATGACAAAAACACCTTCCTTATGCAGTGGGGTAAGAGGCGTGGCCTGGGCAATTACTGCAATAACTCGCTCCAAAAACTTAGGACTGAAAAACTAGCATCAGCAAAATGTTACTGTGAGTGTACATGTGTGTGTGTGTGTGTGTGTGTGTGTGTGTGTGTGTGTGTGTATCTGCATATGTGGGAGGGAGAGAGGGAGGAACGTCAAATTGAAAGGCTATAAACTGTGCAGAGAAAATAAAAATAATTCCAGGGTAAGTGAATACTATTAGATTTTTTTACCCCTAGAAATAGGAAGTTATTTGTGACATCTTCTTATCCACATTCTTTAATTTTCCAAAATACCTGTGGCTGAATGTCAAAATGGAGACAAATGATTAGTGTGCTGGTGATTACAGATTTTTGGAAACATTGGAAGGACCTAATGATGTGTTGAGGGCTGTAGACTTTTAAAATTTCCTCACATCTGGAAGCCATCACTGGAAGGAAGCCTGTTGAATAAAGGCATCCTGAGTATTATAACATTTTACTTAGCACCAGTGACCTGTCAAGAAGCAGTGGAGATAATGGAGATGGAGGCCACTTGGGATCACTCATGACATGGAGCCCTCCTGCTCTATGTGTTACCTGATGGCTATTTTAAAAAAGTGGCATGCCTTAATTAAAGGTGAAAAGTTACAATTAGGGGTCTCTGGTGGGAAGGAAAAGGTTATGGTTAGCATTCTTTAACAAGAAGGAGTGATTAAAGCAGGGCAGTTTTTAGGGATGAAAGGTAAGAATCAGGCTTTTTAGTGGGAGACAGGAGTCTCAGGGTGAGGCAGCATTAATAAGGCTGGAGGGTCGTAAGCATGCTTTCCTAGACATTTCCTATGATTTAGGTTTTTAAATTAATGATGAATCAGAATAAGAGAAAAAAAAGTAGAATGTTCATACTGTTTTGTTCACCTTTAATTTAAAATTAGCTTTCTGTAACACATCAACTCCTTGACTGGTCTTTTGTGTGACATTCATATCTGAATTTCTTGCAGCTGAGGCCTTTCACTTTAAGAAACCATCTGAATGACTCATCTCTTACCACTACTACTTCAGAAGAAACTTTTAAAAGTCATTTTTTGCTTTTCCAATATTGTTTACTTAGTTGTAGCCACTTATAAGAGAGAGGAAAGGGGACAGGGAGAGAGAGGAGAAAAAGACAAGAGAAAAGAAAGGAAGAGAAGGCGAGAGGTGAGGAGAGGAGGGAAGGAAAGGGAAAGGAAGGGAAAAGGAGGGGAAGGAAGGGGAGGGGAGGGGAGGGGAGGGGAGGGGAAGGGAGGGGAGGGGAGGGGAGGGGAGGGGAGGGGAGGGGAGGGGAGGGGAGGGAAGGGGAGGGGCGGGGAGGGGAGGGGCGGGGAGGGGAGGGAAGAGAAACAGAAGAAAGAGAGAGAATAAGAATATAAATATGATTCTCCAAACTTTCTGGGAACTTTTCTATAAATTACAGTCTACAGAGATGTGTTGTAGAACTGGGCACCTGAAACCTGTATAAATATCTTAACTAATGTCACCCCAATAAATTCAATTTAAAAAAGTTTTAAAAATAAAAATCACCACACACACGCACCTTTTAGCAATAAAATTTTTCTGTCTCACTTAAATTTCTCCTTTACCATTGTGCAGGCTGATAGGTGAGTTTTGAGTTGCACTTTCTTGCTATGTCTTGCAGCAGATACAATACCACCCTATGGATAACTGCTAGTCATCCAGAAGGTATAAGTACATGCAGGTATTTCTTACTGCTCTTGTAAACCAAATGGAAGATAGTGCATTGTCTAGGGTTTTCAGCTAAGGGCTTCTGGCTATTATAGATCAGAATATACAGATACTTAATATAAATATAAATATTTATAATCTCATAATTGACATTATGTCATTGAAGAGTCTGCATGTGGGCACTCTTTATTCACCTCTACTTGTATAAGTTCTTCAACAACCTTTTAATCTAAACTCAGAAATTTCAGTAATAGGTTTTTTTGGGGTGTTTTTCTTTGTATTTTTCTGAAGCTGGAAACGGGGAGAGACAGTCAGACAGACTCCCGCATTCGCCCGACCGGGATCCACCCGGCACGCCCACCAGGGGCGATGCTCTGCCCACCAGGGGGCGATGCTCTGCCCCTCCAGGGCATCGCTCTGTTGCAACCAGAGCCACTCTAGCACCTGGGGCAAAGGCCAAGGAGCCATCCCCAGCACCCGGGCCATCTTTGCTCCAATGGAGCCTTGGCTGCGGGAGGGGAAGAGAGAGACAGAGAGGAAGGAGGGGGAGGGGGGTGGAGAAGCAAATGGGCACTTTTCCTATGTGCCCTGGCCAGGAATCGAACCCGACTTCTGCACGCCAGGCCGACGCTCTACCGCTGAGCCAACTGGCCAGGGCCAGTAATAGTTTAAAATGAGAATTATTGCTTTTACAAAATTATCCTAAAATAATTTTACCTATTTTTATCTATTATTTCCAGACATCTGATGTGATAAGGGTCAACTTAACTATCTAAAACAGAACTTTGCACTGCATGGTATCTACATTCAGTAGTTTATTCCTGCTGGGTGTTCAAAGCACAGTGCAATAGAAATTCAGTATCTGGCATCGTTGGTTTTCTTGGCTTTGTGCATGCTAAACCTGGTATTTCTATTGATACAGTATAAAAAAAAAAACAGAACTGACAGTGCATTTACCTTTCCTATTTTTAGTGAAGGGCCAGATTGTAAAAATGTGGAAGCTTTGCAAACCAAGAGGCAAAACTGATTGCATGTAGGTCATTGTATAGCAAAAGAAAGAAAAATGCTCAAACTTTTTTATTGAAAGTCTTCAAAATGCAAGAATAATAAGCATAATTTTTATATTACAGATCTACTAATGAAAAGGAAAAAATTTAAAAAGAATTTTTCTTAATTGGCATTTAAATTTAATGTTCTCTATTATCAAAATCAATTGCAACGGTTATATGTTAACACTGACCCTAATGAGATTTAGTATATATCATCTTTAAAAATGTTTTTATTTCACACAGACAGGTACTTCCAAATATTGATAGTATGCCCTAAGTATATGATTCTAATTGAGCATACCCATCAGTTAGAAGGCATTTATAGAATTCTGTTAGACTCTTCTCTCGATAGTTGCTTTTAGCATGTCATTATATAGCAGATTAATCACTTGCAATTTAAGGTTAGGTGGATACCCCTCAATAGCAGTTAAATGAACTTAAAAATATAAAAATTTCCTTTGCATTTGCATCAAGGTCCCCTCACCCCCCCAAAATAAAACTGCTGGAACTGAATTAGAAAATATGCCCATTGTAAATTTCTGTGGAAATAATTATCTCACTTTGTTTTAACTTGAAATCATAAAAAAATGTATAAAAAAGCCAGACATGTGATTGAAAGAACATTAACTGTCATTGTAATGACTTTATCATAGCATACATTTTACATATAAGCTCTGTTTTTTTTTTTTTAATTTTATGTTTTTGTTAAGAAAAATGATGAATTCTTCAGTGAATGCAAGTTTTAAAGCAACTTAGTATTCAATAGTGATTGATGAAATTTTTCATTCAGAAGAATTTTAGTAAAAAAAAATTACAAGAAATCTTAAACACTGCTAAAATCTTGAACTGCTTTGTGGTAGGGCAAGTCAGGATATGCAATTCCTGTTTCTGACAAAATTCACAGAACAAGCAATGGTGAAGTTTACAAGAGCAAATGAAGTTCCCTTTTGACACTAATGACTAAATAATTTATGATAAATTCAGTTATTATCTACAAAATTATATGCTAATAAATGATACAATGAATAAACAGTCTTTACATACCTTGCATTTCACAAGTTTTATAAATTTGTCTAAGCAAAAATTTTACCTATTCTTATCTATTATTTTTCATTCTGTTATCTTATGCATCATTTTTCTCCACATGTATTTTTACCACTATCAATTGTAATACATCTTAGCAGATTCCACTTCAGATTGTGCTGAATTAGTGTTTTCTCAACTTTTTTGAATATATTTTCACAGGTAGTTGTGTCATGTAGACAGACTATAGAGGAGGGTAATTTCTCAAACTCAGTAGCTCCTTTCATAAACAACTAGACAGTATCAGTTGCATTTGTCATCTCCAAAGGAGTCAAAGGAAACTACTCAAAATCATGTCTTTTTAAAAAATTGACTATTGATATTTCTCCCACTATCAACTCTTCAAGCAAATGTTTTTTGCAGAAAGGTTTATGATATTAAACAATTTTATCTTCTCTGAACACAATTCTTGGCTGTTTTAATCAAATATAACAATTTAATTGAGTCACTATCAGTAAATAACTTCCTTTTTCTTGGCTACCAAATGAACCACGCTCTTAAGTAAAATTTGGTTTCAAATTCTGCTGTGATGAAATAAACTTTTAATTTTTAAACCAGTGCTTTCCTGTGAACTAGGATTAGTGCCTAATCTGTCAATATATACTACATTCTTTTAGCACAGCTATATGGCCATTGTAAATTAAACATATGACTTTGCCATTAAAACCAATACACTCACAAGTGGTGGGCCTGATTTGGCCTTCAGGCCATAATTTTCTGAATCTTGAGCTAGACCAGACCCTGACAGACCAAAGATATCACATAGTCCCTATGGCACTCGTTAATGGTAAATCTTTACATGCATTATCTGTAATTTTAGCATGTTTTTTTTAAATTTTAATATTAAAAGTGGTAAATTATAGTTAAAAAGACCATTTGTGATGAAGAGATGGTTTTATATCTGCTTAAGGGATCACAGAAATTTTAATAGCAAGATGAAAAACAAGCTGGAAAAAACAGTAGCCCTGAAGAAAAGCACTTCCAGAATGGCAGTAAGGACCTCTAAAAATTTCCTCTTTCATAAAATCAGTAAGAACACTGGTAAATATTTTCAAATTCAACTTTTTTACAACCATGGGAATTAACCAAAAGCTTAAAGAATCCAAAGTGCTTAATTCAAGAAAAATGGCAGAATCTTGGTGAGTTTTGTGGCATTTTAACTTGCCTTTTTCCACCCCACTTTCTTCATCTCTACAGTAGCCTTGAAGTCCAACGGACTCATCATCAAGGTAGCCAAGAAAACTAGCAATCAAGTAACCACTACAGAGGGTAAAATGGATCTGAGCTTTTCAAAAAGCTCTATTCACAGAAAATATCATTTATTTCCTCTTAAGGCCATTCTCTCGAGAAAAATAATCAAAACCCTTGTCATTATTTGACGTGACTCCATTTTCTCACTGGGGACAGTTGGTTACTTTGGGGAATTTTCAAAAAACAACAACGATGAGCAGAATTGCTTAAAATTCCAGATACCTGAGGTAGAGATAACAGTGTGGCAAGCAAGAGGCAAACCAAAATCTTTAAATGGAAAAGCTAGAGAATAAGTCCGCTGGGGGTTTTGAACAATTTTGACTAATTTGTTCTAGGGACCTAAAAGAAAACCACATGTACATAATACCCAGGAACACTTGAGACATCCTTAATCCCTTCTCTTACTTCTGGCTGACCTTGAGACTCTGCACAAGCAGAAAATAAAGACTAAGGAAGATATGTAAACTTCTAGTGTGTTAAAGGCACTCTCCAACACGTACATAGGACCCTTTGGCACTGGCAGAGAGACTTAATGATTCAGGGAAATCTCAGTGCAGTCATTTGCTAACCACGAAGCTGAATGAGTAGAGGGTTCAGTGTCAGTACACAGCAAAGAAGATCGACATTAGAGAATTAGTTCAGGAAAGTTACTAAACAAACAGCAGAAACAGCAGCACACTCTGGGGCAAGGGAGGAAAGTAACTTCCAGAGTTGTCTCTACTATTATTTTCCTGCATGGTCAAATCCCCCTTCAATTTAATGAACTATAACTGCTCTGTGTACTATAATACATATAATTACTAATGGTAATTGAATAATCTAGAAGAAGTTATATTCAACACATTCTTCCACAAAGAATCAGTAAAATACCTACAACGTTTCTAGGATTATCTCTATCTAAATTATGTGAACAATAACGATGCTTAGGTAACTTCTAGGTAAACCTATGCAGAATAATTCATTCCAAGAGTTCTGACTCACTGAGGTTGAAAATATCTTGCAGTTATTATGAGTATAGCATGACACTGAAATTTATAGAGGATGAGGGACTATTGAAATTTCTTCCATAAGGCTTACAGAGAACCTCTATATAGTTGACTGATTTCCATAAGAACAAAGACCACGTATGTGTTCTAGCTTTCGGCGCAGTGTCTGGCACATTGAAAATACTGGAACATCCATTGAATTCCCAGTAAATATTTGTTGACTTACTGATTGAAGACTAAGTAACTGATGATAGACATTGATTGTATGTTTAGTACATGTGCTGTGGAAGCTAGCATATTGAGTGTATTCTTAAACTTGTCAAGTTTTGTTACCATATGTTATTGATGTAAGAAAGTTATAAGTCCAGACCACCACTCTTATTCCTAAGAAATTCAAACTCAAAAATAAAATTCAACTTTCTTACAGCTTTTACCTTCCATGATCTTTAGGGAAATTCATATCTATTTGTAGGTATGTGGTAAGTACAGTGAAATGCACCCCTGTCTAAAAAATGGGAAATAGATGGTGAAATTTAGTGTAATAGAATCCCCATGATGACTACCACTAGCTATATATGAGAGCAAGCCAAGGTATTATCTAAAGTCCCCAAGTTCCAGGGGAAAATGTTCAGGATAGTAGGTTGAATATAACTGTTATTTAGCAAATGGATTTAATATGTACTATTTTTGAAGAAATATTACCTGAATAAATGCTCTTTAATCTAGCTAGATTCTAGAAAATAAAAAGAGTAGCTAGAGACAATATCACCTATCTAACTTCTAACCATAGGGAAAGTTTCCCTTGTTCTTGGGCTCAAACTCCTCAGGCAACAGGTTGGAAGCAGGACTCTGGTACTGAAATGTAATTGCAACAGGCTGTGATTGGCATAAGAATCACTCAACTCACTCATTTTGCTCTAATTTCACATTCTTCAGGCAAATTTCAGATTATAATCTGTTTTACAATAGGTACCATGTAATGAGTAAGCACTACTTGGAAGGTACTGTGCTAGGCACTTTACAGTTATTATTGCTAATGCTCATAGCAACTCTGCAATGACCTCATTTTCAGATGAGGAATTTTAGGAAGCTTGGTACCTTGTATAAGATCCCATTGTTGTTCTGTTAATAAGGGGGATGCTCTGGCCATGCCAGCTTGAGAGTTTATGTTTATAGTTTTATTATAAAGTAATATGCACACTTGTTTGGTATACATCCTTTCCTGGAAGGCCAAATCAAACCCTATCAAGCTGAAAATCAGACTCTAATGTGTGGCAAATAACCAAATGAATATCATCCTCTGAGAAGGCTTGAAAGCAAGCAAATGTTGCCTGCTTTTCCCATTTAAATGTTGATATCAACATTTACAGAAGCAAAAGTATTGAACATTATTTGAAAAAGTATATTTCTGCAGTAAAATGAATTCATTGGAGAACAAATGGAACATCATGCTATGTTTCAAAACATACACAAATTTTATTTTATTTTATTTAGAGGCAACAATTTAGCCTAAGTTTTGATGGGTAGGTAATGACTTTTGTTTTTACTACCATTATAGTTTTGTTCTTTCCATGAATCATACAGTATGTAGCCTTTTCATACAGACTTCCCTTAGCAAAAAGCACTTTAGATTCATCCATGTCTCTTTGTGGCTTGATAGTTCATTTTTTAAAACTGCTGAATAAAAATTCTATTCTTTAGATAAAGCACAGTTTATTATCCATTCACCTATTAAAGGATATTTTCACTGCTTGCAGTTTTTGGTGTTTATGAATAAGTTGCTATAACATTCACATGCAGGTTTTTATGAGGACATCAGTTTTCAAAGAAGTTGGGTAAATACTAGGAGCACAATTACTGGATCACATGGTAAGACAATGTTTAGTTTGTAAGAATCCATGAAATTGTCTTTCAAAATAACTGCCATTTTACCTTTCTACTATCAATGAATGAGAGCCCCTGTTGTAATGCATACTTGGGAGAAATTGGTATTGTCAGTTTTTTTGAATTTTAGTCATATAAATATATAGGTAGTGGTATCTTGTTTTAATTTGCAACTCAGTAATGACACATAACAAGCATATTTTCATATGTTTAATTCCCATCCATATATCTTCTTTGTTAATGTGTCCTTTCAGTTATTTTGCCCATTTTTAATTAAATGTTTTGTTTTGTTATTGACTGTTAAAAGCTTTTACTTATTTTGGCATCTGTGAAGAAAGATCATTTTATTTTCTTCTTTCCAATCTATATAACTTTTATTTTCCTTTTCTTGCCTTATTTTACTTGCTAAGACATCCAGTAGGTTGTGAAATAGGAGAGATGACAGGGTATATCCTGCCTGGTCCATGATCTTAAGGGAGAAACATTCAGTTTCTATTATATATGATGTTACCTGTAGGTATTTTCGTAGGTATTCTTTATTAGTTCTTCTCTTTTCCTAATTTGTTGAGATTTTTAAAAATCATGAGTGAGTGTTGTATTTTGTCAAGTGCTTTATTTGCATCAATTAAAATAACTATATGATTTTGCTACTTCAGTCTGTTGACGTAGTTGATTATATTGATAAACTTTCAATGTTGAACCTGTTTTGTTTTGCATAGCTGTAATAAAACCAACATAGTCATACTGCATGGTCATTTTTATACATTGTTGCATTTGAGTTGCCTTTATTTTGTTGATGATTTTTGCATTATGTTCTTACGAGATGTCAGCCTATAGGTTTTCTTTCTTGTACTATAAATATCTGGGGTTTTGTTTTGTTTTGTTTTTAAGATAATGCTGGCCTTGAGTTAGGAAGTATACGCTCTTCTCATTTTTTTTTAAATGATTGGAAAGAACTGGTATTTCTTAAATCAGGGGTCCCTAAACTACGGCCCGTGGGCCGCATGCGGCCCCCTGAGGCCATTTATCCAGCCCTGGCCACACTTCCAGAAGGGGCACCTCTTTCATTGGTGGTCAGTGAGAGGAGCATAGTTCCCATTGAAATACTGGTCAGTTTGTTGATTTAAATTTACTTGTTCTTTATTTTAAATATTGTATTTGTTCCCGTTTTGTTTTTTTACTTTAAAATAAGATATGTGTAGTGTGCATAGGGATTTGTTCATAGTTTTTTTTATAGTCCAGGCTGCAACGGTCTGAGGGACAGTGAACTGGCCCCCTGTGTAAAAAGTTTGGGGACCCCTGTCTTAAATGTTTGGTAGAATTCACCAGTGAAACTTCCTGGGCTTGGTGCTTTGGGGATGGTGGAAAAATGGAAAGGTAGTGGGTTTTGTTAACCACTGGAACATTTATTTAATAAATATTACTTCTCTTTGTGTGAGTTTTGGTACTCAGTATCTTTCAAGGAATTGTTCCATATAATTTAAATTATCAGATTTTTGCATCAAGTTCATAGCATTTCAAATTATCCTTTTATGCCTACAGACCAGGAGTTATGATCCTTCTCTTTAGCCTGGCTGTAAGTTTATAAATTTCATTAATATGTTCAAAGAATTACCTTTGGGTTTTGTTGATTTTCTCTTTCCTTTTCCTGTTTTCATTTTAATGAATTTATCACTCAATTTTATTACTTTTCTTCTGTTTGCTTCAGGCCTATTATTTTTCCCCTAGTTTCTTGAGGTAGAAGTTTAGATTATTGATTTTAATTCTCTCCTCTTTTTTTTTTATTTAGGCAATTAAATTTAACATGGTGATATTGGTCAATCAGAGTACATAGATTTAGAGAAAACATCTCCACATCATTTGGACAGTCAATTATGTTGTATACCCATCACCCAAAGTCAAATCATCTTCTGTCACCCTATATTTTGTTTCTCTTTAAGCCCCTCCCCTTCTACCCATCCATCCTTACCCCTCCCTTCCCCTTGGTAACCACTGCACCCCTGACTAGGTCCATGAGTCTCAATTTTGTGTCTCACTTATGTATGGAATCATACAGTTCTTAACTTTCTCTGATTTACTTATTTCACTCAGTATAATGTTATTCAGGTCCATCCATGTTGTCTTAATGATACTATGTCATCATTTCTTATGGCTGAGTAGTATTCCATAGTATATATGTACCACATCTTCTTTATTTAATCCTCTATTGAAGGGCATTTTGACTGTTTCCATGACTTGACCACTGTGAACAATGCTGTAATGAACATGGGGCTGCATGTGTCTCTATGTACCCATGTTTACAAGTTTTGTAGGTAGAGGGATTGCTGGGTTATATGGTAGTTCTATTCTTAATTTTTTGAGGAACCATCATACTTTCTTCCATAATGGTTGCACTAATTTACATTCCCCCCAACAGTGAATGGGGGTTCCTTTTTCTCCACAATCTCTCCAGAACTTGTTATTACCTGTTTTGTTGATAATAGCTAATCTAACAGTTGTGAGGTGGTATTTCATTGTAGTTTTGATTTGCATTTCTTGAATAGTTAGTGAAGATGAGCATTTTTTCATATATCTGTTGGCCATTTGTATTTTTTCTTGGGAGAAGCATCTGTTCATGTCCTCTTCCCATTTTTTTATTGGATTGTTTTTTGCTGAGTTTTGTGAGTTCTTTATATAATATATTTTGGATATTAGTCCCTTATCTGAACTGTTGTTTGAAAATATCATCTCCCATTTAGTTGGTTGCCTATTTTTTTTGTTTACAGTTTCTTTTGCTGTGCAGAAGCTTCTTAGTCTGATGTAGTCCCATTCATTTATCTTTGCCTTTACTTCACTTGCTTTGGAGTCAAATTCATAAATGTTCTTTATGGCCAAGGTCCATTAGTTTAGTACCTATGTTTTTTCTATGTAATTGTTTCAGATCTTATATTTAGTTCTTTGATCCATTTTGAATTAATTTTTGTGCAAGGAGATAAACTGTAGTCAAGTTTCATTCTTTTGCATTTGGCTTTCCAATTTTTCCAGCACCATTTATTGAAGAGGTTTTCTTTTCTCTATTGTGTGTTTTTGGCTTCTTTTTTTTTTTTTTTTTTTTTTTTTTTTTTTTTTTTTTTTTTTATATATAATTTTATTTTTTTAATGGGGTGACATCAATAAATCAGGATACATATATTCAAAGATAACAAGTCCAGGTTATCTTGTCGTTCAATTATGTTGCATACCCACCACCCAAAGTCAGATTGTCC
Organism: Saccopteryx leptura; assembly: GCF_036850995.1. Classification (NCBI taxonomy): domain Eukaryota; kingdom Metazoa; phylum Chordata; class Mammalia; order Chiroptera; family Emballonuridae; genus Saccopteryx; species Saccopteryx leptura. Next base: position 28,627,956 of record NC_089506.1, on the reverse strand, counting down.
TCTGTCACCTTCTATCTTGTTTTCTTTGTGCCCCTCCCCACCCCCTATCCCTCTCCCATTCCCCCCTCCCCCCCCCCCCGTAACCACCACACTCTTGTAAATGTCTCTTAGTTTCACTATTATGTCCCACCTACGTATGGAATAATACAGTTCCTGTTTTTTTCTGATTTACTTATTTCGCTTCGTATCATGTTATCAAGATCCCACCATTTTGCTGTAAATGTTCCGATGTCATCATTTCTTATGGCTGAGTAGTATTCCATAGTGTATATGTGCCACATCTTCTTTATCCAGTCATCTATTGATGGGCTTTTTGGTTGTTTCCATGTCCTGGCCACTGTGAACAATGCTGCAATGAACATGGGGCTGCATGTGTCTTTACGTATCAATGTTTCTGAGTTTTTGGGATATATACCCAGTAGAGGGATTGCTGGGTCATAAGGTAGTTCTATTTTCAGTTTTTTGAGGAACCACCATACTTTCTTCCATAATGGTTGTACTACTTTACATTCCCACCAACAGTGTATGAGGGTTCCTTTTTCTCCACAGCCTCTCCAACATTTGCTGTTACCTGACTTGCTAATAACAGCTAATCGAACAGGTGTGAGGTGGTATCTCATTGCCGTTTTGATTTGCATTTCTCTAATAGCTAAAGAAGATGAGCATCTTTTCATATATCTGTTGGCCATTTGTATTTCTTCCTGGGAGAAGTGTCTATTCATATCCTCTTCCCATTTTTTTATTGGATTGTTTGTTTGTTGTTGAGTTTTATGAGTTCTTTGTATATTTTGGATATTAGGCCCTTATCTGAGCTGTCGTTTGAAAAAATCATTTCCCATTTAGTTGGCTTTCTGTTTATTTTGTTATCAGTTTCTCTTGCTGAGCAAAAACTTCTTAGTCTGATGTAGTCCCATTCATTAATTTTTGCCTTCACTTCTCTTGCCATTGGAGTCAAATTCATTGGCTTCTTTATCAAAGATAATTTGACCATATATATGTGGTTTTATTTTGGGGCTCTCTATTCTGTTCCATTGATCTGTGTCTATTTTTCTGCCAGTACCATGCTGTTTTGATTATCGCGGCTTTGTAGTATAGTTTGAGGTCAGGTATTGTAATGCCTCCAGTGTCGTTTTTTTTCCTTAGGATTACTTTGGTTATTTTAAGTTTTTTATGGTTCCATATAAACTTGATGATTTTTTTGTTCTATTTCTTTAAAAAATAACATTGGAATTTTGATGGGAATTGTATTAAATTTGTATATTGCTTTGGGTAGTATGGCCATTTTAATTATATTTATTCTTCCTATCCACAAACAAGGAATATTTTTTCATTTCATTGTGGCTTTTTCAATTTCCTTTAAAAATGCTCTGTAGTTTTCATTATATAGGTCCTTTACGTTCTTTGTTATGTTTATTCCTAGGTATTTTATTTTTGTTGTTGCTACTGTAAAAGGAATTTTTTTTAGTTCTTTTTCTGAGGTTTCATTGTTGGCGTATAAGAAAGTAATACACTTCTGTATATTAATTTTGTATCCTGTGACCTTACTGTATTGATATATTATTTCTAATAGCTTTTCTGTGGAGTCTTAGGGTTTTTCTATATACAGGATTATGTTATCTGCAAAAAGTGAAACCTTTACTTCTTCTTTCTCAGTATGAATGCCTTTTATTTCTTTCTCTTGTCTGATTGTTCTGGCTTGAACTTCCAGCATTATGTTGAATAGGAGTGGAGAGAGTGGATAGCCTTGTCTTGTTCCTGATTTTAGAGAAGTTTTTAGTATTTTACCATTTAGTATGATGTTAGCTGATGGTTTGTCATAAATGCCCTTTATTATGTTGAGGTATTTTTCTTCTATACCCATTTTGTTGAGTGTTTTAAACATAAAAGGATGTTGTATTTTATCGAATGCCTTTTTTGCATCATTGATAGGATCATATGGTTTTTGTTTTTTGTTTTGTTGATATGGTGTATTACATTAATTGTTAATCATTTTACATATGTTGAACCATCCTTGTGTTTCTGGGATGAATCCCACTTGATCATGATGAATTATGTTTTTGATGTGTTCTTGTATTTGATTTGCTATTATTTTGTTTAGTATTTTAGCATCTGTATTCTGTATATTTAGCAATATATTTGAGATATTGTTCTGTAGTTTTCTTTTTATGTGTTGTCATTGCCAGGTTTTGGTACGAGGGTTATGTTGCCCCATAAAATGTTTTTGGAAGTATTGCTTCTTCTTCAATTTTTTGGAAGACTGAATAAAACAGGAACCGATTCTTCTTTGAATGTTTGGTAGAATTCACTAGTATATCCACCTGGCTCAAGACTTTTATTTTTGGGGAGGTTTTTAATAATTGTTTCTATTTCCTCCCTGCTTATCAGTCTATTTAGGCTTTCTACTTCTTCATGACTCAGTCTAGGAAGATTGTATTGTTCTAGGAGTTTATCCATTTCTTCTAGATTGTTGAATTTGGTGGCATATAATTTTTCATAGTATTCTGCAATAATCCTTTGTATATCTTTGTATATCTGTGGTAATTTCTCCTTTATCATTTTGGATTTTGTTTATATGAGTCTTTTCTTTTTTTTCCTTAGTGAGTCTTGCCAGGGGTTTGTCAATTTTATTGATCTTTTCAAAGAACCAGCTCTTTGTTGTATTAACTTTTTTAATAGTTTTTCTGTTCTCTATTTTATGTATTTCTGCTCTGATTTTTATTATTTCCTTTCTTCTGCTGGTTTTGGGTTGCCTTTGTTCTTCTTCTAGTTTCTTAAGATGTGATGTTAGTTTGTTTAGTTAGACTCTCTCTTGCTTTTTCATATAAGCATTTAATTATATGAACTTCCCTCTTCTAACTGCTTTTGCTGCATCCCAGAGATTCTGATGTCATGCTGTCATTTTCATTTCTCTGTATATATCTTTTGATCTTTTATTTCTTCTTTGACTCATTCATTTTTTAGAAGTATGTTGTTTAATTTCCACATTTTTGTGGGCGTGTTTACTTCTTTTTTGCAGTTGAATTCTAGTTTCAAAGCCTTATGGTCAGAGAATATACTTGGTATAATTTTAATCTTTCTGAATTTGTTGGTGTTGGTTTTGTGACCCAGCATATGGTCTATTCTTGAGAATGTTCCATGTACACTGGAGAAAAATGTATACTCTGTCGATTGGGAATGAAATGTCCTATAGATGTCTATTATGTCCATTTGTTCTAGTGCTTCACTTAAGGCTGATATTTCTTTATTGATTTTCTGTTTGGATGAACGATCTAAAGCCATCAATGGTGTATTGAGGTCTGCAAGTATGATTATATTTTTTTTTGGTTTGCACTTTTAGATCAGTTAGTAGTTGTGCTCCTTGGTTTGGTGCATATATATTAAGGAGTGTTATGTCTTCTTGATACACTGTCCCTTTTATTATTATGCAATGTCCATCCTTGTTTCTGTTTACCTTTGTTGTCTGTAGCCAGCATTGTCAGATATCAGTATAGCTACTCCTTTTCTTTGGATATTATTTGCTTGGAAAATTGTTTTCCAACTTTTCACTTTGAATCTATTTTTATTCTTGTAGCTTAGATATGTCTCTTGAAGGCAGCATACTGTTGGATTTTGCTTCTTGATCCAATCTGATACTCTGTGCCTCTTTAGTTGTGAGTTCAAGCCATTTATATTTAGTGTAATTATTGACACTTGAGGATTTCCTATTGCCATTTTATATACTGCTTTCTGATAGCTTTGTGTCTTGTTTGGTTCTTCTTTTATGTTTTTCTGTCATTTGTGTTTTATTTGATGGTGTTCCATACTTCTATCTTCTGTTTCTTCTTTTTTTAAGCTATGTGTTTCAGTGGTGGCATTTTCAGGGGTGGTTACTATTAGGTTTTTAGGAGAAAAATTATCATATTTATTAGAGTCCATTATCTCATGAGTGCTTCTGCACTCCATCCTCTTATGTTACTGGTAATCTTTATCCTCTCCCCTTTATGTTATTGTTGTCACAGAGTATCCTTGTTTTCACTGTGGTTTTGTTAAATATTTATTACTTGCATATTTGTCTTGTTTTGTTCTTTGTATCTGGTTGGATAACCCCCTTTAGTATTTCCATTAGTGGGGGTTTTCTGGTGATAAATTCCCTCAGCTTCTGTATGTATGTAAATGTTTTCATTTTCCCTTCATATTTGAAGGATAACTTTGATGGATATAGTATTCTTGGTTGGTAGTTCCTCTCTTTCAGTACTTTAAATGTTGGGTTCCACTCTCTTCTGGCTTCTAGAGTTCCTGCTGAGAAATCTGATGATAGCCTAATGGGCCTTCCTTTATATGTATATCCTTCTGCTCCCTAGCTTCCTTGTGAATTCTTTCTTTGTTATTGATTTGTGATAATTTCATTATGATGTGCCTTGGAGTAGGTCTGTTTAAGTTGAGGTAACTCGGTGTTCTGTTGGCTTCTTGGATTCAAGGCTCTAACTCTTTCCACAGGCTTGGGAAGTTCTGATTGATTATTTGTTTCAATATGTTCTCCATTCCCTTTTTCCTCTCTTCCTCTTCTAATATACCCATTATTCTTATATTGTTCTTCCTGATAGAGTCAGACAATTCTTGTAGGGCTTTCTCATTTTTTTTTTATTTTGTTTCTCTCTTCTCTCTGAAGTATTCCTAGTCACCTGTCTTCAATGTCACTGATTCTCTACTCTATCTGGCTTGTTTTATTGGCATAGCTTGTTATCTCATTTTTCAGTTCATGTATTGAGTTTTTCATCTCTGTTTGGTTCTTTTTTTATAGTTTCAGTTTCCTTGGTGAAACTGTTCATTAAGTTGTTTTTTGAGCTCACTAAATTGCCTTTCAGTGTTTTCTTATATCTTACTGAGTATTCTTAGAGCTTCAATTTTGAATTCTCTGTCATTAAGCTCCAAGGTTTCCATGTAATTGAAATTTTTTCCTGAGGATTTTCATCATCTATCTGAGTTACATCTCTATCTTGTATATCCATATTTGATTGTTTTTTCCTTGATGGCATTTGCAGGTGATATTTTAATAACTCCAATAAGAGATAATTATTCCTTTTTCTGGAAGGCACTACACTACAAGATTTGCCTCTGCGAGATTCTTGGGGCATCTGTTAAGGCTTAGCTGTCACCTTTGTAATGATGAAGGCAAAGTCCTTGCATTGGTAGGAGGGTCTTTTTGCTAGGGCTTTGCAACTTTATGATACCAGCACTGGCTGACCAGGAGTCCTTCAGGGCCCTCCCCCACGTCCCCACAGAGCAGGGGATCTAGTTTCTGGATTCCCCTGCCTCTCATAGGAGAGAGCAGTCTGGAAACTTAGTGGAGGGTGGTCTGCCACCATTGCTGTTTTCACAGCAAGGGGAGCAATAAAGAACTGAGAAGCTGGGGTGACAGAGTCCAGTCCCTCCTCCGATACCACTCTAAGCTCTCCAAGCACAGCCCTGGGCTGGGCCAGGAGTGCACGCCACAAGCCAGTATCCTTGAGTTTTGGTACCAGCTGTGGCAGAGATTGCAGATCAGGGGCTTCCCATCCACACAAACTAAACTCCCTCTAGCAAGCCAGTGCCTAAGCATCAGAGCCGGTGGTGTGCAGATCTCAGATCAAGCATGTCTGGTGCCACAGGGCTAAATTGTGCTGGCAGGGCGGGCAATAATGCATGTTCCAGTGTCCTGTGGACTGATCTCCACAAACTATTCAACTGTAGTTCTTGGGAACTTGCCACTGGCTTTGTGTGCACACTGTGCCTGTAATAGCTCAGCCCTGCAATCACGGTGCAGCAGACGTCGGGAAGCAGCCCTGCTCCCTATTTTTGGTCGTTGCCCCTTGCTCTGCTCCTTCCTCCCCAGTCTCTCCACTCGGCTCCTCCCAGTCTGAGACAAAGCCTGTGCAAACAGTGCCTTCCTCCCTCAAGTCCATGAGGAAGGAGAAAGACTCAGTCCTCTGGTATTATTTTTTCTTCTGTGCTTTAGGTCAATTTCTTGCATGATCATACCTTTGTCTATCCAGTGTGTGTATATTTCAGGTTCATCTGGATTTTTTTCTCTGCAGATAGTTGTAGAATTTGTTGAAATTTCAAGGGGAGAGATGAGGAGTATCTCTCATGCCATCATTTCTCTGATGTTAATCTAATTTTATTAATCTCCTCTTTTCTAATATATGTATTTAATGTCATAAAGTTCCCTTTAGAAATTGCAGTGCTTTAACCCACTAATTTTTATAATTTGTATTTTCATTTTTCTTTAGTTCTCTTTATACTTCTTTTTTGACCCACATATTATTTAGAAGTTGTCTATTTCCTCATATTTAGGGAATTTTTCAGCTCCTTTTTTGTTATTGAATTCTAGTTTAAATTTATTGTGTCCTGAGAAATCACACTTTATGTGATCTCTATTATTTTAACTTTGTTAATATAAATTCTGTGGCCCAGAATGTAGTGTATTTTGTGCATTGAATAATGTACATTTTGCTATTATTGGAGTATTCTAAAAATGTTAGATTGAGTTGATCAATAATACTATTTAGATCAACTGCATCCTTACTGATCATTTGATCAATTACTACATAAGAGGTCTCATAATGTCTCCAAATTTAAGAGTGGCTTTGTCTATTTCTCTATGTGTTGTTTTTTTTTTTTTTTCGAAGTGAGAAGTGGAGAGAAGGCAGACAGACAAACTCTTACATGCACCTGAGTAGGATCCACATGGCATGCCCACCAGGGGGCAATGCTCAGCCCCTCTGGGGCATTGCTACACTGCAATCGGAGCCATTCTAGAACCTGAGGCAAAGTCCATGGAGCCATCCTCAGTGCCCAGGCCAACTTTGCTCCAATGGAGCCTTGGATGTGGGAGGGGAAGAGAGAGATAAAGAGATAGGAGAGGGGGAAGGGTGGAGAGGCAGATGGGTGCTTCTGTGTGCCCTGACTTAGAATCAAACCCAGGACTTCCATACGCTGGGCCCACGCTCTCCCACTGAGCCAACCCGCTAGGGCTCCCCATGTATTTTGATGTTCTGTTTTTAATTACATACATGTCTAGTACTATTATATCTTTGTGAAGAAAAGACTTCTTTATCATTATGTAATGTCTCTTTTTATCCATGACTAAAACTAATATAATTACTCAAGCTTTTTTTCTAATTAGTGCTATCATTGTTTAACTTACTCTATCTTTTGATTTTTTAACCAATCAAAATATTTATATTTAAAGTGGGTTTCTTATAGATAGCATATAGTTAAGTTGTGTGTGTGTGTGTGTGTGTTTAATTTATTTATTAGTTTTATAGAGAGAGGAAGAAGAACAGAGAGACAGAAACATTGATCTGTTTCTATCTGTGCTCCGACCAGGGATCAAATTGACAACCTTTGTGTATCCAAATGATGCTCTAACCAACTGAGCATCCGGCCAGGGTTGCTGGGTTCTGTTTCTTTATCCACTCTGACATTATCTCTTTGGTTTTATTTATGCCATTCTTAATAGAAGTGATTACTGATATAGTTGGGTTGTCAATCACGTTTGTAATTGTTTGTTATTTGTTGTCTTTGCTTTCCCCTACCCCTTTTTTCTGCCTTCTGTGGTTTTCATTGAGGACTTTATATGATTCTATTTCATCTTCTCTCTTAACATATTACTTGTACTTATTTTTTAAATTAGGAGCTCTACAAATTTGTGAACCACATTTTTAACACATCTAAGTCCACCATCAAATAACTATACTGCATCATGTTTAGTGCTGGTAGTTTATAATGAATTGTTCCCATTTCCTCCCTCCCATTGCTTATAATATTGCTCTTACTCATTTCATGTACCTATATGCTATAATTACTTGATACAATTTTATAATTATTAAACAGTTATATTTTAGGTTAATTAGGAATAATAACAATCAGAGATGTTATTTTACCTTTTTTTTTATTCTTACTCTAACACTCTTCTTTATGTAGATCTCAATTTCTAATCTGTATCACTTTGCTTCATCCTAAAAAAATGTTCTTTGGACATTTCTTGCAGAGCAAGTCTGATGGTGATGAAGTCCCTAAATTTTTGTTTGTCTGAAATAGTCATTATTTTTCCTTTACTTTTGAAGGAAAATATAAAATGCATATAAACTTGTAAGTTTGTGGGGGTTTTTCTTTCAATATTTTGACTATTTCACTCCACTGTCTTCTTTATTATGGTTTCTAACAAACAAACAAAAAGACTACCATATAAGGTGGGGCAAAAATAGGTTTTCAGTTGTTTGTATGGAAAATAATAAATAATAATACAAGAATAAGCTCTGTATTTTGCTTTACTCTCAACTCTAAACCTACTTTTGCCCCACCCTGTAATTTTTATCCTTGTTCTGTCATAGGGAGGGTGTTTTCCCATCTCTGGTTTCTTTCACAATTTTCTCTTGTTTTTCTTTGTTTTTTAGTTTTAATATGATATGAACATTGTGGTTATTTTTTTGTCATACTGAATATTTTCTGAACTGTCCAGATCAGTGATTTGCTGTTCCCTATTTTGAAAAATTCTAAACCAATATTACTTCAAATATTTCTTCTATTCTACTCTTCTTTTTATATTCAAATTACATACATGTTACCATTTTGATATTGTCCCACATTTCTTCAGTATTTTCTGGTGGAGTTTATGCTATTTTTTTCTCTTTCATATTCATTTGGTAAATTTCTGATGACATATTCAAGCTTTGTTTAGTCTATAGGTGAGCCTATCAAGAAGTCAAGGAGTTTTAAATTTTGTTACAGTGTTTTTTACTTATAGCATTTCTTTCTGATTATTTTTTATAGTTTCCATCTTTCTGCTTACATTGCCTATTTGTTGTCTACCTTTACATTGCCTATGTTGTCTACTTTTTTCATGATAGCCCTTAACATATTAAGTATACTCATTTTAAATTCTTTATCTAATAATGCCACATTAATGTCATACCTCCGTGTTATTCTAATACTTGCTTTGTCTCTTCAGATAGTGTTTTTTCTTGCCTTCTAGAATGCTTTGAAATTTTTTAACAATGAGATAATGCATAGTGGATAACAAGAACCATGGTAAATAGATCTGCAGTGTGAAGTTTAATGTTCATCTGGCTAGCAATAGCACTGTGTTTAATGTTTGCTGTAGTTAAAGTTTCCACAGGTTTCAAATGGCCTAGTGTCCTTAATTTTGTCTTCTTTATTGACTATGAGTTTCTCTAAGAACCCTTTCTTGAATAGTCTGCAACCTGAGCCTCTTTCAACTATATTAGCTGCACCTTGCTCCCCTCAGGTGAGACAGGAAGGCTAGGAGGGGCTAGAGTGGGAGAAAAGCCATTTCTTCACCTGAGATAAGGCATTGGCAAAACTGGTAAAAATTTTTCACTGAAGAGGAATCCTTTGCTATGGAGATTTCCCGGGCCTGTTTCACTACAGTTCCTCTTCCCTTCCACTGCCGGACTTACTGAGAGGATTGTTCTTGGTTCTTCACCGTGAAAATTGGGTCAAGTTCCTGGAGGTAAAACTCCCTAAAGTGGGGAGGTAGCTCTAAGCTTAGAGCCCTTAGGAGTTCCTCACTTGTCACTTTGTCCATACTCAACCTGGAATAATTCATCAAAGTTACTATTTAAGTGTTATGACTCCAGTGGCTCCTGTCCTAGGTAAGCAAATCTCAGCAGTGTCTCTCCAGACTTCAAGGTGGTGGCTGGCCCCACAACCTCAGTTGTCTGATGGGCAAAGAAAAGTCTTCAGTGTTCAGTCTGACCAGATTTTTCTTGTTGTAAGGACAGGAGTGATGACTTCAAAGCTTTTTACACATTGAAGCTAAATCTGGACGTTTGGCAATGTCCTTATGTTCTGTAGTGCGAGGTTCAGAGGCTGGTCCTTCCATGTCACAGAATCAGGCAGCTCAGCTTTCAAAGACGGTTCACATCTCAGCACGTCCCATCAACCTGTTTAATCTGACAACTCCCCCTTCGGTAATTAAATATACTTTCTTCGTGGATCATTGTGATGTGATTTATGACATGTGTGTAATTGTCAGAATTACTGTGGGTAATTAAAATATAAAGTGAATGCTGCCAGAGGCTTCAGTCACTCTCGGTGCCCTCATTAAAAATCAGGAGCTGACCAAATTATAAATAGACTGGTTTGCACAAGTTCCTGGCAAATTCTAATTATGAATCTTATCCTTATTCTATCAGAACTCACTCCATTAGTCATGCAAATTCTGAAATGATTAAGTTATTTTACGTGCTGGAATTGAGGAATTAATAATAAAAAGGTGAGTAGCAGTAATTAGGTAATACTATGAGACTTTATTATGTCAGGTCAGTTTGGGTCATCTTACATCTCTTCCTGACCCTAGGTCTGAGACACACACACACACACACACACACACGCACACGCACACGCACACGCACACGCACACACACATACCCTTAAGGTTGTTTAATGGATGGCTTAATGGTTTTAGTGGATTTATAACTTTATAATGAGAGCTAAAACAAGGAGAAGAAGGGTCTGTAAACTCTGAATGAGGTGTTATCTTGGATTTGGCCAGAGAAAGACACTGGTCATTACCACCAAGGAATCCTTTCTAGCAAAGGCAAAGCACAAGGAGGAATCAGTTACCATGAGGATATTTCCTGCTATGACGAGTGGCAGGAGCAAGTGATAACTCACACCTTGAAGGAGACTTAGGTGATCATATCTCCTTTTCTGTCTGATTTTACAGCTAGAGGATTAAGTCTATAGGAATTACGGGGCTGCTCATGAACAGAGATCCAGGCTCCGAGCTCAGGTCCAGGTTTCTCCTTGAATAGAAGACCACAGATTAAGGGAGAAGCTGGTGAGAACCAGAGTTTTCTGAGCGTGAAAGTGGACGAAAGGGTGAGAGGACATCAAAGGCAGGTCTCTGACACTTTTTCAGAGTACTGACTTCTGAACTAGGAAGTCATGGTCTCATCGGAGCAAGAGAGATACTATACATAAAAACACAGACATCATGGTGCTTATTCAGAAAAGGCTAATTACTCTGATGACTCATCAGTACACCTTTGCAGAAGCAAAGGTAAATAACATTTAAAACATAAGGAAGGAAGGAAGGAAGAAGGGAGAAAGGGAAAAGGGGAGGGAAGGGACAAAGGAGAGGGGAAAGAAGAAAAGAGAACAGCATACTTTATAGACAGTTGGAAGATTTAAGAGTTACACATTTATGTTCAGTTAAGACTGTGGGTGGGGGTCTTAACTGCCAGTTTGGTTTGGTGGGGGATGGGGATTATGAGAATATTCCTTTGTGAGGGGCAATGGTAAAGAGAGAGAGAGAGAAGGAGAGATGTAGAGCTAGGTCTTTCTTACAGAAATACAGAAATTCAACTCTGCATAACTTATTGACTGCCTTTATCAACTCCTCAACTATCTGAAACTTATCTCATGGCCCTCTGTCCCTGGGTTAAGAACAGTGAACTTCCTGTGCTGCTAGAGAGTAAGCTCTCTAGAGAGAAACAGCAGAGTTGTGAACTTTGCTTAAAATGAAGCAGTCCTCCCCAGCTCTGCGTCTATCAAGTGCGACTAGGGAATGTCAACACTTGCATGGGTGTGTCCAGATGGCATCTTCAAGCGAATGAGACAAACAAACAGAAACTCATATAAAAGGAGAAGAGATAGGGGACCAGAGAGTCAGAGGTCTGGTACTAGGTTATGGGTACGGTCTTGGAAAAGGGCTGCTAAAACTCAGATGACATGTCTACACGTCACTCCTAGTAAGGTAACAACTTGAAGAGATGCTGAAGGGCTGGATTGACATAAGGGTACCTGGCGATGAGGAGATGAGTGAGAAACAGTGATGAACTCAAGAAAATGCAGACTTTATATGAAAGAAGGCCAGAGACTGGTTGCCCCATGGAGATTAAAATACCTACCTTTCACAGATGGAGGAGCCAGTAAGCTTTAAGGTATGTGTGTCTGTCTGTCTATTGTATGATTTGACATTTTGCAGCAATGGTGTGAGATAAGCAGAAAAACATTCTCATTTACAGGAGAATATTCTGGTTCTCACTCAAGGCGGTAAGCATCGGATGCCAGTCACCAAGTTTCTGTGCCTATTACGTGTTGCTCTGCAGTGTGCTGGTACTTTATAGAGTGCTCAGAATGGATGCTGTGATGAGTAGGATAGGTAGTTGGAGAAAATTCACACATACTCTCCCCCACTCCCACCCCCTTTAAAAGCTGGTTGGCTTTTTAGTGGGTTACTTTCCTGTCCTTTTCCAATGGTGGCAGAGCCTTAGGATTCTGCAGAGGGGCTTGTGGGACAATTAAGCAGCTGCCTGGTCCCATCAGAGGAGGGAGAAGAGCTAAAGAAACCCAAGGGCACACCTGGCTCCAGTGAGCACAGGCCTTGCAGACCTCTGTTCTTGTCTCTTCCATTCGGGCCCTCAAAAACTCCACGGGCTGCTTTTATTCCTTTTATGTTGAATCTAAACGATTCAGATTGTCGAACAATTCAAGTTGTACAGGCTCCTTTGTGCACCCTCACAGGACGCTCGCACATTCGTCATTACTCAAAGAATATGAAATCTTTTCAATGTTTTACTTCCTCTTGTTTTACTGTTTTTATGGGTTTTTTTTTTCAAATTTCTCAGCTTTTTCAGAAGACAGTATGACATACATTCACCTCCAAATGTGGAAGTGTCTTAGCAAGAGGCATTTGGAGAAAATGCATTTGAAAACGGAATTTGTGGGCTCGCGGGAGCCAAATGCAGCCACTGCAGCCCTCACTGGAAACCCAGACAGAGTGCATGCCAGTCAGGGATTCCACCCAGCTGGCGGAATTGGCCCAAACAACGTGACAAAAGGGATCCCTTTTCCCCAACAGCAGCTTCGCCACCTCTTCCTCTCTCCTTTTCGCTTGAGAACACACAGCTTTGCATTTGCCCTTCATACAAATAACTGGAGGGTGGGAATTATTCAGAAAGCTCATGTTCGACACCCCATCTGTTCATTCCTGACAGCAATATATAATGTAAAGCTATAAAAACTTGAAAAATAATGCAACATAAAAAGGGATTGACTCAGCTCCAAGAGGCCATAAATGGTAACAAATACCACAGGATGATTTATTTCATGCTGTAATCTTTACAGTAAGTCATCTTTCAGACATTTCCTTGTGACAGGTTTTAATAATATTAATGCCCAGAGCAATCCAAATCATCGCCAATAGATGTATTTATCAAGCTGCCAATCCGAGTAAATGAAATTCTATAAGCAATAATGTAACATGTTTAAAGGAAGCTAATAAAACAAATCAGCAGAGAAATATTACTTCCAAGTATTCTCTTCCTCTAATCCAACCTTGTATGCTATACAGCCAAATGCAAATCTCTCTGTACTTGATTTATTGCTCCAAAAATACCAATGACCTTTTCCCAAGCTTCTGTGTATTCACTCTCACACATTTATAAAGCCTGCAGTGCATCCTGCCAGCAGGGCTGAACACTGGAGTGCTTCGCATTTATTGTTATGTTTGTTTCACTTTCATGCAGGTACTTGATTGGTAGCTGCCGTGAATCACATCTAAGTTTCCGAGCATTATTAAAATGTTACAAATACCGAAGCCATATACTGACCTGCACAGTGCCTGCCCCAGGCAGGCCTTCAAGAATACTGGAGAAAATGATTTGAGAAAAGGCCCAGTGGTTTACCAGTGGCCAAGTAGATTTCACCTGAGGCAAAGCCAACGTGCATTTTCCGTCCATCAGGTTTGCTTTGCCTTGTACTAATTATTCGCTATTCATGCAGATTGTGGTATGCCAGCTGTTAAGGCATTTGGCCTTTCAAATGTAGCTCAAGATCTGCCTCCTGCGGGAAGCCTTCCTTATTAATTTCACTAATTTCCGGATCTCTAGCACAATAGCTGACCCATCCCTCAAAGCAACTTTGTAATTAATGAATCCTTGAAAGCACAATCCACATAAAAGGCAGTCACCGAATATTAGCTGGAAATACACAGTGCATTGATTTATGTGATCATTTAACTGATGCCTCATTTTTTCTCTTGCATAACATATACATGCTCTTTGAGGATATATTTGCTATTTAATGGACACCACAAGTGTTCACAACACCATTGTATACACTGTATAGAACAGGGGTAGTCAACTTTTTTATACCTACCGCCCACTTTTGTATCTCTGTTAGTAGTAAAATTTTCTAACCACCCACCAGTTCCACAGTAATGGTGATTTATAAGTAGGGAAGTAACTTTACTTTATAAAATTTATAAAGCAGAGTTACAGCAAGTTAAAGAATATAACAATAATTATTTACCAAGTACTTTATGTCAGATTTTCGCTAAGTTTGGCAAAATAAATCTTTATAAAACAACTTACTATAGTTAAATCTATCTTTTTATTTACACTTTGGTTGCTCTGCTACTGCCCACCATGAAAGCTGGAACACCCACTAGTGGGTGGTAGGGACCAGGTTGACTATCACTGGTATAGACAATGATATATATAGCCTCTAATTGATGTGATAGTATTTAAATGCACTTATGTATTATCATTGTAGTTCTTGTGTACCTTTGGAGGAGAACCTTTGGGGTATATACCAGGCCCACTTTTTGTACCTTTACTTCTTTGAGAACTGCCTCGGTGCCTACATAATGGCTAAGTTTGTTCCTGATGACTCCACTTCCCGGATATGCTTGGACAAGTCATGTAAAGTGATAGAGCTGATTCAATCAGACACTCTCCTCCTGAAATGGAAAACTGGGATACTGGAATCTTGTCACTTCATTTGTAGAACTGGAGCAGATAAGTCGCTTTAGGATAGGAGTAGCCAAATTCCACAGAACAGAGTGACAGAAAGCCTTTGCGCAGGAGATGACACCTAGGTGACAGTTCCCGTAACCCCACGGCAGAGTACAGTCGCCTCGTGCAGACGGATTTCCACTTCCTGGCTCCAGTCTCTTCAGGAAACGTGCATCCCCTTCTCCCTCATGTATTTTCTGTTCTGTGAATGCCTTGTCTTTATTTTAAAAGGATTTCTGCTACTTGCAAGTCATTATACATTAATTGTACATTAATTTAAATGTGAATATGTTGTTTATAAATCAGCTTTATAAAAGACCACATGAGAGACATACTTTTGTTTGAAAGGAATTCATTCCTTACTTTGAGATGCTGGACTGTTTTTGGATGTTGATCAAATGCAAAGATCTTTGTATTTTGCTAATCCAGAATATTTTGAGTTGAGTTTTGGGGTACCCTTGGAACACAGTAAGAATTTACTAGACACTGAGGAGAGGAAAAGCACAATCTAGGTAGATGCAAAAGCCAAAGACAGGAAATGAAGTCTAGTGCATACTTGGGTGGGGAAGTGAGAGAATGTAGCGTCATCATTTGAGTCCAGAGGACGTTTGTGAGAGGCAGGGCCACATGACCAATGACAGTGTAAGACTTTGAATCTCATTCCTATGGGCACTGAAACACCATTGAAGGGACGCAATATTGTCAAATTTGCACTTCCAATTCATCATCCTAAGTATAATATAGCAATAGATAAAAAGGGACGAGAGGAGATGTGGGAAGTCCAGGTCAAAAGCCATGTTAACAGTGGTCTAGGAAGAGAAGGTAGTGACCTGGATTGGGATCATATTAGAGATGGAAGGGGTAGAGAGACTCAAGATAGTTTTTAAAGATAAGACAGAGAAAAAATGAGAATTGAGAATTTATTTAATTTGGTATAGAAATGTCTTTCAGTTTCCCTATTTTATTCTTTTCTCCCTTACCCAGACTGCTAGCCTACGTGTTAGCCACAGAGCCATCTGGCTGGGTTCAATGTTTGTTTTATTGTTTGGTTTGCCTTTTGTTTTTGCCTGCCTTAGAAAGTGTTTCTGGGTGCAGTTAACAGAGGCAGATCAGGTCCTTGGGGAAAGTTTTAATTTTATAATTTTATTCCCTAACTTGGCATATTAAATAATTGTTCTAGAATCCAGTTAACTTTTCCTGCTTCGCCAGGTCTGCTCCCTTCAGCTTCAGTGCTCCAGTTGTTCACACCTGACCCTGCGCACTGTGCTTCTCAGAGTGAAGCCGAGCCAGCCAGGTCAGGTGTCAGAGCATGGGGCAGGACACCATTTGAAGACGCCTCATGTTCCCTGAAAGTTTTCCATGCGTGCCTGTGTACACACCCTCATGTCCCTGGGAACTGCTGTGTCATAGCATCTCTACTCTTCTGTTAGCACTTGGCTTGGGAAAACACACCTGGAAAAACACCATGACAAGGTTCTGAGGCTGGAACAGTAAAATGGTGTAGAGTAAAGAGGTATGGAGGCAGAGGAAGAGAGCCTGAGTTCATTCCATGGGGACCAGGAGGTGGAGGTGAGATATCTGGTTGTGAGGCCAGTAGTCGTGGCCACCATCACAGCTGCCTGGCTCTTGCAGATTCGCATTTGATTTGGACAGACGGTCATGAAATTGCAGAGCCAAAAACTGGTAGTCCATTTTCCTTTATTCTAGACTCGCACTCGGCAAGTGAGTAAAAACACACAGTGGGAAACACTTCCCTTTCCATTCAGGGCTCCCAAAGCCACTGACTCATCCGAGTATTCCTAGAATCAAAGGCTCCCGCCTCTTTGCCTCCATTTTGGCTGCCTCTCCCCCACGTGGCCTCTCTCCCTTTCTTGGAACAACGTGATCTCTCTCTCTCTAGAATGGCCTCCTAGACGCTCCTTTTAAAACTTTTTAGCGGGACAACCCCTTCCTCCAGCACACATTAGCATAACCAAGCCCCCTCCCAAGCAAGAAGGGCAATTAGCTGTATCATATGAGGGCAGTGGCCATCTTTATCACTAAGAGTGAGAAAAAACAACTTACTTGCCCAACACTGGTGAAAGAGTGCTCTACTCGGAACAGCTTCCTTTATTCCTCCTCCCTCCCACAGCAACACATAGAAAGGTTCCTAGGTGGGAAAGTAGACTTTGAAAGATCCACTAGAAGGCGGAGAATATGATCAGGATTTTTAGAGATAATCTGCTTATATGGATTGTAAAAACATGTTTTTCCTGTGTTCTTCCTGGTCCCAAATATTCCTTAAGGTTTAGAGTCATCTGTAAGGCCAGTAGTCATAGCCATCACAGCCAGGCACATGCAGGTTCACATTAGATTCAGTCAGACAGTAAAGAAACTATAGAGCCAAGAACTGGTGGGCCATTCCTTTATTCTAGCCTCGCAACCGGCCACGAGTAAAAACACACAGGACACCAAAACTCACTCACATATTCTCCGGTTCCACAACCAGGAGAATCCTTTCAGGATTTTCCTAGAATCAAAGGCCCCACCAGTTTTATTCACCTCTGGTTCTCCACCTGTGCATCTTCTCTCTCCTCATCTCTGCACAGACTGGCTCCTCTTTCCGCACTCTTCCTTCCTGCTCTCACTCTGCCAAAACATGGCCTCCTTCTTCCTTCTCCTTCCTCTTAAGACTCTTTGGTGCAAAAACCCCTCCTCCAGCACACACTAGCATAACAAAGCCTCTTCCCAAGCAGGAAGGTAATTAGCAGTTTCACCTGGCAGTGGCCATGCAAGTGGGCAGCAGCCATTTTTAACAATAAAAGTGAGCAACTCAGAAAATACAAATTTTACAAACTCATTTGCTCAACAGTCATCTGATACAGGCCTTTCACTTTGAAAAAGAGATGAATATACACCCACCCAGGATGCTTTCTACCTGTTCTACACTTTAACAACTTCACCCTTTCCCCCTAAAAATTAACTGTTTAAAAAAAAAAAACCAAACCAGAATCCATATAGAGAGGGCAAGCCTTATGCCACTAAATCCACTGTTTCCACCCCCACCCTCAACCTCAGAGCTTGTTCCTGGTGAGTTTAAGAGATGCAAATGAAAACCAATTAGTCTGGAGTGGGGTGGGCACAGATGCTGAGAGCTGTTCCTGGAAGGCTGAGCTCATAGGCCAAGCAGATATTTGACCTATCCTTACAAATCCTTCCTAGTTGTCTTTTTCTCTCTGAGCCACCTCTGAATCTTTTAAAACTGGTTTCCAAGGCTGATCCACAAAAAGGGTTTCTCAAAGGAATAACAGAATTCAAAGGAGAATAAAAGAAAACACATTACCCATGGTCCCAATGGCCGAATATTTAAGCTGTGGGCAGAAGCTGAAACCAGGGATCTTTAGAAAGGTCCAACAATATTCAGATTTAGCCCCCAACAGTGCAAAAGCCATGTACCAAGCTTGGCTGACTGTAAAATCTAACAGAATATTTCAGTTGAAGTGAATCTACCTAATTAATACGAAAACATTTCTTGTGCAATATTGTTTTAAGAACTAGGAATATTAATGTGCTCTGTACTTGTAATCAAATGTGAATCTAAAGGTATTAATCATAATAATAACATCAGTAAATAAATAAAAACTGTGAACATTTTTATTTTGGAAGACCATTTGCATTGTTCACAATTACTAAGTGTAAAGGCAATAGCTGTGGCCATCATCACAGCCGCCTGGCCCGTGCAGGTTCACATTTGATTTGGACAGATGGTAATGAAACAATGGAGCCAAGAACTGGTGGGCCATTACCTTTAATCCTAGGTTGCACCTGGCGGGCAAGAAATATACACAGTGGGAAAACACTTCCCTTTCCGTTCAGGGCTCCCAAAGCCACTGACTTATCCGAGTTTCCTAGAATCAAAGGTTTCTACTTCATCAGCCTTATTCACCTCTGTTCCCCATCTCTTTCTCTCTGCACAAACTCTGCACAAACTGGCTTCTCCGTCAGTACTCCACCATCTTGGCTGCTTCTCCTTTCTTCCATGTAGCCTTTCCCTGCTCTACTCTCTAATGCTAATCTCAGGAACAGAGAGCAAGTCCCCAGTCTGTCCCCATTTTATAGTGTAGAAATCAAAACCTTTAATCCAATATACAAACAAGGAAGTCTCTGATACAAAGTCACTTATCTGAGGCATAATGGGATTCCTCAGGAGAGTGCACCACCCCACATTATGCAACAGTCAAGGGTGTGGGGAAAAGCTTAGTCTTAAAACTGAGCCTTTGGAAACAGAGAAAGCCTTGATGGCAATTGAATTGCAAAGCTCAGTGTTCCATAGCAGGCCATTTTCTGTCTTAATGGTCCCTATTTATACCCAAACACAAGCATGGTGCTTATTAATCAAAGCCTCACACCTCTCATAACACCCTCTTCCCCCCAAATATGGGAATAAAATGTAAGTACTTTTTCTTTACAGCTTAATCATCTAGAAACATAGTACTGCATTCTTGAAGACAGGAAAAAGCGATCAAACATGTGCTGCTTGAAATATTCTGAGTTAGCACCTCACTCAGACCCATCACAGACCTCTCCGGGCGGCTTGGCTATGACCATGCAATGTTCCCGGGACGGGGCGGGGGGGGGGGGGCTGACAGTGTAGCATCCTGTGAAAAAGGGGATGGACACCCGGCAATTACACAGACATTCTCGACATATGACGTTTTGAGTTTACAACACCCACTCCCATAAAAACTTAAAAAAAACTGAAAAAAACAAAACAAACAAACAAAAACAACTAAGCCTTAGGCTATAACAACCCTGCCTGCTTACAGCCTGTCCCCCACACTCAATGCAAACTATCAGCGAGCAAACATATATATCATATTTACAAACTTATTTGACCAACACTAAGCCATACTGATGGATTAGGATGCTACTTCCAAAGTCTGTAAGTTTGCCATTCTCCCTTTCAGGTCTTTGTAAATCTCCTATAAATATATCTATCTGTAATGTATGTATATAAAGGCTGTATAAGTACAAATGTATAAAGTAAATCATATGCATATATCCATATACATATATGCACAGATGTATGTGATTTACTTTATTAATTTTTATATAGCAACACCAAAATCTCCCCCCAGAGTAATTTATTCACAATATATGTACTAGCAATTATAAAAAATAAGTATTAAAATTTTTTTCCATTATTTAAACTGAACATTTTAAGAGAAGTTTGAGACTAAAAATGGCAGCTTCTCTCATCCTTATAAATTGCTTTATGATTTCTTGTTAAGCTGGCTTTCCCCCACTGGTACCTTAAATGCAGATGAGAAATAAGAATGCCTACATTTTGTGATGAGGGAACCAGAAAGCAGAGGGGCCACAAACCGTCTGGGTTAAAATGGGAACTGAGATTAGAATCCCAGCCTCTGGAAGAGGAGTGGGGCCTTGCTTGCCGTGGAGGCCCCTGCCGCAGAGAAAGCCCAGCCCAGCTGTAAAGCCAGAAGCCACGGCCACTATCACAGCCGCCTGGCCCGTGCAGGTTCGCATTGGATTCGGACAGTTGGTAAAGAAACAACGGAGCCAAAAACTGATGGGCCATCTTCTTTAATTCTAGGTTGCACCCAGCGGGCAAGTAAAAAACACACACTGGGCTCCAAAACCCACTCACATTCAGTGCTCACAAAGCTACTGACTTATCCGAGTTTCCTAGAATCAAAGGTTTCTAGCTCACCAGACTTATTCACCTCTGTTTCCCATCTCCTTCCTTCTCCCTGCACAAACTCTGCACAAACTGGCTTCTCACTCAACACTCCACCATCTTGGCTGCTTCTCCTGGCCTACTCCACATGGCCTTTCTCTGCTCTCCTCTCTGCTCTCTCCTCTAATATTAATCTCAGGAACCAAGAGAGTGAGCTCTCATTCTGCCCCTATTTTATAGTGTAGAAATCCAAACCTTTAATCCAATATACAAAATAGGGAAGTCTCTAATACAAAGTCACTTATCTGGGGCATGATGGGATTGTACCACCCCACATCAAAAAGGGTGGCAAAGGCTTAATCCCAAAACCAAGCCCCAGGCTACAAGGATTCTGCCTGCCCACAGCCCACCCCCAACACACATTAATATCACCTGGGTGACAGCCTCCACGTGGGCAGCGCCATCTTTAACAAAGTGAGCATAATATATTTTATCTGCCCAACACCAGCACATGGATGCCACGTCTCCTGTGGGCGCAGGCTCAGGGTGACGCCTGAGCTATCCTGTCTGAAGGTGGAGTTGTGCTCCCAGTCTGACCCTGGCAATCAAGCTTATTTCTTGTTCTCCTGAGAATTACACTTAATAACCTATTCGTTTAGAGTGTAAAACAGAATAACGTTTAGATAAAAACAATAGCTAATTTCCACATTATTAAGGAATATGACTACTGCTTACAGAAAGACAGGCTTGTAAATAAAAAGGAATGGTGATGACGTGGCTTTTCCCTGGGCTTCGACGAGAGCAGAGCAGGTTTCCAGGGAGCCAGGTTATTTAGTTTATTTTTTAGCACTATCTGCAACAATATTTCAGAGTGAAATAAGTAAAATATCTGTTCCTTTTCATTTGGCAGCCGCAAAGATCTCAGGGAAGAAAATAAATAAATAAGAAATATGGGATCCCCATGGTATAATCCCAGGGTATGGAAACTCACTTCTCTTAAATGTCTCCCTCTGGCATAATTGACTTTTCATGTGCATTTTAATAATGATATTTCAGCAGGTTGTGGGGGAATTTTTTTTTCTTCTGTTGTTGTTGTTGTAAATTATGGTTTGGAAAAAAAGTGTTATAAATCTAATTGCATTTTCACTTATATTAACGAGTCAGCACAATCTTCCAACATGTTTACCAAGCAATTCCAATATTTACAGCTGACCTAATTGGTTGTGGGGTAGAAGCAACGAGCAATATTTTATTGTCCTGATAGCTGCGTATGCGGTGAAGACAGCTGCTGAGGTGTAAAGCTGCCCAGCACCCCTGGAGTTCTGCCTTCGTCAACGGGCTGTAGAACAGGACAGGGCAGAGGGAGGGACAAGAAAGTGGGTTCTGGAGGAGGAGAGGAGTTTGTGAAAGGTGCCTTTTTCTTAATCTTCTCTTTGCAAGAAAAATAACCCCCAATCATTTGGGGACTGTTACAGATTCAAAAGTTAACTTGGTCTTGGAAGTTTGAATGAAAAGTTATAGATAATTGCATGGAAGCCAATAATATATCGAGTAAACATCCCGGATGTTTAAATGTTGAGTTCAAGACAATTTTGGTCTTGTTCTTGACTTTTGACTTTCTCTGTCAAAGCCAGTGTGGTCTTTAGGAGCCAAGCATGGGTCTAACATAGGCTAGAACATTCTTATACTCTCGTGCCCTTAGAGAAAGGGCTAACAAAAAGAAATCATTTCTACCAGGAAAAGACCCTATTGCTTCATGGGGGACAGGAACCTCTCACATGACTAAAGATGAGTTCTGCTTCAGCCTTGCCACCCCTCACAAGTTAGGCTAAAATTGCATTTATCTCTAAGTCCTCTCTCTTTCCTACCACGTTGTTGGTTTAACACCACAAATGTAAAATGTTCATAAAATTTTAGCAGAAAGCTGCTTTGAGGTGAGTCCGCAGATCACAGGTTCACTGCTTTGTGGACAATCCTGTCTTCTGTATTGCGATAATGGTGAACATTTATTGAGAGCTTAATCTCTGCTAAGAACTTGGCCGGGAGTCTCACACTTAATCTTCTCACTGGCTCTGTGAGATTGGTACCACTTGCCTTAGGGAGGAGAAACCTGAACCACGGAGCAGAGGGACTTGCTCATCATCACGCAGCATGGAAGCCAACGAGCTGGGATCTGATTGGCCCTTGACAGCCCGCTCTGGAACCCCCACTGCAGTAGAGGACCAGGTGGACTCCGCCCTGATCACTTTCGCGGCAACCTAAAAGCAAACCTGCCGACGCATGCAGCGGGCTTTGGGGTGTGGTGGCACTATATGCACACAGGAGACCTTTCCTGGGGGGTCTCCTAAAACCACACTTCCCCTTCTGGTTGATGCCTGAAATTTCCCGATTAAGCTCTATTCCTTAACTGAAGTCCTTGATCCTTAATAAAAAAAACAAATCTACCCTTGGGAGGGTTAATATTTTAAATTTCTGGTGGTTCAAATGGATGTTGATGGGGCAGTAAATGGCTAGGGATTATGACTCTCTGAGAAGGGCTATGGTGGGGTGTCAAACAAAGGGCAAAGAATAAGAACAAAAAGTCGGTGGCAATTTCCTACTTTACATATTTTTCCTTAGAAACTATATGTCATGTCCTTAGTCCTTGAAGCGAACTTTACTTAACAACAGTGACTACATTTCCCATAATCTTCACCTTGTCTTGTCCAGTTGGTCTTTTATACATGACCTTACACAGACAAGGTTGCCCCTGCCTTTTAGAAGATCACGCATAAGCATAAAAACATGCAAAAACTCATTCTTTAATGCAAATAAACATACACACTCTGTAAATGATCAGTTGTCACACTGTAATTTTTATTCCCGTGTTATAAGGGTTGCTTCCTCATCTGACCACCCAGCAAATCAATGGAAATTTCCATAACCACAAGTCCTAGGAGAATCTGACTTCATTTTTCTTAAGACCTGTCCACAGAATCACAAAGAGGTTTCGAAAGGCCTTTGTCTCTCCTTTATTACAGCCTCCTGGACTAGTCAAACAGACAGGGCGAGGACAGCCAGAGTAATGGACGGATATGTTGAATTTTCTGTGGTGTTACTGTGACACTCTTCTGAAGCCTGAAGCTTTTTTGTCTTCTACTTTCAAGTAATAATAATAAAATACTGTTTTTTAATTCAAGAACTTATTTATTCAATACATATTTGATAAGTTATTTCTACATGTGTTATCTTGCTAACGCTGTGGCACAGTGCTTCTCAGAAATCCAATCGTTGCCTAGGTAAGTACAAGACAAAACTAGGAAAGAGTTACTTAGAGTCTAAAGGAAAGTACCTACTCATTCTTTTGAAACTCTTACTCTCTTATCATTTTTACCACCCCAGTTCTTTTATCTGGGTTTGGAACTCAGGATCATTGTGCTTAAAAATATCATTTTTGTATGTGTTTGAGCAAGTCTATCTCTATCCCCATCCCCATATCTATTTCTATAACTATATATGGGTACATATTGCATTATTGTTTTCTTTGGACTTTGTATTGACATTTAGCAAAATGCTTACCAAACTTCATACCAGTGGTATGCTTTTGATTTCCTTGTTATGGAATAGATTTTACTCAAATAGAAAAGTGTCTGCTTGCTGAGAGGAAAAGTCAATTTAAAAGTTTAAGATGACTGAAAAGGAAAAAAGTACTGGCTCAGGTCTCATATGATCAGTTTCTGTAGGAAGCTCAGACAGGATGTGCGTGAAGAGAGAAGAACTGTCTACGGTAATTTATATCCAACATTCTGCCCTTGGATAGACCCTGGGAGGTGATCCTCACTAGGAGTTCAGACATCACAGAAGCTAAAAGACGGCATTTTTCTCTCTGGACCCTGGTGGGGAGGAGTTCAATAAGGTGTGTAGAACTAAGAGTAAAAAAGGAAGAAGGATCCTGTTTTATTCCTTAAGAGAGGTGTGTGTGTGTGTGTGTGTGTGTGTGTGTGTGTGTTGGAGGGGGGCATTATATTTAAAGTGAGAGGCCATAGAGACAGATGTCTCAGGAGTCACGTGCCTGTGCATAAATTACATAGGGCCAGAAGTGGGTGTGTCAGAAGAGAAACAAACCATTTCTCCCAGCTGGATGAATTTCTCCATGGCTTTAGGGTCAGCATACCGCTTATGCTAACATACTTCTGGCCTCAAAGAGGATATCCTGGCAGTCCCTCTGAATGGGCTGTAGTTGGCTCAGAGACGGAAGACTGCCATGGTGTCAGTTGGGCTGGAAAGGTGCTGGGAAATGGCCAGAGAAGAAGCTGGAATTGTGCTGAAGAAGAGTGATCTGGAGAAGAAATGGCAAGCTCTGGGTGGACTTGGACATGGCCAAATGAATGAATCAGTGGGTGGCACTACATTGTAGATTCTCACTGGAAACCTTACTGATGTGCTCCACTGAGCTGACAGTCTATAGGTGGGTGGGTAGTAGATAATGAAATTTGGAAGGTCTTAAACTTCAAACCCTCTTCCTCTGAATGTGAAAGTAACTGGTTGCAAAGCATAGAAATCGAAGAGCGAGGTAGATGTTGGTGGGGGGTGGGGGGTGTAGGGAAACAGAACGACTGTAACATGAACCATTTTTTATTTGCTCAAATTTATTGTGTTAAGCACTACATAAAAAGTTAATGGTTTATCTTCTTCAATCCTCACAACACTTCAATTGTTTAGATTCTAATATTTCCGTTTTGCAGATGAGAAGCTTAAAGGCTAAAGAAAACGGTAATAATCTAGGACTCATGCCTCCTATAGTGACAATGCCCATAGCTTATGTTTGGGGCAACCTGACCTTTAAAGAGCTGAGGCTGGGTTGGATGTTAGAAAAGAGAGAGAGAGAAAAAATAACATTTATGTTCTCTCTGGTATCTTTGAAAGAGCGTGGAGAGTATAAAGCAGCTGATATTATAAAAATGACCTTAGCTATAAGTTTTACAAAGACATAATGGGAAGGGACATTATATGGGATAGTACGTTCGGATTTCAATCTATTCTATTGGAGTTGAATGAAGCAGACCCAGAGGGGGAAATGCTAGGGAAGGGCTGAGCTGCCCAAAGTAGACCAACCTTCCTATTAGAAATGGTTGCTTCTCCTGACCCAGATCTATCATGCACTGCTTAGAAATGTCTGTCTCTCCTTGTTTCACCAAGTAGATATCTATCAATGTCTACTTGGTCTATAAACACCGACTTGTAAAAATACTGAATGACTTGATGCGATTATTATTATGGGACAGTCACAACATAACACAAAACAGTTGTATCTACATCTTTTTCTTTTAATATATAATTAAAATCCATTTTACTAAAGAAATGGATATTGAGAGAGAAGAGGAGTAGAATAATAAATACTTGTGGAACAGGTAAGTGGGCAGAATCCCCCTCACCTCACCCAAAGGAGGGTGAGCAGAATGAAGTTGAAAGTGGAGAAAAGGGGGCTCTGGGAACGGTTGAGATGCATTTTTGCTTGTCATAAAATTGTGTGTAGGTCTAACATTATTACCCTGAAAAGGAAGAGGAAATACTCATCTTTTCTCATATTACATGACCCCTTGATTTAAGGACACAGAACTCAGGTGAATAGAACTAGTGTTTATTTATTCAACAACTATACATTCAACTACCATCTATTAAATAGATATTTGTGTGCTAGTATAAGATCATAACTGCTATTTATAATATTGCTTATTCTATGGGAAAGCAGAGACACAAGGGATGCAATGAAATATTGGACTGTAACTTTTGTATAAGTTAGAGCTGTCTGTATTGTTTCAAGTACTAAGAATAGAAAATTGCCGTTTCTGAACTGACCAGACAACCAGCTGGTGGCCTGAAGATTACATTTTTAAAAGCATTAAGCCCATTGCCAGCAAAACTATAAATAATACTATGCTAATTTTGGTATGTGAGTGTAATACTATTAACACATAAAAAAAATAGATCACAAATAGCACATATCGCGCATTTGGCGTTTTTTCCCCAATAATGCCTATTTGTCTTTATTAAGCCATCAAGTTTATTTTATCACTCATTGTTGTTACCCAGGGCTTATCTATGCTAATTTGTTGGCTGGAGTTACCTTTGCCCTTTAAAAAAATAAAAATAAAAACAAAACAAAACCCACCTATTCTATAGCACAAAGTGGGAGCAGGATCTGTCATTGATCCCATTGACACTGTACTTAAATCAAGTGAGCAAACCAACCCCACTGAAGAAGTATCTCAGAAATTCACAAATGCTACTGATCTGCCTAAGGGTATACCACTGTCTAATCAGCAGTCTGGCCCTGATTAGTGTTGTTTCATGTGAACATATCTTGCTTTTAAATTAAGAGGTACCAGCAAATTAAACATCATTTTAAGAGATGAACCAGATGGGTAACTATCACTATCTCTCACCATATATAAAGCATATTCAGGGATCAGCCAGACAGATATAAGACTGATGGGCCCAATATGCAGATGTGCTAGACTGAGTGGATCAATTCTTCTCTCAGATATCTGCTTTTAGATCATTTCCCTTATTTACCATGGACAATGGGGGAATTAAAGACAATGAAAAAAATACGAATAAGGTAAATTATTTTGTCTTTATAGCTGTGTTAAAGAATAGTGGGAAAAGTCAGTGAAACTGAATAGCTAAAATTACATTTAAGGATTTTCTGTGGCTTTGATTACCCATGAATTGCCAATCCTCTATTGTCACAGAGAAAATACAGCAGAGAATAAATGAAAGTATAAATAAATAGGGTTGGAGCTGTTATCACTCATCTTGTCTTTTATATTATGCAAATGATTTTCCAGTTTGAACAACTTTTGAAACAACTTTGCATTAACATAGATATCATGTGCACACAGTTATACACACATGCACAATATCAATAGCAAAGAATGTATTCTTAAGAAATCTGAGATGTTAAGTTTCATAGTACTCTACTGCAAATTCTTACTTCTCGTTCAGCGTAGCGTACACAGAGGGCTCCATGTTTGTGCCATGTCTTGCCCATGTCATATCCTTCAAAGGATCCTCTTCTACCTTGCCTTTCCAAATCCCATCTCCCACAGGAAATAATCCACCCAACCCTCCTTGACCTCTTTGTCCTTTAACTTTCTGTTAGAATGATCAGTGCAGCACTTGAAGGAACACTGCCTTATTTGGCCTCTTACTGATGTTTTATGTGTTTATCTTATTTACCCAACTAGATTGCTTAGGAATTGGTGAAACATGATTTCTGTATCTACAACCTCAACAAGCACATTGCCTAGTTAGCACACAGAAGTATTCAATAAATAGTATTTACCAACCATTTTTAAAGAAAAAAAAAGTCAGCAAATCCTAAAGCTAATCTGTAGTTGTTTTGTCATTAGGAGTGAAGCAAAATATAAATTCACAAAACTCCATAGCTCTTTTCCTCTAAAACAGTTCTTCATCTTTTCTCACAGATTGTCTTAGTTTCATAAAATCTTGATGGGCCCAATGTGCAGATGGCAAGGAAGGCAGACTAAAATTCTAGGACTTTTATATCCTTGAGCACACATGAAGTAGTGGCACCTTTGGTGGCTCAGACACTTAACCCCTACCTCACCTGCAGAAGAGGTACAGTGAAACCTCCGTTAAAGTGACCCATCAATCCACAATCCTTAAACAAAAGCACGAGTTTTCATTTATTAATGAAAGGGATGAATCAGAGCAAAACATGATTATGGATTTATTTCAAAATCCACATATTTGGAAGGCTCTGCACTTATTATATAGTCTAATTTTGTATACACCTTCCTAGATATAATAATTGATCATTACAATAACAAGGAATATGTGATAAGTATTTATACTCAGCCAGGAATCAAGAAAAGGGCATTAAATACCTAACCTCATTACAAAAAAACTTATAAAGAGTTTGTTACTATTATAGTTTTTAAAAATAACCAAACTAAGACACTTAGAAGTTAAACAACTTGCCCAAGATCACACAGCTTAGAGCCAGCTTCGAACTTCTTATGTTATGTCAGGGCACAACGACTATGCCTTCTGTTAATACAGTATTTAATGGTACACAGTCAATTCCTCAACCATTAAAGATTTTCTTGGTATAGGATAGCTACTAAACTGCAATGTTGCCAACATATTACAGAGTTATTCATAATAAAGTTTAGTGTAATAGAACTTTTAGATACCATCTATTTAAAATCACTAGACAGACCACCCTCCCCTCCAACCCTACATTCTAGCGAGTCAAGGTTTAATGTATTAAAGAGCTGTAAGGAAAAGGGGGGGGGGTTTACTGACTCTATTTTGCAGAGTCTGAAACAAACACAATCTCATCATCAATTTTTCAGTAATGGGGAGTATATTCATAATAAAAAAAAACGTTAGAAAATAGTTGAAATTTCACCCCAACCCACATTTCTAGAGTGCCTGAAAGGTGATCTGAAAGAAACTGGGTACACTACCTTTGGTCATCATAGGTATAAATTATTTCAGGATGGTTGGCAGAGGTATATTTGCTTAGTTTAGTGATAATAGGAGAATGACGTTAGTGAGAAACAATTCTACTGGTCAGTATAGCAGCTGACAGGGGCCAGAGTTCTCTGAGGCTCTTACCTGGTGGCAGAGCTCAAGTTGCTAGTCGTGCTTCGAACAGAATCCCTCAATAATGTCCTTTGGAATTTCTTCAAGCTGTTGATCTTTACCATTATTTTTGCCTCTGCAATAACATAGCAAATCTTAGTGAGTTGGCATAATATCTATTCATAAGGGATGTTGGAGCTTTACTATTGGCTGAGTTATTTCTAGGCCCTTAACTAAGGAGAAGCTGGAGAATGTTAGCTACAGACTAGTTTAAGGAGGATAAATTAGAGAAGACTCTGTGATTTCCTTCTATAGAAGTAAAAGTGGGTGGAAAATAATTGTGAGAATTTCAATACCATATAGAATGCTTAAAATAAGTGCCTACTGAGTTGATGCTGTATTTTTCTAATCTGTCACCTCTCATCTCACCCAAGAGCACTGTGTCTAGGTGGGGCCTAGAGCCACTGAAGGACTCAAAGAAAAAAACTCTACAAAGTCCCCTCCTCCCTTCTGCAAATAGGGCTTGGGTTGTCATTCATTCTACTCAGATATTGCCTCCTTTTATTTTATTTTTCCTTCATGGCTTCCTTTATTATTAATTCTCAAAACGTTTATAAATTTCTAATGATGGAACACAAAAGTAATTTTTTTTTTATCTGCATAAGAGGATAATACTGGGACTTCAGAGGGTGATTGTGAGGATAAACGCAAGAACGTTTGACATTGACTATTTAAATGAGCGACAGCACGCTGCCCTGAGATGGGAAAAGCAGACCCAGCAGCCATCTCTTCTTCCTGCATCCACAGGCAGGTGCGCCGTCATGCCGTTCTTAGGCCAGATCCCTCAGTCCGCCTAGGAATCCTTTCAACACACATGGGAAGCTTTTATTGGTCAATTGGCACTTGGTATTATGTAAAAAGTAATATTCTAAAGGATAATTTGGAAGTTAAATGCTCCTCTTCCACTCTTTAAGGTCCCTGCATTATCTGCCTTCTGAATGGATTTATTATCTGCTTTCTGAAGTGAATCAGAAATGGAAAGGTTGTCTGAGAAGTTATCAAGGTGGGGACAAAGTAAAAGAGTATCCATCATTGCTACTCC
Organism: Saccopteryx leptura; assembly: GCF_036850995.1. NCBI lineage: Eukaryota > Metazoa > Chordata > Mammalia > Chiroptera > Emballonuridae > Saccopteryx > Saccopteryx leptura. The sequence continues at coordinate 28,597,796 of NC_089506.1, read as the reverse complement.
CCCAACCCCACCCAAGCAGAGAAGAGAGACATGGCCTTTTCCTCTTGTGTCAATTTAAGAATCATCTCCTGCAGTGAGACTACTCAGTATTGCACGTTAAACCCACATATCACCAGGCTTAAGAAAATGGCAGACAGAAAAAGCCGCAAGAAAATCTTGGCATCCCTCTTCTTTTGTTGTAATTCTTTCTGAACCATTCTAATCCATGGAAAATATCAACTGAGTCAAAACACAAAGAAGAGGGACATCCTTTGGATATGTGATTTGTCGGCTTATATCATCAGTAATTGCATCACACAGGTGTGCTAAGAGCCAGGTTTGGCATAAGATTGTTCCCTACCTGTAATCTTCAGAAGCCACCACTTACACATGGAAGCTTGACAGGGGCTTTTCAGGGTGACTGATGTTTCCTTATTTCATGGTTACCTTTTGCCCTGGGGGAATGGCCTGGGAAGGGAACATCTGAAGAAAAGTCTGAGTGAGAACTGAGTGTGTTACCAACTGTCAGTCTTTAAAGGCTAGCGGCTTAGTACATGTGATAGGAGCTGAGCTGTGGAATGCAAAAGGCAACATGCTCAAACTGGCTTAGGAACAACGGGACTTGCGGGAAGTCTCTGCTTTCTCAAAGCATAACTCTGCAGCCAACATTTGCCAGGTATTAAAAAAAGCCTGTATGAGGATTGGCAAAGTCTCTGGCTGTGTGCTGGCAGTCTGAAGGTAGAAGATGAATTGGCACACATGATCTCTTTTGATCTTTTCCAACTCTGAATTCTATAATCCTAATAAACTTCAAAAATAGTCTAACAGGGTTCTCTCTACCAAGGTGCACGTAAGGCAGTTAAGAACAAGCGACGATCTATTGTTGCCCTTGTCCCTGGTTTAAGAAAAAGAATAAAATAAAAATGGGAAAACAAAGTCACTTCTCTTAAGGCAACAGATAAGTAACTGAAGTTTCTCCGATTTCCTTCTAAGACAGTTTGATCATTTTATTTATTCATATTTTTTATCTACCTAGCTACAGAGGACAGTGTGAAAGTAATTATTTTTTATATTTTAGACAAAAAAAATGGAATTGATATTGGCTACCAATCTAACTAGACTGATAATGTCTTGCCACAGCTTACTATGACTTCTCTATGGATATTCTAAAAAAGGTTTTTGAATAAAGCACTGGACATCAAAAAAGACATGGCATCTCAGACCTGTGAATGACTGACAAAAAGTGAACATCTTCCACGTGGCCAATGTTATAATTATCCTTTTCTCTTCTTTAAGAGTTGATTTCCTTGAAAGCTACATGCAAACATTTTCCTTTCCTGGCACAGATGCTAAGACTTCAGGTTAAGACGTGCCTCATATATGATTTCCATATGGATAGCAATAACTCTACTCTTGTCTCTCTTAAGAAATCTTATCATATGTTCAAATGAGGGAAACTAATTCCTGTATTATGTGGGTAATTCTGAATCTTCTCCAATTTCCTAAAAAGCTGATTTGTTGCAATTATTTACAAAAGTTTATATTTAGCAATCACTGTGACACACTTAAAAAGTGGTATCGTGTACCCTGGATAAGAACCACTGCTCTTTGGAGCTGAAGGATCAGCACGACAACAGATCAAGCCAATACCTTAGTGTTGCAAATGTAAGGATAAAATTCTTCCACTTATTTCTTTTTTTTTTCTTTTTGTATTTTTCTGAAGTGAGAAGTGGAGGGAGGGGGAGGCAGACAGACTTTCGCAGCATGTGCCGGACAAGGATCCACCCAGCATGCCCACCAGGGGGTGATGCTCTGCCCCTCTGGGGCATTGCTCCACTACAATCAGAGCCATTCTATCCCCTGAGAAGGAGGCCAGGGAGCCATCCTCAAAGTCCAGGCCAACTTTGCACCAACTTTGCTCCAGTGGAGCCTTGGCTGCAGGAGAGAAAGAGAAAGACAGAGAGAACAAAGAGAGGAAAGGGTGGAGAAACAGATGGGTGCTTATCCTGTGTGCCTTGGCAGGGAATCGAACTCGAGACTTCCACACACTGGGCCGATGCTCTATTGCTGAGCCAATGGGTCAGAGCCCACTTATTTCTTTATGTATATACTCATTCATGATCTGAACTTGACTCTATGAAAATTATTATCACCATAAGAAATGTCAGGATTTGACATGAAAAGAGGCTAGATCCACTAGATTCAGGGAAATCATCTGGAAAACTGCTGTAATCATTGGAATGAGAAATAAAGGGGGTCACAGCTGAGGTGGAAAGGGACAATAAAGACCAAAGAATGTAGAGCCCCATAGTCAAGTAAAGGATTAGAAAGGACAAGAACTACTTTTGTGAATATAGGAATTCAGAATATTTCTGTATGTTCATTGTAGACTTATTACCAAATTGCTTTCCTTTTTATTGGAATTCAGTAGATATGTGATCATGAGCCTGCTGCAGAGAAGAGTCATACAGAAACATCTTCTCTCTCTCCTACGTAAGGCCCTTGGTACAGGAGGAAAGCTCTGACTGGACTTCAGAGCTGCTTAGGTAAAACAATCTAGGGAGGTGAGCTGGCAGAGTCATTAGGGAACATTGGCTGGGTGACTCCTTTCTTAAAAGGAGTTAATTAATCTTGGATGCTTATGAAAAAGAAGTGACCCAGCGCCTAACCTAAAGAAAACTGTAAAGTAAGATAAATTCAATTTTGGGGCCACCTATTCAAACCACTTCTAATTCTCTTACACCCTCTTTCCCAGTTCATCTTCAGAATTCCCTCTTTTAGGTGTGACTCCATCACAAAAATTAGCATTCCAATGAGAACTCTAAAACAGTGCTCAGGGGTGAGGGACAGGGGTATTTTCCCACACTTTCCTGAGGGCCATTTTCACACTGCCCAGTCCTTCCACTCCATCACACAGGAAGATTCTTATGTGCTCCTCTTTGCCTTGGTTGAGGACCACTTCTCTAAAACCTTAGGCATTAGAGATTTCCATGGTAAACTAGCAGGCAGAGAACTCTACAGTTGGCATTAGGAAAGTTCCTGCCTAATAACTTATCTAACTTACACAGAAAAGCAGAAAGACATTATTCCTGCTCTGAAGACTAGACCTCTCAGTCTTCATGTTCTTTTCTCTTCTCCGCAAAGAGAATACCAAGGAATGGGTTAAAATAAGTATATATAATCTACTAGAAGTTCTCTGCCAATTTTTATTTTATTTGTATATCATTGACTAGAAAAATATGATTCTTTTCATGTTCCCATATCAGTGGTCAGCAAACTCATCAGTCAACAGAGCCAAATATCAACAGTACAACGATTAAAATTTCTTTTGAGAGCCAAATGTTTTAAACTTAAATGACATAGGTAGGTACATTCTTTATCAAGGTAGCGCCCGCACGTGGTATTTTGTGGAAGAGTCACACTCAAGGGGCCAAATAGCCGCATGTGGCTCGCCAGCTGCGGTTTGCCAACCACTGCCATAGGTAATATGATAATTAACATATATGTAGTACTTACCATTAACCAGGCACTAGTCTTAATGCTTTTTATATTAATATAATTAATTTGTATACTTTTATATACTAATATTCTCACTTAATCCTCTGAGGTATCAAAATTTTATAGAAATATGAAGCATAAAGAGACCTTAAAAAATTTGCTTTAAGTCACACAGCTAAGAAGTAAGTGATCATGGCCATGGCCAGTTGGCTCAGTGGTAGAGTGTCTGCCCAGAATGTGAGAGTCCTGGGTTCAATTCCTAGTCAGGGCACACAGGAGAAGTGACCATCTGCTTCTCCATCCCTACCTACCCCTCTCACTTTCTCTCTTTCTTTCTCTCTCTCTCTTTTCCCCTCTTACAGCCATGGCTCGATTGGAGAGAGTTGGCTCTGTGCACTGAGGATGGCTCCATAGCCTCACCTTAGGTGCTAAGAAGAGCTTGGTTGCTGAGCAACAGAACAATGCCCCAGATGGGCAAAGCATCACCCCCTATTGAATTTGCCAGGTGAATCCCAGTTGGGGTGTATGTGGGATTCTGTCTCTCTACCTTCCCTCTTTTCACTGAATAAAATAGGAAGAAAAAAGAAGTGATCGATGTTGAATCCATATTCTAACCACTACACCTTGCTGCCTCTCTAAAACTTTAGATTATGAACTTAAGTGGAAAACCTCTAATGTGGTTTAGTTTAGAAAACTTAATCAAAGGGAGAAGAATTACTAATCATAGACTATCACAGTTATTTTCAACCTTTTATATCTCATGGCACACATAAACTAATTACTAAAATCATGCGGCTTTTTAATTTTATTTTATTTTGCCAATTTGACAAAAAAAAGTAGGTATAATTTGGATTCATTCATACTAGATGGCTACTGTTGTATTGGTGGCGAAAAAAAATTTTTTAATACAATCTAAAGGAAAAGAGGTCAGTGTCTCTGACTAAATAGTCAGGTATTACATCTTTTTAAAAATTCTTGCTGCACACTGATTAAAAATCGCTGGAATATCAGAATGTCAAAGGGCCATAGAGGTGATAAGTTCTCAGTTTGGAAATCATGACACCAAGACCCTGAAAGTAATGTTTTTTTCCTAAACCACAGCTAATGAGTGATACAGCTATGGTCAGAATTCAAGTCCTTTGAATTCTCATTTGGTATAGTAGGCAGAACAAATTGATGGGACCCAGAAAACGTAATTACCTCATGATTATCTCATGAAAATGATATTTGTTTGAAGGGAGTAAACTGGGGACACCTTTTACTTGGCTCTGAAACATGAAATAGTCAACCTGGAATTTGTACTAATCCGAAGTCAGTAAGGTATCTATTTCGGCATCCATTGGTAAATTCCTAAGTCCTTTTTTGAAAGTTAATCCCCTGGGACAATTTCCAGATATTATTATGACTTTTAAATCTATAAGGCCAAGCAGTCAGCTTCTACAATGATGTACTTCTTGGCACATTTTGGCTAGAACTAACTCTCCAGATTCAAATTCACACTCAACTCTACACTAGCTGTCAGAGCAGTGAGCATTTCATGGTACTCTGCTGCCATCATCTGGCAAACTGAAGTCAAGAACAGCTGGCTCATTGGCTGTTATTTAAGAATCTTGATACTAGATAGTTTCCCCAATCCAGTGAGATAATATTGGTAGGAGCAGTGACTGAGGATGAGTATAGAGCAGGAAGAAGAAATAATTCTATCATGAGAAGAATAAAAAATTCTGAGAAATGTGGTAACTACATCGAAGCTCAAACATTAGATTGTAAATTGAAAGTCTTACTAATTTATTCCTTTGACACTATAAAACACATGTCATAGAAGTGGGTGAAAGTGGCATATATACTAATATGAAGGCAGAGCCTTCTCTTTAAACACTAATATTTCCATTCTTATATTAGAGCAAGTTCCTGCTTTAAAATATTTACAGTAAAACTACACTAAAATGTCAGCTAAATAAAGGGGTGATTATTCATTTTTATAAAACTGTTTTGTTTTGTAAAATGACTGATGATAGTACAAGCATATGAGTGTGTATAATTTGCCAATGTTTTATTTGTACGTGGTATTTTTAGGGATGTGTCTACTGCATGAAACCATGTTAAATGTTCATATAGTATAAAGAAATGTATAATGAAATGATAAATTTAACATATTTTTTCCTTCTTATTCACACCTTTTTTAGTGGGACATTTCTCCTATTTAGTCAGCCTCATCTATTGCCTCAATAAAGATTCATATTATTACAGAATTCAAAAGAGTCAATGTTTAACTTTTGAATCCAAAATAGGGTCTTATGCCCATTTATTTAAAAATACTCTTCTGACTGAAGCATTCCAGGAAACTATACAGGAATAGTTTATTCTTTCCAATGCCCATAACTGTTCTAAGTTCTCAAGGGAAAATGGAAAGATTCAGAGAAAATGAAGACAGGGTGAAGACAGAGTCTTTCATTTTGCAGGTAGAACGGCAGCAGGAGAAGCTCCATGCACCTGCTCCTCGGTTATTCTCCTTTAGAACTCATTTACCTGGCCTGTGAACAAGCTGCACTAGATAACTACTCAGGTTGCTTTCAGAGCTAAACGATGGATTCAGGTCCTGTATGCCCAGTGGGGAAATGTCTGCCACTTCTTGGCCAAGTTCAAATGGGCATTGTCCTTTAAGAGGATGGAACCTCTCCTCTTTCCTTGGCCACAGCCCCAGAAGCTGGGCTGAGAACAGCCAGATATAAAGTGCAGTTACCTGTGAAGTATCGGCTGTTCTTGCTTTTGCAGTTACATTTTTCAATTAGCTCAGGAGAATGCACATCACTGTGACAGGTGGCACAGTAAAAGAAGGCTCTGGACAATGAAAGCAAATCAAGAATGACTTATGTGAAGCTTAACACTAAGGAAGCATGGTGCTGACTCAGACTACCCGCCATTAAGTTGTACGTCCTTTAGGACTTTCTCCCCATAAAGTAATAAAAAAATTACCTTCTGACTTTCCTTGCAGATTCAGCAATAAAGAAACCTAATGTGTTCTTATGCAACTTAAACTCCGCAGGTGGATTTAACAATAGACCACTAGAGACAAAAAAAATAATAAAAATACAGTCATTTTTCCCTCCAATATCTGTGCCAATATTTGATGTGTCTTTCTGTCATAATCAGTGGATTCTCTAAGTTGCAAAGTTAATAGGACTCAATTCCTTTTTACTGCTAAACATGGTAGAAAATGTGAATTTGACTATATTTAATACTCTGATTGCTGCTAAATATGCAGAGGAACTCCATGGTCACAACACGATTGCTGAGCTGCATACACACTGAGCTAAGGGTAAGCTCTTCCTTGGACTGTGCCCTGAATCTGAGATGGTCAAACCAGCTCAAACATATGAAGCCTTGATGGTTTAGGCTACCCGTTGCCATGTAAGTCAAGGCCACACCCTTGCTAGACTTCCTAATGGTGTTCATCCGTAGGCTACTTGACCTTTAAAATTAAATTACGTTTATTAATCAACGGGGTTCAAAGTTCCTTTTGTTTGCCTACACATTTTTTTTTTACTTCATTTTTGTCTCCAAATTGCAAGATTTCTGAGTAGGAACCACTTGAATTCTTTTTATTTCTACATTACTTGAACATTCTTATTTTTAATTATTTTATGATTCGTGTGTTTGAAATGTTGTCTTATAAATTTCATTTGTGATACACCTTGATGCAGTACTCTGTTGTGACTATTTGAGTTTCTCATATTTCTCCCTATGTTATCAGATAACCTGGGTTGTTTTTTTTTTCAGACTTCCAGTACGATAAGGTCTTATAACCCTACAACTCTTCGCACTTCATTTGTGGATAATTACAGTATTCCTTTCCTCTTTTAAAACACACTCCTTTTATATTCTCATTGAAAAGAGGTTAAATCTTAATTCTGGCAAAGCTTATTCTGCTGTGAGGGTACTCCCAAATGACTTGCAAGTGTCAGAGCCTTACAAAAATAAAAGGCTTGCACGACAAAAACTCTTCAGCCCAATGCCAAGACTAGAAAGCTGCTGAATAGCTATGTTCAGGTAGATTATTCCTTGAGACATTGGATGGCATTTTCTGAATATTTACTGACTGATATTAATAAGTGGAATGATTGCGTTTACTGTAAAAGAGAAAGAACATGGATTTGTGCCTCTGACCCCAAATATCATTGCTTAATGTTCACTAGCTCACAAGCATAAACTTAGTAGTATCTTTAGATCTCTTTTTTTTTTTATAAGGGCTGGTCCTCTGAACTCTTAATAAATATTGAGTTACGAAGACACTGTCATGATTAATACCTCTGGTTGCATTTGAAAAAAGAGGTGAACCTTTGAAGATTTTTCTGAACTGATATTATTGCTTAATTCCTCTTCTCATTAATCACAGCCAGTTGCTTTATTAGAGAATGTTCGTGGCTGGAACAATCTCAGAATATTATCTAACTGGGTCAGGTCCAACTTTATCTCTTAGCAGGTGACAAATTATTCTTTAAGACAAATCTTTATGATTATCCAGGGGTTGTGCAAGTCTGAGGTATATTCAAGTGTATCAATTAGAAGAGAAAATAAAAGGTGAGAAAAAAGGTTTTCCACCAGTGCTTCAATATACTTGCCTAAAGCCTGCCACTGAGGTGCCCTATTTTTCTTTCTCTTATATATGACTATGGTGGATTCCAGACAACTTGGGGATCAGAAGTGCAGCCCCCAGAGCCAGACTGAGTACAGACTCTGTCTTTGCCACTTGGGAGTAGTGTGAGCTTGGGGAAATTAGCTGGCCTTTCTTGACCTCAACCCTCTCCTCTGTGAAACGGAACAAATAACTGTGCACATCTTACACCACTATTGTGAGGATTCAAGAGTTAATAATGTAAGTAAAGTGCTTACAGCGCTGTAGGTCGTGAACTAGCAATCAAGGATGAGATTGCTATTAGCAGTATCTATGTGAAATCAGGATCTAATTCCTTTGCTTCACCTGACTTATTGGCTAGAAACCAAAGTTAAATCTGTGTTAGAGCAAGTTCCTCTGTCATTGTGGATGGATGTGTGCTAGATATTAAACAGCACTGGGGCCTCTCAAATGTGTGTAGATATTAGTTGCTTACCAGGTATTTGTGTTTCTGGCCTATGATGTCCTGATAGTTATTCTAATACTGTTTATAGAATTCTTGGGTGTCAGAATTGAAAAACACCTTAAAAGCATTTGGCCCAGTAGTTGTGAAATGCCAGTGAATAAACTGAATACATATATCATGAAGACAAAAAATTCATAGGCCCCACCCTTGGAGATTTTGATTTTGTAAAGAGGTGAGGTTCTGGAATCTATATGTTTGTAAAAACTTTGCATATAATTCTGATGCATTCTCGGGTTGTGGAAAGTCAAAGAGATGCTAAAACTTGATCAAGTTTTGGGCCAGTCGGAAACCCAAACTGCTCAATTTAGGTTTAGATTTTGAGATCTTCTGGAGTATGGCAGGATTGCTAATAGAATTTAGTCATCCAGACAATACTAGTTGTTATTCTCTCCTTAACCACTTGCTTTGCAAGGTACCTGACTGATTTCTTTTGCCCAGATTCCTTCAGCACGCTCTCTACTTGCACAGAACTGTTGTTCATTCCAACCTTTCATATAAAGTCATTCCTTTGTAGTCTGTATGCTGTCACTCAAAATTATTGAATTGTGACTATTTCCCTGTAATTTCAGGGTTCCTGGTAATGTCAATTTAGAGCTATAAGGGGTCTCTGATGTTAATTAACATAAGTTCTTCACTTCACAGATGATGCACACTTTGCCAAGGCGACTGGGCTAGCAAATCATAAACAAGACTAGAACCTAGTGTATTCATTCTAATTTAATTTAAGTTAGTTTTGCACTAAAAACCTACATAAGCCAACATCTTTCTTGTTCCCATGCATTTAAGACCCTTCCCTTTATTTTTCATTATCTTTTCTAATATAGCATTGGAGCTGATTCTCTATTTGTCCTACATTTTATTTTGAATACATGATAACTTCTCATATTATCCAGTTGGGTTCTCAGGAAATGCTGATGTTATCTCTTTCTTTCAGCTCCCTTACTAACAGGAGAGTTTATCTAGCTTGCCATTCAAATTTCCATTTTGCCATATTTTGCAGATTTGTCTCTAAGATTAGAGTTTGTGAGAATATCTTTATCATAAACAATTCTATTTCATAGTACGGTTTCATGATCAAGATTTTCAAGATTTGGTAATATATTAAGAGGAACAGATCTGAGAAGGTGGTCATTTCTTCTCTCTTCTGCTGATGAGAATTAGGGCGGGGTCATTGGAAAAAAGGTAAAGCACCTGTCCACACTTTAAGGTGACTATTCTAACCCCAATCATTAGAGATAATACTAAATGCCCCATAGCACCCTGAGTGCCCAATAGGCTGGCTCTCAGCAAATGGCAGAAAGCTTAGTCGTGACTATATATCTGGAAAAGTCTTAATCATAAAGATTTTCCTCAAAAAAACTGAAGAGGTTCAAAGCCAGATTGATACCTGTGACAGGAAAACATGCACTTCTGTTCGACGGCTATCAGTAAGAGGTGCAGTTTCACAAAGCAGAGCCTGGGGAGGAAGACAAGCAGTTTGTGAGGAAAGGGAAAACAACAGGGCATGACTCACAATACTAGACTAACACTGTGCTCTGCACCTGGGAGAAGAACTCCAAACTCTAGACCTTCCAAACCTGGAATTCCCACTTGTAAATGAATGCATCCTAAAGTAACTCATAGACAGCATGCCACCTGGGACAGAGATAAAACTGTCCCACAACTTTGAGGTTGCAGAGAGTCAGCCTTATTCATTTTTATATTTTACGATCTTTTATCTTCAGTACCTGCCGTGGAACCTGGCCTACAGAAATACCGTCCATGAACATTGCTGAGAGACCGTCACTGCATGAAAAAAATGAGGAAAATAATTCTTTTAACATACCGGGAAACTTCAGGAAAAGTCATTCCAGTGAAGTCATCAGAGAGACGTTGAGTCAAGATTTTGTTCTTCAGGCCACTTAAAAAAATTTTTTTCCAGGGCTCTTTAAGAACAACCTGTAATATACAATCATGCCACATGAAGCACTTGACATGAAATATAGGATGCTGTAATTCAAGTTGCATGTTTTGTTAAGCAGCAAAAAAGAACTCACTGCAGGCCCTGGCCAGTTGGCTCAGTGGTAGAGCATCGTCTGGGCATGTGGAAGTCCTGGGTTCGATTGTCAGCCAGGGCACACAGGAGAAGTGACCCATCTGCTTATCCACCCTTCCTCCTCTACTTCCTCTCTGTCTCTCTCTTCCTCTCCCACAGCCAAGGCTCCATTGGAGCAAAGTTGGCCTGGGTGCTGAGGATGGTTCCATGGCCTCCACCTCAGGTGCTAGAATGGCTCCAGCCACAATGGAGCAATGCCCCAGATGGGCAGCAGAGCATCACCCCCTGGTGGGCATGCCAGGTGGATCCCAGTCAGGTGCATGTAGGAGTCTGACTGCCTCCCCACTTCTAACTTCGGAAAAATACAAAAAAATACAAAAAAAAAAAAAAAAAAAAAAAAAGAACCCACTGCACTTAGGTGTTAGGAAGTAGATTAGTTTTAGTGCTTAACTAGAGAAATGTCAAAGGAAGAACAAAAACTCTAACATACATCTAACTATTTTCATTAAAGAGTTCAGAATGAAGTGGAGGCATCATGACTTGGCAGAACAAGTCACTTAAAGCCCAGAATCTCAGATAAAGGTATATCTATGAACTCTGAAATATTATAACCATGGAAAGTTAAAACCAGTTCTCCAATGGCCAACTTGTGGTTTAGGAAAAACAAAATAAAAAGAAAATCACAAACACATTTCTGCCCTGCTATAACGGACTACCATTTCAGGCAAGCCAGGCCTTCCCTTACTCCTCCCCAAGATTCAAGTGAATCTTCTGCCTTTTTCCGCTCTCTTAAATTCCTTTGTTGAGAAGGGCCCAGGTCATTGGGCTGTTCATATCACTGTTTAAGTCCCAATTACTAAGAAATTGGCTTACTGCTTCTAATCTAAATGCTTCACTTTTGGAAAAGGGTAAAAATGATAACCACAGAGATCAAGAAGACCTCTTGAGTTAGTTTTTTAAAGGTCAGAAAGGGAAACAGATAGATAAGATGGATTTGGGATTCTGATAGAAGGATTGGGGAGTTCAAGCAAATCAGCTGGATTAGGTCTAATCTAACTTTAAGCTTGTCAGGAAAGCTTTGTGCCTAAAACCAACTGAAAATGCTCTTCAAACTACAATTTCCCACCATATACTTTATACAATAAAAAACAATTACTGTTGATCCAAGGCCTTTTAATCTGAGTACTCAAAAGTTTTACAAATATTAACTCAATACTTGGAAAAATCTGGTTATGAGATTAATAATTCTCACTTAAAAGTGCAAAAATTTACAGAGAAAGATTTAAGAGTCTGATCCAAAAAAAAGGGGGGGAGGGAGACATAAGACACTGGAGCCCTGGCCATTGAACCTAAGTAAATAGTTAATTACAGAATCTAGAACAGAGCAGCATGCATTAAAAAAATCTTGCCCTGCCTGTCCAGGCGGTGGTGCAGTGGATAGAGCGTCAGACTGGGATGCGGAAGACCCAGGTTCAAGACCCCGAGGTCGCCAGCTTGAGCATGAGCTCGTCTGGTTTGAGCAAAAGCTCACCAGCTTGAACCCAAGGTCGCTGGCTTGAGCAGGGGGTTACTCCATCTGCTGAAGGCCTGCGGTCAAGGTACATGTGAGAAAGCAATTAATGAACAACTAAGATGCCGCAACACGCAACAAAAAACTTCTCATCTCTCCATACCTGTCTGTCTGTCCCGGTCTATCCCTGTCTCTGAGTCTCTCTCTGTCTCTGAAAAAAAAAAAATCTTGCCCTGACTACCCCATTTAGGATTTCTGAGAGTGAATTTCAGACTTTACTTCCAAAAAAAAAAAAAAATTTTTTTTTTAAATAGATCATGACCACAAATATCTCTCAATTTCCATATTCCCATATTCTAAAAACTACTTTTTAAATATATATTGAGAGATAACCATCCTCAGTGAGGAGGTTACAACTTCAGGTTAAAAACAAAAAGGAAAGCATCATAGGGCTGGTTTTACATTTCTACTTTTTATATTTCCATGAGAGATGAGGTCATCAGATAGAGCACTTGTTCTTATTTTCTTCAGCCACAGAGATTAAACTCACAATCACCACGACAGACATTGCAGTTGTCTTGTACTTCCAAAGAGGATTTCCTGACATGCTGTTTCCTAGGCCATGCACACTGACCACTAAGGGAAGGTTAAATCATGGTCACTGGCAGCAGCCAGTTCATTTCTTACTGCCTGGTGGCCATTCCTATTTACCTGTCTATGATATCTCTTCACATTCACAGAAGGCAGTACAGAAGAATCGTATGTGTCCTGTTAGCCTTTTGCTGGCCAGATTATCTTTCACCTCTTTTGCTTTTCCTCAATAGCACCAGACAAAGAACCAGAAAAGATGTAAAATTTTTTTGAATGTATTGAACAAAGGAAGTAAAATGTGAAAGAAACCAGGAGGGAAATTGCATGTAAAGAAAGGCAAATGTGGACTCCTAACTAAATGGACAGGAAGGTCAATTTCTGGAGGGGCTTTGGACAATAAGATACCAGGCCCAGATGAGGGTTAGAACACCTCTCTTATAGCATTTCATGGGAATGCCATTTGAAAGGCCAGACCTTGTGCTGTATTCACTCATTCCAATAGCCCTTTTTAGCTAATCACTTTGTGTCAGACACAATTATCATAGGACCCGATGCGGGAGATTGTGAGTAGATATCCAAAAACCACAGGTACTGGGCACAGTGGTAAGACTGCCAGTCAGACAATTCTAGCTCTGCCACTTACTTACTATACAACCAAGTTAGTGAGCATCACTGACCCATTACTGAGATACTACCTGGAAATATTATTGGGGGGAAACATAGCATATTTTAAATGTATAACACATAGTAGGCACTCACTATATGATTATTATTATTATATCTGTATGGAATGCCCTCAAAATAACCTGGAAAATTAAATTTTAATTATAACTGGTATTATTATTTCTGTTTGATGAATATAATTATTTATTATGTTGATTATTTTGTATTTAATTTATATTTAAGTATATTACTTCTCCACTAATAACATAGCCCTTAATTATACTTCTACTTTCAATAACTCAAAGTGCTTCTACATTTATGAATACATTTACATTCATAATATCCAGGGGTAGGTAGAAAGATGAGTTATAACCTCTATTTTGCAGATAAATATTCTTAGACAAAGCTAAGATCAATAATTTTTTTCAAGGTCGATGCAGTACCTGGGAACTCAGTCTAGATTTCTCAATCCCTTCACAGCTCAAACAGAAGTCAAATCTCACTTCTTCGGGCCTCTTTGCTTTCCTCAATTTTTATACCTATTTCTGATTCTAATATGAGAGAACATGGGGATAGAGCCAAGATTCAACATCAGTTTACAAGGTTACCTTATCGTTCTCCTCAACAAATAGAGACGTGAGAAAGGTGCACAAACCCGGCACCAAACAGCCTTGGGCAATAAATCCAAGCTTTAACTCAGCAAAACAGATGATGTTGTCTCCAGTAGTCCAGTTCCAGCTGGGAATCTTTGGCAGAAAAACCTGTTTTATGGTAGAAATTAGGTCAAACATTAGAAATAAATATAATTTAAGAAAGGTTTTTCTAGATAAATGTCTTTATTTAACATTGATTGTGCCCAGGTCAAGTAGAAGTGATAAGAACAAATTCAACATTTAAAAGTGGTTAGAAATCAATGCTCCTATTTTTAAAAAGACACGAGCTATAGTTGCAAAATCAGGGCAAATAGATTAGACCTCTGATTCTACTCTAAATTTACAATTTTTTTTCTTTATTTGTTTATTGGAGGGTTTTGTTTTTATTAAGGTAAAATTGGCATATATATATATATATAAAACACATTAGTTTCAGATGTACAACATAATAATTTGATATTTACATATATTGCAAAATGATCACAATAAGTCATCATAATAGTAATTATTTTTTCTTGTGATGGTAACTTTAGAGATTTATTCTCTTAGCAACTTCAAATATATAAACAAAGTGTTGATAACTATAGCTTCCATGCTATAAACTCCAATGATTTATTTATTTCTTATCTGGAAGTTGGTATCTTTTGACCTCTTTCATCCATTTTACCCACTCTCATCCTTGCTCCTGGCAATCAACAATCTGGTATCTGTATTAATGAGTTCAAGGTTGGTGTTTTTGTTTGTTTATTTATTTTTAGATTCAGTATATAAGTAAGATCACAGCAATAAAATTTACCTTGAGAAACAAGAAAAGTCTCACATAAACAACTTTCGGTTGTTCTTAATTTTTGACTCTTCAATGTGTCATGGTGTGGGTCTCTTTGGTTTCCTCTTTTTTTTTCAATTTTCAGCTTCCTGAATCTGGATGTATATTTTGTTCCCCATTTAGGGATTAGTTTTTCAGTCATTATTTCTTCAAATAAGTTTTCTGCCTCTTTCTCTTTCTCTTCTCCTTCTGAGACTTCTATAATGCAAATATTGGTTCACTTGATGTTGTTCCGTAAGTTTCACTCATTTGTATTCTTTTCTTTTTTTTCCTTCCTTTTTTTTTTCCTTTTTTTTTTTTTTTTTTTTTTTTTTTTTTTCAGCTCTGGTTAAATGAGTTCTGTGACTCTGTCTTTCAGTTCACTGATCCTTTCTTCTGATTCATATAGTCTGGCTGAGCCCCTACATTGCATTTCCCAGATCAGTTACGTATTCCTTAGCTCTGTGACTTCTATGTGGTACTTTCTTATATTTTCTACTTTCTTTGTTGAAATTTTTTTTTTTTTTCTGAAGCTGGAAACGGGGAGAGACAGTCAGACAGACTCCTGCATGCGCCCGACCGGGATCCACCCGGCACACCCACCAGGGGTGACGCTCTGCCCACCAGGGGGCGGTGCTCTGCCCCTCCGGGGCGTCCAGAGCCACTCTAGCGCCTGGGGCAGAGGCCAAGGAGTCATCCCCAGCGCCAGGGCCATCTTTGCTCCAATGGAGCCTTGGTTGCAGGAGGGGAAGAGAGAGACAGAGAGGAAGGAGGGGGTGGGGGTGGAGAAGCAAATGGGTGCTTCTCCTATGTGCCCTGGCCGGGAATCGAACCCGGGTCCCCCGCACGCCAGGCTGACGCTCTACTGCTGAGCCAACCGGCCAGGGCCGAAATATTTTTTTATCCATTCTTCTCCCAAGTTCAGTGATAATTTTATTACAGTTATTGAACTCCCTGTCATGTAACTCACTCATCTCTCATTAAGGTATTTTTCTGAGGCTTTACCTTGGATTTTTGTTGTTGCTGTCGTTGTTTGTTTGTTTAGAACATTTATTTATGTTTCTTCATTTTCCTCAACTCTCTAAGAGGAATAGCTTCATGTAGAAGACGATCCTTAGTAATCAACCTTGGCCTAGTTCTTGGTTGTCTCCCAAACTTTGGTGATTGTTTCATCAGCCTACTTTCGTTTTAGTGGCTCCCAGTAGTCAAGCATATGCCAAGACCTATCAGTCTCCCAAAGCAGAGGATCTACTCACCACCTAGATTCAAGCTGATTGGATGTTAGACCCTCAGGCAGCAGCTTTTAAAGTGTGCAAATATACCTCTTTCCAAATTTATTTTTGTAATTAATTAACAACCTTCACGAGACTCCAACTTTCCCCTACAACTGGCAAAAACTTTTCAAGTGTAAAGCCATTTGAAAGTAATAAATCCATTCATTACTTAGATGTACTAAGTTCACTAGCTCCACAGGCTAAAAGACGAGGTGACTGGATAGACTAGAAAGTTACAATACCTTGTTATGGGACTGAAGTATCTGTATGATGATTCTGGTGCTCGGGTTATAGTTCTTGATAGAGAGTACCCTACATAAACAACAAATATGCTCATCAGTGACGTGCCATATACAATGGCTTTGTAATAAATTTCAGTCGGAGTTAAACTGATAATGTGAGTAAGCATAATAAAATGCTAGCAACCTTGCGCTCAAGTTAGCAACCTTGGGCTTCAAGCCAGCGACCCTCGGGCTCAAGCCAGTGACCATAGAGTCCTGCCTATGATCCCACACTCAAGCCAGCAACTCCACGCTCAAGCTGGCGAGCCTGCGCTGAAGCCAGTGACCTCGGGGTTTTGAACCTGGTTCCTCTGTATTCCAGGCTGGCGCTCTATCCACTGCACCACCACCTGGTCAGACCTTTCTTTTTAAATAGCTATTATCCATATGAAACTTCAAGAAAGTATGTGGAGAAGCCCATAGACACTAAGGATAATCTATTTTCAATTACTTTTTTATATATCTGCACCATTTCTGGGAGCAGAAAAAAAAAAGGCAGAAACCTGGAATATGATAACCTAGTTATAGATGGTATCTTCCCCCGTTTCAACCCATGCCCCAGGCTTTAGTTTAAAAGAGACTGAAATAAATGAGCATTAGAGCATAAAAAACACAGTGCCAGCTTCTTACCTCATAATGTTTGAAGTATCTTCAGCGTATGAGTCACTGCACAAAGGGTTGGCTATAATCAGGCATGCTTCTGCGGATTCCACCTATTCTTCAAGATTGAACAGCAACTGTCTTATTAATTACATGAGCAACGTTCTAATGTTCCTTTTTTGGGTTTTATCATGTTTTTTAATTTTTTTTCATAACAGGGTCATAGTCTTGCAAATGCTGCAAGGGCTGTGAGGACTACAGTGGTTGGACTAGGGCACACTGTCACCAAAATACTATAGATCAGGGGTCTCAAACTCGCGGCCCGCGGGCCGCATGCGGCCCACCGAACAATTTTGTGCGGCCCGCAGACTAATCCACGAAGTTCAAAATATTTTGGATAAAATTAAGTAAGCCTAGGAGCCTACTTGTATTTTTCATTTCTCTAGCATCCTAGCTAGATATTAGCTTAGTTAACAGCAGTTGTGATGCGAACTACAGTTCCTGGTCGTTTTGTGACACTGAGTAAACTGCAATGTATGATTGTACTTGTTGTACTGATTTTTTTTTGTTTTCAACTGCAGTGAGAAAAGTGTTGCGTAACAGTTGCCTTTTGTAGACCTAGTGCGGCCCGCCGAATGGCTGTGATCTTGCTCTGCGGCCCACATGCTGAGTTGAGTTTGAGACCCCTGCTATAGATATTAGATTGCGTTAAAGTGAGTGCAGTACATAGTTATATATTTCCTATCATCCTAACCATCAATTTATGCCTACTGATGAGTAATAAGACCTTTTTAATCAACTGTGTATAAATTTATTTACCTTTCAGGACAGCAAAGAATGAACTGGAACATTGCTTAGCCAAAAGTAAGCAGTTATTCAATATTGGTGGATTCTGAATCTTAAGATTCCAGAAGATTATTGATATGGCTCTCATAAAACCAAGATGCAGTAAGGAGAAATTTTGAGTCTGTCATTTTCTGCTTCAACCTTTTATGTTAACTCTATAGATCTCTACTTTAAAAAACTGAAATCTTTTGGTTTATATGATTCTGTGAAACCTACAAAATGAGAGGAAGTTGGCTTTGATCTTAAATGAAGGCTGTCTGGAGGGTTGGCCTTTAATCATTAGTTTTTAGTTCCAACCTTAATGGGATCTCCGCTATTTCCCTTCATGTTTCTCCTATCAGAAGGCACATCAATGTGTTTAGAAGTTGGTAAATCTGTCCTCTGGTAAGAATCCCATTTGAATGGTTAAGATCAAACACTCTTTTGCTATCCATAATTTTTTTCAGATCTCTTAGATTGTGAAAATAAAATTGCTCTAGATAGAGAAATTGAGTGAAATAAATAATTTAACTATAAGGGTGGATAAACAGTGAAGTCTGCTTGATATTTTTCAAGGAGGTTCTATAGGTCAACTACAACATTTCCTTTATGATCAGTTTTTCAAATTGATAGTCATATTCTCCCAAATTTAAGGATGTGGAGTAATGCTTATATCCTAACATCTTAACTGCTGCAGCTGAGGTTTAACTAGAAGAATAAAAAAAATATTAGTTCCTACCGCAACTCGCCTCAGATCCTCCCACTTCAGCGCAGATCCACAAACAAAAGTTGCGTAGGCCAGGTAACATTTAAATATGGTTTCCAATTCCAAAGAAGGAAGAGCCCTGGACAAAGAATGCAGTACCAAAGACAGAAAAGGATGATACTCTTGCTTAATAGACTGTTCTATTTATTTGCATTTAATAGAACCCCTAATCTCTTCTTGGAGAATATCTATACTCTGTTATTAATCAACGTGGTTAGGTGATGTTGACCTTAGGTGATGTAGCCTAATTTAAGGGATGAGTCTGAAGCTCGGTCTAATTTGGTAAAGGAATAGTATATGTGTAAACGTTTTGGAGATATTTCTGACAGCCATCTCTTATAAGCAATCTACCACAGTCTTTCCTAGTGGCCACAAGAATTCATATCCCTCCCCTGTGCAAAATATTCTATGGTTTTCCCACAAAGTCGCATCTTTTTATAGCAATCAGGTCAAAGTCCTGGATCTTGTCATCTTGAATCAGGTCTAAATGTGGATAGGGTTCTTCAGGTACAACTCCTTTTCATTTGAAGACCTATGAACTAAACAGACAAGTTTTATCTCCATCTCCACAGCCAGTATACCATGATGCAGAAAAGGAAGATTACTACAGACATTCCCAATCAAAAGAGGTGAGGCTGGTAATGAAGGGCACATACATATAAATCACTAGAAATTAGTACATAGAAATCCCCAGATCTATCTGAGCACCTATAATTAGGGCCTCCTACTCTATGAGCAGCGGATGTTTTTTGATTAAAGCTCAGTTCTGTCTTGAGCTAATTCGTTGTTCTTCTTGACTCTTGTCTCTGCCCTCTGACCATCTGAGCCATCCTTCCTCTACCTTAATAAATGTACCGTGTCTGTATTTGAGTAGCTGTCTCAGTATGACTCGTGCCGGGGCTACACTGGATGGTGGTCCAGAGACATTTTTTTTTAACTTTCTCTGTCCCTTTTACCCCAAGCTGGCCGTACTTTCACCAGTAAACAATTCTTTAAAGCACTGACAAATTTATATACAAATCATTCAGGTTTATGGTATGCCCACAAAATCATATTCACATTCCTCTGAGGACAAATCTCTCTCTACTTTGAGAATGTTAGGATTGGAAGAATGTTCTCAGGTTTCTTAGAAGCCATTTGCCTGATTGAAAGGAGCATCAAAAAGTCACCACCCTAAATCTTTCTGAGGTCTTAACAAAGAGTTTTCAGCTGCATTCTTGTTTGGATCTTAACCTTTGACCTTGAGGTCATATTTTATAGGTGTATGGCCAATAGTCGCCACCATCATGGCCATTCACATGCAGGTTCCCATTAGATTCAGACAGACAGTAAAGAAACAGTGGAGCCAAAAAATGGTGGGCCATTCCTTTATTAAAGTCTCACACTGGCTGACAAGCAAACACACAGGGAAAACACTTCCTTTTCACTCAGAGTTCACAGAGCCACTGACACATTCTCTGGTTCCACAACCAGGAGCATCTTCTCCGGTTTCTCCTAGAATCAAAGGCCCCAACAGTCTCAGCGGAGCACCTCTTGTTCCCCATCTGCACCCCTTCTCTCTCTTTCCCTGACAACATGACTTGTCTCCCCTTCTTCTCTCTTTTTCAAAACTTTCTGGAGCGAAAACCTCTCCTCCAGCAAACACTAGCAAGACAATGGCCCTTCCCAAGCAGGAATGCAGGCTGCAATTTGCAATCAACTGCCCTGCTCTGAAGGTAAGCACATATGTGGCTACCCAGTGCCATTTTTAACAATAAAAGTGAGAAAACTCAAAAAATACAAATCTTACAAACTCATGTGCCCAACAATAGGATTATTTTTTCTCCTGCCATCATTTTCCTCTGATATTTGCTGGCCATCTAGAGAGAAGGTTCTGGGACTTCTACATTTCCTTTATGTTCTGCTTGAACACTAAAGAGTTTCTTCTTTTCTCAACTTTCCAACATTATCATACATGATTATATGATGGCAAATGACACTCAATACTCTTTTGGGGAATGTTCTTAGCTAGCTGCACAACTACACTAGGTATACTTTTTATCTTCGATGTTACTTTTAGTGACACTGTTACCAAAATTCTACTCTTCTTCCAATTTCCTCATTTTTATTTTTATTTTTTGGCCTCCAGTAAGAGTCTCCATGCAACCCTTCCAGCCTCTGCCTACTATTGGTTCCAAGGAGAAGACCACATTTTGGTGCTGGAATGACCAGACTGACTCTGTACACACGTTTGTTGTCTAAACTACCTGACTAGAGCAGGTGAGAGCTGGCTGGGCCTTCTTCCCAGCAAACTAGTCTGATTTTTTTATATGATGGCTTAAGGGCTTAAGACTCTGTTGGAGTCAAAGTTGAAACTGACAATCCTCTTAAAGGGACTGAAACTAGCAAAGTGTTAACTCTGTTGCATTCTATTTATCAAATCAAGTTACTAGGCAGTCCAGATTCAAACAGAGAAGAAAGAGACTCCACCTATTATTAAGAGCATAAGCATGAATGCACAGTAAGGAAAGGAAATGTTAATAGCTATATTAAAGGGAAATCTACCACGATCACAGAAGGTGATAATTGCTTGAAAAGAAATATAACAGTAAAGAGGCAGAAAGATGAGAAGTCATTAATTTAAATAGGTAGGATAAGGAAGAGCTCTCTGAGTGCTGAAGGATGAAAATAAACTGGTCACATAATGGTAGAAGAAATTTTCTGAGGGAAAAAATGAGTTAATAAAGTAGCCTTTACAGAAATTCAGGTGCAACAAGAGAATTAACTTTGAATAGGATTGGGATAGTGGAGATGAAATAGTAGAAATAGAATTAGAATTTGTTTAGGAGACAACATTGATGATATTGATGAAAGTGTACATAGGGCTTGAGGGAGACAGGAATATCAAAGACAATGCTTAGTTTTCTGCTTTAACTACAAAATGTGTAAAGGTTGAATGAATCCTATATATATTCCTGTAAAAGATCAAAATGTCATTTCAAATCTGCCTGGCTTATTTATTAAGTGATGTCTAAATAACTGATTAACCATTGGGGGGGAAATAGTTTGTTTCCTTCACATTACACCAAATCAATTTGGGAGAACTTAAATATAAAACTATTTCCTCATGAAAACATAGTAATGCTAGAGAAACATTTATTTAATCCTAGATCCTAGAATAAGAAGACTTAAGAATGTAAGAAAAGCAAGAAACACACAAGAAAAAGGAGTGTACGGATTAAAGTACATGAAAGTCAAATGTTCCTATACTAAAATAAAAGCACACAAAATTAAAAGTCAAGGACTGGAAAAAATATTTACAATATATGATGCAAAACAGCTCAGATGAAAACATATTGATGTTTAGAAGTCAGTAAAATAACAGATGATCAACCTCATAGAAAAGAGGATAAAAGAAATAAAGAGGTGCCATGGTTGGTTGGCTCAGTTGTACAGTGTCAGCCTGGTGAGTGGATGTCCTGGGTTTGATTCCCAGTCAAGGCACACAGGATAAGAAACTCTCTGCTTTTCCACCCCTCTCCCATCCCAACCCCCTAGAGCTCTCTCTCTCTTCCCTCTTGTAGCTATGGCTCCAGCAGTTCAAAGTTGACCCCGGGTGCTGAGGATGGCTCCATGGCCTTGCTTCAGCTGCTAAAATAGCTCAGTTGCCCAGCAATGGAGGAGCAGCCCAGACAGGCAGAGCATTGCCTGGTAGGGGGCTTGCCAGGTGGATCCCAGTTGGGGAGTGTGCAGAAGTCTATCTCCGCCTCCCCGCCTCTCACTTAATAAAAAGGAAGGAAGGAAGGAAGGAAGGAAGGAAGGAAGGAAGGGGAAAGAGGCATTTCAAAAAGGAAAGAGAACCATCAAACACAACATAATAGTTTCATATCACTAGGAACAAAAATAGTAAAATAAAACAATTAGAAAACATTTTGCCTATTTCAAAACCTTTTTGCATTAAATATGCATTTCCCAGTGTTTCACAAAGTATTTGACTTAAACTCTGCTGATGAAGAGGTAAACTGCATAGAACAAAAACATAACCAAAACAAATCTTTTGTGCATCTATTTAAACTTTAGATTTCTCGAGTCTAATAATTAACAGTTAGAATTATAATTACAGTGTGCCAGACTTGTACAGAAAATTATGGTCATATATAATAGAAATAGTACAGAATAACCTTAAAAATAAGGTACCACTTAATCATACATATGCAGGAAAACATCTAGTAAGGTACAGTGCCAAACTGTTTTCAAAGTTAACTCCGATCACAAGATGGCTTTTTCTTTTCTCATTGCTTCTTATTGTTTCTTAATTTTTCTGATTATTATAAGGGTAATTTTCTTCCATTGAAAACATTTACACATATTTCAAGTATTAATTTCGAGCCCACGAACCAAACAGATACACTTACTCTCCCAGAAAAACAATCTCGGTGTGGATCACCCCTGCTTTATGACGGAGAAAATTCCTCAGGAAAGCAGTCACACTGTCAACGGTGATGTTTCCACAGACCACAATGAACCTAGGGAGCAAGAACGTGTTAGGTGGGTCATCTGAAGAACTGAAGTATCTTCCTGTCTACACTTAGAGATGAACAATTAGCTTAAACTTAGTTTTAAATAAATTTGGTATTTGAATCATCCAGATTTAACAACAGAAACACCAAGGACTACATCTCCATTATACAAAAGAAGCGGCAGATTCCTGTCTTCTCTAGTTCATCTCGGATAGGGTATACATTTGAATTACACATAGTTTCTAGGGATACAACAATAACTATCATAACTGTTAGGTTTTCATGGTTATTCATAACTTATAATGGACTTGCAACTGTGTAATTTAATTTGATTTTCCACTTGATGCCTGATTGGCTGAGGTAGTCGTTCTTCACTGAGGAACAACGGAGGCTCAGACGGTCCAATTGATTTCCCTGTAGTTAAATGCTATGGTTGATGTAACACCAGAATCTAGGTTATTTCTGTTTGTTTTTTGCATCTAAAGTTACTTAGTTGGCACAAAAAAAAAAAGTAAGTCCAATAGAGTGACAGCTAAGACAGGTGTAAAAATATAAGCATGTAACTTTTATGGTGGAAAATAGTTGTCAATTTCCTTAGGCTTGAAAGTAAAGCCTACTTTTTTCCCTCTACTGGTCACTGAAGGAAATGAAAAGTCTAATTTTAGCCTAAGTTTTTCTTAAAATTTCCAGACCTTACAAGCTGATTTAGCTTAAGTCGCATATCCCTTTCCTGACATAGACTTTGGCTTATCTAGTTTATTGCATTCATTTCATTATTTTCTTTCTATTTTTTTGTGACACAGAGAAAGACAGAGAGAGGGACAGATAGGGACAGACAGACAGGAAGGAGAGAGATGAGAAGCATCAATTCTTCATTGCAGCTCCTTAGTCTTCTTAGTTGTTCATTGATTGCTTTCTCATATGTGCCTTGACTGGGGAGGGGGGGGCTGCAGCAGAGTGAGTGACCCCTTGCTTAAGCCAGTGACCTTGGGCTCAAACCAGTGACTTTGGGCTTCAAGCCAGCAACCTTTGGGCTTAAGCCAGCTACCATGGGGTCATGTCTATGATCCCATGGTAAAGCCAGTGACCCTGCACTCAAGCTAGTGAGCCAGTGCTTAAGCTAGATGAACCTGCGCTCAAGCCAGTGACCTCATGGTTTCAATCCTGGGTCTTATGCATCCTAGTCTGATGCTCTATTCACTGTGCCACCACCCGGTCAGGCCATTTCATTATTTTCTTAGTCCTAGATCAGTCTTGGTTTTCATCCAACTGCTCCGAGACTGCTCTAAGAAAATTTGCCTCCATTGTGCCTCTTTCCTCTGCAGTGGATAGAGACTAAATAAAAAAAGAATCACTTCCAATTGAAGTTTCCTAATCCATTCTTTTTTTTCTTAGATGAAAATAGCATAAAGGAAACTGTGGTAACATATACCCACAATGAAACAGGGTAAAAACAAATCTGTTTTTCTCCTGGGAACAAATGGCTGTGATATGGATCTATAAAGTTCTGGCAAAGAGGTTGAAACTGCTCCTAACTCCATCAAACCTCTGCCGTGAATGAACCCCACAAGGTTTAGGGGAGCTGGGCCTAAGAAAACTTAATTTATTATTTTAAATTTGAACTATTCCTTGAATTTGATTCATTATGTAAAGTCAGCCTGAGTTAACCACATGATTAAAATGAATAAGACATTTAGTCACGGATATAAGAGAATAGTCAGTGGTAGAAAGAAAGGTCAAAATATTGTCACAATCAATATTTGACAATGAATGACAACATTATCTGTTATTTTAGTTGATTTAATGCCCTTATGAGTATCTAGATAGTAGTTTGTATCAAGTAGCAAATATTATCTTCTCATGGTATTTATTTTAGAACAACCCTCTTTAGTGAATGAAGGATTTTGCCAATATATTCACCTAAGCCATACAATAGGTGTTTAGAAAGAGATATATGATTATTAGGAGATCTCAAACTGTAGAAATTATATTTGAAAGCTACTTACTTCTTCCCTTTGAGCACGTTATAGGGACTGGTGTATTTCTTCTTGTTAGCAAAAAGTTCCACCAACTCAGGGATATAGTTTGCAAACAGTATCTAAAATGAACATCAAATAACACCTTAGGTTTCATTATTTTAAAAGATAAGCCAAAATTCTGAGATTATAAAGGAGAAAGAAGGTACACAAATCTTTCATCTATGAGGAGCTTCACTGTGAACTATATTTTTAAAGAGACACCCTTTCTCTTTCTTACTTCAGCCATTGCATTGAGGTAAATCGGAATAAAATACTTTCCAGCATTCAAAATGATAGAAACAAGCAGAAAGTCAATCTCCCTTCCCATTTTGTTCCCTTATCACTACTGAGTGCCCTTCTGAATCTTCGACTTGCTGCTGCTTGGGGCCATAGGGAAGAAAGCATTTGGGACAGAGCAGAATTAAGGCAAAATAAAATGAGGCAGTGTGGCAATGTGGACAGCAGAATACCAAGAAGTAGAGAACTCTGGTGTGGCTTTTACAGAATTGAAATTAGAAACTAAAAGAAAAATAGGCTTCTATTGTCCTTTACACACACTCCTGAACTATGCACAGATGTTCCCTTATCTGAAGTAGAGTGCTGGTTTAGAGAGCTTACTCATTTGATCTGGAAAGAACCAAACTTTCTTCAGATCAGATCTCAAATGCGCTTCCTCTTTAGAAGACAGACTTTAATCTGATGGGCAAGAGATGAAGGAAGATAGGGTTGCCCAAATCAATGTAGAGGATGGTGAAGAAAGTCTGCTCTCTGTTGTCAACCATCCTCATCTCTGGCAAGCAAGCCTTAACATCATGTGCTCCAGGAGATACAGTTTGGGAAAACATGGGATCCATATATCTTTTCATTTTCATTTGACACCTGAATAATGTCACATTCACTCTCAAACCTATATTGCTTTATTTCTCATCATTAACCAAATGCTTCTCATTTATGTAGCTATATTCAAAAGATATAAAAAATATTCTTCACCAAACTCCCCAGGGTGAAAACCATGATGAAGGTCCGTCCGAGGGATGTCCTGGCTACCACGTCTCCGAAGCCAACAGTTGAGGTTGTCGCCATGACCAGGTAAATGGAATCAAAATATGATATATTCTGTGAATTTCTACCTTTGAGCCAGGGATCACCAGAATTTTCCACCTGGTACAAAGAGAAAAAAGACTCAGGAAAGGTCTCTGAATGGAATAACTAGGAAAGTTTATAAAGAGTAAGTCAAATCACTTAATTCAATGCAAATGAAATATTAAATGATTTATAGACTGCTGTGAAGGGTTGGCAAATTATGGGTAGTGATTATGAAGTCTTGTTTTCTTTCATTGTGATTACTGCTGAAACCTGAAGGGGCACTTGGCTTGAGTCCCTTTAGAGCCCCATTTAGAATGTCTCATAGTGAAACTTGCTGCCCCATATCTCCTTCCCACGTGGGCACATGACGGCACCCTGGAACCATCATGGATACCAGAGGCTCTCGGGTTGAGCAATTACTATTCATTCTCCTTTTTCACAAAATCAGGATTACTTATCATTAAAGAAAGAAGCACTCAAATGAGCACTTCATTTCGGTGAGCTTAAACTCATAAAAGCAAGTGTCTAAGGAAAAGCAAACAAATTTCCCAGAGTATTCCCCTACTCCCCACAAAAATCTCTAGTGATTAATTCTCGAGAATTAAAACCACTCTGAAAAATATTTCCTCTGTTTTCCCCCTACACACAATGCTCACACTTTCTGAAGTTTGATGAGTAGGTTATAAGAATGGCCTCCTATAATATTCCACTCCAAAAGAAAAAAAAAAGTATATGTCAATTCCCATGGCTGGACTGGATTATGTTCAAAAGTATATGAATCTGTTGCTATTGACTTCTGAGTCTTCACTATTTTCTGAGACTATCATACTATAAGAAAGCCAACTTTAAATCACACAGATTTATGTATATATATGCATATGTGTATATATGTGTATATATGCATATGTGTATATATGTGTATATGTGTGTATACATGGGCAAAAGTAGAATTACAGTTGTGAGCAGTTAAAGTTTATTCTTGTACTACTTATTAATTATTATATTGCTTTCCATATGAACAACTGTAAACTTACTTTTGCCCACCCTGTCTATATCCCACTCAGGAATTACAAGAGTTATTTGAGACAGTTCCCTTTAAGGTAAAACCTTACAGTGTCTTTTAATAACATTTTAACACATGGTTCTAATCATATCTTTGTATAACCTGTTGTACAAGCTAAAACTAAATCTGTTTCAACCTGAAAATCTTCACAATAATTTAAATAACCCTTTCAAGCTTAGCTCAATCTCTTTGGAAGTATTACTTTAGTGTTTCAAACGCCTCCCCACCCTCCTAGCATGGCAGCCTTCTGCTGGTCAATTTGTCCAGTCTGCTCTTCCTCTTAACCACTGACTTGTCAGTCCCAGATGGGAAGTTAAGCTTAAGATAAAGGATTATGGACCAATGTTAAAGATACTAAATTATCTATTTTTAACTTCCTAGTCAAAGTAACTGAATTTTTATGCTTTTAAATATTGTGTTTCAATTTTAGATTAGACATGCTATGGATGAGGAGGATATAAAGACACTCTCTCATCTCTTACCTTCCCATCGTTTGTATTAGTTACATCATTTTTACATTGTATATGTGTAATACGGTCCTTAACCATAATTCCCTTAGTTATGTCTTAGTTCTATTTTAAAGTTATTCAACAATCTACCACTCACTTTTATCACGTTTTCTTCATTCTTGAGTTCTTGAGTTCTGATTCATCTCCTCTGTGGCTGCATTTCATCAAGACACATTTTTTCTTAAAGGGGCTCATAGGCACTAGTTTCTCTTTCATGTTTAAAATGACAAGATGGATTACCCTTTCTTTCATACCAGCTTTGCAGACACTGCTCTACCATCTTCCTGTATTGATTGACGTTGCAAAGAAATCTGAGCCTAGTTCGATTTCTTTCCCCCTTTGCTTTGTATTGTTTGGAGACTCTCCTTATCTTCAAACGCCAGGAAACTGCTCTAAAATACGGTCAGAGTAAATAATTTAAGGTTTTGTTTTTTTCTGGATTCAGTATGCCCTTCAAACATTTTTCTGGTACTATTTGTTGCGTCCTTTTCCTCAAAACACTAATTTAATAGTATGCTGAATCAACATTGCCCATCTTCCATGTTTCTCCTCAACAATCACTTGAGTGTCTTTGTTCTTTCCATGTCAGTGTTTTTGCCTCAGTCCCGCCCACCCCATCCTGAGCATGTTTTTGCCACATTGCTTACAGTTAGGTTCCCCCAGTGTGGTTTCTAGTTCTATATTACTTTTTTCTTCTCCTCTTGATATCTTTCAACCCATTCTCAACTCCTGCTACTGTTTAATATTGTTTTATTTTAAATGTTATATATTTTATTTAATTATCATTTTTAGTGTTTGAAGCCCTTTATTTGTACCTTTTCTCAAATATAAAGGGCTTTTTCTTAAATTTTCTTTTGTTTCCCTGGGTACATTACCCTGTAATTGTTGTTTTTATAACTGTTATATTACATAACTGTTGTTAAGCTAATGTCTGCTCTCCATCATACCCTCTTGTTGTTTTTGGCAGAATTTAAGGATAGGCACCAAACTGATTCCTTTCTGGTTAATGCCTTTGAATGGTATCAACTTTTAGCTGTGAGTATGGGAAGAGGGCAAGTTGTGACAATCACCGCTTTTACTTTGTTTTGTCATTTCAAATGTCCTTTCAACAAAATCTGCTACTTTTTTTTTTTGCTCTGAATACAAATAGCTCTTCTA
The DNA here is from genome assembly GCF_036850995.1 of Saccopteryx leptura. Taxonomy (NCBI): domain Eukaryota; kingdom Metazoa; phylum Chordata; class Mammalia; order Chiroptera; family Emballonuridae; genus Saccopteryx; species Saccopteryx leptura. Next base: position 28,568,842 of record NC_089506.1, on the reverse strand, counting down.
AGATTTAACATTCCAGATGTTGGTGTGACTTACAGTGCATCACTTGAAATCACAAGCCATCTGGTTGCTTTTCTCTCTTTCTCTACGTGCATCTTTGCTGGAAGTCTACTTGCTTGGGTGACTAGATACCCAACAAGGATAACTATTCACATGCTTAGATGGGTCAAGCGGAAAACTTCAATGATTCAAATAAGCCAGGCAGAGACCATGTCCAACTCAGGCCCACGTGTGATTTATAGACAGCAGCTAGTCTTCAACTAAGACTATTGGTGGCTTTGGTAGAGTGAGTTGCTAGAACCTTGTGTTCTACCTAAAAATCTAGAAATCTGGGTTTTTATGTGTTACCTATTAAAGTTGGCAAGCAATAAAAAAATAAAATACAAACATAATTAGGTCAAATAAAATATGCCTTTAGTCCACGTTTGAACTGAGAACCCTTCCCTGGAATTACTGTTGAAGGCAAAAAGTACTGTTACCATGATTTCTCATTCAGCATTCTCTCCCCTACCATTCTGTGAAAGCCAACATGTCTCTGCAGAGACACCGATGATTGCTCTTTCCCCTGACAGGCTCATGCCCTTAGGACCAATCCTCTAGATCCAGGGACCTGCCTTTACTGCTGTGACACTTTGTTTCAGGAAAATCTCTCTCCTACTTGCTCGAGAACTGAGAAAGGATATGGTTGATCTCAGATTTCTTGAAGGTTCCTATGAAAAATTCCATTTGATGCTTGACATTATTCTTTTTTCTTGTTACTGGTTTAATTAGTTCTGATAGACGGATCCACATGAAAACAAATTCTGCTATATTTTCAGTTTTGCTTTGTTTATCTGAAAGGCCTGTATAGGCTTTTAACATCCTACTTCAATTTCTGCACTATTAATGACTGTTCCTCAACTCTCCTGGAGCAATAAAGTCTAGGAATTTCTTACTGTTAAAATCCCTTTATTACATTGCTGATTAAGAAAGCTAAAATCTAACTTTTCCTATAGGCAAAGGAGGCTGCTATGTATACAGATTAATTTCAGGAGAATCAACTAATCCACAAAGCCCCCCTTTTTAATTCAGCAAAACCTCCCCCACAGTTGTCTAGCTTTTATAAGTAGGAAATTCTCTCATTTGTTGCTTTTATTTGACTTTTTAATCTTTTTTAAAATACTGGAACCCTTATAAAATGACAGTGATAAATTTCACCTATTGTTTATACCTTCCAAGGGTAGGCTTTATTAGATCCTTTGCTGAGTATACATTTTGAAAGTTGCAGGGAGGAATAGAGAGAGATACCTGGAGTGTAGGAGATACATATTTGTCATAAATATGGGGGTGGAGAAACCCCTGAAATGGGAAGGAAAAAACATAAAGCTCACAGTAGTTACAGTGATGGAGACAGTTCAGAGGATTACCTACATTTTTTAAGAGAAAAGACATTCATGCTGACTGGCAACATGAGAGAGTTTGAGGAGATGCTCACCAGGTGAATGAATCCTGCAGCCGTGAACCAGGTACTGAGAACTATCGATACCAGTTTAGAAAGCTTCACTGAATTACTAGAAAACCGACAGACAAAGAATTGTTGGTTTATCACAGGTTCCAGAACAACACAAATAACTGATTCTCTAAAATCTTGCTGCTTAAAGTATGGTTCACAGACCTGAAGCAATGATATGCTTACCTGGGAGTGTACTAGGAATGCAGAATCCTAGGCCCCGCCCCAACCTACAGATCTGCACTGTTACAAAATCATCTGCTTAATTCATATACACAGTAGAGTTGAAGATGCACAACTCTAAAACATACCCAGCCATACACACTTGTTCAAAAGGTTGAGATTTTGGTATGATAGCCACCAGCCTACTATTACACTGCTTCAAAAAGCATATCATATGTATATCATCATAAAGCAAGTTAAAGAGTTACATTGTCTAAAGTAAGTGTACAAATGGCAGTGAACTGGGACCCCAGGGTGAGCCTGCAAAATGAAATTCTGAGTAGGTCACAGAAACGTAGTTTCATGTTGTTAAATTCATACCAGGGTCTTTGAGTAAAGAAGATCAGACAGGCTCTTGTCTCCTAAACAAAGCCCTAGTGTTTAGCTGAAATCTCTGGGGTCTTCAGGCAGAGAGCTACCTGTCACACAAGAACAGCCTTTTATGATTCTGACTTCTCCATCATGCATACACTTTTAGCAGTGAAATCTGCCTGGCCTATAACATTTGATGCTCCTAGTGAGAATGTACAGGCACAGAGATTTTGAGTGAGTAAGACCAAATTGCTTAAAACTTTAGAAATATTTGAATTTTGGGGGAAGGAGGACATTTGGGTGGCTCCATTTCTGTAAGCAATAGTGTACTGTGGCTACTAGGTAGCTTGCATACTCAGAGAAATTGTGAAGTTGTCTCACATTTCTAGCCAGGAAAGACTTAATTCATAATAGCAGATGTGTAGAACCAAGACCTCTGGCTTGGCCTGTGTTGGCGCAGTGCATAGAGCATCTACCTAGAGTGCTGAGGTCGCCAGATTGAAACCCCGGGCTTGCTCGGTCAAGGCACGTACAATAAGCAATGAGTGAACAACCAAAGTAAAGCAACAAGGAGTTGGTATTTCCCACTTTCCCACCCTCCTCTCTCTGTAAAATGAATAAATAACACCTTAAAAATGATAAAAAGAACTGAGGCCTCTGAATTGTTTTGACTTTTTGTTAGGGTGGTGGTATAAGGGAATTAAAGCCTAAATGGACTTACAAATTCTAGCTCTAAAGAAACAAAATTTTCAAAATGATTGCAAACTTTTCAGCCAGTGTGTAATGTTAAGCCAGTGGGAGAAAGTGAGTGAATAATATCTTGGGAGCTACAGGATTTCGTGATTTTTGCACTGGAATTCTGACGAGACATGAGTTGAATTGAAGGGTCAGTTAACATTTTGATTTAACCCAAAACACTATGTAAGCAATATTAGAGGAAGGGCGTTTACCTGCTCTTGATGGCTCTCAGAATTTGCAAGATTTGAGGGAGTTCTAGCAGCCGCAATGCTCTTAAGAACCTTAAACCTAGAAAGCCAACAGAACGGAGAAAGCTGCCAAACAAGAGGTTACTCCAGAGAATGATCTGAATTATAACACGACTGGGAGGGACTACAATCTTTCTCTCCCTGAAATGCGTCAATATGATACACTATAATGTCCTGGGTTGAAGAATGTGAGCTCTAGTTTAAATTCTAACCCTGACACCTAACAGCTGTTATAATTTAAAGCAAAGCCCTCCACTTCTCTCGCTCTTCAACTGCAAAATGGGAATTATAATAGCATCTACCTCCGGGGGTTGCTTGGCTCATATAAAGCATATAATAAGCACTACTCACTTCTTACTCTACTTAATTCTTCTTTAGAATAAAAAGCTAATTATCCATAAACCACTTAAACTTCTGACTATACAATGTCTTTATGTTTTTTACTGTTTCTATGATGTTTTATTTTATGTAGCATGATAATGATAGCAAAAGCTTTTATAGATAATAATATAAAATTACATAAAATTGGTAAAAAGCCACATCACTGTCATTCACTGTCAATACATCTATCTTAAAGACTAAGTAATTAAATAAATCTCTAACATATCATAGCATGTCTGGATATGATGACTTGCCGCTTTCAAAAACCAAGGGAGACTTCTCATCTCTTCCAGTCTTTTTGGGATCCCAGGGCAAAGGGGCTACAGGGGGATGGGATGTGGGGCCTCGCCTCTCAAGTTGTGGATGGGCCAGTCCATTAACAAAAACAAACATCGACACCTACTATGCATCAGGTACATCACATTGCTTAGGAAATGAGCTTAAAAAAATGGGTTCTGAAAATATATTACAAGGCCATCCAAGTACAGTGAGGAATTTTTTTTTTAAATGGCACTGAACTATTAAAGAAAAATGAAAGATACTTATGAATGAATGTTGAGGTTTATTTTAGAGATTGCTTCTGACTCCCACAATGTACTTACCTAGCCAATTACTCTTCAAATAACAAGAAATAAAGGTTGGTGGAATGGTAAAGATGTCCACAATTGAATTCATCTCCAACCAGAACCGGATCTTGTCACTAGCTGCCAAAAACTATGAAATGGAAACAGAAGACCCCAAATTCTGTTACCCTCAAGAATTTTAAAGGGAACATTAAAGTGGCTTTATTTAGTTATATTCCATTCATCAATTGGAGCTTTGATCTAACTCTATTATATACATATACATATAAACACACACATATATACTTATATTGCTATGTATGTGATATGTATTTATATATATATTTATAGATACATATATATTTATGTAGCTATAAAGACTGTACCTTTATTAGGTGTTCAATAAATAAACATGAACCCATTTTGCTTACTAGATCTTAACTCTTTCACTTAACTCTCACACTCTGACCTTTCTGCTGCTCCTAACATTTTATAATTATAAAGCTAAAATTCTCTATTTGTGAGCAATGAGGAAACATGATAGGGTGTCTTCAATGGAAAAGCTGTCTAGAAGTTTGGATGGCCAAGGCCTGTGTTTATGAGCTTCCTTATTTATATAAAGAAAGCAAGCATTCCCAGAGGGAGAGTTTGCTGTAAAAAGATTTTGATGGTCAGTGTGGTAAGAGTATATATACATATACACATATACATATGAGATGGATAAATATACTGAAATCTAGATCTAAGATGGGTCCTGTAGAATGAGAGGACTATTTAATATATGAGTGAAACAAAGATATAAAAGCATTTTATATAGTTACATGGCACATATACCATCAATGAAGCCAATGACATTTTCAGAGGCTTGTTATTCAGGTTCTGCTAGCTTGTGATTATTGCTAAGGGTTTCTCAACGGCAGCTAGGAAACCAATACGGAGGGCAGTGTGACAGGATGATGATATTTTAAAATGAAAACATTTTCATTTGTGCTGGAATTTTTGGCCTGGTTTACAGCTTCAGATGCAGGCGAGAGAGAGTTATGTCTTACTATATATTTAACAATTTAGTTTATGGCCCCTCTAACCTTAGAACCTGAAAACATAGGCCGATTATATAACCAAGGCACACACAGGACTTTGAGTGCTGTGCTTGTTGTGTTTGTCTGTTTACTCTCGGTTTCAATAGGTACTTACTCTCAAACCAAAATAGAAAGTAAAGAAAGCATTGAAAGTCAAATCAATTGGGATGGTATTGTCTTCATAGGAAGAACAGCTTCCAACAGGGCTATGAAAGAAACAAAGGGTATTTAGAAGGATGGACAGTTGAAAAGCTGTGTCTATATGGGGCCAAATAAAAAGAAAGGGGAGGCATTTTTTACTTATTCACCATGAATGGTCAATACAGACACTTAAATTCATATCTCAAGGAAATTTGTTTTCTTTTGGGAGTGGAGGTAAGCATGAATAATACCGCTAGATTGTGCACGGAGTTGAAAATAACAGGAAAATTACCTGTTCTTCCTTTCATAGAGTTTATTGCTTCTATTTCTGTTTTACCAGTGGGATTCAGAGGTCTAGAGATCATCTCTTTTCTTGGTTTGCATGATCATCTACCAAGCCAGGAAATTTAGGCTTCTCTACCCTTCTGATATAGAGCTAGAAGTCAAATAAACTGATCCAAGCCAAATTAAAAACAAAAATTCCTTAAAGATCAGCATGAATTCACAGAACAAAGACTACTAGCTTCCATAGGGTCTCTAAAGTCGTTTGGCTTTTGTGGCCCTGAAATCCCAATTTTACTCCCGCTGGAAATCCAGAGTAATTCCCAGAGGATCAGGGGGTTAGGATTAGATTAGATCTGTTCAAGAAACCATCCTCACTTTGGCATAAAAGAAGGAAATTCCTTTGAAAAAAAGAGCAGACAGGCCCTGGCCGGTTGGCTCAGCGGTAGAGCGTTGGCCTGGCGTGCGGGGGACCCGGGTTCAATTCCCGGCCAGGGCAGCACATAGGAGGGGCGCCCATTTGCTTCTCCACCCACCCTCCTCCTTCCTCTCTGTCTCTCTCTTCCCCTTCCGCAGCCAAGGCTCCAGTGGAGCGGGGATGGCCCGGGTGCTGGGGATGGCTCCTTGGCCTCTGCCCCAGGCGCTGGGGTGGCTCTAGTCTTGGCAGAGCGACGCCCCGGAGGGGCAGAGCATCGCCCCCTGGGGCAGAGCATCGCCCCTGGTGGGCGTGCCGGGTGGATCCTGGTCAGGCTCATGCGGGAGTCTGTCTGACTGTCTCTCCCCGTTTCCGGCTTCAGAAAAATACAAAAGAGAAAAAAACCCCAAAAAACTAAAAAAAAAAAAAAAAAAAAAAAGAGCAGACAGCAATTTGCTCCTGTATCCCAGGTGAAATCTATCATTTTCCTTTCTCAAGACTACCCAAAGTTATCCGAAACCCGTGAGAAACCCTGAAATGACCACAGAACTTCTGTTTCAATATCTAAAGAACTCAAAGGCATATAAAGCCTTCAGAAGTGGTCCAGCAGCGCAGAGGACAGCAGGAGGCGGGCGGCCCCAGACTAGAGTAGATAGCATGCACAGCACCTGAACCCTGGCCGTGCAGCACGGCGGGATGCAAAAGGGAGAGTTGGTTTTAGTGTTTCCTAGAGGGAAACAAACATTTGTCCTTTTTTATGAACTTGTGCATGTGAATATGTTAGAAAGTATATTAACCATTTATTTTGACAGAAAATTCCAAATGAGCTGACAAGCTAATGATATAGCAGACAAATGTGACTAGGAAATTTACTTACTCAGAAGAGTTGATAAAATAGATTATAAGAGACCCAATGCTTAGTACAAAGACAAGAATCCCCTGGAAAAGAAAAAAGACAAGTGAACAAAACTATTTTATTAATATGAACATAGATGAATAAACATATCAACAAGACTGTGTTTTCTTTTCACCTTGCTTATATATGTGTAGCCATTTTTTTCATAATTCATTGATGTTAGTATTCATGCATTCATTTTTTATTTATTCTTTCAAGAAAAATTGGTTGAATCTTTACTGGGTATTCAGTAAACATGTACTCACCCATTTTACTAACTTAATTTTAACTCTCACACACTTCATAATATTTTGTCCTTCCTGCTGTTCCTAAAGTTTTCTAATCTCAAAATAAGTTCTATCACTTATTCATTCACTTATCAAACATTTACTAAGTGTTTAAGGTAAGTTATGTACTTTATTACATGCTAGAAAATGAAGACTACTGGATATGGACTTCAGAGTTGAATTGCCCGTGATATCATAGAAGGGAAAACAGTCCCAAACATGTCCATCAAAAAGATGGTCAGAATTTTGACAGGAGGGAAAGTGCTACAGTGAGGAAAAAAAAAAAAAAAGAGCACTTTTAATCTGTTAATGCATCTGGTCTATAAAATAAACAGAGCTTGTAGAATATAATTAGAAAGTTATCCAACCAAAACCCTTGATGCATTTGGATGAAATTTTTCACAACCCCCTTGACTTTTCAGGTCAACTTTAGGTAACTGAATATTCCTCCAGTTATTTCTAGTTTACAAACCATTTGTTTCTTTGATATGTTCAGTCTAGTGTCATTTTAATAATACTAATAATAAAAATTAATTTTATTTACAATGAAAACTTTATACTCTTTCAGCTCAGGTATTTCTGGGGCAGTCTACCTGTACTGAAAAAGAGGTAAGTTCTTCTCTGTTAACTATTTTTGGAGTTTTTATTCCTAATTGCCCAGTGACTAGACTATCTATGGCCTCTGCAGAATTGTAGGTCAGTGTGGGGGAGTGAAAAGAAAGGGAAGGTCAGAGCTGGAAATGTTGAATTTGACTGGTCTTAGATCACTATGTTCTCACCCTGGGACTCTCTGAGCATGGGAGATGTCTGATGTTTACTTTCATGAGTTCTTTCATTGCTTTTTGGAGAATTTGATACAAGTCATTCAAGAACTATTTCTTTAGTACCTACTATGACTGAAGTATTATTCTGGTGTTTGGGATATATCTGGGAACAACCCAAACAAAGATCCCGACCTATATGGAGCTTAACTGCTGTGGTGTGTTAGAAGACACATGTCAGGAAAATAAAGGAGAACAAAGTCAAGGGGATCAGAAATGTAAGGGAGGCGGCAGAAGAGTTGCAGTCTTGATAATAATTAAATGCTATGTGTGCCATTGAGGTTCCTGAGAACTGGTGTAAGCATATCCTCTCACTGGTTGCTCACAAATCTTTTTTTTCAGAGACAGAGAGAGAGTCAGAGAGAGGAATAGTCAGGGACAGACAGACAGGAACAGAGAGAGATGAGAAGCATCAATCATCAGTTTTTCGTTGCAAGACCTTAGTTGTTCATTGATTGCTTTCTCATATGTGCCTTGACCGCGGGCCTTCAGCAGACCGAGTAACCCCTTGCTCGAGCCAGCGAGCTTGGGTCCAAGCTGGTGATCTTTTGCTCAAACCAGATGAGCCCACATTCATACTAGCAACCTCAGGCTCTCAAACCTGGGTCCTTTGCATCCCAGTCCGACGCTCTATCCACTACGCCACCACCTGGTCAGGCGTCAAATCTTTTTTCAGTACCCCTCACACGCCCACATCCTGTTGGAATCCTCACCCTACAGGTTCCTTCTTGAGTGGGTAAGAGAAGCTTTCACATGGGACATGCATATGGTCCATGGACCAGCTCAAGCATTCTTTGCCCCAGCCAACACTAGAAGGACAGATTACCTTCAGTGTGGCAACTTCTCTGGCACAGAGCAGCTAGCTGGACTGTCCCTTATCACAGATGAGCCACAGCCACATGTCAGTTCACTGTGTCTCCAAAGTTCCAAGGGATACAAATTGAAATTTCTGAGTGGTTCTCATAAGCTTCCTTCTTTAGGCTTGACATGAGAAGGTATACTCCCACACCTCTGACACAACCGAACTTGTTCCAAAAATCCTTTTCTATTTCCCAAGTACCTTAATTTACATGTGATTGGATAATATGATATGCTAAAATCTTCGACTGGGTTTCTTCTGACCACTTTATAAATAGCAGTGTTGCAGCTTACTTAAAACATGGGAGTTATTGGCATCTATTTTAACACCTATATTAATTGTTGATATATTGCTAAACTCAGGAAAAATGTTGGGAGTGAAGATATATATATATATCAACATATTGATAATTACTAAAACATAGTTTTCATGAAATTTTTATTTACATATAAATCTTTTTTCTCTCTTAATAAATTTCAAAAGTGATTCTTCAAATATAAATCATATATTGACAGGCTTCCAGAAAGATGGTGGCAGGCTGTATGTTTACAATCCTCTAAGTCATTTAAATTAACAAAAAAATTAAAAAAAATTAGTTTGATTAAAAGTGAAAACAATACAAACTTGATGTCACAAACCTAAAGAACATTATCCAGAAATAATATATAGCAAGCAGCAAAACGAATACCAAACCAAAAGAGGGTACTGGGACTCAAAACTTATGGACACTGTTCAGTGAGTCAGGTAGAAATGGGAGATGATTCTGAGAAGACCTCTTGAATTGAAGGGGCAGAACCTGGAAACGCTGGCCATCTGGTGGAGATAGAAAGCTGTCTACCTGACGGATAGATCGAAGATAGAGCCCCAGAGCCAGAGGAACCTGAGGAGGTGCTCTGTAGCCAAGCATTTGCTGTGGAAGAACACACAACGCTTGTTTTCTCAGAAGCGCCATGGAAAGAAGTCACAGAAAAACAAAGAATTTGAAACCTAATCCAGAGAGAGCCTCGTTTGCAGTTGCTGGCCACAGCATTATCCCCCAGAATTGTCTGTGTAGGAAAATGCACAGTAAATTGAGGCTTTGATTTCCACAATGGGGCTTAAATCCCCCTGCTTAGTTGATGGATAGTAATGAGTGTCTTCAAGATACAAACAGCAGTCAATGCGGTTAACAGGGACACTGAATTCTCTAAACCTTCACTTATGAATATTAGCAGACAATAGAAAATTGACAGTTATATGGGAAGTGTAAGAAAACAGGAGGCTCAGGCAGAGAAAATAGATGAAATGACCTCCAATGAAAGCGTTAACATAGACTACATAATTAAACATTTTAAAATTGCAATTACTGTTCCTAGTGAGATTCTAAAACTCTGTGAAATAGTACTGGAAAGTTTGAAAGGCAAAAACAGGATATGGGGGCAACATAGATGTTGTAACTGCAAGAAGCTGTGCCCTAACACTGAAAGATCAACAAAAAGAGGTCAGGATTACCGACATTAAGCCTGTTACAAGAGGTTTTCTTGGGAGTTGAAACTCAGACCTGAAAGGAGGGATCCTGGCTGGGTCGGTAAGAGTACCTCTGAGGAGCTGCTGTGAGCCTGGCTCTGGCCGTGCAGGAAAAACACTAGAAATCCTTTTTTCAATAGTTTTTCAAGTACTGACTGGTACAGGAGTGCAAAGCCATTGAATAAGCGAAGCTGAAAAATACAGATGTAGAACACAGAAGGAGCAGCTTCCTTCCCCTCGTCTTGTACCCCATGTCAGCAGAGCCTAACGAGGAGCCTAAGAGAGCTCACAAAAGAGACACAAATTGCTGAGCCCTGGCCTCACATCACAAAGCAGAGGGCAGAGGGTGGATTTGGAGCAGAGAGACAAGAGCTTAGTATTTAGTAGTTGGCCTTACATGTTAGGAAACACTGAAACAACTCATACAAAGATTTTGGGAAATGGCATTGCAAGGCAAGAATTCTACATTCAACCAATTGTTTACTTGTGAGAACAAGATAAAAACCATTTTTGTATATTCAAGGATTCAGAGAGTATACCACCCAAACTTTTCCTTGCAAATGAATATGGCAAGTACTCAAGAAAATAACCCAGAAAGATAAAAGTGGTGCCTAATGAAAGGTAAAAATAATGCAATTTTTACCCTAAAGCAAAAACTAAGAAAAAATTTTTAACAAGTGTATAATGCTAAAAACAATAGTAATCTAGAACTAAATGTCTGATTAGCTCAACAATTTCTGGAAGGAAAGAAGATGGTGTGACAAAGGTCTTGTGCTAAAAGAAGATATGGATATAAAACGTGCAGAAAGACAGAAAAATACAGAATGGAAAGTTTGTTCTGAATTTGATTTGCCTAATATGTCTACACTATTGTATTAAGAATGGAATTATCCAAGTCAAAAATGCAAGAAAATAAGTAACAGTAATAAAATATAGCAAAGCAAAAATGAAAACATCAGCTAATGGTTAGTGCTTATATACCCTGAATGATTTACACGTATTAACATCATTTCCTTTTTTTTAATTGAATTTATTGGGGTGACACTGGTTAATATGATTATATAGGTGCCGTTCTACAACACATCTTTGTACACCACATTGTGTGCTCATTTTCCCCAAGTCAAGTCTTTATCCATCACTATTTCCCCGATACCTTTCTCTCCACCCGCCCCCCCTTAAGCAATCACCACACTGCTGTCTGTGTCCGTGAGTTTTTTCTCCTTTCTTTTGTCCATAAATTTTCACTGCAATACTTTAAAAGAGATTATTCACATTATAAGAATTAAATCTGATTTAGAAAAAGTAACTTGCCCAACATTACACAGTAGGAAGTGGAGAAGCCAATGTTTGATCTCATGTCTCTCACAGTATGATTCTGCCTCTCCAGTAAGATATGGAGGCTAGACTGAGATGGAATTTCCTGTGTATCCAATACCCATTCTCCCTTTTTCTTTCTTAATAGACATCCATTTGTGTGTGTATGTGTGTGTGTTTAAATTTTTAAATTAAATTCATTGGGGTGACATTGGTTAATAAAATGATACAGGTTTCAGGTGCACAATTCTATAATACATCATAGAATGCAATGTATACTGCATTGTGTGTCCATTACCCCAAGACACGTCTACCTTCTATTCCCGCTCTACCCCTCTTCAACTTCCCCACCCCCTTTCCTTCCTACAATCCCCACACTGTTGTTTGTGTCTGTAAGTTTTCTTTTCCTTTGTTTAATCCCTTCACCTATAATAACCCTAACTCCCATCTCCTCTGACAGCTATCAGTCTATTCTCCATTTTATAAGCCACTGATATTAGATATTCTATTATATAGCAAATTCAATATCTAAATACCATAAAGATCAATAAAACAGGTCACCATAAAGAGAATAATTCTGCTGGTGAATTATTAAATTATTAAAAATATAAAATATCTGGAGAAAATGCAAAATATTTGATAAAGCTGTAAAATCATAAATGGAAATTTTGACATGCAACTTTCAATCAGTCATCAAATAATTAAGAATATGGAAAGCATATATAACATACTTAAGAGTGCATATGTGTCAAACAGACAATACTATGCATATTCTTTCAAAAGTCCATTAAGTAGTAATAAACATTGATCATGTACTAGGCAACAAGCAATTTCCCCATAAATTCTACACATTAGAAGTCATAAAGGCAGTGATACTTTTGGTCCATAAATTTTACCAAAGTAGAAAGGCAACCACTCTATCCTCAAGAAAATAAAAGCAGACCACATTCCTCTCAACAGATTATGAATCAAACATGAAATTAAAATTTAAAACAACGTAAAGACGAATTAGGCATTAATAAAAATAAGATCATCACTTGCTAAAGCCTATGAGCTATGAAGTATTCTGAGGATTAAATTTTTATAAATTAAATACAACAAAAAAAGCGGGAAAGATTAGGCCAGCCCAGATCGCTGGCTGCGGGAGGACTGCGCACGCCTGGTGGGGCCTGGAACGGGGCATGCGCAGTGCAGTCCTGCGTCATTCACGCTGAGCAGCCAGACTAGCACAGCGGCCGGGGTCCTGAATACAGGGACCCTAGATTGACAAGGAATGTGGCCGCAAATCCTTGGCAGAGCTGACTGAGCGATACCTCGGGAAGACTTCAGCTCATCATGTTTGGAGACCCAATATGACCATTTGGAAGGAAACAAAGCACTCAGGGACCTTCATGGCACAGACGCAGGAAGCTGTGAAACGAAGCGTTTGACAAGTACCATGCTGCTTCTGCAAAGGAACAGGCCACTATTGAACACAATTCCATTAGGCACTGAAAACTGTGAGCCTGGGACCCATCCTCAAGAGTGGCTCTTCCTACTAGGTCCCTGTGCCACTAGCAGACCAGTGTGGCCGCTTCCTCCTTTAGGGGATGATGTTTGAGTGACAGAGCAGCACCTGCAGATGGCTGTGCCTGAGCAGCCGTGGCAGGGGCTGCTGGAGGCTTTCTACAGCCAGGGCGGGTGATCAAGAGGCAATAGGACAAGATGTGCACAAGATAGCAGCATCTTGGCCAGCTACCTCTGGTGATTGAGGAAAGGGAGAAGTTTGAGAAGGAGGCCAGGACCCCACCAGAAACAGTGAACCACTGCCAGGGTGAAAAAATAACCTGTGGCTCAAGGATGTTACTATTTAAAGGCAAGTTTTACCAGATGGAGCAGCATGTTTATTGCTTGTTAATCCTTTCTATGGGGGCTACAGCCAGCTCTCTTTGACCAATCTCAACTTGGGAATTTCTTCCAATACACTCAGGGCTTGCCTCTTCCTCAAACTTGGGGTGAACCTTTGGATGATATGGAAAGAAGCAGATTTCGTGTCAAAAAAGACTTATTAGAAAATTCTCACCCTAAAGTGGTGGGGTTGTATGTGATATAGTATTATCAGTCATCAAAACTAACTGGGTAAGGGAAAAACGGAAATTGAACAAAAATGGGGAGAAAACAGAATGCTGAAATTAAGAATAAGACATATTAATTATGCATATATATATATATATATGTAGATCATGAGACTAATGAAATATATAAATTTTCAGCAAGGCAAAATGAGACCCAAAGAGAAGTAAATGCTCCATTGTGAGAGGAGAATGGTGCAAACCAAGAGGAAAAGAAAAAGTGTTCTTTCAAAGCAAAGGTGGAGTTTCATCTATGTAGCAGTTAAAGGGACCATCAAAACTGTATTCTCTTAGTGACTGTATTTTTGTTGTTGTTGTTGTTTGTTTTTTAATGTGCTTTGGCTTTGAAAAACAAGGGTGATTGTTACTTTGTCATGTTTTAATCTCTAGAAGGATCTCTAGAAGGTATCTGGTTTTGAAAATAGTATTTTTTTCCCTTTGATTATTGGAATTTTCCTCCTGTTCCTTATATTCTGTTTTCCTCTTCCTTCTCCTTTTTCTTGTTCTCTTTTTTTTACCTTCCTCTCCTCCTCCTGTTCCTCTCCGATCCTTCTTTTTTTCTTCTTCTTCCACTGGGTGGTTGGCTACGAATCCTCCCCCAAAGTATTAAGGACATTAATTAGTCTATAGAGTTTCTTAATTTGGTATCTTTGAGAGTTTTGATGTAGATATGGTGCCCTCATTGAAAATGAAAAGTGGGTGTTTCTTTTATTTTCTATGTCCTGGCAATGTTGAATTATCATTAGAGAAATCTACTCATTGAAGATTTTTTAACTAGACCTTGAAATCATTTAGGACTCCCAGAGGAGGGGGGTGGAGGAGTGCTGGTGGGTGATGGTAGGTCTTTGACAACATCTTTATTTCTTCCAGATATTTGGTCTGTTTAAGCTTCTTCTTTTTTTATGGTCAGTCTTAGTAGTTTATATTGTCCTAAGGAATCACCCAGTTTTCAAATTTAATTGCAAGCATATCTTTCAAATTTCTCTTCATCTGTACTTAATATATATTCTCATTTTAATATCTTATTTCATATGCTTTTGTGCCTTTCTCCTCTTTTCCTTGTTTAGACTAGCTATGGGTTTCTCCATTTTACTCTTTGTTTCAAATAATCAGCTGTTTTATAATTCATTAATTTCTAACTATCTTTATTCTGCTTAGATTTAATTGTTTTTGTTTCTCTAACTTTTTGAGATTGATACTTAATCCATTTGTTTTAATTATTTTTTATTTATCAAAATAAGTTTTTATTGTTATTTATTTAATCTAGATCCACTCTCATATTTTAGGTGAAAATGATATTTTGTGGTTTCATTATTTTTATGCTTTAAATATATCAAAATTATTATTTTGACTTTTCTGAGTAAAGACTCATTAAAGAAAGATTTTTTTTTTTTTAATTTTAGCTGTAAGGTCTTTGTTTTGGGTTCTTTTATTCTGGATTTATTTATTATTTTTTATCTATTTATTACAATCTGTTTAGTTAATGTTGTCTGTCTGTCCTTCGTATGTTTTATAGTTGGGATTCCTTGTGGCCTAATATATGATGAATTTTTACAAATAGTCCATAGACAATTATAAATTTAATTTCTGTTTTCAGCATGTGGAGTTTGACCATTTCAATCACCATTCTTATTAATTAAGTTACTGTGGTCTTCTTTAGATGATTATTTTTTTTCTGTCTACTTAGTATGTCCTGATATGAGATAACTGAACTAAAAGTTCCTATTAACTTTGTGTTTTTAATGTTTCTTCTTTATTTCTTGTATTTTTCATTTATTCATTATTGTTAAGTTACATTTTTGATGTGGTGATATTTGTGATGTCACATTTTAGATGAAGTTTGTTACATTTATCATTACAATGATTTTGTGTTGAATTATATCTTCCCAAAAATATACGTTGAAGTCCTAAGTATCAGTACCTCAAAGAGTGATCTTGTTTAGAAATAGGGTCTTTACAGATGTGTTTAGTTAAAGAAAGGTCATAGGATGAACTCTGATCCAATGTGATTGGTGTTCTCATAAAAAGGGGAAATTTGGTAGATGGTGGAAGTTTTCTTCTGCCTCACCCCAGTGACCTTTAATATATTATTTCTAATAGTATGCTCATACAAACATGATTAGAGCATTTGAAGCGATCTTAACCAAGAAATCCTTGTTATAATCAGTAAGAATTACAAAATTCTTCTTTAACTGGTCATACTGACATGGAATTTGCATACTTTTAAAAAGAAGAGAAAGGAGAAATACTTTTCCAGTTGATTCCATTCCTGGCAGATTTTATCAAAGGAATATTACATATGTACTTCCAAATAAGTTTTAAAAATTAATTATATCTGAATTAAACAACATTAACTAGAAAAGAACAATGTTTTACCAATTACAAAAAATTAGAGGAAACTTAGATTGTATATGTCTACTTCTATCAAAGCGCCATCTGATGGCAGTATACCCTCAAATTACAGATTCCAACTTCTAATGTTTCAGATCAAACTATTCTACTGAAATAATGATCAGTGTAATATTCATTTATAGGGCATCTGGTATTTCCAGACAATTGGTTATAAAAATTTCCATGGCATAATCTTTTCTCTCAAGGAGCTTACAGTGCACTGGGGAGAAAGGCATATGCACAGATAATTTTAATAAGGGTTCAGTGTGTATTTTAGAGCCTTAGAGACAGACCCTTTGAGTAATATGGATATAAGGTAAGATTTCCACAAAGAGATGATGTCTGGATTGAGTTTTAATATGTAGCCAGATTAAGACACAAAATAAAATGATAAATATTATGAAAGGGCAAAAATGACTAGTTTGAATAAGGAAGAAAAGATGTTATTGGATTCAAAAGATGGGAAAAATAGTTGCACATTTCAGGCCAGATAATCCACTACACATCAATATTTCTTGAACATCTGCTATATGCCAGACATCCATACAAGGAGAACAAAATGTGTACAACTTTGGCCCTACTAAAGCTTTTCTTCTGGAGGATAAGCCAATGGTAAATCTAAAATATAATGCCAAGCAATTATATTCAAACCAAAAACTAAAAATAAAAGAGCAAATAAAACAATGGTTAAAGAAGGTAGACACAGAGATGGTCATTTGGAGGTAGTGATATTGTAATAAGGCCATCAGGGAACATTAGATGTTTACCTGCATAATAAAATTATATATACTGACTATAATCATGCTCATGGCCAAAGTTAGCAAGGTAACAATGAAAACGTACTTACCAACACTTGACCCACAAAAGTCTGTGCTGAAAGTAACATTTCTATTTGATCATGAAATACTCCATGGACGTGGAGAGCTTGTTTAAGATGTTTACTACTGACCTTCTTTGGCAAGATTAGTTTCTATAAGCATAAAAAGGAATTGAGTGTGAGTTGGACTTCAAAGAAAGTACTCTGTTAATATATACATTCTCCTGCTATGGTATCTGCCAGAAATTACCCCACCTAGTCCAACCCAGGGAACCTTGAAGTCACTTATTCAGTATTTCATGAAATGCATTTTACTGACTTTGTATTTTACTGGTGGTGTGCCCAGATTTCTAACTCTGTATTCTGTAGTCTTCATCATACTTGTCTCACACACTCTTAGTTTCAGACCCTTCAAACTGACATTATTGTAATGATCAGGGCTGGGAGTACCATGCTTCTTTTGTTCTGGGAACAAGTGTATTATCCTTTTCCATCAAGATACATGGACAAAGAAAAAAGATTACAAATTGATTTTTAGGTGATTACTTAAATATCTGCTGTTTTGAGAGAAAAAGAAAGAAAGCTTTAGGAATCTGATGTTGCTTTTAGTCCTCATCTAGTAACATATTCTGCTGAAATTATAATCCTTCTTCACATTTTCAAAATGCCTTTACTTATTATATTTGACTTTTATAGTAATCCAATGATGTAGGCCAAGTATGATTAAATTCATTTTATAGTGATAAGGAAACCAAGGTATAGAGAAATTAAATGACTTGCCCATAAGCAAGCCATCAGGAAAAGCTAGAGTCTAACTAGCCTCTGTGTCTGTTGATGGTCTTGAACTATGACTGAGAAAGACACAAGCAAATCAGGACTGATCACACTATGCTGACGGGACCCTCTCACTCTTAGAATAAGTTCATTTTATGTGGGGCCAAGGTTTTGAAATGACTTAATTTTCTATACATATTTTCTGGGTGGTAGGAAGAGAAGTCTCAACAAATGACTATTGAATAGAGTTCATATCTTGATCAAGGATTTGCCCTCTAATACCTATGATTCATCATGTGCATTCTTATGTTGTTTGAGAATTTATTTAATAAAACATATTCAATATGACATCAATGTAGAACACTCATTTGAATTTCATTATAAAATTGGAGGTGCCTTCTGTGGAAAAATAAAATGGTCCAAAGATATAATAAAATTATTCTTACTAATGTAGTGAATCTTCTAAAAATGCACATTTAAAAAGAAAAATTATGACTCTCCAAATAATTTTTAAAACAACTTTTGACAGTTTCCATCTTTGATACTTTTTATCTTAGGCCAACTTTCTCAAAAGCTTAAAGAAAATAAAACACATCATTGTCAATTTACATTAACAAATTATTGAGAAGTCACACAACTTTTATCAAATTCCTCAAGATTCAAGAGCAGAACAATAGTATTCTGGTAGCTTGGATCTCATTTGTTAACGTTTTGTAACATTTGTGTCTTATTTGAAATGAAAAGGTATATCTGGATTAAAGAAGAGACAGGAATTGCACCCAAGTTAAGAAATAACACAGCAAACATTTATGGACACATAGAATCTCACATTGTTGTAACTACACAGAAATGAATATAATGGGGTAAAATATTTCCTAGACCAGAAGTCTAAGATTAACTCACTCTGTCAGTTGAATTGTGCATTGAAAATAAAATAAAAAGCAGATGCATTATACCCATCTGTACACTCTGTCAGTATTGTTAAGTCAGTACCTAATTTTTATGTCGCCACTTAAAGTTTTTTAATCTAGAAATAATTAGTAGTAGAGTGAAGTTATTTAATAACAAAAATCTATAAACTTCAACACTGGGTACTTCTCAAATGCGGAAACCTGAATTCCATATTTTGAGATTGCCAATGATCTTAAGTTACCAAGTTATTATAAATTCTGCTATTTTGTGCCAATGTTTAGCATTAAGAGAAGTGTTTTAAGCAGCCTTTCAGTGTTAATTATATTGCACCGATGAAATGTGCTCTTTTATGGAAATTCCTATAATCGGAGAAACAAACAAAGTTTGGGAAACAAATATTGGAAATAAGCCACATAAGTCATGATACAGCTCTTTGCCTTGGACCACTGGTAATATAATAGCCATTATATAGCATTTGAGAATTTTATTTCAAGCTCTTGAGCAACATCTGAACTGGGTAATATACCTTTATTCTCATTATCATCATTTACCAGCTGTTATTCAATAGTACCCACCTTTGTAAAACTTATCTCCACATGTAAAGGTCTCTGCATTTGAGACTGGATGTCATGTGCATGTATGCATGGGTGTCCATGTGTAGGTATGGGCAATTCAGTGTGTTGTGTTAACATGTTATACAAAATAAAGAGTACACATGTGAGTGCATGGATTTATGAAAGCAAGGATGACTTAGCTGTTCCTTTTGCTGCCCTCATAAGACCTAACATAACTTTTCTGGGTTTTGTTTTTTTTTTTGTATTTTTTCCAAACTTAGAAGCAGGGAGGCAGTCAGACTCCCACATGCACCCAACTGGGATCCACCCAGCATGCCCACCAAGGGGCGATGCTCTGCCCATCTGGGCATTGCTCATTGCTCCGTTGTGGCCAGAGCTATTCTAGCACCTGAGGTGGAGGCCATGGAGCTGTCCTCAGTGCCTGGGCCAATTTTGCTCCAATGGAGCCATGGCTGCAGGAGGGGAAGAGAGAGATTGAGAGGAAGGAGAAGGGGAAGGGTGGAGAAGCAGATGGGTGCTTCTCCTGTGTGCCCTGACCGAGAATCAAACCTGGGACTTCCACACACTGGGCCGACACTCTACCGCTAAATCAACTGGCCAGGGCCCACAGCTGTCATTTTAAAATTCAAAATAGAAGCATAAACATAATGTTTGTATTTTTTCAGAAAAGTGATCTCTGTCCCCAGAGCTAAAATTCATCATCAGCCATACAAGATGTTTTCTTCTCCAAGTGATGGGAGAGAAGCCCTGGCCCTGTACCTCTGTCTGAAGAGTATCAACCCCTTTCTAAGGCACCAGAGCAAAGCTGATTCCATTAGTCTGTGAAAACTCAGGGAAGCCTTAATCATTTTCTAAACACCAACACATGTCAAACCTGTCTGTGATCTTCATATAGTGGGATCCCAAATAAGGAAACTGACCAAAAGACTTCCTGTTTTCTTGATATTTTGCCATTTTTTAATGGCCTTCCAAATTATCCTGAAAATGAGTAAGATGAGGAGTCCACTTAAGAAGGTCACTAAGGAGGAAAGAATAAATGCCATTTGGATCTCAGTTGTGCAGGACGGTCGTCCCAATTCTTCCCCATCTCCATTTTGTTGCTTGTTTTGCGACATCAGGAAACTGAATATCAGAATTCTATGATGTCATGATCACATTGCAATGATTCCAGGAATTAGAATTCATTATATTATGGAATCTTAGCACTGGGTGCAATACAATGAGTGGTTCTAAGAATGTGGGTTGGCTAACCAACAAGATGTTGACTCAAAGGATGCAAATGAATGAACAGAGGGAGAAAGCTGGGGTCCAAAACATGGGTCTTCAGATGATGAGAACTCTAGATCTGATTCTGTTACTTACTTTCTCTGTGACCTTGAGGAAACTCTAATACATCCTTTATAGTTATGGTCAATGGGCTATCTATTTGGTGTGTGCAGTCAAACAATTTCAGAATAATTCTTTTTGTCTGAAATGACATCCAGCTATCTGTGTGTCAGTGAATTGGTTCTTCATCTGAGTGCATGCCACATTCTCAGTAATCTTGGAAGGACAGATGAGAGAGGAACTTCAAGTTTTAGTTTATTCTTTCAAGAAGAAAGACATGCTATAAAGCACAGGTATCGTAGAAGGCAATTTTACAAATGTGAACATCAGTCAATTATTATGTGAACCCAGAATTCTGTTCCTTTTATTTCTTCTTTATGGGCTCTTCCCCTTTCTTGTTTCTATCCCTGCCCTGTCAGCAAACCCTTTGGTCTAACAGAGGTAAAGTTCAGAATGAAAGCAATGTCTTTTTATTTTCTCTGATGTTTTCAAAGATGTAAGAAATGTCATGCTTTTGAGTGTACACAAGTGGCAAGCAAAATGTCAGAGTCTAGAGGAGGGTCTAGTTCCCCCCTCACCCGGAGTTATTGTGGAGATGACCTGACATGAAGTGATGAGGCCCAGGAGAAATTTCGTTGTTCTTTGCAGTCTGCTGTGACTCCGCACTGCGTGGCAGACTATTTCTCGGAAATAAACACATTTTCTAGAACTGCTGCCACCATTATATCTCCTTTTTTAAAGCTTACTTATAGTTCCTATGGAATCCTGACATGAAGCTAGCTAGCTAGGCTAGCGTGGGGCAGTGTTGTAAAGGACTCTGGTCTAGGATTTGGAACCCTGGTTGGGTTCCAGCCCCAATTCTTGTAGTAAGTTACTATGTGATGACCCACAAGTCCCTTTCCTTTTTGTAGTCTTACTTTGTGTTGAACATAACACCTACTTGATAGAATTATTGTAGGGATCCAGTAAGTTAGTATGATCATATCTTGAAAAACATAAAGCTCAATACAAGAAGAGCTATTTCAGTTCCTTTTGAATGGCATTGATTATAAAAAAAAAAGGAGGAGGAAGGGAAGAAGGAAGGAAGGAAAGAGGGACTGAAGGAAGAGGGGGAGAAAGAAAGGAATTATTTGTTAAAATTACACACACATACACACACACACACACACACACACACCTAAAGCTATTTAGAAAATAAAATTACTGTTTCCAAGTCAAAGAATATTCATCTCATTTACTTAGTCTGATTACTCTTATGTAATGATTGAACTATCATCATAAAGGAGTTTTCTAATTTTCCTTATCTTTACTATTAAATATTGCCAATTCTTTCGAAGATGTTGTATAGGCATCTTCTCCCTTTTCCCAGAAATTAATTCCTAAGAACAAATAATATTAAATTCAATTTAAAGAGTTTGACCCTTTAAATTCTGTTACTGTTATATAATTATCTTCTGTGGATGGGTCAAAAATGTGTGGGTGGTTTCAAAACCAGTCTCTTCAAATTTGTCTTGACCCAGAGGTGTTCCAGCCATCCAGTTTCCCCTGCAGTGTCCCAGATTCAGTACCGGAAGTCCAATGTTCTGGGAAATCCCTTGGTTCCGGGCAAACTGGGATTGTTGATCACTTGCACCCCACACTTCTTTATCTACACTCAGCTACAGCCACACTGCCTCCTCTTAGCTACAAGAACATGCACAGCCTTTTCTTTCTCCAGCTCTTTACAGTACACTTTTCCTGTTGCCTACCACACTCACGTTTCTCAAAGCTGCTGTATTTAGGTCTCCATTTAAATGTCCCATTATGCCTTTCTGACCATCCTACAGAAAGGAGGGCCCTGTCACATGTCCCAGTATTCTCTGGTATGGCATTTGACCCTTTCCTTCAACGCATGTCACAACACTTATAATTGTAATTATGTTATTTTCTTGTTGCCTGGTTCACTTTCCATCTTCCGTCACAAGCTCTATATCAGTGGTTCTCAACCTGTGGGTCACGACCCTGGTGGGGGTTGAACGACCAAAGCACAGGGGTCGCCTAAAGCCATCAGAAATACATATTTTATTTAAAAATGTATTGTATAATAAATATGTATTTTCGGATGGCTTTAGGCGACCCCTGTGTTTTGGTCGTTCTACCCCTGCCGGGGTCGCAACCCACAGGTTGAGAACCACTGCTCTATATGCTTAGGGATCTTATCTTATGCATTCTTTATCGGGCACTACCTTGTGTCTGGTGATATACCTGTCACATGCCTGGAAAATCACGAAAACTTAATAGTTGATGATTAAATAGATTATAGAGCCTTTGAAATATTAGGTAACATTATAATAATAACTATGTATGCAGTCCAATGGGTTACTACACTTATCAGGGTAATCACCTTGTAAGGTATATAAATGTCTAATCACTATGTAGTACTCCTGAAATTAATATCATATTGTATGTCAACTCTAATTGAGAAATATTTTCATTTTAAAAATTATTTCTTAGGATGGAACTTAACCCAAGTTATCCACACTTCTCTACCCTGTTTTTCTCATCTCTTACTACAAACTGTTCTCAGAAAGGAAGTCCCAGTTTGTAGTGTGTTTGTGGTCTGTGGTGGTGGTGGTGGTGGTGGTGTGTGTGAGTGAGTGTGTGTGTGTGTGTGTGTGTGTGTGTGCGTGTGTGTAGTGGACAGGGTATCTGATTTGGATAAAATGCTATTCAAAGTGTTTTTATCTTCACTGACAGATATGAATTTGATAACATTTTCAGATGCTTGTCATCAAGGAAAAGCGGCCATTATAACTTGTAGTAATTCGGTGTTCAGAACATGGGAGGTAGACAATTATGAAGCAACCTTATCCTTCACAATAACTAAGAAGGCAATCTTCTTGCACTTGAGAATTTAAAGAAACAAAAAATAACATCTACTCTACTGGCTACCTACTATAAGCAGAATTATTTTCAAATGTGTGTATATGTATGGTACACACATGGTGTGCATGTGTGTGTGTTGACCCAGCCACTGGAAGCATAGTGGTCAACAAAACAAATGTAGTTCATTCCTTGACAGGTGATACCGTCAACTGAGGAAGACGTTTGCAATTAGAAACTGGGGAAATTTGGGGAGGAGAAACATGTAGAAGGAGGAACCAGATGTAGAGGAAGAGTCCAGAGGCTCTGTCACGTTTGACGCTGAGGAATGAAGCAGGAGAAGCTACCCAGGCCAGGATGTCTGGTGGCCTGGGGGAGCTGGGACATGTATTATTGGACCCAAGGACTACCGTGGGCCAAGGTGGAAAAGGGATGGCACTCTAAAGAGGGTAGGCAGTGGAAAGCAATGATCCAGGAGAAGGCTGGCTATATATGAGGGAACCAGATCATGCAAGGCCTTATTAAAAAAATACATACAAGCACTTTATCATAAGAGGAAACATTTGCAGGATTTTAAAGAAAAGAATTAAATGATCGAATGCCAGCTGTAAAAGGGTCTTCCTGGCTTCCAACCAGAGAAGACACTGGTCCAGCGTGAGAGGACAGTCCAGTGAGTGTGCTGGTGGGTGGGACAAGCGGACAGGTGCGAACAAAAGCCAGGATGTAAGATCTGCACGTCCGTGCGAGACGAAAATGAGGACATGTCACAGCTGCCCTGCATTTCTGGCTGGTACTTCTGGATGGTTGTTGGGGCCTTTCACTGCTACCCTTTTAAAACTAGAGCTAAGAAACAAACAACACTGTCCTATTGAAGATTTCTTTTTTCAGATGATTTTTAAAATTATTTTTATATTTTCATTTTAGAGGAGAGAGAGAGAGAGAGACAGAGAGAGACAGAGAAGGGGGGAGGAGCAGCAAGCATCAACTCCCACATGTGCCTTGACTGGGCAAGCCCAGGGTTTTGAACCTGAGACTTCAGTGTTCCAGGTCGACGCTTTATCCACTGCGCCACCACAGGTCAGGCTTAGATGATTTTTTTTTTTAACATGTCAATGATTTGATTAGAAAACTAACTTCACTTTGTGCATGTCTTCATAATCTACTTCTGGGCACTCAAATATTATGGAAAATTATACTTTATAATGAAATGGAACATGTTTTACTTTAAAATTTTATTTTCTTAAAGAAATGTGCCATACATTATTGTACTACATATTTGGAGGGCAGTGTTTATAAATCATGGTACAAGTAGAACAACAAAAAAGTTAAGACATGAGTTTTCTCCATCTGGCCAGTAGATGGAAGTATTTCATAGATAATTAACAAGCAGCAGAGTTTCGTTTGTTTGATTTTGGGGGTTTTTTTGTTTTGTTTTTTTTTTAGAAGATGGAAAACCTGTCTGGAAGAGAAATAGAAAGGAGACATGGAAACAGAAACTAAGTGATGAAGAGAGAGATACCGAATTCTACAAAATAGAGGGCTTCCAAACTCAGTCTCACCAAAAACCCATTTTCTGTTCAGGTTCTATTTATCCCTGTGACTGACTGCCCCTTTTGAAAGAATAGAAGGATAAAACTGTTGATAACTCTGTAGTGTATTTTTTTTTCTCTAATATAATCTCTATGGATCCATGAGAGTCCTAAATTTTCTCATGAGAAATGAATAATGCAATCAGTCTCTTCAGCAATCAGGCTAGCTCAGGGGTCAGGAACCTTTTTGGCTCAGAGAGCCATGAATGCCACATATTTTAAAATGTAATTCTGTGAGAGCCATACAATATGTTTAACACTAAAAACAAGTAAATGTGTGTATTTTATGTAAGACCAACACTTTTAAAGTACAATAAGTCTGAATTCTTTTTAATAACGTTGTTATGCTGTTGCTAACCAATGATGAGTAAAGTACTTCTTACCATTAATGAGACTTCTGGTGCTGCATGGTTTTGCTGATGGCTTTGTAGTCTGGTTGATACGTGGTGAGGTTAAGCTTTATGCAGGCGTTGAGACTTCCATCCATTAAACGTGATTTTAGGTTGGTCTTAACATTCTTTAGATGTGAGAAAGACTGCTCACATGCATACGTAGAGCCAAACATTGTCAGTACAGTAAGACTCACACACTGCACTGTGTGGTATGTGACGGGAAGCACGTTCCAAGTTTTGACAATCAGCTGGTCCGCGGGTTCAAGTTTTTTCATTTCTCCCCACTTATGTTTGCTTGCCAACTCTACTTGCTGTCATGCAAGTCTTTCCAAATCTTCATTCAGTCTTTCCAGAACTTATTCACCCACAAGTCTGAGACCATCAGGTCAGCAGCTTGTAGCTCAAAATCTCTGATAGAGACACTGGGGATGTAACTCAGGTCTACACTGTCCACTGCACACTTGTGTGGATGGATGATGAACTTAAAAAGACAAGTGCACTCACGAAATTCTCCAAAGCATGCTTTCAATGACTGCAGGAGATTAGATGTGAAGCATGCTAGCTGCTGGAGATCAAGATGTTGAACAGGGTCATTTGCTGTGCATGCATCTTTCAACTCTCACAGTTTTTCAAAGTGTAGTAAACGACTTGTTTCAATGTCAGCAATGAAGAGTTCCAGCTTGTTTTCAAATGCAAACACTGCTTGTTGAAGGGGTAACACTGTATTTCCAATGCCTTGCATTTTCACATTGAGCTGGTTCAGATGTTCAGTCATGTTCATGAGATAGTAGAACTTCAGGAGCCACTCAGGGTTAACTAACTCAGGATGCTCGATGTTTTTCATTTCAAGAGAAGTCTGGATTTCGCTCAGACAAGCCGTGAAACATCTGAGCACCTTCCCTCTTTTTTTTTTTTTTTTTTTTTTTTACAGAGACAGAGAGAGAGTCAGAGAGAGGGATAGACAGGGACAGACAGACAGGAATGGAGAGAGCTGAGAAGCATCAATTTCGTTGCATGTTGCAACACCTTAGTTGTTCATTGATTGCTTTCTCATATGTACCTTGACTGCGGGCCTTCAGCAGACCAAGTAACTTCTTGCTTGAGCCAGCAACCTTGGGCTCAAGCTGGTGAGCTTTTTGCTCAAACCAGATGAGCCTGCATTCAAACTGGCGACTTTGGGGTCTCAAACCTGGGTCTTCCGCATCCCAGTCTGACACTCTATCCACTGCGCCACCGCCTGGTCAGGCGAGCACCTTCCCTCTTGACAACCAATGCACATTGCTGTGCAGAAGCATAATTATTCCAACTTCATCCAGCAGTGTTTTAAACTGCTGATCATTTAAAGCTTGGGCAACAATAAAGTTGACCACCCAAATGACCAGTGATATCACCTCACCAACCTGCTCGCCACACATCTGAGCACAAAGAGCCTCCTATGTA
This sequence comes from Saccopteryx leptura, assembly GCF_036850995.1. Taxonomy (NCBI): domain Eukaryota; kingdom Metazoa; phylum Chordata; class Mammalia; order Chiroptera; family Emballonuridae; genus Saccopteryx; species Saccopteryx leptura. The sequence goes on along the minus strand of NC_089506.1, from coordinate 28,542,104 downwards.
GGATGCAGTGAAAACTTAGGATTGGTCTCTTTTTATGTTCACAAAGAAGTGCTAGGAATCCTCTGTTTTTCCCCACCATGTACGGAGCACCATCAGTACACACTGAAATAAGTTTATCCATCGGTAGATTTTTTTCTTTAGTGAACTCAGTGAAAGACTTGAATAAATCCTCCCCTCTTGTTGTCTCTTTCATAGGCAAAACAGCAAGACTTTCTTCACGTAGTGTGTCACCGACAGCATACCTTGCAATCACGCTGAACTGGGATAAATGGCTTATGTTTGTTGACTAATCCAAACCGAGAGAAAAGAATGGGGCTGCATTTATGTCCTTCACTTGTGTTGCCTCAATTTGATTTGCCATCATGATGGTACGATCGTGAACAGTTCTTGCTGACAGAGGCATGTCTTTTATTCGTTTGATTATCTTGTCTTTATCCGAAAAGTCGTCAAAAAGTTCATTGGCAACATCAAGTATGAATATTTTGGCATCTCCCCATTTGTGAATGGCTTTCCATTTCTCATAATTGCTAAAGCACCAGCAAAGCTAGCCCAATTTCAGTCACCTTTTTGGGTCCAAACATGGAGTTGCTGCTGACTAGTTTGCACTCTGTACAGTAGCTCCTCTTGACATGCTTTCTTCCTGCTGTTCCCCGCTGGATATTTCAATGCAAATATAATATGGCATATGTTTAAGTGTTATATTTGACCGTTTCATCGATCCAATTTTATCATTGCATATTAGACACACTGCAGAACCTGTTCTCTCCACAAAGGCAAATTCCTTCTCTCCATTCCTGCTGAAAAGTACAATACTCTTCATCTTTTTTTCTTTCAGCCATCTTCTTCGTCAAAAGGGTTTCTGCAATTAGCTAGCTGACTACTTGATTAAAAGGAGGGAAGTTTACTTCCTAACCTCACAACAACCTGTGTACATTACACCTTATCCAATAAAAATTTGGTGTTGTCCTGGAGGACAGCTGTGATTGGTTCCAGCCACCCACAACCATGAACATGAGCGATAGGAAATGAATGGAATGTAATACATGAGAATGTTTTATATTTCTAACATTATTATTTTTTATTAAAGATTTGTCTGGCCTGACCAGGAGGTGGCACAGTGGATAGATCGTCAGACTGGGATGCGGAAGACCCAGATTCGAGACCCCGAGGTCTCCAGCTTGAGTGCAGGCTCATCTGGTGTGAGCAAAAGGCCCACCAGCTTGGATCCGGGGTCACTGGCTTGAGCAGGGGGTTACTCAGTCTGCTGAAGGCCCACGGTCAGGGCACATATGAGAAAGTAATCAATGAACAACTAAGGTGTTGCAACCAAAAACTGGTGATTGATGCTTCTCATCTCTCTCCGTTCCTATCTGTCTGTCCCTATCTATCCCTCTCTCTGACTCTCGCTCTGTCTCTGAAAAAATAGATAAATAAATAAAAGTTAAAAAAAAAAGATTTGTCTGCAAGCCAGATGCAGCCATCAAAAGAGCCACTTCTGGCTCGCGAGCCATACTTTCGCGACCCCTGGGCTAGCTGAACATCAAGCTGGTGATTTTATCCGAATGCTTAATGCCCACCAACTAAAGTGGTGTGCTGGCCACTGCGACCAGCAATTCTGGCCATGGTTCCAATGCAGTGGTCATCAGGCCATCCCTTTGCCCATCTTCCCTGCTAGTTTTGGTTGGAATTTCTGGTCTACCATCAAATCACCAAGCATTGTCCCAGCAGCTGGTTGTATTATTCTTTTGGGTGCGTGTGAGTGTGGGTTTCCAAAATCCCAATTTCAATGAGCTTTGTGTGTTTGAGTCTCCAGATATCATATCCAACTGAAAGATTATGTTGAAAAACTGAGTTGTCACCAACAGCATAGAAGATAAAAGTCATCTTTTCTGTATTCTCTCCTTCTGGACTGGTATGTTCACCCAAACTCTTTATGTCTCCTTGCAAATTTGAGAGATGAAAAGACTGGATTTTAGTTCCATCTTTGGTTTGAGAATAGCCTAGCAGTTTTTTTTTTTATTGTCTCAGGAGAAAACTGTAACAGTATAGGTACAAAATAACTTCTTTAAAAAAACCAACCTTATTTTAAGCCCTGGCTGGTAGAGTGTCTGCCCAGCGTGTGGAAGTCCCAGGTTCAATTCCTGGCCAGGGCACACAGGAGAAGCACTCATCTGCTTCTCTATTCTTTCCCTTCTCCTTTCTCTCTATCTCTCTCCTCCCCTCCCACAGCCAAGGATCCATTGGAGCAAAGTTGGCCCAGGCACTTAGGATGGCTCCATGGCCTCCACCTCAGGAGCTAGAATGGCTCTGGTTCCAGGGAAGCAATGCCATAGATGGGCAGAGCATCGCCCCCTGGTGGGCATGCTGGGTGGATCCCAGTCAGGTGCATGCGAGAGTCTGTCTGTTTGCCTCCCCCCACTTCTCACTTCAGAAAAATACCAAAACAATAACAACAAAAAAACACCTTATTTTAATCTACATACAGTGTATCCATAAGTCATGGTGCACTTTTGACTGGTCACAGGAAAGCAACAAAAGATAATAGAAATGTGAAATCTGCACCAAATAAAAGGAAAACTCTCCCAGTTTCATACCTATTCAGTGCAGTTCAATGTGGGCTCATGCACAGATTTTTTAAGGCTCCTTAGGTAACTATCCTGTATAGCCTCTACAGACTCATCACTGACTGATGGCCTACCAGAACGGGGTTTCTCCACCAAACTGCCAGTTTCCTTCAACTGCTTATCCCACCAAGTAATGTTATTCCTATGTGGTGGCACTTTATTATAAACATACTGATATTCACGATGCACTTTGGTCATGGATTCAAATTTAGCGAGCCACAGAACACACTGAACTTTCCTCTGAACCATCCACATCTTGACTGGCATGGCCGTGGGCTGCTCCGCTGTATACACGGTGTTACGTCACTGCCACATCATCCTACAGAAACTGAGAGGGTTTTCCTTTTATTTGGTGCAGATTTCACATTTCTATCGTCTTTTGTTGCTTTCCTGTGACCGGTAAAAGTGCACCACGACTTTACGGACACACTGTATTTTAAAGACATTTTTTAAAAATGATACAACGGGCAAACATGAAGCAAATAAATTGTTCTGAAATGAGCTAATGTCTCTAAGACAGCACCTTGGTTATTCACCCTTCTCTATGATTTTTCCCATCAAAAAGTACTGTTGCCATTTTTATTAGTATAGCTGACATTCCTCATCAGTATGGTAATTTTAATTGCATTCCTCTAGAAATAGTCTTTATAAGCAATGCCCTTGATGTAAAGTTTCAATGTAACTGTTGCATTAATACATTTATTTTCCAGGATATTCTTGAAGTAAGGACCTTTTGAAATATAATATGCAAAAACTATGTAGATAAGCATTTAGGTACAAGAATTATTAATCATTAAATCTATTTATCCCTAAACCTTACTTATGTCTTTTTAAAACAAGAAAATCCAGACCAGGATGGAGGAATGCATTCTTCAGTTTGTGAATGCAGAGCTCCTTCCACCCATTCCAAATGCATCGTGTTTGAGAGAATAAAGGTCAATCTCTGATGGTGAGTAGTCATCAAAGGCTAATAATGGTAAGCTTATTTGATAAAATCTTTGGGCCTCCTGAGTATTTTAAAATATCTTTTTATCTTACTTCTAAGAAAAATTAAAGTGATGACGGGAAGAAAAAGTACTGCAGAAGAGAATCAAATCCTTTGTAACCAAGAGAGATGATGAAAGGAGACAGTGTAGCGTTTTGGTGACAAGATTTTGTGAGTTGAGAAAATCAACCTCCTGGAATGGCCATCGCCGAGCTAGCAATCTCCTTCCTCTCCTCTTTACACTATTTTTTAAACAATAATATCAAGGGCAGGATCCCATTTTGCAAGTATCATCACAGTTATTCACCAAAGCAAGAATTGCTCTTTGGAAATCTTGCCACAAGGGTGCAACATTGACTAACTTTTGTCCATTTTTTTTTTTTTTAAGGAAAGAGACTTTATTTTTTTATTTTATTTTATATTATTTTCCCCCTGGAGTACATTCCAATAAACCCTTCAAAAAATCATGCCTTTGTAGGTCCTGCTCAGAGTAGGGGCAAATACACTGGATCTCCCTTGGTCTGCTTTGGCTCGCCTCAATGAAATTAGAAGGACAGATCTGGTCTGTGCATATGAATCTCATTAGTTTGGGAGAGGTTACTCAGGGTACTTTCCCCTCTCTGGGTTTTCATATATTAGAGAATTGTAACATGTTTACAAAGTTAATCCTTGCCCCGAAGCATTATCATTGGATTGGTAAACTTAGTGGAACAACCAGAAAGATATATTGTTTTATTGCATTTCCACTCAAAATGTCTTCTTTAGCATGGGGTTCTCTTGCTGCAAAGACTGCCCTACAGGAGTGATCTCAATCATACACAATCAAGACCCCAATGCACGGGTCAAGAGATAGGCAGGAGAATCTTTTCAAATTTTTCCCATTTAATGTGACAATGCAAAACAAAGCACAGAAAGCTAGGAGAAATTTAACAGTTTCCTCCAGAAAGACAATGATGCTGTAAGAAAGATAGTCCAGAACTCCCTTCCATGGTTTTGTGAGTCCTCCCTAATCTCTTCATCACCTGGAAAATAAGCTTCTGGGACACTTTTTGATTTCTAGACTTTTATTGTTTTTATTTAATTTAAATTAATTTTTATTTTAGTGAGAGGAGGGGAGTCAGAGAGACATACCCCTGCATGTGGCCTGACAGGGATCCACCCAGCAAGCCCACTAGGGGGCGTTGCTCCATTGCAACCGGAGCCATTCCAACACCTGACATGGAGGCCATGGAGCCATCTTCAGCACCTGGGCCAACTTTGCTCCCATGGAGCCTTCGCTGTGGGAGGGGAAGAGAGAGACAGAGAGAAAGGAGAGGGGGAGGGGTGGAGAAGCAGATGGTCACTTCTCTTGTGTGCTCTGGCTGGGAATCGAACCCAGGACTTCCACATGCCAGGTCAACATTCTACCACTGAGCCAACCGGACCCGGTAGTAATCACATGGTTAACCTCTCTGTTGGGTGGGAGTAGGGGACCAGGCAGCTCTGTTTCCTTGTTTGCCAAGGATTCCTAGTTTGACAAATATACATTTCTATCAAATGGGCAATCTGTCACTTGCACCCTAACAGGAATCACTGGCTCCTAGAATAATCATTAGGCAAATGGGCAGTGCACATAGCTGGACTTCTCAGCTTTTATTGGCCTGGCTAAGTCAAGTAGATGGAATGAAACCAAACCAACACAGGGCTCACAGTGCTTAGAAACTCATCCTTTACAGGGGAGCCGTAGCTTCTGCAGGTGGTGGCTCCTCCCCTGGGGAGTCAAGTGGTCCTTTGTGGCCAATAGGATGTGCCCTGGGCCGTCAAGTGATGACTTTGAGTCTTGACTTCACTACTTACTAGATCTGAAAACAACAACAAAAATCAATTTTCCTAAGAGATAAAATACCTACACTGTCCGTAGATTACATGAGGGTCCAGTTAGACACTATGAAGGAAAGCACTTTGTAAATTTAAAGTAGTAAGCCCTTAGTGGGATCGTACTTTGGACACTTCAATAATAATAGCTGTCATGTATTGTGCATAGAGTTTCATATTAAACATTTTGCGCGGACTGTCTCACTAAGTCATCACAACTGTGTGTAAGAGATATAACCTCCTTATTTTAGAGATGAAAAGGTTGAGGTTTAGAGAAATTCTGCAATTTCTCCAACATCTCTGAGCTAACAAGTGGTAATTCTGATTCAAGCCCAGTGTACAATCTAGTCAACTCACTGATGAGGCTCAGGACATGTTACCCCAAACTATGGCATGCTGGCATATTAATTACCTTAAGTACTTTTTTAAAATAGCAGAAACAAGAAGGTCACTTTGACCTACCCCTTTCCCTGCTTGCCTTTCCCTGAAATAGGCCATAGACCTCCCATGTACAAGGTACCCTCCCTACACCACACCGGGTAGAAAGAAGCATTCTTATCACCAGAGGCAGAAAATTTAAGGGAAAGAAGGCTGTATAAAAAGATTTGTTCAACTAACCTTTATTTTTCTCCTTACCCTTTTCCCATGAACTAACCCTACTGCAAACACCATTGTCTTGTCAATTCTTCACAATTGTAATGTTCTTTGTCTGAAAGGTATGGAAGCTTCCTTCTCTGGTCAAGTCTTCGGGTATGCATTCTCTTGTAAAGGCTCCTCCCATTGACCATGTAAAAATTAAGTAGGATTTCTACGATTTTTTCCTGGCTGTCTGTCTTTGTTAGTTTCCCTGGACCCCAAGAATGCCAAGGAAAACTTTTTCCTTCTCTACATGATCTTTAACCAATATTACTGTAGGGACTGGTCTGCAGCAAGCCTGCCTTGATCTTGGGCAGTAAAATTTTCAGCATCTGAGGTTCCTTCCCTGCAGAGAGGTTAAGCCTCCCTCCTCTGTTCAGGCCACAGGGTTCATTACACTGGGCACTCAATGCTAATGAAGGAGCTTTAATGGCCTTACATAACTCTGCTGATTGCCTCGCTGCTCTGATTTGGAAATCCCTTATCTAAAGGGAGCTCTTCAGTCTAAGGAGAAAAGGGTGGGGAATGGAGCAGAGGGGAGGCAAAGCACACTGAAGGCATGAGGCTGGTCATCACACCGAATTAGCAGCATTTGCAGCCTGCACTTAGGAGAGCTCTTCTAAAAGTCAGACTAGGAGGCTGTTGTACTTGGAAATCTCTATGGTCTTCTGGGAAGGAGGAAAGACAGTACTCAGGGCGGTGGGCCCAGGCCATCTAGAAGTATTTCAACGTGAGATCTTAATTTTGGAGACTGTATTCAGAACAGGGAAACAGCCCCACAGCTCTCAAATGCATTGAGAAAGGAGAATAACTTAGAGTACATTGTTTGCCATTGATACTTGGTGTCTGTAGCTGGAATTTGGCATATACCTCCATATCTATAAATATATTTCTTTTTAAGGTGCAAGTCCCCTGGTTAGCATAGGGCTGAAAGTAGGTGTTAACTTCTTTTTTTTTCCCAAGATTTTATTTATTGATTTTTACAGAGAAAGGAGGAGGGGACGAAATATAGTTGCTTTCACTCTAGCAGGCTTGCCCAGGGTTTCAACCAGCGACCTCAGTGTTCCAGGTCAGCACTCTATCCACTGCGCCACCCCAGGCTAGGTGAGGCTATCTATTAAAGGCCCTTCAAAAGTATCAAATGGTTTCTTTAGAAAATTTTCAGTGAAAACTGATTTAAAAATTTGCTCAGCTTTAGAGTTAGGTAAACTTTTGTGTAAAAGAAAGCCTCAAGAGACGTTGGTAACAAGGTTCTTACTGAATTATTTTTCCTTCTAGGGTCAGATTTTGGCTAATTTTAAAACCATGGATTCTGATTGGTTTTCAAAAAACTACATGGGTAGAAAAAGCAAGGTAAGTTTCTGATTAAAAATATGCTTGATCATGTTATCAAGATCCCACCATTTTGCTGTAAATGAACCGATGTCATCATTTCTTATGGCTGAGTAGTATTCCATAGTGTATATGTGCCACATCTTCTTTATCCAGTCATCTATTGAAGGGCTTTTTGGTTGTTTCCATGTCCTGGCCACTGTGAACAATGCTGCAATAAACATGATACGAAATGAAATAAGTAAATCAGAAAAAAACAGGAACTGCATTATTCCATACGTAGGTGGGACATAAAAATGAAACTAAGAGACATTGATAAGAGTGTGGTGGTTACGGGGGGGGGGGGAAGGGAGAGGGAAAGGGGGAGGGGGAGGGGCACAAAGAAAACTAGATAGAAGGTGACAAAGGACAACCTGACTTTGGGTGATGGGTATGCAACATAATTGAACGACAAGATAACCTGGACTTGTTATCTTTGAATATATGTATCCTGATTTATTGATGTCGCCCCATTAAAAAAAATAAAATTATTTTAAAAAAAATGCTTGAATTTTCAAAGCACTTTAATATTTGGAGTTTAGTTACCTGTCAGTAAAAATATGAAGTGGAAAGTTTCTCCTATAAAGAATTTTGTGTTTCATTAAATATATGTTTCTTAGTTGCAAAATATTCCTGGAAATTCTTTAGAAACAATAAAAGCAAAATTTTAGGTTGTTTTTGCTCTTCCTATTCTGATGTTAGATGAAGAATAAGTGAAATAAATAAACAAATTTGAGGCACTGAGATGAAGTCTATGAAGATATCCCATCCAAAAAGAAAGAAAAAGTAAAAGGACTCTTGGCTTTTAGAATTGACCTAGAAATTTTCTTTTGCAGTAAAAAAATTTGTGATGCGTCTTGTTAGTTATTTCTCTCTACTTCTGTTACTTATTACTCAAGACCTGGCCTGATTCTTATAAGTAAATTCATCTTTGTATTTGTGTCTATTTTTATATGAGCCAGGTTGCATCGCCTCCCCTGGAGAAGTTTAACAACTGGGGTGGATCCCTGTCCCTGGGACACCCATTTGGAGCCACAGGCTGCCAATTGGTCATGGCAGCTGCCAACAGATTGCAGAAGGAAGGAGGCCAGTTTGGTTTAGTGACTGCGTGTGCAGCTGGAGGGCAGGTATGTCACAGCTGCTTCACAGGAGTTTTTGAAAAGTCATTTTCTTTTTTTTTTTTTTTTAGAAGATCTATGTTGTTTTTTAAAATTAATTTTACTAGGGTGACATCAATAAATCAGGGTACATATGTTCAAAGAAAACATGTCCAGGTTATCTTGTCAATCAATTATGTTGCATACCCATCACCCAAAGTCAGATTGTCCTCCGTCACCCTCTATCTAGTTTTCTTTGTGCCCCTCCCCCTCTCCCCTCCCCCCCCCCCCGTAACCACCACACTCTTATCAATGTCTCTTAGTCTCATTTTTATGTCCCACCTACGTATGGAATAATGCAGTTCTTAGTTTTTTCTGATTTACTTATTTCACTTCATATAATGTTATCAAGATCCCACCATTTTGCTGTAAATGTTCCGATGTCATCATTTCTTATGGCTGAGTAGTATTCCATAGTGTATATGTGCCACATCTTCTTTATCCAGTCTTCTATTGAAGGGCTTTTTGGTTGTTTCCATGTCTTGGCCACTGTGAACAATGCTGCAATGAACATGGGGCTGCATGTGTCTTTACGTATCAATGTTTCTGAGTTTTTGGGGTATATACCCAGTAGAGGGATTGATGGGTCAGAAGGTAGTTCTATTTTCAGTTTTTTGAGGAACCACCATACTTTCTTCCATAATGGTTAACTTCTTGTATGCTCATTTTATTGTGATGAATAAAAATGTCAATGAGTTGAGATTTGTAAGATCTCCTTTTGTCTCCTCCACAGCATCTTGCAGAATCTCTTCACAGTTTAAATGTTGAATTTAGTGAAAGAGATTGCTGTGCAGAGAAGGAAACACACAAAAAGCAGAGAGAGGCATTTAGTACTTAATTATACCCTTGGGTGTGTAGCCCTAAGGTGGGACATGAGATCAGATAATATTTTTTAGGAAGAGATGGTATGAAAGGCCAGTAGCCACGGCCACTATCACAGCCACCTGGCCTGTGCAGGTTTGCATTTGATTCATACAGACGGTAATGAAACAATGGAGCCGAGAACTGGTGGGCTATTACCTTTAATCCTAGCTCGCACCCAGTGGGCAAGAAATACACACAGTGGGAAAACACTTCCCTTTCCATTCAGGGCTCCCAAAGGCACTGACTTATCCAAGTTTCCTAGAATCAAAGGTTTCTACCTCACCAGCCTCATTCACCTCTGTTCCCCATTTCCTTCTCTCTGCACAAACTCTGCACAAACTGGCTTCTCCTTCAGCACTCTGCCATCTTGGCTGCTTCTCCTCTCCTCCACGTGGCCTTTCTCTGCTCTCCTCCAGCATGGGCTCCTCTGCCCCATTTTATAGTGTAGAAATCAAAACTTTTAATTCAATATACAAACAAAGAAGTCTCTGGTACAAAGTCACTTATCTGAGGCATAATGAGATTCCTCATAAGAGTGCACCACCCCACATCATGCAACAGTCAAGGTGTGGGGAAAAGCTTAGTCTTAAAACTGAGCCCTAGGCTATAACGACCCTGCCTGCTTATAGCCTGTCCCCCATACCCAGTGCAAACTATAAGTGAGCAAACATATATATCATATTTACAAACTTATTTGACCAACAAAGCCCCAACCATTTGATCCTAAAGTACGTGTTCTTTCTTTTAAACCATTGTCGTCTTAATTTCAGAGCTTGGTTCTATAAAAGAGAAATAATATTTATAAATAAATGTCTAAAAAATGTAAAGAAAGGTATATAGAGAAAGAGTGAAGAAAATAGGGGAAAAGAAATGAGAACCAGAAGAAAATACAGTTGCTATTTATCTGATCTGGCAAGGGAAAAGATTTTCTAAGCATGAAAGAGAAGAAAAATCACAAAAGGAAAATGAATTTCTTTGATAATATGGGAATCAACTTTTTATACTTCATAACATCATAATATTAAAACCAAGCAATATTTTAATGTAACTAATTGGCCCAAATTTTGATATATCTTATTAACAACTTATAAAATTTATAAAAAACATTAAGCATTACTGGAAAAATAAAAAGGAACATGAATATTCATTGATGAAGATAAGAACAACTATTTAAAAACAATCTGAAAATTCTAATAAAAGGAAGTTTTCTATTATTATTATTATTATTATTATTATTATTATTATTTTAAGTGAGAGGAGGGGAGATAGAGAGACAGACTTTCACATGCACCCTGACCAGGATCCACTCGACAATCCCTGTCTGGGGCTAATGCTGGAACCAGCAAAGCTATTTTTAGCACCTGAGGCTAATGCTGGGATCAGCCGAGCTATCCTCTGCACCCAGGGTCAGAGCTCGAAACAAAACACTGGCTGTGAGAGGTGAAGAGAGAGAGGAGGGGGAGAGGGAGTGGGATAGAAGCAGATGGTAGCTTCTGTTGTGTGCCCTGACCAGAAATCAAACCCAGGATGTCCATATGCCAGGCTGATGCTCTAACCACTGAGCAGGCTGGCCAGGGTTGGAAGTTTTCTTTTCAAAAGGGTAGTCAGACATGGTGCCTCAAATACTGATGTTGAAAATGTAAATGTTGCAAAAACATCAAAATATTCATTTCTTTTGACTCAATTTACATTAACGGATCTGTCCTTAGGAAGTAATCAGAACTTTACAAAACACTTCAAAAATATTTTTTTAATGAAAAAAATAATGTAAAGTACCTAAAGATTAAATAGAAAAAAAAATAATAAAGCAATCCATGGTAGCGTATTATCCTGCCACTCACAGTATGGAAAATTATAAAATAACAACTTATTTTTAAAAAGGCAGTGACATTAAATGTACACTATCATCCCAATGATATTTACATATTTATGCATAGGAGTAAAAGATTTGAAGGAAAGGTAATGCAGGGATATCTGTTATCTTTTAGTGGTGAAAGTATAGGCATTTTTTATTTATTTATTTATTTATTTGCATTTTTCTGAAGCTGGAAACAGGGAGAGACAGTCAGACAGACTCCCGCATGTGCCCGACCGGGATCCACCAGGCACGCCCACCAGGGGCGAGGCTCTGCCCACCAGGGGGTGATGCTCTGCCCATCCTGGGTGTCGCCATGTTGCGACCAGAGCCACTCTAGCGCCTGAAGCAGAGGCCACAGAGCCATCCCCAGTGCCCGGGCCATCTTTGCTCCAATGGAGCCTTGGCTGCGGGAGGGGAAGAGAGAGAGACAGAGAGGAAGGCGCGGCGGAGGGGTGGAGAAGCAAATGGGCGCTTCTCCTGTGTGCCCTGGACAGGAATCAAATCCGGGTCCTCTGCACGCTAGGCCGACGCTCTACCGCTGAGCCAACCGGCCAGGGCTAGGCATTTTTTAGTATGCCTTTTTCATTGCCTCATAGAATGTGTACTGCTTTGTTGTGAATGTTGTAAATAATATAATCAACTAGCTTGTAGTTGTCCTTCATTTACTCACTTACTGAACAAGTTATGAAAAGCCGCTATGGTGTTAGGTAGGCACTTGAACACAATGATTCCAAATGGTTTCAAGAAGACAATCCTCTAAAAAAGTATAAAATTACAAATAAAAACAAGTATATAAATGAGGTAAAAAAGTTTCTTTGAGAATTCAAAATAAAGTAAGCTGACCTAGACAACTTAAGAGGTTTGGTTCCCAACTCTGGCTGTATATAAGAATGTTAGAATCATGGGGGGCACTTAAAATACCCCAAATAAATCCCAACGCCACTGCCAACCTCATCTCCTCTGGCTCAGGTTCCTCTCTCCAGGGAATATAAACCTCGACCCATTGGCCAACGGAGAGAAGGGAGAGAAGGAGCAGACAGTGGAACGGGATATGGCTGCAATCGTGGCAAGTGTGCAGGACCATACCTTGTAAGGCCTGATGGATTGTGGGTGTTATATCCTGTGTGTTGGTTATTATCTTGACAGCTGTGGGAAGCCTTGGAAGCATTTTGAGCAGAGACTTGACAGCAGTTTGTTTTGAAACTTCTTTCTCTAATGGGGAGAAGAGATTGGTGAGGAACCAGGATAGAAAATGATGGTGAAAGTCCAAGTTAGGGAGTATGGCAGTGTGATATGGGATGATGCTGGTAAGAAAAGAGACTAGAGGATGAATGTGAGAGCTCTTTAGGAGGCAAAATTGTGAGGACTCCATCATGATTGTGCATGGGAAAGGTGATAAAGCACACTAGTATTCATCATGTAAATCTAATTAAAATTATTTACTGGACTCAAAAAGTTGTTAATAGCTGGTAAGGTTTATTATAATCATTGAAAAAAAAATCTCTAAAAATTCTTCTTTAATCAAAGCAAATTTATACCAGAAAAATATTCAAGAGTAATTCCAAGTCAAAATAATTTACTTGTTCAAAGTCTCAAACACATATGTAACAATAAACAGGTCTTAATGTTACCAGTTAGAAGTCTGGGTTTCTGGCTCATTGGATCATATGCTAAATCCTTTCATAGTCCTCAGCATGACAAAGCTAAACTGTTTTAATATACCTATCAGTTCTGTGAACTGGTATTTGCTGGGGAAATAAGGAAGAATGTGACTATTTGAATATTCACCTCTGCTTTCTGTGAATGGAATATATATTGGAATTTGCAAATGGCATGTTTAGCGGAATTTGATTCCTCCACTATTTATTTACAATACAATTTTCCCTTTTCCCTTTAGTATCCACTTTGGGATATTGTAGGAAATCAAAGGTTTAGCTGCAGAAAATCAATGGGGCATCTCAAGAACATGCATTTTAGTCTTTCCTCTCTTTGCCCCACTAACAATTGAGGCTACTATGGTTGCAGAGCTTTTGACAGACAAACAGGGAAGTACTGAGCCACTGTTTAACATCACGCTAGGTAGGGATGGGGTCAGGAACAGTGAAACATCCACCTAAGCTAACTTAAAGGGAGATACAATAGGCATAAGATAATTTTTAAAAAACAGCCTGTAGATAATAAATTGTCCTGCTGAGAATACAAAACCATAAAGAACAAAACAATAGAGTAGATTCTTAGCATTTATGAATAACATTTAAAATTTCAATTATTTGGGACCATGTAGTAGTAATTTTGCAAGACACATGAATTTACACTTAATGTTCTAGAATGGGCTATGATGGCATCTCTCAGTGGGTAAGCTTACTTGGCTTCCCAATATCAAAGTATTGACTCAACTCTGTTATCTACTTAGTGCTGTCTATTCCCTATTGCTCATGATTAAATTAAAAATAAAACAAAATACCACATTTATATTTTTTGAAAAATGACCTTGAAAGAAAGTTAAAGAACAAGTTTGGAATGAAAGTTCAATGGCTCCGAAAGTTCTGTTTCTAAGCCAGAAAATAACATTAAGAACTCAAATGGTGAGTTCAACTCAGAATCCTGAGGTGTTCTACGGAGAACCAAGAGTAAGCAATCTGTGAAACTATTTCAGCAATTGCTTCCACCAGAATTTATTTTAATAGCTATATAAAAGGCTTTAGTACTCAATTTGTAGAATCATTAATTGTCTAAGGAGGTCACTTAAAACTTGAAGTTATACTTTATAGCATTTTATGGAGAAAGTGATAGGTAATGGTATTTTTACATTTGTGAATTTGAGGAGGCCTAGGGACATTTCCGTCAGGGAATGCATATTTCTTAAAGTGCTAAAGATATGGTACAGAAAATAACAAAGAATTTAGATAGGATGCAGAGTGGTTGAAAAAGAATTCCCTTTAGCCGATCAGGTATGATGATTCTGGAGGTAAGGTAGCTTGAGCTAGAGCCCTTACTGGATGCTAATGGTAATTAAGGGTAATGCTAATGGAAAGAGAGAGATGTGGGTGTGCAGGTGGGAGGTCGGAAACCCCTGTAAGTGCACGATGTGCATCGAGAAACTTCTGTAAGCCTGACCTGTGGTGGCGCAGTGGGATAAAGCATCGACCTAGAACACTGAGGTCGCCGGTTCGAAACCTTGGGCTTGCCTGGTCAAGGCACATATGGGAGTTGATGCTTCCTGCTCCTCCCCCTTCTCTCTCTCTCTGTCTCTCTCTCTCACTCCTCTCTCTCTAAAAAAATCAATAAATAATAAAAATATTAAAAAAAAAAGAAACTCTTATAAAAAAAAAAAAAAAAGAAAGAAACTTCTGTAAGCAAATTCCAGGAACTTTGCATAAGTTGAGGGACAAGAATTCTGGCCCTGGTCTGCTCCTAATTAACTCTTTGACTTTGGGGAAGTCATTTATCCTCTCCCATTCTTCATTTTGTTTTTGAACCTTAACTCTTCATCATAAAATGATGGCAGGGGCCAGGGTGATGTCTGAGCCTACAGTTCAGTGATTTTATGGCTTGTAGGTAATCATACTATGCAGTTTTACATTCTTTTATTCTCCTTCTATTATACATTAGATAGTGAATACTTTCCATGTCACTAAAATTACCTTAAATTAACATCCTTCCAAGGACTGTGTAATACTTATGTTACCTTAATTATTTAGCCATTTCCTAAATATTTAGGTTTGTAATATTTATATTATAAACGTGCTGTTTTATTACGAAAATTAGTATCTTCGTAAATATTTGTGACTTTAGTGACTTTCTTGGATTGACTCCTGGAAGTGAAATAACTATGTCAAAACACATGAGCATTTTTAAGCATTTGATATTTATTGTCGAATCCCTTCTTGGAAAGCTTGGTTGTTTTTATTCCCACAGAAGCTCGTGGGTCTTCTCCCTTCCATCCACACTGTACTGTTAACCGTTTTTTATAATATTAGTTCAGTTGATAATTTAATGTATTTTATCACTTTGATTTTTATTTCTTCTTTCATTTTCAAATTAAATGTTTGTACATGTGCACTAGTAAGTCACAGTTCTTTGTGTAGGGCAGAAAAGACAGGCCAAAAGGAGAAGAGCATGCAAATTTAATTGAATTTTACATGCATGTGAGAGACCTCACAAGAGAATAAAGACTCAAAGAAGTAACCAGATTAGGAAGCTTTTGCACATATGTTAAACTAGGACTGGCAAGACAAAGGGTTTGTGTTCGGGGTAGTAAATGGTGACTAAGGAACATGGAAGTAGAGTTAGCTTAATAAAGGTGTGTTTGCAGGTTCTGCAGGTGCCATGTCTGGGTTGATCAGAGTCTGTCTGCAGTAAAAGGAGAATTTATATCCTGTCTTTAGGTAGAGGAGTTTTTTCTGCATTCACTATTTCTTAATTGCCTTCAGCTCAAAAAAAAAAATTACATCAAAAGAGGCATATTTTGGGATAACATTTTCTGCTTTCCTTCATTCACTAGTAAATTATCTGCTGATGTCCTTTGACACCCTTTTCTACCATTAGAAAGGCTGTCCTTTCTTTGTTTCAGTGTTAAATGCATCTTCTATATCAAGGATAATATTAACCCTTTGCCATGTTTATTTGTAACCCATTGGTGTCCTGGATTCCTAGTAGGCATTACAAATGTCCTGTAACTACACAGCTATTAATGATCAGAGCCTCCCCCTCTTCAGCAAGCACTTCTGCCCCTCCCCCCCCCCACACACACTACATTATTCTTTAGGAATTTGGTTAGGGAAGGGGGGGACTCACGTGAAGATTAGATATCCTTGCTTTTCCATGATGGCTGCTCCTTCTGTCAGCCCGATGCTGTTCTCCTCAATCCCCAACCAACACGGGGCTCTTCTCTCTGAATGGGGAGCAGCAGACTCCCCTCTGTATTTTAACCAGATCTCGGGAAGGGATTTTCCATGCCAGAATAGCTGGGGTCCTTGATTATGTCACAAGCCTGGCCGCTGGTGCGTGGACAGCACAGGTGATCCCAGGGTCGAGGCAGCGCGGTGGAGGCACTGGCCAGGCCAGCTTCATGCTTTCCTTAGACCCAGCCTTCCCACTGACCTCTAGGCTCTGGCACATTCTTCCAGACAGACTCCTCAATCTTCTTCTTTCTGTCCAGATCTGAGGACACTGTTGAATGTGTTCAAGACTCATGTTCTCTCTTTCAGACTGGCTCCTGGAGACTTCCAAGGAGAAGGCTGATCTGAGCATCCTTTCCTTCTCCTGAGCGTTCCGTGGCAGTTGGACAGCTTGTCGGCTGATCTGCACTGATCTTGCCAGAGCATGGAGGGCTCCAGGGGCTGGAATGACCTGGTGTCATGGTCACTTACAGCATTGGTCTCACTTCCACCCAGACAATGCTACATGACATGCACATACTTTCCCAAGTTTGTTTCTGATGTTTTCCAGTGTACAGAAGTCTGTATTTTTATGTAATCAAATTTAGCCTTTTTTTCTTTATGGTTTATTCCACTGTCATAATACATTGCAAGTACCCCAATAATCTGAACTCTCAGTTTTATCTGGAAAAGACTTCCTATGAAAGCTTAAAAGGGGAAAAGTAATAATTTACCCTATCAGTTTTTACAAAGTTTATCAATTCATAAGAATTAAAATAGTTTGGCTTTGGCTAAACAATCATACATATGCATCCAAGTGACAGAGTAGAAAACCACAAAATAGACCTTACTATTAACATAAAACAACTTCTAAACCTGTAAGAATTTTTATGAGTTTATTTGAGCCAAACTGTCGACAATTGCCGGGAAGCAGAGTCTCAACAGATTGAGACAGTGCTTTGGCAAACGGCAATTTCACCATTTATTTTATACATTAGAATCGAAGGGGAAGATGTAAAGTGGTTACATGAAATGGACTGGTGATGGATTAGGGAGGCAGGAGAAAGCAAAGCAGGAGACTCTATGGGACTGAATAAAAGTGAAAATGTATACAGTGGTACCTTGAGATATGAGTTTAATTCATTCTGTAACCTAGCTCATAAGTCAGTCAACTCGTATATCAAACAAATTTCTCCCATTTAAAATAACTGAAATAGATTTAATCCGTTCCAATCCTGTGAGACATCCCCAAACCATCCTAAATTATGAAAAAAGACATGTGCTTTTTCTTTAAAAAAAGATATGTTTTAATTAAGAAACACACATGTATACTTTACCAATGCATAACAAAATATCATATATGAAATAAAAGAAAAAAGTGTTATTTAGTACTGTATTCTTACCTTGGAGACAGACGAGTGCGGCTAACGGAGGTGAATGGCGGAGGAGGAGGGAGGGAGGAAGGGATGCAGGCACTGTAGACACGTAAACTAAAACTGCACTTCCTTAGCACTAAGTGTAAATTAAAACCGCATTTTCTTTACTTTAAACAAAACTAAAACTGCACTTTTTTTTACTTAAAATGAAACCACAAAAACTTAATTGTAAAAAATGCACTTTCTTAACTTTAAACTTAACCTAAGCTTAACATTACGTATTTTTCTTTTAATCATCACCTGTTTTTGCCTTTTTGGCTGCACTTTCACTTTCAGGACTTTTGAATGAAAATCTATCCAAAGAGGTTTGCTTTTGCCTGCCTTTTAAAATGTTACAGAAATGTGACTAACAAGTGTCATTAAGAAGTGCTGAAGCACGACCAGTTGAAACTTTTTCTGGGTGTTTCTTTTCAATGAAACTTGAAAGCTTCTCCCACATTGCCAGCATGTCTTTAATTTCACTTGTAGAAATCACTTCCTCCGACTCTACCTCCTCCTCACTACTAATCTCTTGCAGAAACTCCGTATGTTGCATCATCTGTAGCTCCTTCAGCTCCTCAGTTGAGAGTTCCTCCTCATGTTCCTCAACGAGCTCGTTTACATCACCCTCATCTACCTCCAGACCCATCAACTTTCCGAGGGACACAATCTCTTCCAACGCTTCTACCTCAGTCTCAGTCTCTGGTTCAAATCCTTTGAAGTCCCTGTCTGCAACAACATCAGGCCATAACTTTTTCCATGCCGAATTCAAGGTTCTTCTTATAACCTCTTGCCATGCCAAGTCTATAATGCGTAAACATATCACAATGTAGTGATCGTTCCAAAACTCTTGAAGGGTAAGATTTGTATTCTCGGTCACCTCAAAGCAGCGGCAGAACAAGTGCTTTGTGTAAAGCTTTTTAAAGTTAGAAATGACCTGTTGATCTATAGGATGCAAGATTGAAGTTGTGTTGGGTGGGAGGTAGAGGACTTTCACAAATTTGAACTCATCAAGAATGTCATCTTCAAGACCAGGTGGGTGGGCTGGAGTATTATCAATGATTAGTAATGCTTTCACTGGGAGTTTATTTTCTTGAAGATATTTCTTTACTGCAGGACCAAAGATGAGATTTACTCATTCAATAAAAAACTGCTGCATAACCCATGCCCCAGCATTGCTGTGCCACATAACCTGCAGTTTTTCTTTAAGAATCTTGTGAATCTTAAAGGCTCAAGGATTTTCGGAATGATACACTAGCAGTGGCTTTACTTTACAGTCACCGCTAGCATTTGCACACAATGCAAGGGTCAGACGGTCCTTCATGGGTTTATGGCCTGGCAGCTTCTTCTCTGCAGTGATGAAAGTTTCCTGGGCATTTTTTTCTAAAACAATCCTGTTTCATCACAGTTGAACACTTGTTGGGGGATGTAGCCTTCCTATGCGATAAGCACAGCAAAACGTGCAATGTACTCCTCAGCTGCCTTAACGTCAGCACTCGCAGCTTCCGCATGCCTCACCACCGAGTGGATGCCAGATCTTTCCTTGAAATTTTCAAACCAGCCATGACTTGCCTTAAACATATCTTCTGCTGCCTCTTTTGAGGTTGATGGTTCTTTCTTCTTCAAGTTGCCATAAATAATACGTTTATGCCTTTAGGCATATTATGGTTTCTGTTACTGTATCTCCTGCCAGCTCTTCCTCTTTCACCCACACCAGCAGAAGCTTCTCCATTTCTTCATGGATGTTTGTCCTTAATTGGGACAGAATTGTAGTTCCTTTCACTGGATTTGCGCTTTTGATGGCATCCTTTTGTTTAAGGATGATACAAATTGTACATGTATTGTGGTCATACAGCCTTGCCAGTTCAATCACTCATCCACCACGCTCATGTTTTTCTATTATTTCTTGCTTTACTTCTATCGACATCATTCTCCTTTTCTTCTCACCACTGACCTTTACACTCACTTTCTTCAGCTCCATGATAGCACACAAAAAAGTTAGTAAAAAATGCAAAATGATGCAAGAACGATTACAGTGCATGAAATTCAACTTGATTCTGTGGGTAACACGTGGGAAAGAACTGGATGCTGGTGTTGTGCTGCCGATACTGGACCCGTGCGCCAACTAGTGGCAGCTTCCGAAATCACAACTTGTATCTTGGAATTTTGCTCAGATCTCGAACAAAAATACAGACCGAGTTGCAGCTTGTATCTTAAAAAATTCATATATTGGTCTTTTCATATCTCAAGGTACCACTGTACATTAAAACCTCTCTTACATAGGGAGGCACAAAACAGGTTAAGTTAATTAACGTGACAATAATAACAATGAAAGTGTTTGTTGGTTTCTGCTCTGGTAGAAAGTCTGCCCTGAAGGGGCAGAAAAAGAAGATTACCCCCACACCTCAAAGGCATGTTCTCAGGTACATTATTGTAGATGGAAAGTTATGTTATCAGGAACATTATTGCCGATGCAAACAAGACAGGCTTCAAAGCAAACACCGACTTTCATTCAGATAGGGAATAACTAGGACATGACTACCTACCCCTGAAATGTAGAAAAGAAAGGCTCTTAGCATAAGTAACTTTTAACAGAATCGACTTTCTCTAAAACAAAGAGACTTTCAGCAGAACTTCCTTTTTCTAAAAGACTCCCTACCCCGACCTTGAGGCTGGTTTCCCAGAATTGGGAAACCAGGTTGCAGGTGTTCCCAGAATCTTTCTCCCTGATTAATTCTATAGATAAATATTGTAAAAGAGCTTGTTTCACTGCTTTGTTTTACTGTTATGCTTCCCCTCCTCTGTATTCCTCAATCTGTGTAATTTTGTCTTTAAAAGCTGACTTCAAACTGTGTTCACGGCCACATGATTTGACTGACTTAGATCTCCATGCAGTCGCTGTTGGGCAGATAAAATGTATTATGCTCACTTTGTTAGAAAAGGCGCTGCCCACGTGAGGCCGTCGCCCAGGTGATATTAATGTGTGTTGAGAATCCTTGTAGTCTGGGGCTTGGTTTTGGAATTAAGCCTTTCCCACCCATTTTTGATGTGGGGTGGTACAATCCAATCATGCCTCAGAGAAGTGACTTTGTATTAGAGACTTCCCTATTTTGTATATTGGATTAAGGGTTTGGATTTCTATACTATAAAATGGGGACGGAGAGGGGGCTTGCGCTCTTGGTTCCTGGGATGATTAGCATGAGAGAGCAGAGGGAGCAGAGCAGAGAGCAGAAAGAGGCCATGTGGCCAGGAGAAGCAGCCAAGATGGCAGAGTATTGAGTGAAAGGCCAGTTTGTGCAGTTTGATGCTGGAGAAGGGGAACTGAGGAGAATAAGGCTGGTGAGCTAGAAACCTTTGATTCTAGGAAACTCGGATAAGTCAGTGGCTTTGTGAGCACTAAATGTGAGTGGGTTTTGGAGCCCAGTGTGTATTTTTTACTTGCCCGCCAGGTGCAAGCTAGAATTAAAGACTATGGCCCACCAGTTTGTGGCTCCATTGTTTCCTTACCGACTGTCTGAATCCAATGCGAACCTGCATAGGCCAGAAGGCTGCTGTGATAGTGGACCTGGCCATGGCTCCTGGCTCTACAAGGCCATCCTGTGTGTTTACTTTAGGTTCCAGAGTCTGTAAGGACACTATGCAGGCTTTCACTAAGCTTGTCAGGTTCAGCATGCAAAATGTAAAAGAGAAAATATTGCATGTTAGCGAGGAAGAAGCCTATTATTCCATAAATAGTATCGGGAAAATTGGCTATTTAGGTGAAATATCAAGGTAGAGTTTCACATAACTATGAAATACATGCAGAGTTATTTTAAACCAATTTCAGATAGGCTGTTTCACTTAAGGGTCAGATACGATTCTAGGTGCTGAGAATACACTGTGAAATAGGCAAGGACTCTGTAAAGCCAGTTGCCACGGCCACCATCACAGCCACCTGGCCCATGCAGGTTCACATTTGATTCAGACAGATGGTAATGAAACAATGGAGCCAAGAACTGGTGGGCCATTACCTTTAATCCTAGCTTGCACTGTTGTAAGGTACCAAAAAGCTGCAAATTAATATTGATATTCTAGGAAGAAAAGGTCAGGCTTTCCTGTGCTTTCCTTGGAAAATGGAGGAAAAGGAATGTAAAAGTCTGACTTACAAGGACGACTAGGGTCATTTGGTTTTAAGTTCTCTGAAAGGATTAAGGTTAACTGAGAAACTTCTTTTTCAATAGGAGGCAGAATTTACATACCATCTTGCAATGATTGTAGTTCCTCCCTTTCCTGGAATCTTGAGAGTAAAACACCTCTATGCTAGTAAGGGAAAAGGAACCCTGAAATATTTGTAAATGTCTTTGATTGTGTTACATTGAGAGTCTTAATGTTTCTGTATATCCCCTGGACAAATGTTATACTCTTGTTAATAATTGTGCCATAATGTCATGTCCTCCCCCGCCTGCATGTGATCAAGGGTATATAAGCAGCCTGTAAAGCCAGTATCCATGGCCAGGGCCACCATCAGAGCAGCCCAGTCCATGCAGGTTCGCATTGGATTCGGACAGTCGGTAGAGAAACAACGGAGCCACAAACTGGTGGGCCATAGTCTTTAATTCTAGCTTGCACCCGGCGGGCAAGTAAAAATACACACTGGGCTCCAAAACCCACTCACATTCAGTGCTCACAAAGCCACTGACTTATCCGAGTTTCCTAGAATCAAAGGTTTCTAGCTCATCAGCCTTATTCTCCTCAGTTCCCCATCTCCTTCCTTATCCCAGATACAAACACTACACAAACTGGCATCTCACTCAGCACTCTGCCATCTTGGCTGCTTTTCCTGGCCTCCTCCACGTGGCCTCCTTCCGCTGCTGGCTCTACTCTCTCTGCTCTCTCATGCTAATCTTAGGAACCAAGAGCGCCCAAGCTCCCGTTTTGCCCCTATTTTATAGCGTAGCTTCACAACCTTTAATCCAATATACAAAATAGGGAAGTCTCTAATACAAAGTCACTTTCTGAGGCATGATAGGATTGTACCACCCTACATCAAAAAGGGTGGGAAAGGCTTAATCCCAAAACCAAGCCCCAGGCTACAAGGATTCTCAACACACATTAATATCACCTGGGCGATGGCCTCACATGGGCAACGTCATCTTTAACAAAGTGAGCATAATATATTTTATCTGCCCAACACAGCCCCTGAACTATTATTGGAACTGCACTATTTGGGCCTAATGCCCCATGTCAGCCATATGCGGCTGGCATATTTGAAATTTCCTCCTTTTAATAAAACTCTTCAAAATTCATCTGGACTGGGTGTCTCTACATGGACTCAATAAAGTAAGGTACAGTGCCTTTCAGAATATGGGGTGCAGTACTTTATAACAGTATCTGGTAGGCAAGAAATACACACAGTGGGAAAACACTTCCCTTTCCATTCAGGGCTCCCAAAGCCACTGACTCATCTGAGTTTCCTAGAATCAAAGGTTTCTACCTCACCAGCCTTATTCACCTCTGTTCCCCATCTCCTTCTCTCTGCACAAACTGGCTTCTCATTCAGTACTCCACCACCTTGGCTGCCTCTCTGCTGCAACGTAATTTTCAGAAACCGAGAAAGAGCAAGCCCCTGGTTTGTCCTACTTTATAGTGTAGATCCAAACCTTTAATCCAATATACAAACAAGGAAGTCTCTGATACAAAGCCACTTATCTGAGGCATAATGGGATTCCTCATAAGAGCGCACCACCCCATATCATGCAACAGTCAAGGGTGTGGGGAAAAGCTTAGTGTTGAGAAGATTTTAGAATTAAAAGGGTGGGAAAGGCTTAGTCTTAAAACTAAGCCTTAGGCTATAATGACTTTGCTGGCTTATAGCCTGTCTTCCACACCCAATGCAAACTATAAGTAAGCAAACATATATATTATAATTACAAACTTATTTGACCCACAGACTCTGACTTATTTTTATCAAGAGAAACAAACACTTAATGAATGAAAAATAAATTAATAAAAAGTTTTACAATATAAATGCTACAAAGGAAACTGCCATGACGATGAGTTAGAAAAGAAATGGGGAGGAGGTAGAATGGCTCCTGATGGGGTGACCACAGGAAGCTCCTCTAAGAAGGCGGAGTCTAAGGAGAGGGTGCTTGAATCACCACTTCAGGAATGGATTGAGAAAGGGCAAGGTGTCTGTAGGAGGCAGCAATGAGGAGCGGTCCCCTGGTACATCCTGATGGCCTATCACAGCAGCTGGGATGCTGCAGGGAGAAGTAGTGTGGAAGAGGCAGCGGGAGCAAGGAGAGCACTCATGCTGCTTCCTGGTCCTACAAGTGTGGGGGAGTGACAGAGACAGGGAGATAAAAGGCCTACAGCTAAGAACAGACTGGAGAAATGGAGTCCTTTGAAGAGAGCCAGCTTTCAGCAAAGACACAGTCATGAAGAGTTAGAATAGGAAATGGTTTCCAGATGAGGGGATCTGTAAAGCCAGGAGCCACAGCCAGGGCTGCCACTATCACAGCAGCCTCCTGGCCCATGCAGGTTCGCATTGGATTCGGACAGTCGGTAAAGAAACAACGGAGCCAAAAACTGATGGGCCATAGTCTTTTGGGGATTGTAGGCTGGCTGACTTTTACAGCCATGTGTGAGGAAACTGAGAGCTCTGTGGAAGAGGCTGCCCGGGACCTGCAAACCGAGCAGTGGAAGGAGCTGGAGCAAACGCAGGAGAAACCGATGCTGACCCTGGAGCTGGAGGAAGCACTGGAGGAGGAGGCCGACCAGGTTTGCGAGATTCGCCTGGAAATGGAGCAAATGCTGGAGGAGGATTCAGAGGTTCGTGAGTTGCAGCTTGCCCTGGATGTTGCGGAGAGCCAGCAGCGGCAGGAGGCCAGGGCTGAGGCTGAGGCCGGGCCGGGAGCTGCAAGGTCTGCGGAGCAGAAGGCTGTGGCAGCCCGGGGCCCGAGACCGGCAGCGGGAGCTGGCGTTTTCAGTTCCTCTTTGGAGGATGAGGAGAATCGGACTGGAGTTGTGATCTGCAGTCTCCAGAAGATGGAAGCCCAGCTGGAAGGAGCACCTACTACTGCCCTGGTAGGTCTGCGATTTGGGGGACATAGGATGGACGCTATCATGCTCTCCAGAGCCGAGATGGAAATGCTGACTGCCATTGCCATGTGCCCCTCTTTGGGACAGTGTAAGACCTGCAAGGACGGCAGGAATGAGGGGGGTGGCTGATGCCCCATGTGTGTGGACTCATTTCCTGGACTACGACGACCGGAATGGGCATTGGCTCCTTTGTTGGATGGACTTATGGATTACGGATTTTGGACAATGTGAAATACCCTGATGGGGGTGGCGGGTGGCTTTGTTGGAAGCACTCCCCTGCCCCAGGAAGTTTTTCCCGTGGCTAGAAAGAAGGCCGAGGACATTTTGCGCTAAATGCTGAGAGACTGGTGAAATGTACCTTTGTAATTGTTGAAACTGTATGATTTTTGCTGTTGTAATCTGTGTAATGTTTTAATTTCCTTGCACAGAAATGCTGGTGATGTAAATTGTGGGTAGTAAAGTGAGCATAGGGGTGGATTGTTGGGCAGATAAAATGTATTATGCTCACTTTGTTAAAGATAACACGAGGAGGCCATCGCCCAGGTGATATTAATGTGTGTTGGGGTGGGCTAAAGGCAGGCAGAATCCTTGTAGCCTGGGGCTTGGTTTTGGGATTAAGCCTTTCCTACCCTTTTTGATGTGGGGTGGTACAATCCAATCATGCCTCAGAAAGTGACTTTGTATTAGAGACTTCCCTATTTTGTATATTGGATTAAAGGTTGTTAAGCTACACTATAAAATAGAGGCATAATAGGAGCTTGGGGGCTCTTGGTTCCTGAGGTTAGAATGAGAGAGGAGAGAAAGTAGAGCCAGCAGCAGAAGGAGGCCACGTGGAGGAGGCCAGGAAAAGCAGCCAAGATGGCGGAGTGCTGAGTGAGATGCCAGTTTGTACAGAGTTTGTATCTGGGATAAGGAAGGAGAAGGGGAACTGAGGAGAATAAGGCTGGTGAGCTAGAAACCTTTGATTCTAGGAAACTCGGATAAGTCAGTGGCTTTGTGAGCACTGAATGTGAGTGGGTTTTGGAGCCCACTGTGTGTTTTTACTTGCCCGCCGGGTGCAAGCTAGGATTAAAGACTATGGCCCACCAGTTTGTGGCTCCGTTGTTTCTTTACCGACTGTCCGAATCCAATGCGAACCTGCATGGGCCAGGAGGCTGCTGTGATAGTGGCTCTGGCCCTGGCTACTGGCTTTACAGGATCCAAGATGCCCACTGGAGGCTTTGCAGGAGCAGAAAGCTGTGGGGAATGTGTCCCATGAAGGAAGAGGGTGAGAGTATAGGTAGCATTAAAGAGTAGTTTATAGACAATACTTCAGTAAGCACAGAAGAAGGGCATTGTGGGATTACCTCTGATGATGTCTTAAAAGGGAGTAATTAGTTCCAGCTTTAGTCCCAAAAAATTAACAAATATCTTGAATGATGTTGGTTAAATAAGTTTGTAAATATGATATATGTTGGGCAGATAAAATATATTATGCTCACTTTGTTAAAGATGGCGCTGCCCACATGGAAGCCCGTCGCCCAGGTGATTGCTTGGGATGGGCGTGATTGTATCAATGTGTGTTGGGGGTGGGCTGTGGGCAGGCAGGATCCTTTTAGCCTGGGGCTTGGTTTTAGGACTAAGCTTTTCCCACCCTTTTTGATGTGGGGTGGTGCAATTTCATCATGCCTCAGATAAGTGACTTTGTATTAGAGACTTCCCCTTTTTTGTACATTGGATTAAAGCAGGGGTCCCCAAACTACAGCCTGTGGGCCAAATGCGGCCCACCTGAGACCATTTATCCGGCCTGCCACACTTCCGGAAGGGGCACCTCTTTCATTGGTGGTCAGTGAGAGGAGAAAGTACGGTGTTGCTCACGTACAGTACTACTTCCGGTGACGTGGGACGTATGCGTCACGGCTCTGGAAGCGCGTCCTATCACTTGTTAGGGCTTGCAGTGACAAATATGGATCTGGACATTGACCATCTCATTAGCCAAAAGCAGGACCATAGTTCCCATTGAAATACTGGTCAGTTTGTTGATTTAAATTTACTTGTTATTTATTTTAAATATTGTATTTGTTCCCATTTTGTTTTTTTACTTTAAAATAAGATATGTGCAGTGTGCATGGGGATTTGTTCATAGTTTTTTTTTTATAGTCCAGCGCTCCAACGGTCTGAGGGACAGTAAACTGGCCCCCTGTGTAAAAAGTTTGGGGACCCCTGGATTAAAAGTTTTGAATCTACACTATAAAATGGGGGCAGACCGGGAACTTGCTCTCTCTCGGTTCCTGAGATTAGCATTAGAGAGGAGAGCAGAGAAAGGCCACGTGGAGAAGGCCAGGAGAAGCAGCCAAGATGGTGGAGTGCTGAAGGAAAAGCCAGTTTGTGCAGGGGGAAGGAAGGAGGTGGGGAACAGAGGTGAATAAGTCTGGTGAGCTAGAAACCTTTGATTCTAAGAAACTCGGATAAGTCAATAGCTTTGTGAGCACTGAATGAGTGGGTTTTTGAGCCCAGTGTGAGTTTTACTTGCCCACCAGGTGCAAGCTACGATTAAAGATGATGGCCCATCAGTTTTTGGCTCCGTTGTTTCATTACTATCTGTCTGAATCCAATGCGAACCTGCATGGGCCAGGCGGCTGTGATGGTGGCTGTGGATACTGGCTTCACAATATATGTTTGCTCACTTATATTTTGCATTGTGTGTGGGAGACAGGCTGTAAGCTTGCAAAGTTATTATAGCCTAAGGCTTAGTTTTAAAACTAAGCTTTTGCCCACACCCTTGACTGTTACATGATGTAGGGTGGTGCACTTTCATAAGGAATCCCATCATGCCTCATATAAATGACTTTGTATTAGAGACTTCCCTATTTGTATATTGGATTAAAAGTTTTGATTTCTACACTATAAAGTTGGGCAAACCGGGAGCTTGCTTTCTCTCAGTTCCTGAGATTAGCATTAGAGGAGAGAGCAGAGAAAGGAGAGCAGATAAAGGCCACGTGGAGGAGAGGAGAAGCAGCCAAGGTGGCAGAATGCTAAAGGAGAAGCCAGTTTGTGCAGAGAGAAGGAGATGGGGAACAGAAGTGAATAAGACTAGTGAGCTAGAAACCTTTGATTCTAGGAAACTCGGATAAGTCAGTAGCTTTGTGAGCACTGAGTGAGTGCGTTTTGGAGCTCAGTGTGTGTTTTTACTTGCCCACCGTGTGCAAGCTAGGATTAAAGGTAATGGCCCACCAGTTCTTGGCTCCATTGTTTCATTACTGTTTATCCAAATCTAATGCGATCCTGCATGGGCCAGGCAGCTGCGATGGTGGCCGTGGCTACTGGCTTTACAAACGATTGTTCTCCTCTGCAATTCCATATAATGTCTGCAACACAGTCTTGACTGGGGACAGCATTGAGGGAGGAGGAGTAGGTGGGAAGTTTCTCATTGTGTCTGAGAAGTAAGATGTCAGTATCTGGATACCTATTTTCTCAATCTTTTTTTATTATTATTATAATGAACTGTCAGGAATACAGGAATTATTTCCTATGAAAGTTATAGACACTGATACCACAAGTCTTCGGTGAAACTGTCTCTACAAAGAAAAGAGGGTGTGAGCTGTCATTTCAACTAAAGAATTGCATAGAAGATATTTGTAAGCCTGTCTGTGACCTGTAATTGTTTTCAAAAGAATGTTGCCTGACCAGGTGGTGGTGCAGTGGACAGAGTGTCGGACTGGGATGCAGAAGGACCCAGGTTCGAGACCCTGAGGTCGCCAGCTTGAACGCGGGCTCATCTGGCTTGAGCAAAGAGCTCACTAGCTTAGACCCAAGGTCGCTGGCTCCAGCAGGGGGTTACTCGGTCTGCTGAAGGCACATGTGAGAAAGCAATCAATGAACAACTAAGAAGTCGCAACGTGCAACGAGAAACTGATGATTGATGCTTCTCATCTCTCTCCATTCCTGTCTGTCTATCCCTGTCTATCTCTGCCTCTGTAAAAAAAAAAAAAGAAAAAAGAAAGAAAAAGAATGTTAAAGCCCAGGAAATTTCACTCAAACTTTCCAACAGTGCTGAAAATCACATGTATCTTTATCAGTTAGGGTTTACTTGTAAAAAATAGAAATTGACCCTTATGAGAAGAAAAGGAGTTCATAGAAGAATATGAGCAATACACTGTAGCTTGAGCAGCCGAGAGTGGCAAACAACCAGCTTGTGGACCATAAAGCCAAAGCAAGAGTCCAAATAGTGTGATTAATCTGGTCTGTCAGGATACCAACATCCGTGCTAATTGTGGCAGGCAGAGTGGATCCACCAAAATGTCCACATCCGAATCACCAGAACCTGTATTTAATTAATAAAGCCAGAAGGGCTTTGCAGATGTGTTTAAGGTGATAGACTCTAAAACAGGGAGATTATCCTGTTTTATCTGGTTGCACCCAATCAAATCCCATGAACCCTATAATAGAGAACTTTTTTCTGAATGTAGGCAGAAAAAGGTGGTGGGGAGAAGTCAGAGAGATGTGAAGAACAAGTAAGACTGTGCTCCATTGCTGGTTTGAAGATGGAGACAGCAACATACTGAGTGCAGGTGTCCGTAAGGAGCTGAGAGAGCTAGCCAAAACGTGAGGCTCTCAACTTACTACTACAAGGAGCTGAATTCTGCCAACAACCTGAATGAGCTTGGAAGTGGGCTATCAAGCACGCCTGACAAGGCAAGGCCAAGACCACTTTTAGACTCAGACAGTTTATTATTTACATAAACAGCAAACAGATTAGCCAAAGGCTCTGGTTCCTATGGTCCTTTACCCAAACACCGAAAAGATGCACCGAAGCAAGAGGGATCAGATGGCGATAAAGCAAATTGTGGATACATCAGGTCCCCAAATAATGCTTGATTCAATATCATTTGTTATAATTTTTTTTGTAAAGAGTCACACATCTCTCACTTTATTTTATTTCATTTTTATTTTTTCCCATTGACTTTAAATAGAGAAAGAGAAAGGGAGAAAGAGAAGGATCAGCTTGTTCCACTTAAGTTGTTCCATTTAGTTGTGCACTCATTGGTTGCTTCTTAGATGTGCCCTGACTGGAGATCAAACCTACAACCTTAGCATGCTGGGATGATTCTCTATCCACTGAGCAACCTAGCCAGGGCACTCATTTGATTATAATGTTGATAAGATGCGATAGGAACTCAATTCTTGGTTATATCAATTTGCCTCCAATAAAATTGGTTTTGTTATATGTCATTTGGCTCCAAGAACCTATTGATGACTTTAGTGAGTATTTACTGTATATCATTATTCAGTAGCTGATTCTACATTACAGCTAAGCAGTTTTATATCTTACAGATCTATTGTGATGGGGGGCAGGGAGGACAGGACATTCCATACCTCATTATAACCTGGGAGGTGAGGAGAAACTGTCTTATAAAAGCTTCTCAGGGAGGATAGGTCCAAGGAAATATAGCCTCATAGCAGCTCCTTACCATCCTTCCATCCTCTTGTGTTCTGGGAGGATCACAAGGCATTCTGCCAAGGCTCAGATAAGATGTGATTTAAGCCTTTGCCTGCACGGCCTCTGTAGATACAGACAAGGTCAGCAGGGTGCCCCAGCAGAGCCATTTCCCCAGGCAGATTCTCCCCCGGAACCTTCAGTAAGAGTTCAGGCTGGCAACCACCCAGATTTCTTTCTTATAAGACTCAGAGTAGATAAAACAAGCCCAGAATTCTGACCTACAGAACTGCAAGAGAATAATTTTGTGCTGTTTTAAGGTGTTGAGATGGTGGTAAT
Organism: Saccopteryx leptura; assembly: GCF_036850995.1. Classification (NCBI taxonomy): domain Eukaryota; kingdom Metazoa; phylum Chordata; class Mammalia; order Chiroptera; family Emballonuridae; genus Saccopteryx; species Saccopteryx leptura. Next base: position 28,511,625 of record NC_089506.1, on the reverse strand, counting down.
TTGTTTCACAACAATGGGAAACTGACATGAACTCTGAGCATCATAGGGTCACAGCCTTCAATTGAAGGCTAGTGCTGGCATTTCAGATGCTGGTGCAATTGGAAAGTGGATGCACACCCCCTCCACCCCTGCTCTACTTTCAGGGAAGTTCTCTCCCGTCTTCCTTCCTTGTTATACCACTTCTTTATTCAAGTTCCAGAATGAGTGCTAGTTATTGTTTATGCAATCGTGTGCTCATGTGCTCACAGCAAACAGCCCTTGGGGGAGGAGTACTTGAGCTTTGATAGTGGAGAGTAGACTTTGCCTCTCGTCAACTCATAATGTGAGAGATTCTCAAATAGTAAAAGGAGCCTCAAATAACATTCAGGAATAACATGTTATTATAATAATATAATATAATAATAACATGTTATTATAACTGCTACATATAACTCCTTTTGTCCCATACCAAGATAGACCCTGAGCTCCTATGGTTTTAAATTTTTAATATTTCAGGAGCATAGTTTTGCCACTAAAAGTGGTTCCAATAAATCTGAGACTGTAATGTACACCTGGCTCATTTGGGCTTCTCCAGCTTCCAATTAAACAGAAAGAAGGTGACACTGGGATGTTGGGCAAAGGAGGTGATATTGACTATCCAAGTAGAATATGGTACTGCTGCACAAGATGAAATTTTGTTGGAGGGTCGTTATGTGTGCATAACTAAGAGGGGCTGCTTTCACTCCCACACCTGCACATTCAGGGAAAAGGGGTTGCATTGCTGAATTGTGATGCAGGGAGAATACCAAATCTATGTAACATCCCCGCCTTGTTTGATGTTTCCTCCTAGTTAATGTGCGTCTTAACAAGACATTCTACTGTTCTACAGAGCTAGCTGCTTCTAGATGAGGTGTGGGATGGTAAGATCAGTAAATCCCATGGGCTTGGATTCTTTCCCTGTAAAGTGCGTTCCTCGGCTAAACAACGTTATGTGAAATATTGCTCTATTTTCTAAAATTTATTTGAAGTACTACAGTTTGTCAGTATGAGGTGTGTGTACATGTCTATGTTAGCATTGATCTATACTGCTGGGATGGTCACATGACATGTGAAGTGTGCTACTCGATAATTTATACTTCACAACATTTCAGAGGAGTGGTTGGTTAGAATGTGAAAACTTAACCTTATGGTGTATAATCCTCAGAGGGGTTTGCAAAAAGCGCTTCACATACCACAGTCTGATTTGGCAGAAGAGGGGTTATTAATTAGCATAAAGAATATTAAATTATGTCATGGAGAAATGAACAGTGTTAATATATATCAGCCAGCAACATTTGTACAGATAAATCTACACTTGCTTGATGAATATTCTGACAATCTCAGCAGGCTAATATTTTCTGAGTAGTATCCTGGTCTAGAACTCGACTTATTTCTGACTTTTCCACTTTACTCAAACTAGAAACATAGCTGTTTCTGCTATCAGAATATTTGATATAACAAGATGAGCCTTTAACACCAGGCACTTGTGGCATGCCTAGATGGCACGGAATGAAAACAATGAAGACTGGGGACTTCAACAAATATGAAAGACCTCATCATTTGCATGTTTTGGTGCCTGTTCATTAATAAATATTGATACTTATGGCAGAATTAGGCATGGTTTTTTCTTTTAACCCTTTGCGTAGTCAGTTTTTTTTATGTTTGCTGACCCCCAGAGTGAGTTTTTTTCAAAAAATGAAATTAGTTCCAGTTACAGTTTTATGAACTTAAAATCATGTTTGTTTGTTAATCAATTTATGAAACAAGAAAAACATACATTTGCCTTTTTTTAATGTTGCCTTGCACATTTTTTTTGTATTTTTCTGAAGTTGGAAACGGGGAGGCAGTCAGACAGACTCCCACATGCGTCCGACCGAGATCCACCCGGCACACCCACCAGGAGGCGATGCTCTGCCCATCCAGGGCATCGCTCTGTTGCAACCAGAGCTATTCTAGTGCTTGAGGCAAAGGCCATAGAGCCATCCCCAGCTCCTGGGCCAACTTTGCTCCAATAGAGCGTTGGCTGCGGGAGGGGAAGAGAGAGACAGAGAGGAAGGAGAGGGGGAGGGGTGGAGAAGCAGATGGGCGCTTCTCCTGTGTGCCCTGGCCAGGAATCGAACCCAGGACTCCTGCATGCCAGGCTGATGCTCTACGACTGAGCCAACTGGCCAGGGTGCATTGCACATTTTTAAAATAAATCGATCGTAGTCTGGGTGGTCAGGAGGCACAAGGATGTACATGAATGTTTGTACTACTCAAATTAAACAACGTAGTATCTGGCAATGGCCATGCAAGGAAACAATTGTTGCCAACCATCCCTAATTACTGGAGGCAGCTAATATTTACAAAAAAGAACCTAATGACCCTGAATGGCTCAATTGGTTTAGATCAGCCTTAGTAGATATTGTTAGGGTAAATAATGCATTCAGTAGAGCCACAGGTAATGATGGTGGCAAGTATATGGTGAGCAGGGATCAATTTTCTGTTTGTCCCCTGGGTGGTTTCATTGATATACAAGAGTGACTTGGCTTATGTCAACTCTGTTCTCCCTGTGGATGATGGCTGCTGACAGTTGACTCTAAGTAGGTCATTATCACTGCCAGTGCCACTCCCCAGAAGATACTGACTCCCTGACCCCGACCCTCTGAGAGCTTCAGCATTCTACTGGTGCCAAAAAAAGCTGTGTTGTATTTGAGTTCCCCATGTGTTGGAGCCATGTGGTCACCTGAAGAGAAAGAGAGAATGACCATCTTCCTGTGGCTCTGCATTGACTTTCTGGGCAGCCTCTGGGCTCAGAGGCTTACACGATCTCCCAAGGAAAGAGCCGTTCTGTTTTGTGGTTTTAATGCCGTTTTCCACAAGGACTGAACAGCCACAGGAAACACCAAGAGTGGGAGCCATTGTTCCTTTAACTTACTACACCAAGTATCTCTGGAGAACGTGCTTCCCTCCAGCCCAGAAGCAAACACCACCTGCACATAAACTCACACGAAAAAAGATGCTGAAAGAGAAATGTGTGTGTGTGTGTGTGTGTGTGTGTGTGTGTGTGTGTGTGTGTGTGTGAGAGAGAGAGAGAGAGTTTATGTGTGGGCAGAAGGCTGCTGCTGAGCTCCATATAAGTCTGTTTTTAGAATGAGGTCATAGTTACATGAATGTACACATAAGTGAAAAGCTAATGTTTGGTAATGATTAGTCATTATTAAATCTGAGGTAATTTTCTTGCTACGGTTAGAGTCTTTTGATACTTGGAATACTTTAGAATATTTATTACAGAGTGGAATTATACAAAGGTGATGTCACATCTGCAGATACCCTCAGGCAGCTCAACATTCCAGCCCAGAGATCCATCAGTTTGGGCCCAAGAAGAACAGTGTTTTAAGTTTCAAAAAATAAGGTGTTAACATTTTAAAATTAAGAAATTTCCCTTTAAAATATCTGGATCACTCAATGTATTAGAAAACTCAAACTGTGCCTCAGTTCCAGACGGCAGTAATAGGCTAGGACTTTTAGAGAGGACATTGCTCTCTAATTCTTTTTACACTTTTCACTTGCCTGCTTTATTTTGTAGCCGTTTGTTTTTGTAGTCTATGCTTTGGAGCCTCATTAAAATGGTGTATTTCTGGAAGTATCCAAACTACTTCATAGAAATAAATTTAGTCTACCAAAAGCTCTACAAATACCATATCCTAGAATCTTGAGCTTCATTTTATTTTTGTCCAGTGGTTCCCCCAAATCTGGCCATGAACCAGTATCTGACGGCTGCGGGAAAATTAACCGGGGGAGTTTTCTGAATTTGGATGATCAGTCTTCAACCCTCAACTATGTCTTCTTTGTTTGTGAAAATATCTAGAGAGCTCATTTTGCATGAGTATTTTGGGTGTCATGAGTCCTCTTCAGCCCCTCTCACTCAAGGCTGAGAGAGGACTGTCGGAGCAGGAAGCACATTGACTACTGCCACTTGTCTGTGTAACAGGTACAGGAATACTGATCAGTAGAATTATATTTATTTGCATTCAGAATTTCAGTTTCATCTGCCAGAGCAGTCCACCAAGACTAAGAAATGTGGCCTAAAGCCAAAATTACAGAAACAAATATCAGCTGCCTGTATCCTACGCTTCCTCTATTTTTGCCAATCTATTCTCTGATAACATCCGCATTGCAGCCTTGCACATCCCCTTGGTTCACAGGTTTCTTCCAGTGTTTCAAAGCCCTAGCAGGAGGATAAGCAACGGAGTGATGCTAGGGATTGACATTTCTCTAATTTCACCTTTTGTGCTTCTTTCTTTAATTTCCTCTTTCCACAGATACTCGCTGAGCTCCCTGCACAGTATGAAGATGGAAGATGGACATTTCAGTAGTGGATCAAATAAATGATCTCTTATCTAAACTTTGACACTATCTTTTTTATCAAGTCCTTGTAAATATTGAATATTTTTCTACTGGATATTACTTTGCATGTATTTCCTAATTTTTAAAAGATATCTTCAGAGGAGATTTGTCGTGGGGAGAAAGGAAAAAATAGGAGCTTCATACTGGAGTCCAGAATGATGGTGGCTTCAGGAATCTGATCAATGTCTCTGTAAAAAAAAAAAAAATTACCTCACTCAATGCTCTATCAACAGTCTTAAAAAGGTAAATCACCATGATCCTAATAGACACAGAAAAGCAATAATGTTCTGATATGTGGGCTTAATCAAAAGGAAAATTGCTAGGCGAGACTAAGTAGCTACCCATTGTTAGAAGACAGATGCTGCTTCCGTACCTGTGAACTAATGGCAAATGAAGACATTTCTCCTGAATTATAATGAGTTCTTTTATCTGTCTGAATATTTCAAATCTCCAGTTTGATAAAATAGAAAAAGGGATGCACCATAACTTTTGTGATTTTGCTGAATGCTACCGAGGCAACAGCAACCCGGATTAAATAAAATAGGGGATTCAGAGCTTCCATGAAAAAGTCACTCACATAGTGAGGTCTTCTCTTCTCCCTTCATGCTTTGCATTATTTATCATCCTCTATCCATGCATCCCCAAACTACAGCCTGCAGGCCGCATGCAGCCCCCTGAGGCCATTAATCCAGCCCCCGCCGCACTTCCGGAAGGGGCACCTCTTTCATTGGTGGTCAGTGAGAGGAGCACTGTATGTGGCGGCCCTCCAATGGTCTGAGGGACAGTGAACTGGCCCCCTGTGTAAAAAGTTTGGGGACCCTTGCATGCAAAACACCACCACCAACAGAGTGGCATAGCTCAACAGACGTTTATTCAGCTCACTGTTCTGTGAGTCAGAATTCAGCTCCCAGAGTGGTTCGGCAAGGCTTCAGTGGTCGGCTTCCGGTCAGCCTGGAGATCTGCTTCTGCAGGTTGGCTACTCATTAGCTGAGGTACTGGGGGCAATAGGTCAAGCATCTCTTAATGCACGGCGTGCTAGCTTGTGTCAGTTCACATGGTGGCTGGGAAAATTCTGGGAGAGAATGAGACATGCAGCGCTTGTTGAGGAGTAAGCTCAGAACAGGCAAAGCATTATTTCTGCCACATTCTGTGGTCAAAGCAAGTACTGGCCAGATGCACAGGATTAAGGAATAGATTCTGTCTCTGGCTGGAAAGTCACATGTTACAGAGGCATAAAGCAAGGTCAGAGGGAAGAATTAGGGCATATTTTATGATCTATCACCTCCCTCTTGCAACTTTCATGAGTCTTTTGGTGACTCAACAATCATTGCTGTACTTATCTGTGTAGATGTATAAAGAGTGATAAAAAGAACAAAAAAAATGTTGCTATATTGAAGTTGTTTATAATCTACTAAGAAATAACATTACTCTCCTCTGAGGTCAACAGGTACAAGCATCCCTAGTTTATCACAGTCAAATATTATACATATATAACAGGGAAACATGAACAAAAGAATTCCGAAAGTGGGGAGTATGTGAACCACAACAAACTTTGTTTAGCTACTTTAGCTCCCTGTTTATTTCCACCATAAATCTAAGCTCTTCTGAGAGACTTTAAAGGGCTTCTTTAATCTTGTTCTACCCAATTTAGATAATCTCTTGAATTTTCCCCCCAAATTTGTACTTTCTAATCCTTTCACTTTTTTTACCCATTCTCCCCAATCCCCTTTCCATCTGGCAATAGTAAAATGTTCTCTGAATCTATTCTGCTTGTTTGCTTATTTTGCTGTTTAGTTTCCACATATAACTGAAATCATATAGCATGTGTTTTTCTCTGACTTTTTTTCACTCAGTGCAATACCCTTTAGATCCATCTATGGTGTTGCAGAAGGCAAGATTTCATTCTTTTTTATGGCTGAGTCATATTCTATTGTATATATACACCACTTCTTTTTGGTCCTTTTATCCACTAATGGACACTAAAGATTCTTCCATATCTTGGTTATTGTATATAATGCTGCGATGAACATATGGATGCATATGCCTTTTCAATTAAGTGCTTTGGTTGTTTTTAAATAAACACCCAGAAAGTGGAATTTCTGGGTCCTTCTTTGTCCTTTGTTATAGTCTTTGTGTTGAAGTCTATTTTGTCTGGTATAAGTATTGTTTTTTGTTTTTGTTTTTAAATTTTATTTATTCATTTGAGAGAGGAGAGAGAGAGAGAGAGAGAGAGAGAGAGAGAGAGAAAAGGAAGACACAAGAGGAGGAGGAACAGGAAGCATTAACTTCCATATGTACCTTGACCGGGTAAGTCCAGGGTTTTGAACCAGAGACCTCAGCTTTCCAGGTTGACACTTTATCCACTGCACCACCACAGGTCAGGTCTGGTATAATATAAGTATTGTTACTCAGCTTATCCTTTTCATTTTCATTTTTTATGAAAAATATTTTTTTCATCCCTTTATTTGTGGTCTATGTGTGTCTTTTAATTTAAAGTGAGTCTCTGGTAGACAGCATAGGTAAGGGCCTTGGTTTTTTATCCATTCTGTCACCCTATATCTTTTGATTGGAACATTTAATTTACATGCATTTAAAGTAATTGTTGGTAGATATGTATCTATTCCCATTTTATTATTCATACTTTTTATATTTTTTTCTTCTTAAAGAAAATCCTTTAATATTTCTTAATTTGGTGGTGATGGACTCCTTTAGCTTTTCCATGTTGATGAAGATCTTTATCAATCCTTCAATTTTAAATGATGGCTTTGCTGGGTAAAATAATCTTGGTTGTAGGTCCTTGCTTTTCATCACTTTGAATATTTCTTGCCAATCTCTTCTTGCCTGCAAAGTTTCTATTAAGAAATCAACTGACAGTCTTTTGGGAGCTTCTTGTAGATAACTAACAGCTTTTTTCTTGCTGCTTTTAAAGTTCTCTCTTTGTCTTTAATCTTTGACATTTTAATTATGAGCTGTCTTGGTGTGGGCCTCTTTGGGTTCGTCTTGTTTGAGACTCTCTGTGCTTCCTAAACTTGTGTGTCTTTTTCCTTCAGCAAGTCAGTCACTATTTCTTCAAGTAGGTTCTTGATCAGCTGCGTTCTCCTGTTGATATGCCTATGATGTGGATGTTGCTATGCTTGATGTTACCCCAGATGTCCTTAGTGCTAGTTATTATTTATTCTTCCAAAAGAGTGTGACATTTTACCCTTTTACCAGTCGTGAATGTGCTTTTTATTCTATCAGGTTAGAAATTGGTGCCAAAAATGTTCAAGTTTAGGACATGAATAAGCAACTGAAATACAAATAGTCTGAATTGTGAGCAGAAAGAAGATTCATTAAATTTAAATATCCAGGCAGGAGGGTGGCAAAACTGACTTTCTATTTTGAAAACAAAAGACTTAGCTTTCATATCTTACCAATGGAGAGAATTTTCCCATTTGACCTTAACGAATACTCTGCTAAATAATTCTTCTGGAGACAAATTTTTATTCAGGAGCTACAGAAAGTCCTGGTTTAGCCCACAGAGAAATATAAACCAGTGTTTTCAACTGCTGGTCTACAGACTGATCTGCTAGAAATTTCATGCTGTTCCATAAGTGAATTTGACTGAGATAATTGGGTTTATCAACTTATATGAAGTTCCAACTTCAAATTCGCTTATGCTCAGCATGATTTCTGCCTTAGTAGTACTGAAATAATTATCTTACTTTCACCAATCTTTGAATGTGAAAAGGTTGAAAACTACTCATCTAAACCATAAAGAATAGAAGAGATAACCTTTCACCTTGGGTGAAAGGTTTTGAGGATGGAAGTGACTATGTTTATCTTTAGCACAATTTAAGTTCCATGGACAATTTAACTTTGAGAACTAACGTGTTCCAATGCTCTGTTAGGGTTAAATGCACATCCACACCCATATGAATTGGTCCACTTATTGTTTATAGTCTATCATTATTGTCTTTTGGGATGCTTTATAAATAGTTTTGGGTTTATATGAGTTGATATAAGAAAAGTATTTTGTGCAATGTTGCTTTTTTATATATTTTCTCCCTAGATTAGTTTGGCAAATGTATATCTTGCACTTCTAATCTGCAAGGTGTGATATTAGATAAAAATAAAAACTACAGTGTAAAGCACATCTCTTACCTCCCAGAAGTTTATAAAAATGTATGAAAAAAGTTATGTGGAGATATGTAGCTGACTGTCCAATGACTATATACAAAGAAAGTAAAGTCATACTTCAATTGATGATGATTTTTTAAAAATTTATTGTATTGACATGGTTTTAATTGGTGATGGTGATGATTTTATGTGATCTAAATGAAATAGAAAAATGTAGAGTTAAAAATACTTTTTTATAAAGAGGTCTTGTTTTGTTTCTATATATAACAACACATTTTTGTAGTATATATATTTCAGGCCAAAAGTAGAAAAAAAACTTCTTTAAGAACTAAAATATTTTTCTAAGTAAATTAAAACCTGGAAGAAAAGTTGCTTTATCTCAATTACTTATGAAAAAAAGAACTGGGTATTTTGAACTTTGTATTTAATATATTTTGTTTCTCTGGGTGAGGATTATGACCTCTTCCTGAATAAGTAAGTCATTACAGCCTTTAAAATAATGATCTGGGGTCAAGATATAGAAGTCTATTTGTCCAGAGATTCAATATTATACAGATTGCTTGACATCAGAGACCGAATTGTCTTTCTGATCTCTGGTCTCTGGTGAAAGAATAACAAAGTTGTCGATGGGAACCAGACCAGTAACTTTATTTGCAGGATGATCAAGTCTGAACTAAGCACTTCCTTAAGGACAGTGCCATTCACTTTTAATAGGAATAGGAAATGTGTGTCAAGAATCATTGTCTTGTGGGCTTCAAACTAAAGTTAAGCTTAAGTGTATTTAAGTTGCCCTTTGGGATATTTGCTGAGACAGATTTTAAACACATTGCTTTTTAGAATACTTGAGTGATCTTTGATAGAGGGATCAGAAAGTTAGTGCAAATAAAAAGAGTTGAATTTAAAGCTTCTCTCTTGACTTCCAGATGAGATTTCTAGAGAAAACATGTTTTCCTGAAAAGTGAGATGGGCCCTCATTATCCCACATCTCCTCTTACTGTCTCTGATTCGTAGTGAATGTTCCTCTTTCATAGTTCTACATTTTGTTTGCTTTGTTAAAGTTAAGCTAGTAAAAGTGTGAACAAACCAAAGAAACTGCTCCCTATACAAGTGTATGTGCCAAAATAATGCTATGCTATCTTTTCAGAGGTTTAAAATCACTTTTATGTCTCATGTGACTTTTTAAATCTTCTGATAACCTCTTGAATTTCTAACATTTTATTTCTAACAATTTTAAACAGCTAAAAGCAGAAAGAATGGTACAATTACCCATATACCCACCGCCTAAATCAAACAATTGTCAACATTTTGCCATATATGTATTATATATACATGCATACACAAGTGTACATCTATAGCTATAATATATGGATCATAAATTAAAGTTGCATGTGTAAAAGACATACATATCCACATGCAAATAACAATTAATTATACATATGATAAATTTTCTGATGAACCTTTTCAAAATAAATTCCAAACATAATCATTCAAGTAGTGAGGAGACAGCCAGCCACACCTTCAACATTTGACTTAGAAATCTCAGCAAAATATCCAAGCTCATCATATACGAGTTCTACTTTCCACACAATATTAGAACACAATTGAGCCAAGGTCTTTGCCCCTTTGTAACAAGGATCACCTTTCCTTTAGTTTCCAGTAACACTTTCTTCTTTTCATCTGAGATCTGACCAGAAACACACTTAATGTTTAGGTTTCTACCAACAGTCTTTCCAAGGCAATCTAGGCTCTTTGCAATATGCACTTCAAACCCTTCCAGCCTTCACTGATCACTTAGTTCCAACCCCTCCCCGCACTTTTAGGTATATGTCATAGCGGCAGCCTACTTCCCAGAACCAAAATCTCTATTAGTTTCCGAGCATTGCCATAACAAATTACTACAGTCTATGTGGCTTAAACATCAAAAATTTATTTTCTGAAAATTCTGGATGTTAGAAGTCCAAAATCAACATCTAGGTATGGATGGTTTCTTTGGAGGTCTCTACCTCTGCCTTGTAGATAAATGTCTTGACAAGATCCTTCCTCTGTGAGTGCCTGAGTCCTACTTATGTCCTCTTCTTAAGGACACAGTCACACTGAACTAGATCCCCAACTTCCCTAGGTAATCTCATTTTACGTTAGTCCCCAAATACAGTCATATTCTAAGGTGATGGCAGTTGTGACTTAGAGGTAGGAACTTGGGAGACCACTATTCAGCCACAAAGATCCTTACATAATATTTATTAAAATTAATATCTTTAGTTTTCTTCATTCTCCAAATTTTCTTCAGAAATAATAAAAAGTCAAAGACATTCCTTTGGAAATCGATCTAAAAATCAATTAATGTGTAAGTATTACTCATACTAAAAATGCCACATACAATTTTATTGTGTTTTACTATATGCAACACAAGACATTCATATTTACTACTTAAAATTTCTTTAAACAACCTTTTATGAAGGAAAATTTTCATTTAAAATAGCAATTTTCCAGGGGATATCAAAATTCACTGTTGTGTTTCATAATAATAGACTCTAAGCAGCTGAAGCAGATAGAAAACATAATCTTTGAATGATTCCAGTACTGTGAAGACTCTTTCGGAAGACTCTTACTCTCCTATCAAATGAACAGTTGGACTATTTCAACTTACTGCGCTGGACCCATGGGTTCTTTCAGTTCAATCTATAATGCTAGTCTTCAATGGTTAACTAGTATAGCTACCACTTAACTCTTTTCTAGCACTTAAAACCTCTTGATTTCCCCCCCCCCCATCCAGTGAACAACTAAGTAATTTTTTTTTTTTTTTACTGCTGCATGCTCCCTTGTTGGTAAATTAATAAACTCAAAGTTGTGATTTTTAAAAATTATCTAGTGTTTTCCTTTTATTCCTTGGTACCTGAATAGATCAAAATCTGTCAGATTCTAAACCAGATCCCAATCAAGGTCTGCCTGATTTTAAGCACAAAGCTCTCAATTTTATCCCAGAACTGCCTCTGTGTGCCCACTACTCATGGTACTATGAATAATACGCACAATGATGAAATATGGGCCTGATTCTTCAAGAGGCTATTCATCTACTGAGGTAACTAGAGATGACAATAATGACATGAACGGTATTTCAAGAAAACAAAAAAGTAAGTTGCTGAAAATTGGAAGAGTTAGAAAGCACTGGGGCTTTTTAGGTGGGAGCAATGGGTGATAGAAGAGATTTCAGGCATTGATGTAGAAAGCATGAGAATAACAGAGGTTGACAAAGCTGAACAAGAAGTTATGGGGTCAAGCATGGCTGCAGTTAGGTAAGGAATTTTGTATATTTTTTCCATCCTAGTAAACCCAGGGAATGTGTTCCACCCATCTCAATAACATGAGCTGACACAAGAGTGATTCTCAAAGAAAGGTGAGATGGGAGAAAAGATTAAAAAATGATCACATACTTATGGTGAAAAGCCATCAGAATCTATTGAACAAGGAGTGACATGCAGTGACAGTGTTTTAAAGAGATTAATAGAGACAATAAATGGAAGAGGAACAATAGAAAGGGGGGATGGAAAACAATGATTACATATTTTAATCCAAACCAAAATTTATTGTTTATAAAATTAAAGGGTGAAATCAGAAGTACTGAAATAAACTGAATGAAATAAATTCCCTCATTGAATAGGAGCTCCCTGGGTACAGAAATTGGGGTTGTCTCATTCACTGTTGCATTCTCAGAACCTAGGTCCATGCCAGACACACCTCTGATATGCTTTAAGTGTTTTTTAAATAAACAGAACTTGAAATGATCTAATTAAAACAATGCTTGACAACTTCTGAGTTGAATTGTATTATAAGGATTTGGTAAATTCAGGGGAGTTGAGAATGTCCTACTATGTGCTTTCTTTAATAACAGTGTAGTTAGATATTTGAGTGGGAGGTAAATTTGAGGAAATAGTATTTTAATTTTAAATTGAGTTTGGTGGGGTTTTTTCTAAATTTTATTTCGAAAATTAAATTTAACACGGTGACATTGAGGGTTTTTTTTTTAACCCTGATTCTGATGTTTACTTAATTACACAGAATTGAAAAGAGTTTTATTTATTTTTTTTTAATTTTTTATTTATTCATTTTTAGAGAGGAGAGAGAGACAGAGAGGGAGAGAGAGAGAGAGAGAGAGAGAGAGAGAGAGAGAAGGGGGGAGGAGCTGGAAGCATCAACTCCCATATGTGCCTTGACCAGGCAAGCCCAGGGTTTCGAACCGGCGACCTCAGCATTTCCAGGTCGACACTTTATCCACTGCGCCACCACAGGTCAGGCCTGAAAAGAGTTTTAAAAACTAAAAGTAATAATTTGAGCTAAGTTCTTGATTCATCAGATAAATTTACTATTTCCACCTTTCTTTCCTTTCTTTTATATTTTGTATATTTGTGTCATTGTTCATGTCCTTTGTCACTCCTACTTCATTCAGTGAATACATACTTACTGACTCAGATCAAATCCATTTCCTCCATGATACCCACTGGATTGTGAGTTCATTGATGGCAAGAAACACAGAATTTTCTTTTATTATCCTGATTACTTGTCACATGGTAAACAATTAATAAATTTGTGTTGGATGGAAACAGAATCATTTGAGAATACAATAAAAAGTAGTTTCCATCTTATGTTGAAGTCCCATCTAAAGTTATTTGTAAAAACATCTTTTATACAGGTTTTATATATCATAATATAGAACTCAAAATGAGAGTCCTATTTTCAGGTCTGGGCAGTCCTTTGATCTCCTTGAACTTTGTTTCCACGTATTTGAAATGAGAAAGTTATGCCAGATTGTTTCTATGTTCCAAATGATTTTAAAAGCAATTAATAACTCGTAAAATATAAAATTGTTAAATAGCTTATTGGGGTGATAAGAAGACATGCAACTTGTAAACTATTCACATATTAAATGCACGTTAACCTTCTAAATGCATATTTTCACAGACTGAAATCTTTGAAGCACAGTAAGTCAAGAAATTTGCTGACCGGCCATTGCCTCACTAAACATCAATCACTTAGTGAATCTTTACCAAATGTCAGGAAATTCACAGCTGGGATGGTATTGTAGGTGTCTACCTCACTTATTGATCATTTATCATTAAGTTGCAATAGCATTAACATATGCTGCATTCATGCTAATAGTTTTTACTTGGCAGGCAACATTGATTTGCCCTTCATTACTCTAAAAAGACGAGTGTTAGGTGAAGTGAAACTAATTTCAGAGGACCACATTAGTTATTCTAAGCCAACACATGAGTCCTTACTTTAGAATAAAGAATTCTCAATTAGGAGATAATGTTACATAACACTTACTCAGCACTTTCTATATGCTTTGCATTCTACCTTATTTGGTGCCAATTTTATACTCGTTTGCATGGCAAGGTAGATATATTTTAAATTTCATTAACTTGTATGTTTATTTAAAAAATTTATAACAAAAATGTTTAAACATCTAGAAAAGTACATAGCATAGTGTAATAAACACCCATGCATACCTATCTATAAACCTATGTATATGATGAATATGAACAGCTATGTATATATTACATAGATTTTTACAATTTAATTGTTAAGATTTTGCCATTTATTTTTTGCCTATATTGTTTTAATTTTTTACAGTAAATTATAAATATCATGGCATTTTACCCTAAATTTTTCAATATGCATTTAAAAAAAATCATAGCATCTGAGAAAACCATTAACAATGCCATTATAGCACCAAAATATAGTATTATTTCTTTAATATTATCTAATAGCAAGTTTGTATTAAAATGTTTCTAATTGTAGCCAAAATGTATGCTATTAAAAATACATATTATCCAAACTAGGATCCAATATAGTAACACAAATTGTATATGGTAGTATTTAGGCTCTTGACCTCCAGAACCTCTCCATCTTTACTTTTTATGACACTAACTTTTAAAAGAGACTAGGAGAATTCCTGCTTTCACTCTGACAAGTAAAGAACTAGAAGTCATTATTCCCAACATTATAGTAAGAAAAAACTGAACATGACCTTTCTTGTATCTATCTGAGGGTTGAGGTCTCAGAAATTACCTCCACACTGAAATTTGGAGATACAGGAAAATCTAAAGTCACAGCCAAGATCTTCTTACCAGGGGTACTTGTCACTTGAGCAATAAAATAACAGAAACACTCAGATAATAATTTTGACAATTAGGGGGAGGCTGAGTATAAACTAGAATGAGAATTAGAGACCACTGTCTTAGGGGAACCACTATACTTAATAGATTAAATCTTCAAGGACCTCACCAGATTTGCACACTAAAGAACCAAGAAAGATCCTTTTATGGCTCTAACAGAGGCAGAAGAAAAGTACCCAGTCTGAAACATGATCAGGCCATTCTCCCAAAGTCCTTCTTTCCATGGTGAAGGACTACCTGAGCCTTATCTCACTTGGAGGAGGGACATAGATCCCACTATAATCCCCTCTATAATCCCCTATCTCACCTAAGATTGGGGTATGGATCAGGTAGAAACATTATCAAAGATCACAGCTCAGAGAGCATGGGGCCATTAAAAGACTGAGATTCAACCATAAGGTTATAGAACACTTTCCCTAAAGTATAAATGAGAATGATAATACTAACTCTTTGACTGGGTTTCTTGGATACAAGTTGTGAGATGGACAGCTGAATGTTAAAGGTGTATTGGGAAGTGCCACTGAAAAGGCAGCATTGGGCAAAGAGAGAAGCTCCCTGCAGTGTGTCTCAGCTAAGGACGCAGCTGATTTTACAGAGAAGTTAGGCAAATCAGTCAATGGAGCCTGGACCTCTACTGTCTCAAGTCAAGGCAAGGGGATATGGCTTTATAGCCCTATATCAGCCAGTCATCGCCCTGAGGGACACCCCTTGGAAAAGAGTATATCCTTGGGCAAAGCAGATCCCTTGACAGTAGGCAATACTCAGCAAGGGACACAGTTATGAACTATTAGCAGCTAATAATCCCAGTTCTGGGAACTAGGTAGTTTGGTCCCAAATGGTGATCCAGAAAAAAAAAATTGTCTATACTACATTCCTAATTGGATCAAGTCCATTTGCTTCATATTGTAAGTTTTCCTATGAAGGTACACCTTCTATAGAATTCTCATTGGTCTCATTCCCAGAGAAAGTTCCAAGAGAAGGGTCTCTGACTAGCCCATCCTAGAGCTAATGTAGTGGGGAAGCTGATCTCAAGGTCATTGCTGATGCTCACTACTCCTTCCTCCACCACACACTTATGGTTACCTGGCTCCTCTGCTGGATTAGGTTGCCTGGTTGCTGGGATGACTCAGACCCTTGCCCCTGAGATATATAAACCCAGGGTTACTATAAAAGATGCTATACTATATAGTCCTATATAGTCCAGGTTGCCTTTTCCGGAATGAAGCACTCCTTCCCCCTGTTGTCAGAACTGTTGGTTGTTGATTTCTCAAAGTTGAGTTTCTACAAATAATCTCTGCCAAAGGGAGCTTGCCTCACCCCAAGTATACCCCTTCTCCAATGGAATCCTTTTATCCAATGCTTAAGGGTAGCAACATTTCAGAGAGGGTTAACTTCTTAGCCTTGGTACGTTTGCTACACCAGGGTCAGAAACCTGAATGGGAAGCAGTAAGACCTTGATACATACACAGGTTGGCCCACTAACTTCATGCAATTGAAAATCTTGAATCCTCAGACTGTCAAGAATGTTCTGAGATAGCAGCAGTGACTAGCTTCCCTCAATTAAAGGACCGCTCCTCATTTGTTGAAAGACTGTTTAGAGACCTTTGTCTTATATGGTAATACTCCCTTAGAATCTACCCCCATATCCCTTCATAACACTCACAGGTCAAATTACTAAGATCAAGTGATATATAACCCTGCCTGGGAAGCGTTGGCCTGCTAAAGGAGGAAAGAGCTTGAAAGAACTAAGGATTTAGTTGGCAAGAGCATGGAGTGTACTTATGGGATAGGAACCTGAAGGTACTAAATCAAATGGGGCAAAACATAAAGTTATTCAACTTTATGGAGAATTTATAGATATGAACATATAATATTTAATGTCCTGGCAAGGGACATTAGGAGGTAATGTAAATATGCTAATAGGATACTCCTAGAAGCTTGCAGAAAACTAAGGCCCACACTAAGTTAAGGTGAAGTGCTATAACTTCCATGGCACATAGTGGAAGGACAAATCAAAAAGCCCAGAGAAATAGGCATGCTAGAGGAAGCCAGAATACTTCCCAGCAAACTGTACTCTAGAGAGTTCAAAGGATACTATAGCTACCAGAGAAATAAGGAATACCCTGGAGAAATGGGCAAAAATATCGTTGGAAAGCTGAATGGTTCTCTGATGTCTGTAGAACAGGGAAGAGAGTAGGAGATGTTAATACACAACTGGGCTCTTTGATAGCAGGAATTACAGGATCTCTTATAATAGAGTCTGATAGACCTGGCCTGCAGCAAGCTATAAAAATGGTTACTAGGACACAGTATTCTCAGAGGCAAAATAAATGAGCAGCCACCAAGGATATTTATGTTATAGAACAAATAAATCAAGAACAGATGATCGAGAGACTGACGAAAGTTACCCCATTTCATGCTAAATAACCAACATCATTACTCAGTTTCTAGACATGAGCCAGTTCTCAGACCAAGAAGCTATTAAGGGGGAGAGTTGGGTCACAATAAAGAAGGAATTCTGCAACACCCTGGCATGAACATACTAGTCCACCCCAGAGGGACCTACCATGGTTTACTCAAGTAAATGTATACTAGGGAAAAAGAAATCCTTATACCTTTCAATCTTTCAATATCTATTAGATATTGGGTCCATGCTGACATTAAAACCCAAGTTATCATGCCCCCATTAGAGTGAGGTACTTGGGGTTCAGATAATACATGGAATCTTGACCTAGGCCAGACTCACAGTGAGTCCACTGGGTCCTCACCATGATTAAGAGCAGCATTCCTGAGTGAGAATATGCTGCTTTCGGAACCTGAAGAGACCAGGCATTGTGTTTCTTTCTAAGTGATGGAGGGTTCAGGGGCAACGTCTTGTTTACCTTGGAGAGGATATCCTAAGCACACCCAGATCACCAAATTTCTAACAATGTGACTAGTATGGTAGGCCTTAGAGTGTTTACAGGTTTTATGTTCCACTCTCGGAAGTACATTCTTACCAAGGTCTCCTATGAAATTGCCATTTTTGCTCACTTTGACCCATTAGCATTATATCAATAGAATAGAAGGGCCAGATGGCCCAGAGCTGAGTGTAAAGGACCCTGTTGTCATTCCGTCCCAGGTGAGTGGCAAGTGCTTCTCAACTTTTCTGATAGAGAATAAAAAGAATGCACCTGCCTCATCAATAGTGTGAATGCTCTTTGGAGGTGACCAGATACTAAGTCCTGGAAGGAGGCAAAAGTCTTAGGTGTGGCCGTTCCCTGAAGCCACGGGCAGTTTCTCCAGAGGAAGGCAGTGTGAGACGTCAGGGTTAATATTCCCCTGTGGCTGCTAGATGGGTAATGGGTCCTCAAGGGAGATATGAGTGCAGATCACACTGCCTATTATAGTAACTCACTCCCTGTCTTATTGAGAATTAAGTTATGTATGACACGTGAAACCCAAAAAGCACTAGTCAGATTTGAATATTCCATTTACTTACTGGAGTGTATGGGCAAGGAAATCTAACTTATTAAGCAATATGTATTTTTAGAAAGTTCTGCTGTTCTTGTCAGTGGCTTTTTCTTTAGTGAAGTGGATCAAAAACTCAGAGGGTTTAGCAAGATCTTCATAATTTTTTTCCAGTTACTATACTCTCTGTGTATGTTGTAAGTTAACTTGCTTTTGTCATTTTAAGAGGGTTCTCACTGGGCTCCTATAATCAATTTATAGATGTGAATAGCCTTGTCCATACACAGAATACTGACACTTTCCAGCAAGGGGAAAGACTCCTACCAATAAGACTACAGCACAAGAGACCCAGCGGAGTTTTGCAGCTGCAAGGAGCAGCAACCAGAATGAAGGCTTGTCTGGCTAGTGTTCCGGGCAGAACTGAATGCAATAACACTCATATTGATTGACCTCACTTCTCCAGCCTTGCAGTGTGTGGGGTGAAGGCTTGAAACAATTTTCTTTGTTTCTGCCTCTATAATACAGACAAGTTTCCTTGGCCCTTTGATAACATTCTAGAAAGGGGAAGACAGCTCTTTAAAAAGACTTATCCTGGACTTTGCCTCACTGAGAGAATGAAATCACTTGCCCCTCTTTCCCACAAGCTTGGAGTCTAAATGTTGGAGAACCAACTCACAGCCTCTCTGGGTTTTGGTTCTAACGTTTTCAAATGAAGAGGTTGGAGTCAATAATGGTGGACACTTACAGCTTTGATATGGTTCTTCAGCTCCCAAGATCACCTTTCTGTCGTCTATCCTAAAATAGACTTTCACAACCACTGGTCAAGGCAGCCCACATTCAGTGGTGTTTAAAACAAAAGTATATGATTTTTTTTTTATAAAAGCAATATATGTTTTACGGAAATAAGTTTTTCTGTGGATCTAGACACATAAAAGTGATAGATAAAACACCAAATGACAAACTGAAACCAGGAACTGGGAGAGTGGTGTGCCTTTCCCCGAGCTGATTTGTGAAAAGACACTAAAGGCACGACTGCTGTCAGGTCCCAGCACCGGTGGCCTTCCCGAGGCTGCGCAGTAGGGAGGGGATTCTGGAGGACACGGAGGTCGATAGACTGATGTCCATCTCTGAGCCCGATGACCCACGGGGTCAGTGACTAGGTTGATACTGTCTTTAGATCGGTAATGTAAGACTAAGTTCTGGACTAGAAGCATGGAAAGATGGAGTAAAGACAGATACTACAACTAGAGACAGAGTGGATGTAAATGAAGAGAAAAAAGGAGAAACCCTCCTCTCCGTGTGCAGCTACAAACTAAAATTTCAAAACACAAGGAGACGAGTGAGCTAAGGAGGACGACAAAACGTCAACCACAGAACATAAAATTCCCTAGATGATATGAAATTAATGAAACAGTTTGAAAAAGTTTTATAAAATTGTTCATATAATCGAGAAGTTAAACATATAGTAACTACTATTAATATGAAAAAAATACAAAGACAAAATAGGAACAGGTAGAAAACAAAAAGAACTCATAAGAAATCTTGGAATTAAAAATGTAATTACTGAAATAAATATTTTTATATCTTTTTTTGTGACAGAGACAGAGAGAGTAAGATAGAGGGACAGATAGGGACAGACAGACAGGAAGGGAGAGAGATGAGAAGCATCAATTCTTGTTTGCGGCACCTTTTAGTTGTTCATTGATTGCTTTCTCATATGTGCCTTGACGGGGGTTCCAGCAGACCGAGTGACCCCTTGCTCGAGCCAGTGACCTTGGGTCCAAGCTGGTAAGCCTTGCTCAAACCAGATGAGCCTGAGCTCAAGCTGGCAACTTTGAGGTCTCGATCCTGGGTCCTCCACATCCCAGTCTGACTCTCTATCCACTGTGCCACCGCCTGGTCAGGCTGAAATAAATAGTTTTAAAAACTATTTAAACTGTAGATTGAATATGGTCATAAAATGAGTACATTGAAAGGTAGTACTAAGAAAATTGATTTAATTTTTTTTTTTTACTAAATTTAGCAGTGAGTAAGCATATCTCTATTTCTGCAAAGCAGTTAGCTCTATGATAAAAATGAGCAGGTCTCTGAGACTCAGGCTGTATGCCTGAGGAAATTATATATATAAAGAAGAAAAATATAATCAATAAAATCTCCTTAGTCTACTTGTAATGCTAGAGCTCACTCCATGTAGGAGTTTTGTTACCCTCTTCTAAGTCCTAAATGTTCCCAGTTATTGTTGTCAATGCACACCTTCAAACGCACCTAACTGGTGCTATACTAAATTTATAAGAATTATGAGTCCTGTCTCTGGGCATTTTAATATAAAGGATAATCCTGAAGTAGATATATCCAGAACCTCACAACTAGTATGTTTATTTCTAGGGAGGGAAAAAGAAGGCATAAAATCGTTTTTATGAGCTTTATGGTTAAAATTTCAATTTTATATACAAAAGAAATAATAAACAATCTTGTAAACAAGTTAGTACAGAGTATTTTAGAAACTTTATGTAAAATCCAATTATACAACGTTGGTAAAGCTTTAAAAATTTATTTATTCCAACAAGCATTTGGCTTATTATTAATAAACAGACTGACTTTCCAATCAATAGAGGTTATAAATACTAGACTTGACTAACTGCTGTCTGCTTTTGTTCACTCTTAAACTTTTCCCCCACAGTCAGATTGCCATGGAAATTGTAATAAAATTTCTATCTGGTGCTTCATTCAAATTTTAATATTATTTTGTTACTATTCAAGCCAGTGAATAGAAAACAAATTTACATCATGATAAGAGTTCAGGCTGATGCTATCCATAATGTTAACTACATGTCACACGTGGAGATGTATTTTTTCTCCCTTGGGAATAGGATTTCTCATTTCTCCTTACTGTAGAGCAGTAACATTTATTGTCTCTCAGCAAAAGCTACCAGGCATTCATTGGATGATGCGTTTTCTGAGAATAGAGTTTTACAGTTTATGGTTTCTTTCACTGCCGTTAGCCCATGTGACAAGAGATTCTCTCTGGCAAGGAGTATGGATAGTGAAAAGAAGTTAAATCATGCAGCTACAATCTCCTCTTTCCTGTCACAGCCCACAGGGACCCTATATCAAAGCTCTGGATACCCTTAACAAAATTCCCCAGTGGGCAGGGGGGTAAGCTGCTAAAAGTGCCAGAGGCCAGGAGATGGGAAACTGGCAGGTAGAGTTTTATCAGTTGAGCCTAATAGACTCCACATGCCTGAACTCTGTTCCCCAAAGTCAAGTTTCAATCTAGATAACAGTTTTTGGCACTTCCAGAAAATACTCTTGCTGACAATTTGAGGACTCTCATCCTCTACTCTCTATACTAACTCCCCTCCAGTAACTACCAATGAGAGACAAGAAAACTTTTGAAGAAGTTATTAAGTATTTTTAAAGAGCTCATGGGGACCAATATCAGTATTCTGTACTCTTTTATAGCAGTATGGACAAACTAATTTCTTTCTCAGATTTATAACCAGGTGTAAGCATTGCTGATGGTTTGACTTTACTGCCTGTTACTGAATGGTGAACCATGAAGCAATTCAAAAGGGAAAAAATGTATATGGAAGCATAAAAGCCCCATATAGCCTCAGCAATCTTGAAAAAGTAATAACAAAGTTGGAGGTATCATACTACCTGATATCAAACTAAACTAGAAGGCCATTGTAATTAAAACAGCCTGGTACTGGCATAGGCATATAAATCAATAGACAGAACAGAGAGCCCAGAAATAAACCCACAGCTATATGGTCAATTAATATTAGATGAAGGAGGCAACAATATACAATGGAATAAAGACAGTCTTTTCAATAAATGGTGTTGGATAAAATTGTACAGGTACATGCATAGAAATAAAACTGCACCACTAACATACCATACACAAGAATAAACTCAAAATAGATAAAATACTTAAATATAAATCTCAAAACCATAAAATTCCTAGAAGAAAACATACGCAGTAAAATCTCAGACATCCTTGTAACAATATTTTTTCTGATAGATCTCCTCGGACAAGGGAAACAAAGGAAAAAATAAACAAATGGGACTACATCAAACTAAAAAGCTTTTGCACAGCAAAGAAACTATCAACAAAATGAAAAGACAACTCACTGAATGGGAGAACATATTCACTGATACATCCGATAAGGGGATAAGATTCAAAATTTGTAAATAACATAAAATTCAATACCAAAAAGACAAATAACTGAATTAAAAAATGGGCAAAGAAACTGAATAGACATTTCTCCAAAGAGGACATACAGATGGCCAATAGGCATAGAAAAAATGCTCAACATCACTAACTAGCAGAGAGATGCAAATTAAAACCACAATGAGATAATACCTCACACCTGACAGAATGACTTTCATTGACAAATCAACAAACAGCAAGTGATGGTGAAGATGCAGAGAAAAAGAAAACGTAATGCACATTTGGTGGGAATGCAAACTTACATAGCCACTGTAGGAAATAGTATGGAATTTCCTCAGTTGAAAATGGATTTGCCTCTTGACCCAGTGTTCCACTTCTGGGGATATATCCCAAGAAACACAAAATACTAATTTGAAAAAATATATCCATCTCTTTGTTCACTGCAGTATTATTTACAATAGCCAAGATCTGGAAACAGCCCAAGTGTCTGCCAGTGGACGAATGGACTAAAAAGCTGTGATACATATATACAATGAAATACTACACAGCCATAAAAAAGAAGGAAATTTTACTATTTGTAACAGCATGGATGGATCTAGAGATTATTATGCTAAGTAAAATAAGCCAGTCAGAAAAAGACAAATACCATATGATCTCACATATATATGATATGTAATGAACACAATAAACTGAAAACTAAAATAGAAATAAAGGCATGGGCACATGAAGCAGACTGACAGCTGTCAGAAGGGGGTGAGGGGTCTGGTTGAAAGGAGATGTAAGAATTAGCCTCACACCATATATAAATAGCACAGAGACACATGTGGCAATAGCCACAGGAAAAGGGGGTAGATGCAGGTGGAGGTGAGCAAAGAGGGGAAAATGGAGACTGAAAGAGACTTTGCTTGGGGTGGATGGTGCACGGCTCAGTGTGCAGACGGTGTTATACTGAGCTGTACATTGGAACATGTATGGTTTTGTGAACCAGTGTCATCCCAATAAATTCAATTAATAAAAAAATAAATATTTTAAAAATAAATGAAATAGTGTGGCATTAGTGCAAGAAAAGACAAGCAGGCTAATGGAATAAATTACAGTCCCAAAGTGACCCATACATACATACTTACCCAATTTATAAAAAATTGCCACCTCAAAGAAATAAGAGAAAAATCACTTTTTGGTTCTTTACTCAGTAAATAATATAAGATCAATTTACATTTATATGGAGAGAAAGAAATCTTTTTTTTTAATAATTTTATTTTTTTAATGGGGTGACATCAATAAATCAGGATACATATATTCAAAGATAACATGTCCAGGTTATCTTGTCGCTCAATTATGTTGCATACCCATCACCCAAAGTCAGATTGTCCTCTGTTACCTTCTATCTAGTTTTCTTTGTGCCCCTCCCCCTCCCCCTTTTCTTCTCCCTCTCCCCCTTCCCCCGTAACCACCACACTCTTATCAATGTCTCTTAGGAGAGAAAGGAATCTTAACCCCTACTACACATCATACACAAAAATCAGTTTTAGATGGATCAGTCATCTGAATGTGAAAGGAAAAAAAGAATATTTTTTTGAAGAAAACTTAACAGACTGGTGTCATGATCTCAGAATAAGGAAAAAGTATCTTAAATATAACAGAAAAAGTACTGGCAATAAAAGGATTGATTTTTTTAAAACACCTGTTAAAATTAAGAATTTTGCTTGTCAACTATATGTTTGAAAATGAAAAGCCACAGAGCAGAAGAGTATCTGCTATATATAATTTCATTGAAAGATTAGTATCTAGAATATGTGAAGATTCTAGAAAATTAAGGGGAGGCAGCTATCATGAAGAGGCAATTCACAAAAGGATTATTAATATAGCCAAATCTAAAGGCACTCAACTTCATTAGTCACCACAAATATGCAAATTAAAACTATACTGAAGTATCCCAGCACACCCTTCGTAATTGCCAAAATAAAAATTTCAAGTGTTACCAAGAATGTGGAGTAACTAGAACTCTCATATCCTGCTGGTGGAGTGTAAATTGGACCAATCACTGTATAGGTCTGTTTAACAAACTCTACTAAAGCTGAAATATGCATACTCCATTCCAAGGGCTATACCCTGTTGATAAACATACATTCATAAATATTCAGAGTATCACCATTTGTAATATCTTCAAACTGAAAAAAAAAATTGAAATGACCATCAGATAAATAAGTGGTGATATATGTATGTTATACTATGAAAAGGGTTAAGAAACTATTGCACACACAACATGTGTGATTCTCGCAAAGATGTTGAGTAAAAGAAGTCAGTCACCAAGAAGAACATGAATAACTCTTTTAATATGTAAAAGAGGATGGTTAATCTCTGGCTCTGTTTCTCTTTTAGGAACAGTGTACTCTATTGGCCAACACGTTGTAGGTACTGTACATATAACGGTGAGCCAGCAGTTTCCTAGCCTTTAGTGAAGCTGCATTTTTCTTGATCACTTGTAGTTATGAAGACAAGGATCACATTTTATTCAATCCGAGTTCAACTTTCTCTCTTCATCTCCATACAGAGCATTTTCAAGAAAGTGGTAAAAAGAATTAAATTTATGCTAGATGAAGATAAAGATAACATAAATTTCCCCCCTTCTATCCCTTCTTAATGATCAGTAAAATGGCAAGATATGGATAAGGTAGCCAGGACAAAGCTGAGAGCAAACGATTTTATCCTGAAATACTGAAGATAAAAATTTTTAGGTTGGTATATTTAAAAAAGCTTAGAAAGGTCTATAGCACCAATGTTCTTCAAACCAAATCTTAGTAGAATTTTAGTCCGCACCCCCGTTTTTTGAATTACTACTCAGCCTGGACCTATCCTTAGTCACTTGTACATTCCCACCTAAGATGCAGTTTACAGCCACTTTGCTAGTGACTTTCCTGGCAAGTCCCCCATGCTCTTAGCACAGGTCCTTTCTTGCCTGTGGCTCCAACTTAAAGAAAAACTCATAAATTGTTATATTTCCAAGGTCAATTCCAACAGGGTCTTTGTGTATCAACAGCAATCTGTACACCATGAAGGTGAACTACCTAGCAATGATATTAGAACACAAGTAAAGGAGTGAAAATACTTTTTTCTTTAATACCTGGGAAATTAATACAACTGCCAAAGCATGTGGATTCTGATTAATCACTCCCCATTCTCCAGTCAACAGTGAAATGTTCAGCATTCAGGGTGGGTGAAAAGGGAAAATGGTTAGGGGAGAACTTAACCTCTTGAGCTCAGTAATGCTAAATTACTGTAGCTCACTAAGAATTATCCAAAGCCATTCTTAGAAGAAACAATTTGACTTCACACGGAACAGATTTTTGTTTTCCTAATATACTTCTCACATTGTGAAATGTAGGCACGACAAAGCATTCTTTGGTCAGAGTTAGTCTTAAGGCTTTGCCCTAGATTTTGTCAACTCTGTCATGGTTGAGCAGTGACATAAGAAGGCAACTGCTACAGAAAATAGAAAGTAGATCTTGGCAGAATGTATTTAAAGGCAGCAATGACTCTGCAACATCCTTTTCAATAACAATAAAAAACAATAGTGGTAAGATCTTAGCGTGTGTTAAATGCTTATGTGTCAGACATGGTTCTAAGTTTTCACGTCTGAAATGATTTATTCTTCGCAATATGCCTGTATGATATACTCTAAAAAGGGCTTTATTGTGGTATAATTGGCATACAATACACCACACATATTTCAAAGGTACAATTTAGAAAGTTTTGACATAGGTATATAAAACCATCACCACCATCAAAATAAAAAAATTTAGAAAAGCACTTGGCACTTCAAAAATTTTTCTTGTGCTCTTTGTAATTCTTCTTTCCTGTGTCTCCCACCTTCCATCCTCGTCCAACCACTGATCTGTTTTTTGCCACTATAGGTCAATTTGCATTTCCTAGAATTTCATGTAAATTGATTCATATATAGTTCTTCTTTTTTTTTTTTTTTTTTTTTTTTTTTTGAGATTTGGTTTAACATAGATTCATTCATGTGGTTGTGTGCACTCAGTTAATTTTACTGAGCAGTATTCTGTTGTGTGGAGATATACCACACTATATTTATGTGTGCATCTATTGGTGGATATTTTGGTTGTTACAAATTAGGCTGTTATGAATGAACATTTGTGTATAAATATTGTATACATATATTATTATTTTTATTGGGTAAATATTGATATCTAATAGTCAAATAGTTGGGTCATATGGGTTGTTAACTATTTTTTTAAAAATTGCTAAACTGTTTTTGCTAAGTGGTTGTACAATTTTGGTTATTAACTTTTAGTTTTCATCAACATATAAGAGTTCAAGTTACTCTATATCATTGTCAGTACTTGGTATTGTCTTTTTTTGTTTACTTTAGCCATTCTAATAGGTGAGCTGCAGTATCTCATTGCAATTTTAATTTGCATTTTCCTAATGACTAGTGATGTTGGGTGTCTTTTCATGTTTATTTGCCATCTGTTTATCTTCTTTGATAAGTTGTCTGTTCTGATCTTTTTCCCACTTTTTGGGGCATCACTTGTTATATACTTGTAGAGTATGAGGTACATAGTAGGCTCTGGAAAATTAAACAAATAAATCCTATCTGTGAAAAATAATTTATGCCAGTGATACCTAATACCAGCTTTATTTACTCAGATTAATATAGTTTTACTTTATAGTTTTCATCTCCAAATACAGGTAACATTTGCTAGATTTCATAGTATATATGACAGTAATTCTTAGTTGGTCTTTCCTTGGGACAAAATCCAATTTTGGATGTTTCCTATGGAAAAATATTGAGTAGAGAGAAAACTTTTGTTGTACAGGATTAAGTTCAAATGTTAGTTCTATTACATGCAAGTTGTGTCACTGTGGACAAATTATTTGTCATTGTTTCATTTTCCTCATCTGAACAAGTCAGGGTGGATGTGGGGGTGATGGCATCCTCTTGCGGAGCTATAATCAGATCAGAGAAGCCAAGGAGAAGGAAGCAGCCGGGACTGTTTTGGACTTGTCTGTGTGGTTTAAGATTTTATCTTTCTTTCTTCTTTCTTTCTTTCTTCTTTCTTTCTTTCTTTCTTTCTTTCTTTCTTTCTTTCTTTCTTTCTTTCTTTCTTTCTTTCTTTCTCTATTTCTCTCTTTCTCTCTTTCTTTTTTTTACTGATTAACTTGAGAGGAAAACAAGTTATACAAAATATTTACTAGGAAACAGAGGACTTCCTCTGACTCATGCTAATAATGTTGATGTTTCTATGAAAAAAGGAGATGATACTATTTGCTGTAGTTGGGTGAAAAGTAGGCCAGAAAGTTGGGATTTGAGGATACTTTACAGTACTCAGTTTTTTTTTTTCTAATTGTAAAAAGATGGCTTTAATTGCATATTGTTTAAATGCAATTTGAAAACTCTAGTTTAGCAGATTGCATGCTAATAAGGTATGAGTCATTTTATTCATTTAAATATGTTCCAAAGTACCTTGTGGTTTTATTTGTTTATAAGTATTTTTTTTTAATTTTTATTTATTTATTTTTTTTTTTACAGAGACAGAGAGTGAGTCAGAGAGAAGGATAGACAGGGACAGACAGACAGGAACGGAGAGAGATGAGAAGCATCAATCATTAGTTTTTCGTTGCACATTGCAACACCTTAGTTGTTCATTGATTGCTTTCTCATATGTGCCTTGACTGCGGGCCTTCAGCAGATCGAGTAACCCCTTGCTGGAGCTAGCGACCTTGGGTTCAAGCTGATGGGCTTTTCCTCAAACCAGATGAGCCCACACTCAAGCTGGCAACCTCGGGGTCTCGAACCCGGGTCCTCTGCATCTCAGTCCGACACTCTATCCACTGCGCCACCGCCTAGTCAGGCTGTTTATAAGTATTTATTCATTCCTTAGGCTTGGTTTTTCTTGAATACCCTTCTGCGTGGTGTTTTCCAACACCAAGTCTCCAGTTCTTCAGTAATGATGAGGTAGACAACAATTTAATTCAATTCTGACACTAAGTACCCACAGTTAGTGCAAACCCTACAGGTTAAGGGCTCAGTCTCATGTCAGAAATCAGTTGCAAGTTGGGTCTCCAGGTTACCCACACTTCTGCCTGTTGACTACCTCCTTCTCCACCCCACTCAGCTTCAATACTTTTCTAGAAGAACAGAAAGAACTCAGGAAACCACCTCCCTTACATTATTAGTTTGTTACAAAGGATACAACTCGGGAACAACCAGAGGGAAGAGATGCAGAGGGTAAGGTGGAAGTGGGGTGATACGGAGCTCCCAGCCTTTTCCAGACTTGCCACCCTCCCGGCACATCAATGAACTCGCCAACCCTGCAGGCCCCTGAACCTATGATGGGAGTTTTTGTGGATGTTCTATCACATAGGCACAGATGATTATATCATTAGACTTTGGTGTTTGAACTCAGTCCTCAGCTTCTTGTTCCTGCCCAAGGGGTAAGGATGAGGATCTAGCCTTGTACTCTCATGGTCAGTTTTTCTGGTAACCCACCCCCACTCTGAAGCTCCTGAGGGCTCTCTCCCTTTGAGTCATCTCACTGGCATGCCAAAGACAGTAAATTCCAAAAGTCTTAAGAGTTCTGTGCATGGAATTAAAAACAAAGACCAAATATTTATTTCTCATTCTACCATACCTTTCATGCCCCATTGACTTTGGGCTTAGTCATGTGACTTGCCTAAAACAATAAACTGTGGGTAACAGTGCCATTGTGCCAAGTACAAGCGAAGGATTTAACAGGAATTCCATATTTCTGCTCATACTCTCTTGAGCTCCTATCCATTGCCACCCTGGCAACATGCTCCAGCCAGTGGCTGCTCCTTGAGCCTGGGTCCCAAAATAAAAACTAATAGAACAGATCTGAACCGAAACTGCACACTGAAGCTAAGCCCAGCCATGCACACACAGCCAAACACAGCTAAACCCAACCAAACCCAGCAGAGAATTACCCAACCCACACACACATGAGTAAGAAATACAGTACCTGTTATAAACTACTGAGATCTTGAGTTTGTTTGCTGCCACAGTAAAAGCTGACAAATATTACATCAACATGCATTACTTCATGTTTCTCCTTTGCTTACCACTGAATTTTAAGCACAGTTGTACAACATGTTAGAAATACACCATTGTTATCTAAGTTCAGAATTGCCATTCATTTAGGTCTTTCTTTTGCATCTTGGGTTTTAGGCTAAATTTTAAAAGGCTTCATTATCATTTGCTTCTATAATTCAGGGCCTCTTAAATCTATAAGGTCCTAGAAATTAAAGGAATAAATAAGTAGTATAACTGCAGGGGAAAATCCAATGCAGATGTTGCAAAATCCAATATGTCTGAAAAATATGTTTTTTGAGCTACTCAGTCCAAATGCCACTGGCTCCCTCCTTCCCCAGTTGATAATACATTATGTTGAGTACTGATCAAAAATGCAGCCAACCTGCAATGCAAAGCTGCTCGCATGGAGGCAAGATTCCCAGTGGGAAATGCCTCACGAAACTTAGTCATCTCTAGACTAAGAACCGCTAGTTAGTGATGATGGCTCTAAAACGGAAAATGAGGTTGGAGGTGAAGTGCATGCTGAAGAAACAGATATGAGAAAGAGGCAAGGAGACAAGGTGGAAAGAAAAAAAAAAGAACAAACATTCTACAAAAGGAAACAACTGGGGTTTGCCCTGTAGAAATTCAATTTGGGGTGTGTGTACGTGTGTATGTACTTCAAAGCCCAGAGAATCAAAGCAAAGAAGGAGTAAACCCACGGAGAGGACCACACGGCCCTGCTGCTGCCTCGGTGCTGGGGCAGGTGTGGGCCTGGGCTAATGAAGCAGAGGATAAACCGGAGCCGCTTCCAAAAGCTTTCCTTGGAGTTGCCTGTTTGGGCTTTTGTTGTTTGTTATCCCCTTGTTCTTGGTGTTTTTCCAGCTACCAGGCCACTGAGCACTTAGGGCTTGAAAGCGAAGCTGAGGCTGTCAGGTCTGCAGGAGAATGAGCACAGCCCCCACTGTGGCTTTGATTTGGGCTCTCGCCTTAATCTGTCCCCCACAGTCTTGAGAATCGTAATGGCTAATGAACAGCCCATAATATCAAGGTCACGAAATATATTTCCCTTCTGAATCATCCTTAATTATGGTTTTTATTCTCTACTTTGTGGCTCACTGGGCCCAGGCCTGTGAGAAGCTGCAAATGTAAAGCTATTGACAAACTCAGGAGGATCTGGTCTACAAATGGCCCAATTTCAATACGTTCAGACTTACAGTCTTCTCTTCGAAACTATTTATGTCCTGTTATGTAACATGACATTCCAGTCTGTCGGGTATTTAGTCATCTCTGTGGTTGTTTGACAAATTTAATTTTCAACTAGTTTCTACTTAAGCCACCGACATTATTATTTTTTTTCTATTTTGGAGTTTAGGTCACTGAAATCATTACTAATGATTAGTAGATTTAGATGGATTAATTTTCATGATCTACTACATATCTACCACAAAGCAAATGACTACATTTGGGATTTAGTATTGTTTGTCTTTCTGAGAAAGTTAAAAAAAAAGATATAGGAAAGTGAAATATATTTATCAATGCCACTGCATGTATGCATTAGAGAAAATTCTTTGCTTATCTGGGATTCATTAAAGGAGTTTTCTCCCCAAAGCTGGAGATCCTCTGTGTAGATAGTTCATCATCATAACACTGGGTTCTTGCTTGTTTCAAGCTCCTTCATCTAGAAAATGGGTTCCAATGGCAACAAGAAGCAAGGTCCAAGAGAGTATGGATCCTGTTTAAGACACAGTAGTCGTAGTACAGTTCCTCTCTGTGGACAACCTAGGAGAACCTGCATCCTGTAAGATAAGCCCTCCATTCACACACACACACAGTCACATACACTCTCGCACGCACTCACACAATACACACTCTCACACACACTCACATGCACTCTCGCACGCACTCCCACAATACACACTCTCACACACACACTCACATGCACTCTCGCACGCACTCACACAATACACACTCTCACACACACACACTCACATGCACTCTCGCACGCACTCACACAATACACACTCACACACACACTCACATGCACTCTTGCACGCACTCACACAATACACTCTCACACACACACTCACATGTACTCTCGCACGCACTCACACAATACACACTCACACACACACACTCACATGCACTCTCGCACGCACTCACACAATACACACTCTCACACACACTCACATGCACTCTCGCACGCACTCACACAATACACACTCTCACACACACTCACATGCACTCTCGCACGCACTCACACAATACACACTCTCACACACACTCACATGCACTCTCGCACGCACTCACACAATACACACTCTCACACACACACACTCACACGCACTCACACATACACATACTCACACACACTCACATACACTCTCACACACACACACGCACTCACACATACTCACACATACTCACATACACTGTCACATGCTCACACACGCCTCTTGAAGGTCAATTCCCCTTGCCATGCCCAAACTGAACTCCTGCATCAGGGTAAACAGTGTGTCTGCATCTGCCTGTCTGTTGAGGCCTGGAATACAGAAGTGGTTTTCATACTGTCTGGCATTTCCCAAGCTTGGGAGAGGGATGGATGTGGGAAGGTGCACTTGTCATGATACATGGGGCCAGAAGGAAAGAAATGAACAGAAAATGAAAGCTTTCCCTGGGTGCTACCACACTCTGCTCCCAGCCTCTTCCTCCCCCGGCGAGCACAGATCATTAACATTGGTAATGTCCTCACTAAATCTGCTTGGAGAAAGTGACAAGTCTAATTTGTTACTGACAGACAGAAGGCTGGGAGTGTGTTTAAAATGCATCACTCCTGCTCCTGGACCCTCTGAATTGCTGTGTGGTGGCTGTCAGGTAGGCTTGGTATTTGGTTAAAGACTATCTGTGATTTCATCAATCTCCTCAGCGCCCCAGAGGGGAGGCTTGCCGCCTGGCTCCCCACCCCCCTCCAGTCCCAGTAACAGCCTCTGCCAGGGAGCCTGGAGGTGCGGTGGTTTGAAATTTGGAACCTGGGGAGGGATTTCTTAAGCAAGTAATCACTATTAATAATCAATAGCTTTCAGGCTGACAAATAATTGTGACAGATCTGGATAAGATTAAACTTGTTCTTCGAGACATATAGATGTGGCAATTATGCTGGTTTTCATTAAATGAAAGGCACACTCCGGGCCTCATTTTGATAAGCTTTAGAGTGATTTTAAATTAAATGATGTAGACTTTAAAAACACAATGCAAATGAGGTATGCAAGGAACAGAGTTGAATTAGCTTTGTGAAGAAAGAGCTTAAGTCATGACCTATGACCTGAAATTATAATGAAGTAAATCTTATGTGGAAGAGGGTCATAGTCTGACCCCAAAGCCAACTGAATTCAGGTTAATGATTATGGATTTTAAATACCATATGAAATAAATAATTAGACTATACATTGGACAGGCTTCCTCTATACTGCAGACATGTAGCTTATGCAAAAAGCCACAAGGGAAATAGAACAAGAGTAATTTAGCTGTTTACCCCTAGTTAGAATTTAGGGCACTGAGTCTTTGGAAACCATTCATGGAATCCTGGAAGTTTTAGAATTGGAGGGGAGATCCCCCCAATATCAAGCAGCAACTGTATGCTGTGGTAGATGTGGGAGTCAGAGTTTAAAGAAAAATTTATGTTCTTTTTTTATTTTACTTTTTTTTTTTTAGTTTAATGTTAATGGTTTCCTGAATTAGTCTGAGAAGTTTAGTCTTTTACTACCTAGTGAATTCTCCTTCAGTCAGATCCAAAAGCACAAGCACCATGAGAATAAAATATAAGTCAATAAGAATGGAGCTCCGGTTAACATAACCAGGCACTCCGCTAAGCATTATACATACACTATCTCAATTGATCCTCTAAACCAGGGGTCTCCAAACATTTTACACAGGGGGCCAGTTCACTGTCCTTCAGGCCATTGGAGGGCCGCCACATACAGTGCTCCTCTCACTGACCACCAATGAAAGAGGTGCCCCTTCTGGAAGTGTGGCGGGGGAGGGGGCGGATAAATGGCCTCAGGGCCGCATGCGGCCCGAGGGCTGTAGTTTGGGGACGCCTGCCTAAACCTCTGAGATATTTACATCATTGATTCAATTTTAAATAAAGAAGCTGAAGTTCTAAAGATAACATAGGTTTAGAAATCTCCAGAACTGGGGAGTAAAACAAGTGGGAGATAGAGTAGGAAAATTACAGCCACGTAGAAGCAAAGTCCAGTGAAGGACTCTTTCAGACAGCCCTGATTTAGAGGCAGATCCAACAACAAATTTATTTATTCTTTCTGAATATCAAGGACACAAAGACAGATAAGAAGTGGTCCTTATCTTTGAGACCTGAGTGTTATGAAAACAGGCTGGGGAAGGATATGTCCCCAAAGGAGATGACCATTGAGTTGGGGCAGGAGTTAGGATGGGAGCACGGCAGGTCAGCTCTGTGGGAGGAGCCAGACTAGTCCTCCAAACAGCCTACCATAGAGGATAGAGGGCCAAAGAGCCTGGTGTTGTGCAATGGTTAGAAGTGCGGTGTGGCAGGAGCACAGATGGTGTCAGTTTGGTGAAGGAAAGTGGTGGGCAAAGGTAAGGGAGGGTCCACATGGCAGGAAACGAGGCTGGGAAGTTAGGCTGGAGCTAGATGCTCAAAGCCTCTTGTATGTGGCTACATTAGGAGACCCTCAGATTAGTGGGCCGTCAGCAGTTCATTCTTTACTTTCACCTTGGAGGCTGTCCAGCCGGAGTCCCCGCGCACTGCTTCTTTTCCCCAGGAAAGGGCCCAGAACCTCAGCTTCTGTTGAGTGCAGAAGCTCACTGGTGGTGCAAGATGAAAGGACTGGTTGATCTATTTACCATACTGGAGAAAACACTGCTGGGTGGCAGTACCCAGCTCGGTACACTCTTCTTACAGCTCTTCCTTCTCAGTTCTCTCTTGAGGTCTGAAAGCATTGTCCATATTGTCACTAGGGCTACCACCAGCTTATACTGTGTCCGTGTAAACTGGAGAAATCTGACTTCCTCCCCTTCTTTCCCTCTAACTGCTGACTGCCTTACTGATCCCTTGCTTAGGAGACATGGATGCTTTTGTACAAAGAATGTTCCTTTGTCCAGGTAGTCACAATCACCTGCAAGGCACAGGGCTACTATATTTGAGTTGTCATTCTCTCTGCTTGACTAAACATCATTGTGCAAATCTGAAAACGCTTACACATTCATACTTTGCAGCCCTGATCATCAGTTTCCAGATAAACAACACAATGTGATAGATCGCACTGCCTCAGAATAAGACAAGCTTCTGCCTCTGGAATTTCTAAAGCAAAAGCTGAATTGTCATCATTTATTAATGATATTCCAGGAAAGATTTCCATGATGGTGGAACATTAGGAAATGAACTCTCAGATCCTTCCTGACCCAAATATTTGATCCCTCCCTCATGACCTCTCAGAGCACAGCGGCCTGTTAGCATTGAATGAGAAGGCCTGTGAGTACCGGATATATAGTGAAGTTGGGTACAAACAGCTCTCGGAGCATATGGAAAGGATAGGTTTCTTAATGGTATCTGGTCCCTTGGCTGTCAGTGCTCACTTTTTACCTCATTTTGGGGGAAGTTAGTCTGTCAGAATAAAAATAAAACTTGTCAGACACAAACTATTATATATCCATAAAATACAGAATATAGCTTCATGCGTTTATTCTGAGTTGGTAATCTTCAACTCCTCCCCATATCTAAGTACCTAACATATAGAACCTGACCTGTGGTGGTGCAGTGGAAAAAGCGTCGACCTGGAATGCTGAGGTCACCAGTTCAAATCCCTGGGCTTGCCTGGTTAAGGCAAATATGGCAAGCAATTACTATGAGTTGATGTTTCCTGCTCCTCCCTACCTCCCTGCCTTTCTCTCTCTCTAAATCAATCAATTAAAAAAAAGTCTTTAAAATAAATAAATAAATAAAAATACCTAATATATAGAGAGGCAGGAGATTCAGAGACTTGATAAGGTCCTGGTTTTGCTGTTAACCACTGGTGTGATTTCAAATAAACCACATGCTTTTCTGGTTCTCAATGGCACAGCTGAAAAATAAAGTCATTGAAGAAATTGCTGCAAGTTTCCTGTTCCTATGCCCTACCACACTGTGAGGATAAGCGTGAGTCCTCCCCACGTTTACCAAAGGTATCAGCCTACAGAAGACTAGACCCCGGCAATCCTCCTCCATCTTCCTTCCCTGCTAGGAAAGGTAGCATGTTGACCATTTAGTCCTTTCCCAGCAGTGACACAACCAGCTGCAAAAAAGCAAGCTCTGCTTTAAAACATTATTTAAATTGTTGTTACTTTGCTCTGATTTAAAACAAAAACTAAAAACCAGTTACAGCCCTCTGGAGATTTGAACGAAGACTCATTCAGATCATTTGCTTATTCAACTGTTATGTATTAGGATTTGCATAGAGCCTTGTAGAATATCACAGCAAGATGTTCCCCATTCAGCGGACTTTAGTAGAGAGAACTCCCATCCGTCATGTTACTGCACGACATGCTTAGTATTGGCTCCATCACATATGCATCATTTTTAGTACATTTTGCATGCTCAGGATTCTGCTACAGATTGTACACATCACTCCACTTAAGTCAATTGATGCCTATTTTAGAGAATAAGTATAAATGTATGTACACTAAGTGGAGAGTGTGTTTATATTCACAGGGCAAATTTGTGTGACCATCCATAGTAATTACAACATTATTCAAGTGGTTCTTGTAGGAATGGGGACATACATTGTATACAAGTCATATAAAGTTCATTTGGGTAGAAAATATTTAGATAAACGAAACATGGAATTCTAGTAATTGCAGCATTGGTTCTTAAATTATTTCAGTATTTACCTTACTTTTATTTCAAAACAAAAATTGCACTGTAAATTGTTAAGCAAGAGAAGTTAAACAAAAGACACCTTCAGTTAGTATGGAGAAGATCAGCTTTAGACTCTTAACTTTGGGCTTTTGTAAGTGATAGCATAATGTTAAGTGTGGGGCGAATGGTGCCAAGTAGGTCCAATACTGGCTTTCTCCTGTCAGAAGCACACAGGGCAAGTATGGAGTCTGTGTTTGACTACAAGGGCATAAGCTCTTCTGAGTGTTAGATCACATTCTTAGACTCTCCTTTCTAATATTTGCTTTTGAATAATCTTTGGGTGTCTAAATACCATTTGAAATTTTCTGGTTTAATTTAATGTTAATTTTTTTGTGCAAAGTAAGAAGCATACTATTTATGGTGGATAGAGGTTATTTAGGAGAAATAAAACTGAGATATAAAAACAATATACACCAAATCAGATCCGACTTTACAATGTGGAGTTTTGGGGCTACTCACTGAGTTTTAATTTCTTCATTAGTAGAATAGACTGAAAAAATGGGGAAAGTATCTGTCACAAATCCTTCCTGGTGTTGTTGTTAGGTTAATTGAGCTCCTATTGGCAAAAGACATTGTACTGTGAGAATTGAAA
This sequence comes from Saccopteryx leptura, assembly GCF_036850995.1. Lineage (NCBI taxonomy): Eukaryota > Metazoa > Chordata > Mammalia > Chiroptera > Emballonuridae > Saccopteryx > Saccopteryx leptura. The sequence continues at coordinate 28,474,722 of NC_089506.1, read as the reverse complement.
GCAAGTTCTGGCCCTGGTGGCTGACTCAGTGGTAGAGCATTGGCCCAGCATGTGGATATCCTGGGTTCAATTCCTGGTCAGGGCACAAAGAAGTGACATCTGCTTCTCCACCCTTCCCCCTCCCCTTTTTTTTTCTCTCTCTCCCCCTCCCACAGCTTTGGCTTAATTGGTTCCAGTGAGTTGGCTCCATGGCCTTACCTCAGGCACTAAGAGTAGCTTGGTTGCTGAGCAATGGAGCAACACTCAAGATGGGTCAGGTTGCATGCAGGGTCAGGTTGCATACAGGAGTCTGTCTCTGCCTTCCCTCCTCTCATGAAAGAAAGAGAGAAAGAAAGAAAGAGAGAAAGAAAAAGAGAGAGGGAAAGAAAGAAAGAGAGAGAGAAAGAAAGAAAAAAGAAAGAAAGAAAGAAAGAAAGAAAGAAAGAAAGAAAGAAAGAAAGAAAGAAAGAAAGAAAGAAGGAAGGAAGGAAGGAAGGAAGGAAGGAAGGAAGGAAGGAAAGAAAGAAAGAAAGAAAGAAAGAAAGAAAGAAAGAAAGAAAGAAAGAAAGAAAGAAAGAAAGAAAGAAAGAAAGAAAGAAAGAAAGAAAGAAAAGGTTCTGTGGTAAAAGTAGGAGAGGCTACCATCCCAGAGGGATTTGGAGGCTGGCAGTTTACCTGTAATTGGACTCAGTTATTGGACCTTGAGTCTAAGAGGGCATAGAGACTTATTGGATGATTCTTAAACCTAGAGGTCTTTGAATTTTCCCTAACAGGAAGAAGATATGTCCCAGCTGCTACATAGAACTGAGGCCTTCAGATGGGGTTAGCCAAGGGTTGGGCTGTCACTCGAGGGCTTTACTCCTTAGGGGGACATCCTAACAATTCATGTTAGATTGGCTCCCATAAACAAAATACTCAGAGACGGTAATAGGTAAGAACTGAAAGATGTTTGGGAAATATAGGTAGAATTAAAATTGTTACAAGCTCAAAACCAGTGAATATTCTGAATCATGCCTTTTATCAATGTCTCAAACTCAATGCCCTTAGAAAACATACTATTTACCAGTAGTTTAAATACCAGTTTGTATTTAATCTTAAATAATTGGTTATTTCTAATTGCAATTAAAATATAAAACAGGCTAGACTAAGACAATTACAAGAATGGCACTGAAACTCTTATGATGGGTTCATTGCTCCTGAAAATGTAGTTAAAAATTATAAAATAATAATATCAAAATGTAAAATAAAACCAAGGTAGTCCAATGAAGATATAATTTTAAACAAAGTTGGCTCATTTAATGCTTTTCCTGGAGAATATCATTATTAAACATAAAGCTCTTTTCAAAATCTTGTTGGTGCTTCTGCTTTGCAGAGTACCCTAAGCCTTTGCTTTCTCTGCCTGTTGGGAAACTCAGAAACCGACAAACACAGCACATTATGTCTCCAGAGTAGTAGCAGCTCTTTTGTACCATAGTTTTGGGCGGGGGTGGGGGGTGGGAGGGAGTAATGAAGGCTCAGATTCAGTGAACACTTGGAGCAAGAGAATGGAGGTAAGAAAACTTATAGCAGAAGGGGTTGTCAGAGACTGACTGTGGGTCTCCCCACACCTCTGAGTAAGATAACCATGGAAGCTTCTCTGAAATTCCATGGCTGCACAATCACTGAGCAGTATTTCAGCAAGTGCTTGATATGATTATTAGCTCCTGTAAAGATGATGGAAATGAAAGAAAAACAGATGTGCTTCTCCTCAGTTGTGTAAAAAGTCAGCAGCAAATTTAAAAAGAAACAAATTGATAAACATACTTTTAATCCCACAGAAAAACAAATACAAATATAAAATCTGTCTGTTGAGTCCCCCTTCTTGCTTTTAGCTATTTTTTTTTATATATTGGCCAGAATAAATCTCCCAGCATCTGGTTCATGATAAAGCAGACATACAAGATCACCTTCACACCTTATTGTCACTCTTCTTTTCAGTCTCAACACCAAAATCTACAAGGGTTTGTTGTTGCTATATTTTTCAGGGGTGAGTGGCCCTAGAGCAGGGGTCCCCAAACTTTTTACACAGGGGGCCAGTTCACTGTCCCTCAGACCATTGGAGGGCCGGACTATAAAAAAAACTATGAACAAATACCTATGCATACTGCACATATCTTATTTTAAAGTAAAAAAACAAAACGAAAGTAGTACTACTGTACGTGAGCAACGCTGCACTTTGACCACCAATGAAAGAGGTGCCCCTTCTGGAAGTGCTGAGGGGGCTGGATAAATGGTCTCAGGGGGCCGCATGTGGCCAAGGGCCGTAGTTTGGGGACCCCTTCCCTAGAGGGTAGCGGAGACAAGAACATTTCTGAGGCCCAGAAGGAAATGGATTTAAAGAATAGATATCAGGTTAAAAATATGTTATAAAATAAAACAGGAAAGCGTAGAATAATAATAGGTTAATAACCAGAGAGAAAAAAAAGAGAAGAAACCAGTTATAGGCTGAATTGTGTCTCCCCTACAAATTTATGAATTGAATGCTTTGTCCTTACTTCCTCAGAATGTGATTGTATTTAGAGATAGGACCTTTAAAGTGGTGAGTAAGGCAAAATGAGGTCCTATGAGTAGGCCCCAATCCAGTATAACTGGTGTCCATATAAGAATGGGAGATTAGAACACAGGCATATATAGAGGAAAAGTCCTGTAAAGATATAGCCAGAAGGCAGCCACCTACTAGCAAGGAGAGAGCTCTCAGAAGACATCAACCCTGCTGACATCTTGACTTCAAATTTCTAGGTTCATTAATAGTGAGAAAATACAGTTTTGTTGTTTAAGCCATGGGTCTGTCTGAACTATAAAATAAACACAGGGATAACTAGAAAAAATAGAGAAAAGTGGCAGATAGCTAGAAATCTACAAGAAAATAAGATAAAAATTAAATAAATAATAGAATACTATTAAGAAAACAGGGAGAAAATGGAGACAGGGAACCAAAAATTACAGTATCATTTCTTGCTGAATTTCTGTGGAATAGAAGCAATGAGGCCCAGAAGAATATAAAGCATAGAAGGAAAGAATACACTAAGAAAGTAAACATTAGCTTTTATGTGTGCTGGGCTGAAATAAAATTTGAATGTTTAGTTCAACTTTTCCACTTTTTGGGAAAACCGACCCAAGGGAATGTCTTGCAGTTCTTTCCAGGAAACTTAACAATATTTGGGAAAACAAACATATGAGTGAAATAATCTTGATTGTATATAAGAAGCAATTTCAAAAGAAGATTAACAGTGGGAGAAAATGCCACTAGGTTGTTATTTCTAAAAGAACAGATTTTTTCATAGGTGAGCCGGTAGTTAAGAATTCTGTTAATGATGATGTTTATCTGGCTCATTTTCTGTTCATAATGGCACTCTCCAAAACAGAAGTGCTGCTGATCATTTGCCCAACAATATGTCACTGAAACTGTGGAAGAATATTTTATACGTGAGGCTTGAAGTCAAGTGCTGAGAAGGGGAAAAATGTGTTCCAGATTTTTTGCAGATGTTCTCTGATCAAATTATGGTGTTGAAAAATTGTATAGTATGTTCAATGGAGCATCCAAGATGAAAAGACAGTTCAGTGGCTTTGTAATTGGGATAAAAAAAAGAATCGTGAAGCTGTGCTTATATAGGGTATAATTCACAAGTTCAGAACTGCCGATGGTGGAGGCAACAGTAAGGGAAGCATTTGACTTTTCAAATAACTTTTACATAAATTTCCATATAAAAACTAGATAAGTGATCTTCCTGGTTTCTTATTTTCTGTATCTATTGAGTCATCACTGAAGTCTTCCATTTTGTCTATATCCTTTTTATCAACTAGTGTATGTTTTAAATACAAAAAATGCTTAAAACATTGAACGGATGGAAGAAAATGTCCTATGGGTTATAGCATTTCAGAGTATGAAACAAAATCAAGCATCATTTACTTTTTCTTTAATTTACATTCCCATATAACTGAGATTCCAAGGATCCGAGAGATTTGAACAAGGTCACAATGGTAGACCAAGTCTAAGACTCAAATCTAGCAACTTCCAGGTTCCTGGATTCATAAAGTTTGTAAAAGGTGCTGGATGCTTCAACAAACATTTTTGTTATTGTTTTGAAAAGAAAATAAACCTTTTAGTAGACAGTATCCCTGATAAGAAGCTATATTTCGATATATACCTGGGACATTATAGCAGGTGCCAAAGGTGTTACAAACCTATATTTGGAGAATATCATGCCTTCATTCATTCAGCAAATACTTGTTGAGCATCTACAATGGGCCAGGCACTGCTCTAGACACTGGATACAGCAGCTAGCATAACAGTCAAAACTCTCTGCTGCTATGGAATCTACACTGTAGTGCAGGGAGCTGCTAAAAACAAGAAAAATATATGGAAAGCCAGAGTTAATGGTGCTACTGAGAAAACGGAACTTGTTTTTAAGTAGGGAGATAGGGAGAGAGAGTGTGTGCAGTAGTTGGTAAAAATGAGCTGATCAGACTAAGCCTCACAGATCAAGTGTTGTTTATGCAAAGGGAAGGTCTAAAATAGAAAGGGGAGTGGCCTGTGCAGGTAACCGGACAAGAAACATTCCGGACAGAAGGAGCAGTTCTGTGGAGCCATTGAAGCATTCCCGGATTTTTATCCTTTCAGAGGCTCGATAATCAAGACTGGCTGCCAATATTTGTTAAATTAAGAGGGTAAGAAGGGCAAATGTCACTTGTCCTCTTCACTGTGTGAGGTGAAAATATTCTTAGGGGCCAAATGTAGTCTTTCAAACTATCCTGACATATACAAGCTGGCTTGGGCACGTGGATCAATGGAATGAACTGGTTGTGTGAAGACGGTGAGAGGGACCCTGTGCTGAACTCAGTCAATAGATAGTTGTTTCCTCTCCAGTCAGTTTTTATTGGGGGACATGGTATGAACATTTAGGTTAAGGAATCTAACTACTTTCTGACAAAAATGTGATGGATTTATTCAGTGTGTTACAGACAGAGGCATAACCCTTCTGAGGAAATGAACAATTTAGCATTTCTAGGTCACGGGAGACTATGTATTCAATCCTCTGAAGATAATACATTAGGCTTGTTTAGAATAAACGCAAATCTTACCAAAGAGTGGTGTGTCAGCAGGGTTTGCAAGGACTCTTTTCCTTAAAAAGTAAACCTAAGAATTGACCTTTCCCAAACATTTAATTTTCCTGCTATGGCAACCTTCCGGACAACTTGATATATGAAAAATTGAAAATCCAATGCAGATACATTTGAAAAGAAAACAAAGTCTCTGATACTCACTCTCTCTCTCTCTTTCTCTCTCTCTCATACACACACACACACACACACACACACACACACACACACACACACACACACTTCTTAGTTCCTGAACATTAAGTATAATTCATTTTATACATATTCCATTTACATATCATTTACTAAGTGTTCAGCTGTGAAAAATAGTGAAGCGCATCTTCGCCATTGTATTGGTCCACATCAATCTGTGGGGGTTACCAGGTCCCACTCACGGTTACATGTGGAGGACAAACAAGCTCGAGCTGAGTGCTGAAGGTCGAAGAAGGCAGAGCAGAGCTATGAGCTGCAGGAACGGCTGGCTCCTGGCCACGTTTCTGAGCGTTTCTGAGTAGGACAGAGCCACAATTTGATCAAATACTTGATTTTGGGATATGCTTGGAAGTAGGAACCACAATAAGACCCACGCCCCCCCCCCCCAAAAAAAATGTTATTTGTTAAATAACAATGCAGTTACCCAGCTTTGTAGGCACTTTCTCTGTTTGCTTAAGAAATGACTTCAGCTGCCAATGGGAGGTATTTTGTGTAGAGACAGTATGGGGTCGCAAGCTCTACCATAGATAATAGGGATTCAAATCTTAACTCTCACACTGTTTCCTCTTAGAGGATTGTTGCAAATTTAAGTGGCAGAAGCACATAAAGTGCTTAGAACGGTATCTGGCACAGCGGAAAGGCCCATCTATAGTGAGTATAATTATTATGTTCCAGTGGCTCCTAGAATATTAAAATAAAAACTGTCAATAGGTAGCAGACTCTAACTCGTTGCTTTAAGTTCGTTCTGGTAGGATGTAAAGACCCTGGGTTTTGCAATGAGACCGGAGTTCTAACCCCTGCTCCACCTTGTGACAGAGTACGTAAGTTATCTTCTTCCACTTTAGTCTCCTCACCTGTAAAGTGAGAGTAACTTCCCAGGCTGAGACAAAGTGACGAAGAAATTAATACTGAAGTTCAGTAAGGGATAGCTTTCCTCACCTCTACCTTATGGATGCTTAATGTCATATTAGATTTTTATTGTACATAGTTATGGTTCCATAAGTCAAATTATACTCTAAATTATATCAAGATTTGTAAAACATACTGTTTAAGGCCTATATATTTTAAAGCATGAAACTTGTCAGCAGCAAAGACCCTAGAAGTAATCTAGTTCAATCTTTGTATTTTGTAAGAAAACTTGTTAGCAGCGAAGACCCTAGAAATAATCTAGTCCAATCTTTGTATTTTGTAAGAAAATGAACCACAACCAAGAAAAGGCATGTGTGTTGTTTCTGAAGGTCACGTGGTTAGTTAGTGGCAGATTGGCAGCCACAGGTCTCTGACGTGGAGCCCAGAGCAGTTTGGGTTTCTCCCACAGTGACACTGCGGTATGAGACTTCTCACACAGGCAAGGCTTATTGTGACTGCCTACCTTTCCATCTGAATAGTGAAGACCATTGGAACTTTCAACTGTGAGTATTTCACACCTTATTTCTTCACCTCTAGGAGCTATTGATTTAAGACTAGTAGATTTCTTTTATTCTATATCTTTTTTGTTTGTTTGTTTCTGGCAAATACTTTAGTAATATACCTCTGTGTGCCCCCTGCTTGGCTGGGGTGGGGATATAGTATGGGGACTATGAGAAAGGGTGTTGTACATTGAGAACATCTGGAAAAAAAATAACAGCACAGTGTCCATTTCACTTTCAGCCAGAGAACTAAAGATCAATGTCTCATTTATCATATGAGCATGAGATTAAGTATAATTAACACTCTATTTCCAGAGTCTACATGAAAGAATGTTTATAAATTGCAGCCCGAGGTATTTGCATTGACAATACAGTCTTGGCATTGAAATAGTGGTACAGTATAGTAATCAACCGGCTGTGTAGTTTTATAGCAACTGTATCTTTATTTAAATAATAAATTTACACCTATGACCAATGCTTCTCAGTTCTATCAATTTAGTGAATTATAAAACAAGATTAGTTAGCTTGAGGGTTCCCACTCTTCTTCCCAGTGACCTGGTTTTAAATTATTTTATTTTAAGACTTAATACTCAGTAGACAATGATATATTTTAGTCAAAATAATATTTGAATGGTTATCAAAATTCCTGGTGTATTTATAACTTGAACTCTCTATAATATGTGAATCTATATGTCTTAGTGTGCATTAAAAACCGTATATTTAGCCCTGGCTGAGTACCTTAGCTGGTAAGGTGTCATTCTGATATACCAAGGTTGTGGGCTCAATCCGAGGTCAAGGTACATACAAAAACTGTGTATTTGAATCAGTGGATTTTTTTAAAGCATGGTGAATATTCAAAATACTGGCATATTTCCCCCAGTATTGTCTAGCAGTATGAAGATGAGTCAAGCGTACTACAATAATGTTATTGAAAAAAAGTCTTTATTATAAATTCATATAACAAAATATTATCAAGTGTTTACCATATGCCAAACATGGCATATGTACTAAGTAACAAGCATATATACAGATGTATATTCATCAAAAGAGGAAGAAAAAGGAAGGAAAAGAGAAAGATCAGGGAGATATTAGTCAACTATTTAATTATTACAAGATATGTAAACAATGTTAAACGAGAATTGGTTTTCTTCTGTCTTACTTCAAGATAAGAAAGGAAATTGGATAGAACTTGGAATTTTAATTGGCATATGTTAAATTAAGTTACTCTTCAAATGAGTACATAAGCTAGACACCAGAATAAATAATAAATAAATTTATCAAGCCATAGAATTGTTGTTTGTAGAAAACCTTAGAAGCTCCATTTCTGGAGTCCTTTGGAAAGAAAAATGGACAGGGTGACGGTGCTATTTTGTAAATCACTTAGGCTCTGACTGTCCAACTTTTGTTCTGTAAAGAGCCTACTACATTTTGGGGGCTTAATAAATGTTAAGTTATAAGCAACATTCTTACATAGCCTCTGGGGATAGTCTCAGTCTTAACAAGACTTTTCTAACTCTAATTTTCATGATTTGCTGCTGTGTAGGTACTAGTCATGAATTCAACAAGATCTATAAATGCTAAGTATTTTGTAGTCTCAATATGTCAAAGATAAGATTTCACTGAAAGTAGCATTATAATGAACACTATTGAGTACCTCTAATCGTGGATCTGAGGACAATCTATAGACTTTTGTATAGGGCAAGCATTATATGAAGTGCTAACCCAGGTTAATTTTAAGGTTTGATTGATTGGGAAATAAGATGAAAAAGAAATAAGCAGAAAGAGCATTATCTTACAAAATGAAAGCTGCTGGAGGATTTATGGTGGAATAAAAGCCGAAAGGATCAGAACTAGTGAATTAGGTAAAAGTTCAGTATATATCAAACTGGTCATTTTAGTTCCGATACATTTCTGAGATAATTCTGCTTTAGACAATATACGAAAGAGCCTCATGTGTATATATGATGATGAGATGCGTGCATAACATAATGTGTATATACGATGATGACATGCATAACATATGTGTGTATGCATGTGGTTGGGCGAAAATTCAGAGAAATTGAAATAGAGGTGAGGTTAATGCATCTTTTGGATTAATGTAGTCATAATATAAGTGATGCAAAGAGAGAGTAGGTCATAAATTGCTTCAAGGGAATCAGAGGGCAATAGGGGGCCTAGGTAGACTCTCTGAATAATCGTTTCAGAGCATCTGCTGTTCAATATGGTTAGAACCTTTTAAAGCCCCATTGTATAACTCACTTGTCATTTGGCTTGAGGAAGAGGTGACAGATCTGCCAGGAATTTTCAGAAAGACATTTTTTATTTTATTTTTTTTTTAAGGAAGGAAATAAGCCAGCTGTTCTTGTTACACTGATATTTGAACAAATGCATTGATCTTTGGATTTTGAATATACCTGGAATTTTAAATTTTCATGCCTAATATGTTGACGGGAAATACTGCGCTAGCACCTAGGAAGGTGTTCTGAAGAGCAAAATGAAACCTGGCAGATGGAGTTACTCAGACAGCACAAAGGTATTTGAAAAATTAGGAAATACCCTTTTATATTTTCTGTGATATGCTTCATTATCTTTTTCTCTGAGTTTCCCTTCACCTCATGAAATTAATTCAGGAATGTGACCTTTTCAAACTGTGTGGAAGAATATGACGGCTAAAGCACCACTTGTGAGAAACCCAGATTTGGAGAAGGACAGATTGAACCTCATTGACTCTCCTTCAACATCCCACCCATCCCATACCAGCCACCACCCACCCTGCCACACGCACTCCATCATCCCTGTGAGTGAGCCATTTGTGTTTAAAGTTACCCAAAGTTCCCTGGACTATTGCCTTGGCACTCTGCCTCTTCTAGTCTCTCCACCTTCCAATCACTTTAGGAGATTTTCTAAAAGTCAAACCTGATGATACTACTACTGTCCTTTAAAGACCTGGTGTCTATTTAGAGCCTTTAGTAACCTTAACAAAGAGTTAAGGTCTGAGGTTTACTGGCCTTTTAGCCTCACCACTCTCTTACCCCACCCTCCACATAAACTTTGATTGGATCAATGGGTCTGCTTGTCATTCTTGAATGTGCCATGTTTTCCTTGTGATTACTCCTTTCTTTGCCCAGAATTTCATAGTTTCCCTACCTCTGTCAAATCAAATCTTACTCATCTGTCCTTAGTGCCTTATTTAAATTGTTATCTTTTCCAGGAAGTCTACCACAAGAGTAGAGATAGTGATTCCCTTTTGAATGCATTTACGGTGTTTTCTTCTATCCTAACTGTGATGCTAACAAATTCAGTGCAGTTATCCCTTGTTGTTGTTGGTGGTGGTTTCTCTCAATGTTGTGAACTTTTTAAACCAAAAGACATGTATTACTTATTTCAGAATTACTTAGGACCTAGCATTGCCCTTGCTTATAAAAGGCATTTATTGATTGAACACAGTCCCCCACAAAAGCTTAGGGCTTATATTTGAGTCTTTGTTACTTTTTAGGTTTTCCCTCTCTGATGTTTATTTTATTATATCAGTCCCATATGTCCAGTTAAAAAAATGTAACCAACATTTTCATATGTATGTGGTCTATTCCTAAATTCTTTAAATACTGCATATTTTGACTTACATGACTTACAGAGTTTATAGTTCAACCATGTTAAAGTGATCCCTCTTACGCTGGAACCAAATTTATCACTGTCTATTTTTAGTTTCTTCTTTTTATGTATCTCAAATATCAACAATCTTGAGTCTCTAATCTAAAGCACTTTCTCTTTTGTTCTCTAGAGGTCATTCATTTCTCATTCACTAGGGATTCTTCTCTGAATGCCAAGTGCACTTGCTAAGTGCTAGGGATATAACAGGTGTCTGTATTCTTCAAACTTGGAGTCTTGATGGGAGATTAAAAAAAATAAACATATAATGGCAATACAATAAAATAAGTATTCATATACAGACAGGAGGACATGGGTGGGCAATTTATCAGGATTTGGGGAATTAGTAAACACGTCCTGCAAGAAGTAATGTGTACACTAAGATTTGAAGACCAAGTCATGGTGAGTTAAAATAAAAAAAATGGGAGAAGACCACTCAAGATAAAGACAAGAGTAGCAAATGGAAAGTCCATAGAATAAGGCATATGTATAAATTCAGATTTTGACAGAACACCAAGAGCTGATGTTTTAGGGCCAAAATGAAGTAATCTCATACACCTTCATAAGCCATATAAAGTAGTTTACATTTACTGAGGAAACATGAGAACAGTGAAAGGGTAGGAAATCATTGGCCTGCAAAAATTTTCATTGTAGAAAGACCAATTTGCCTGAAGTATAGAGAATAGATTGAAGAAGGCACCAGTGAATGCTGGGAGACCAGCTAGGAGGTCAGTGTTATCATTCAGATGATAGATGAGTGTGGACTAACCTAAGAATTGGAAGTAGAAAGAAAAGAGAGCATAGATATATGAAAAATACTTAGAAATCAAAACGGTGTCCCCATGATTGATTTAATATGAGGGAGGAAGAGAGAAAAGGGAAAGTTGAGGATTCTGGAGTCAAGAATGGCGTTCAGGCTTCTAGCTTGGGCATCTATGCAGATGGTGGTTGTGATGACTGTACTAAAAAATGTAGAACTAGGCAATAGAAAAGATTTTGAAATAAGCTTTGGACATTTTGAAATTAAGGTGGCTTTGGGAAATATAAATAAAGATTTGCAGGTCTATAGATCAGAGTTATAAGAAACATTAAACAGTCATTAGCACTTCGATATAATTGAAATTGTAAGAGGGGTTTCATTAAAGAAGACAGAACATTGAGATAAGGAGAGCTAGGATAGAACTGGTGGATGGAAAAAGAAGGAATCCTCAAGGAAGACAGATGAGGGTGAGAGGACAACCAGAACCATATAAGACCACGAAGTCTAATGGATCTTCATGGTTTCAAGAAGGAGTGGCCATCAGTATCAAATGATGCGGAGATATCAAGTAAGATAAGGACTGAGCAATGTTCATTTCATCTAATACAGGAAACATTTTGTCTTTAGTGAAGCAATGAGGATGGAAGTCAAGTTTTACTTGATTAAATTGTGAGTCAGAGGGAAAGAAGTGAAGATAGTGAGAAGTACAATGTTTTTGAGAAGTTGCATTGTGAGAAAAGACAGGAAGCAATTGTTTTCACAAGTTTTCTGGTTCAGGGACACTTCCAAGTTCTGACCACTTTCCTTTCCTCCTCAACATCCTTTGTATACTTTAAATTTTTGTTGCTATTTAAGTCATTGATTTTCAAAAACTAGAACAGTATCTAGTTTAGGGTTTAGAGGTTTCCAGACAAAGCCCCAAAGGCACTACTGTGCTCAAATGTCTTTTTAGTAATATAACTGTTTCCTAAAAAATTTCATGAATAATTTTAATGTATTAGGAATAGATTAACTCTGAGCTTCTCTGACTTAAGTGGAAATGGAGAGCCTGGAGCTCCAAAGCCAGGTCCCTTACCTGGTTTTCCAAGATGGCCTTCCATAGGCATTGCTAAAGCCCAAAACCCTCTGGATCCAGCTCATGTTGAAAATCACTGCCTAATTCATGGGTTATTTAAAAGAGACTCTCAGCCCCCTCATTCTGAAATTTCTTACACAGCCTTTCCTAGATAGTTACTGAGAAATGCTACTTGCTGTCAGCACATGTCAAAATAACAGAAGAACAACAAAAAAACCCTGGTTTTTAAGATATCAGAGGCCTGGTGTGTGGAAGTCCCAGGTTCGATTCCTGACCAGGGCACATAGGAGAAGAACTCATCTGCTTTTCCACCCTTTTCCCTCTTCTTTCTCTCTATCTCTCTTGTCCTCTCCTACAGCCATGACTTGATTGGAGTGAGTTAGCCCCAGGAGCTGAGGATGGCTCCATGGTCTCCACCACAGGTACTAAGAAGAGCTCAGCTGAGAAATGGAGCAATGGCCCAGATGAGCAGAGCATCGCCCTGTAGTGGGCATGCCAGGTGAATCTTGTTCGGGCACATGTGGGAGTCTATCTCTCTGCCTTCCCGCTTCTCACTTCAGAAAAATATTTAAAAAAAATAAAAATAAAGGTATCAGAGACCCTAGTAAAATTTAAATTCAGCCAAACACCATTTAAATGGAAGCTTATTAAAAATACCACCTTGGTAATCAATACTTTTTCTTACCTTATTTCTCTGCTCTGTTCTATCTATCTTGGCTGTTACTCTGTAGAACCTTGAGCAGGCTGGGCAGAAAATGGGAGAATGGAGAAGAGGGGCTGCCCTGTCCTTTATGGACAGCTCAGTGCACTGCCTTCCAGCTTCTCTGGGGTTGCCAAGGCATGTCAGCAGATGAAATCGAAATGGGGTCCCTGTTTTGACCAAGTATAAGCTATGTGAGTTTTTATAGAAATGACAGAAGCATAAATAATATAAAATAACATATTTATGCAGCACAGAGTATATGAAACAACTGCCCAAAGTGAACAGAGCTGAGTATTCAGGACTCCTTTGTGTGTGTAACTGCTGGCTGGCAGCAAGAAAATCAATCTACTGAAGGAATGAATACAGCCATGAATAAACAGAAAGGGAGAGAAACCACCTTGTACTGGAATAATAGCACATATGATTTCCTTCAATAGTTTACACCCTTTCTGGCAAGCATGGGAAAATGCAGAAGGAAAAAGAAGAGAAAATAAATCATACTCTTCAAGATAGTTATTGTTACCTTCATTTTAAAAAAGAGAAAACTGAAGTTCAAATAAATTGAGTGACAATGCCCCAAGTCACAGAGCTGGTAAGGGGAGAAGCTGCATCATCTCTAAAATGTTCTCATTACAACAGTAAGTTTCAACATCAGCGTTCTTCAGAAATGTGACTGAGTACCTAACATGAGAACACAAGGATGCCTTTCCTCATACTTACTCTTCATAGTGCCATATATATATATGGAGAGAGAGAGAGAGAGTACTTTTCATGCTTCCCTTGTTTTTGTTGATTGAAACCTAGCTCAACTTAAGAGTTTCTTTTTTATAATGAAATCTCATATATTGAGTGGGAAACCAGGATGATGGCACAAGGTAAAAATCTGAGATGCTAATTTGAGTGCCCTCAATACATCCAAATCAAACAAAGCATGCTTGAACCACTGTTGGTGCTTATACCATTAGAGCTGTTAAAAAAATCTTGACTTTTCTATGTTTGTCTCTTTTAAAAATGCAAAGATTTCTCAGCAAATTCAGTTAATTTATTCTTTGTTCAGACTAGTTATTTGTAATTTTTTACTGGATAGTGTAGCAGAGTCACTTAAATCTAAGAACTATGCCTTCATTTCCTATAATGATGGCAGAAGAAGCATTTGTAAGAGAGCACCCTTTCTACTAATTTTCAAAAAAAATTCACATGTGAACAATTCATTAAAATACCTGGCTCTGGCCCTGGCCGGTTGGCTCAGCGGTAGAGCGTCGGCCTAGCATGCGGAGGACCCGGGTTCGATTCCCGGCCAGGGCACACAGGAGAAGCGCCCATTTGCTTCTCCACCCCTCCGCCGCGCTTTCCTCTCTGTCTCTCTCTTCCCCTCCCGCAGCCAAGGCTCCATTGGAGCAAACATGGCCCGGGCGCTGGGGATGGCTCTGTGGCCGCTGCCTCAGGCGCTAGAGTGGCTCTGGTCGCAACATGGCGACGCCCAGGATGGGCAGAGCATCGCCCCCTGGTGGGCAGAGCGTCGCCCCATGGTGGGCGTGCCGGGTGGATCCCGGTCGGGCGCATGCGGGAGTCTGTCTGACTGTCTCTCCCTGTTTCCAGCTTCAGAAAAATGAAAAAAAAAAAAAAATACCTGGCTCTGTTACCATGGCATATTTGGGGTGGTCTCCCTGCCTTTTCTGTGTATTTCTTGTCAAAGTGTTTCTTTATAACCATTTCTCTGAAAGAGCACTCTCAATCACAATTTTAACTGTATTTTATTAGGTTAAAAAAATGTTGGAAATTGGTTCCACATAGACAAATGTCATAGAAATGTCTGTGGTCCTCAGTTACCTCCTAAAGGAAGAGTTATGTTACTGCCTTAGTTCGTTTTAACCGCTGTCCAAGGTTCTGATACTCCCTGTTTGGACAGACATGAATATTAAAAAAACACCTCAGGAAATTCTGCCCTGATAGCCACTCAGCTGAGATGAACTATTCTAGTTTAAGTTTCATCTCTTGCAGTATCATTCTATTTAGCATTTTGCTTGAATTTTGATTGGGACATGTTATCCTAACAAGAAGGCATTCTCTTCCTTTAAATCAAGTGATTGTCAGCAGGGGTGATTTGGCAATGTCCAGAAACATTTTGGTTGCAAACAAACGGGGGTGGGAGGGAAATGCAAGAGTATTACTAACATGAAGAAAATAGAGGCTAGAATGTTGCAAAAATATTCCTAAATTCACAAGACAGGCCTCTCCCCTCAACAAAGAACCATGCAGCTAAAAATTTCACTAGTGCTACAGTTGAAAACTTTGCTTTAAATAATTCTCCAAAGAATGAAATATTATTGCTCTCCTTCTTCTATCATGGTAAGTTGGTTGAGTTATGATGTGAGGCAGAAAAACTTCTAAAAACAAGAGCATCATGGGTTAAGGTTTGAGCTTTGGTCAGATAGAAATGGATTTTATTCCCAGATCTGCCACTGAGCTCTGTGATCTTAGGTAAGTTATATAACCTCTTTACAAGTCCATTTTTTCAGGTGTAGAACTAGTAATGGTATTACTTTCTTAGCTAACTATGAAGCATCAGCAAACACACACATAATGCTTGGCACAGATCTTAGGAAACACAAGCATGTATAGCTATGATGATTGTTATCCTCCAGTGAGAGTTGTTTCTTTCCTTTTTTTTTTTTTTTTTGGTGAGAAGTGTCTATTCATTTCCTCTGCCCATTTTTAAATTGGATTATTTGTTACTTTGGTGTCAAGTTATATGAGTTCCATATTAATTGTGGATATTAATCCCTTATCAGATGTATCATTCAGAAATATATTATTCAATTCAGTAGGTTGTCAACTCCCAGTTCAACATATCAGATCAGAAAGAACTATGTCTTGATATAAACTAGACCCAGAAGCATAAGCCAAATGGCACTATTCAGTCCATTTTCTATTATTAACTGTTTCTTAGTCCACTGTGCTGCCACAAGCCCTTCCCTTTCCAAAAACATGTACAGTCACTAACATTTACATATTTGTTCATCATACCAGGCTAGACTTGCAGCAGGAAGAAATTAAGAATGAGTAGATTTGATTTTTTTTTTTTTTTGCATTTTTCTGAAGTTGGAAACAGGGAGGCAGTCAGACAGACTCCTGCATGCGCCCGACCGGGATCCACCGGGCATGCCCACCAGGGGGCGATGCTCTGCCCATCTGGGTGCTGCTCTGTTGCATCCAGAGCCATTCTAGCGCCTGAGGCAGAGGCCATGGAGCCATCCTCAGCGCCCGGGCCAACTTTGCTCCAATGGAGCCTTGGCTGTTGGAGGGGAAGAGAGAGACAGAGAGGAAGGAGAGGGGGAGGGGTGGAGAAGCAAATGGGTGCTTCTCCTGTGTGCCCTGGCCGTGAATCGAACCCGGGACTCCTTCATGCCAGGCCGACATCCTACCACTGAGCCAACCAGCCAGGGCCAGAATGAGTAGATTTGATATGAAGGTGAAAAAAAGATGAGTAACTCTTGATTTCTAAAAGATACCCAAGGGACTGATTTAGAATAGGGGAATGAAGACATGGACACAGAGAAGTTTGATACAAAAAAATAAAATGATAAAGACACAGGGAAATGAGTCCAAAGTTCAGAGTTCTATATCATTTCTATGAAGAAGAAACCAATTCTGGGTGATGGAAGTTTTGAGAAAGTGTTGATATTTGGGCTGGACCTGAAAATGTAAAAATGGTTTTGGTAAGTGGGAATTTGTGGGGGGAGTTATATTCAGATAAAAGTGATGGCTGGACCAATTAATTATACAGGAATCATGAGGTATATGGAAAATGTAATTTGTTAGAATATGACAGGCACTTCAATTATGTGCGGTGAGATAAGGTTATAAATATGGGTTAGGACTAGATTGTAGGGAGCCTTGGATGTTACAAAGTCAATGCTTTTTAGAACCCAGAGGCCTTCACTAAGACAATCATCATTCAAGAGGTTAATTATTGTCCTCGGGGTAGGCACATCGACTATGAGAGGATGGAGAAGGAAGGGTCAGCTTCACCTAGTGAAGCCAGGAATAACATCACAGTAGAAGTGATCATTCATGGTGAGATCTGAAATATGGTTAAGAGTTTTCTAGGAAGAGAAAAATTTGGACATGGGTGATAGGAAGATATTCTAAACAGAAGGAACAGAATAAACAATGACATAAAGACAGCTGTTTGATAACTGAGCTAGGAGCAGGTATGGGGGTATGGAAGAGGATGAGGCTAAAAGGGTGGTACAAAGTAAGATCATAGAAGATTCTGTATGCCAGATTAAAGAATTTGACTCTATTTTTTATTGATGGAGACTTGTAGATCAGGTTTAACAAGGGGAGCAATAAAGAGAGATTTTTTTTTTTTATTAACATCACTCTGACAGCACTGGAAAGAATGGTTTGAAGAGAAGCTAGTAAAAGGAGAGAATTTAGTTAGGCAGACCAGAAAAGACTAGGGAAAAAGCTGGTTAGGCAGATATCAATTGTTAAAAGCCAAGTGCAAGAGTAAATCTATCAGTACCAGTGGGAATGTGGCAGGAGGAACTGAGTTCTCAGGAGGCAGAATTTCCATGACTTGATGACTGTCAGCAACTAAGGTGGTGGGAGGAGTGGGTAAATAGAACAGAATTAGAGGTGACTCAGACACACACTGTGATAATTGTTAAGAGCACAGACCCCAGGGTCAGACTGTCTAGGTTTAAATACTGGCTATATCACATACTAGCTCAGGCAAATTACTAAGCAGCAGTTTCCTTATTTTTAAATTGGGGGTGATAAAAACTGTACCAACTTCATATGGTTGTTATAGGGTTTCTTCCAATCCAAGAAAAAATCATTAGAAAACTGCTTAGCACATTTTAAGTGTTTTATAAACATTAAACATTAAAATTTTAACTACTCATCCCCCTTGCCTCCCCCTCCTCTTACCCTTCCCCCTTCTTTCTTCTTCTTCCTCATCCTCTTCATTTTCTTCTTCTACTTCTCCTCCTCCTCCACTTCCCCCCTCCTCTTTTTCTTCTTTTTCTTCTTTCTCCTCTTCCTCCTCCTCCTCCTCCTCCTCCCATTCTCTTCCTTCTTCTTCTTTTTATTTTCCCTCTTGCTATTATTATTTGTTTTTCATCATAATCTTCAATTTAGATTATCATCATTATTTCTAAATAATTCTGTCTCAGATGGTGAGATGGTGAAGCTATTCTTTATTTTAGTAGGAGGCACAGAAGTAACCCCTTATCTAATATTTCCAATATAGTCAGATCATTTACCAAGTCCAGGCTATAGTGAACCATCAACAAGTGTCATGCTTGTGTAGGTGGTAATCAACAAGGTAAAGTGAGCTTACTTTATATGCACTTAAAAAATATAGTCTCTGTGTTTTAGAGCTGTTTTGGTTAAACAGAAAAATTGAGAGAAAGCTATAGAAATTTCTTAGATGCCTCTAGTGCCAATTCATACATAGCCTCTCCCATTATTAACACATAATGATGTGAAAGAGATGTATTTTTAAATAGTAAATTTACATTGGCTTATCATGATCACCTAAAGTCCATAGTTTATATTAGGGTTCACTCTTGGTGTTATACATTCTGTGGGTTTGGATGAAGTATAATTATATGTACCCATAACTGTGGTGTCACATTGAGTAATTTCAGTGTTTTAAAAATCCTTTGTGCTCTACCTAGTCATCTCACCCTCTCCCAAACAACTTATTGCTTTACTGTCTTCATAGTTTTGCCTTTTCCAGAAGAGTTGGCATAACACAACATACAACCATTTTAGATTGGCTTCTTTCACTTAGTGATATGTATTTAAAGTTTTTGCATATCTTTTCATGGCCTGATAGCTCAGTTCATGTTAGCAATGAATAAGATCCCATTGTTCAGAAATACCCCAATGTCTTTATCCATGCACCTACTGAAGGACATCCTGGTTGCTTTGCTTCTAAGTATTGACAATTATGAATAAAACTGCTGTAAACATTCATGTGCAGATTTTTGTGTAGACACAAGTTTTCAACTCCTTTGGCTAAATATCAAGGAGTGCAAATGGTAGATTTCATAGTAAGAGTTTCTGAGAAACTGCCAAACTGACTTCCAAAATGTTGGTACCATTTTGCATTCCCATCAGCAATGAATGAGAGTTTCTGTTGCTTCACATTCTCACCAGCCTCTGGCATTGTCAGTGTTTTGGATTTTGGTCATTCTAATAGGTGTGTGTGGTATCTCGTTGTTGGTGTAATTTGCATTTCCCTGATGACATATGATGTGCAGCATTATTTCATATGCTTATTTGCCATCTATATGTCTTCTTTGGTAAAGTATCTGTTAAGGTCTGGTCCATTTTTAATTGTCTTGTCATATGAACTTTTAATTTTAATGAATTCAACTAAACATACTTGGCAGAGAGAGATAGCCTAGAAAAAAAAAGAGAAGGAATGGAGAATAAAAAGGAAAAGAGAATTTAAGTAGTTGAGCTAAAATAATCCATCTGACAAGCATTTACTTCAGGGTTAAGGACAGGGAATGAGTGTTTAGCCCCATCCAGTGGCATTCAAGTATTTAGAGGTGTACGCTTCTTAGACAATATAGACCCAAGCTTAGGCTAACTCCTCCATTTGTGCACTAATAAAGAAAGAACTGTCCCATCAAATGCTGGTGTACCGAACTTGTGAGATGGTATAACTTCCTAAATGCCATTTTTGTAAGAATCATTTACAGATAATTTTTAATGTATTCGATTTTCATTTTACAGAGTGACATTAGAAACTAACCTGATATATAATGTGATTCTACTCTGTATTCACTTCTGTTTCACCTTGGAAGTCTTCTATAATTTTGAGTGTTCTGCTTTGGGACTCCCCCCACAAAATGATACTGAAACATTGTCACTATGCTGAAAGTATTTATATTTATTTAATTGTTTGATAATCTGAATGATATCTGCAGTGAGGTAATAGGTAAGCTTTTCATTCTGGAAAGCGAAACTCTAAAGATGTTTCCTTTAAAAACCAAATTGACAATTTCAGTTTTTGATGGAAGTTTTAGGCAAAGGGAGGTTTCATTACTTACACCAGTGTCTGTACTGTATTTTGGGGGTCTCAGATGAGAGAAAAATAACCACCATTGATTGTAAATAAAATTAATTATATTTCTTTTTAAGTTTATACTTTAAATTAAGGAACTACTGGTGACTTTTCATATTATAAATAGCTTTATAAAATATTTCTTAAAATTTTTATATTTTATTTTATAAATAAAATATTTCATAAGTTATTTCTATAAAATATAACACTGTAAAAGATTTTCTTTTCTCTAAGTGATCTCGTCTAGAGTCAGGTAAGCCAGGATTCAAATCCTGATCCTACCCACCCCTAGCTATAGAACCTTAGGGTGTTCTTGCAAAAAGTCAAAAAGCCAAATGGGATAATAATACATGAAAATGCCCCGTCTGATAAAGGGACACTCTGGTGAAAGCTGCTGCTGCAGTGGTGCTCCCTGATGGAGTTCTTCCCCGAGCACAAGGTCAAGAGGCCATACAGGGGAGACATGCAGGGCAGCTCGAGCGGCGGCCCGCGCTAGGTCCAGCTGCAGCTTTGCACAGCTTTGCATGTGAGGGCTCTCCCTTGGAGTCAATCCACTTTAAAGAAATAAAAGCTGCCCCAAATAGATGTCATCATGTCCCAATAACCTTAAAGTTGGTCTCTTGGGTCCTTTCTATCGTCTCATGCTATGGAAGAGAGTTTTCAATCAGCTGGTTAGGATGCCAGGTGGGTGGATGGATTATTCAAGCTGAACCATGCAGTTTGGGTCTGGAGCTGCTTGGTAAGGTTGTGGCTATTGATCAATTGCACTGTATAATTACAAATTTCTATCTTTCGTCCTCATTCTAGAAGCAGCCTATCTCTGTGGGATTTTGATTAGCATCAAGAGGACCAGTACACGCACACCAGGGGAGCTACACACAGCAGAAATGAGATACCCCTCTTTGCAAAGACCTTTTGAGACTCCCAGACTGCACTGTTATCTATTTCGTCAAAAAGAGAGAAACAAGGTCAATTTTGTTTACTTTTTTTAAAAAAAATCAAGCAAAGAAAAGCAAATGACTCAAAGATGCTTTACATTGTTGTCCAGATTAAGAGCTTGTGTCAATTTCCTGAATAGCAAATACCATTTATTCCCTGTCAATCCTTCTTTCTTACTAAGTTTAGAGGGATTTTATTAATTCTAAACCAAGTGATTAATTAAACTGAATCCTGAAGTCCTCCTTTCTTCCTTTCAGCTTTAGTGGTAATTAATCATAGCTTTTCCTGGCTTGTAATAGCATTAAAGTTGTGCTTTACTGTATTATTTTGGTTGTCTCTTAGAAACTCAATTGTGTCAGCACACAACAATGCAGAGAATATGTTCAGAAATGTAAATTAACCTTGACTCACCCATCCTGAAAGGGAGCTCCTGAGTCTTTCAGGAGAATGTTTATCTGTCATTGAACGCAAAATTATCCATTAGGACCCAGGTGTCTGGCGCTTTTCACAGTGCTTTCAATAGGAGGCTAGGTTATTTGGATCAAGAGAAGCATGTCCTTGAGTAATGGTGTACCGTTTTCCTACTTAAATAGGATTTAAGAGCTGTATAGACCAAGAGGCAAGAATATCCCATAGTGCATATCATAAGAGTCTTAAATTCACAAATATAATTTATATTGAAAAATATCATGCAGTTTATATCCTTTTTCAAAGTGAAGTATTAAGTTTCATGTTAAGATAGTGATTTTTGCATTCTTAACTCTTTGAAATTCTTGAGAAAATTTAGAGAGAGAAAAGGTTAAGTTATAATACAGACACACACAAACACACATGCACACACACCAAATCAATTACCATCCATAACATTATGTAATTTCCAATGTTTTAACAAGAGAGCCAAGGTCTGCAACAGCAAGAAACTTTGAGGCTATCCTAATATGTTTTTTAGACAATAAAAAGACAGGAAATAGAAGGGGCTGGTGGTAGAGTGCTGAGTTTGGGAGTTATAATTCCAACAAGTAAATTATGGGGGGGGGGCAGGAGGAGCCCTGGTGCAGGCTGGGGACTCCAGTTGCTCCTGTATTTCATTGCTCTGCACATTAAAGAAGAAGAATGAAGACAGGAGAAGGCAGCTCAACTTAATCCTGCTGTGCCCATGGAAAAGACTATTGTGGGGTCATGAACTATAAGCTAGTGGCCAGACACTCTAATTTGTCCTGCAGTTGTATGCCTGAAGAGGGAATTCCACTCACATAAGAGGGTAAACTTGCCAGCCATTCTGTTTAATATACCCATCTATTATTTGCAGGGCCTAAAATGAATTGTAGGCTTTTGGAATGGTTGAGAAAATCTGACTTTTCCTTTTGGTCCACAAAGGGCCTTTCTCTCAGTGTATAAGTGGATGCCTCATAACCAGGGAAATGGAGAGACAAATCACACTAAAGATTAAAAATTAGTATCAATAACAATATAAAGCAAGCTTTAGTTTGACATAAGGCAGACCTCTTTCATCAATGCTAAAACCTTTCTCTCCTGTATCTTGCTATGTTTTGTTCACTGGGATGTTTTTCAGCCTAATCAAGAGAATACTAGCCTTTCTTCCTTTATTTTCTTCCCTAATTCTGTTATTTTTCTCCCTAGTTGAGAAACGAGTCATCAACAATGAGCTTAACATATTCTCAGTTGTAAAATAAGTGTAATAATAGGACTATGGTACAGGATATTTTTTAGAAGTGAATGTGATAACATATACAAGATACTATAGTGCCCCAAACACAGAAACACCTCTGAACATAAAAACCTAGAATATGTATGACCCAAAATCCTAATATGGGGCCAGGTAACACACATTGCCCTGCTGAAAGAGGCCTTCCTTTTGTTTAGTGAAAAACAGAAAAATCTGGGTCCCAAGCCAATTCGGTCGCAAAGGGGGAGAGCATGCAAGAGGTCTGAGCATCACCTGACTACAGCTTGCAAGTGCTACGTCCATTTCATTGTATCCTTTTCATTCAGCTATCGAATTTCCCTGCCTTTTCTCATTAAAAAAATTTGAGCTTGCTTCTCTTTCCTTCAGAAACCAAAATAGAAACTAGCCTGCAAGGTCCATAAAACCTTAGTGACTTGATCACAGGAGCTAGTAATTAATTCTCTGGGTCTCTGTGCTGGTGAACAAGCTGAGCATGATCTGTCTTGACCCTCATATGATGATGCAATTGAGAGAATTTCTCTATTTGCTACTGCGGCACATTGCTGCTGTGGTGTGGGAAATGCATAATCTCCAACTTATTATATGACAATAGAACTATATCAGGAATGCGAACTGCTCTAAAGATAACTTCCAATCATCAATGGTTTGACACAAAAGAAGGTTATTTTTTACAAGCCTCAAGTCCAAATAAGCCGTTTCTAATTAGTGGACAAATCCCCTTAAGCAGGGATTCAGATTCCCAGCCTCTTTTCATCATGAGCAAGGGAGTTCCATGCATATTTACACCAAAGCAACAGAGAGCCTTAGATGGGCCAGGCTTCAGAGAGCAGACATCACTCAGCTCACATGTGACTTGCTGAAACTTAGTCTCATGACACATCTGACAAGATAGTCTGGGAACCTGTAATCTAGTTGAATGACCTTGATAGAGGGGAAACAGTTTTAAGGATGAGCCACAAGAACTAGGTCAAGTTGGTCTACAAGACCCGCTGACAAACACAGTCTAGAGACAGCTATCTGCAGTCCTAACCGAGCACCCGGACATGCATATACACCCCTGCAATAAAGCTTATGGAAAATAGCCAGGACCATACGTAACCCCACTTAAGACTCTGTGTGTCATCCCACCTATGAACATTGTTTAACGCAAGAAATAGAAAAACATAATTAACAATGTCATCTTCAATGGTACCTTTGAAGCAGCTGTGGAAGCCACAAGGATAAAACAGGTGAGAATGAGACAGCCCTACAAACAGCGTCACTGTAAAAAACAGTCCCTCATAGAAAATACTGCATTTTGGTTTTTCACATAAATATAATTGATAAATATTCTCCCAAGTCATTCAATACATTTTCACAGCTTTTGGTGGCTTATATTAACATCCAAATATTCATAATTGAGGCTTCTCCTCAGACTTCTTCATTTTTCTCCTTTGCAAACTTTTAGTGTTGTTTCCTTATATATTCTTTTTAATAACCTTTAGAATTTAATATATATGTATATTGGGAAACTGATACCTTATGATATTAAATCTCCCTATCCAGATATGTAATGTATTGCTCAATTTATTCAGGCTTTCTAAAAGGCCACTCAATAAAGTTTTAAAATTATTTTCATATTTCTGTATATTTACTTACTAATATACTAAAATTAAGAAAGTCACTGTACATTCTAATGTGCAAGTTTTTAAATGAGATTAATAACAGTATCTCCCTTCGAAGGGAATATTGAGTGTTAAATGAGATATATGTAAAAGCACTCATCAGATTGTCTGGCATAGTAATAGCTATTCAATAAATGAGAGCAATTACTATGATCACTGTTAGGTTTATTATAATACTTATTTGTTTATCTGTGAAAATTTTATGCATGGGTCATTTCTGCATACTTTCTAGTGGTTTTTCTATATTTATTAGATTCTAATTTACTAAGTTTTAATCATTTCTAATGGTTTTTCAGCTGATTATCTTAGTTTTTCATATCAGCATTACAATAATGTTATCACAATAATAAAAGTTTTAAATCTGTTTCTAATATGTAATGTTTATTTTAGTCTTTTTATTATTATATTGGCTAAAACTTATAGAACAATGCAAATTAACAGTAATGATAGATGTGTCTGCCTTGTTCCTTGGTTATAAAAGATGAGAAGTATTTCTGTTATTGTGGGGTACATGGTCCTGCTTCAGATACATATCATTCATATTGTTAAAAAAAAACTTTACTTCTAGTTTTTTGGTATAGAATGTTGTTTTTTAATGTAAAAAATAAATAAAACCAATATATGAAATAGTGTTTCTTTATTAAATATATTTCAGGGGTTTATTGTTTGATGTTATGTTTTATAAGTCTGATCTAATACTCCTTTGAATTAAATTAATAGATGCTGTTGAACCATTTTATATTTTTGAAATAAATCTTACTTGGTTTTGATATATTCTTCAATAAACTTCTAGGCTGGATTTTATAATATTTATTAAGGATCTTTATACATGAGTGAGAATTGATTCTAATTTTTGAACGCTCATTGTCAGATTTTTATTGACATTATGCTGCCACGTTTATTAAATGATTCAGAATTTCAAGCTTCTTATGTTCTAAAATAGTTCATATATTTGCTAAAATAACTTGGTATAATTAACTGATAAAAGCATTTGGAATTAGCATCTTTTCTGAAAGTAATTATTTGGCATCATTTTAAGTTTCTTCTTAGTTTATTATTTTACTCATATTTACTTCTTTGATCTTTAGTTCATTTTTCAGTTGTATTTTCCTAGAAAAGTATTTACTTCCCTAAGGCTTTCTTATAAGAAAGAAATAAAAGTACAGTATATTTTAGTTAAAATGTTTTCTTAATATGGACCTCAATTTCTTTATCTGTAAATGATAGATTGAATGGAACTAATTTTAAAGACCATTGCAACTCTAACATTCTACAACTATGACTCATTGATTCAAATCAGTTACTAGTTTCAATGGAAAAAGTAAGTTTTCTTGTCATGTATTCATCTTTACTTTGCCATCTCAGCAACAGCATCTAGGTTCTATCTTCCTAGTTGATTCCATTTTATAAGTAGCACCACCTCAAAGCTATGCTCAATCTCAAGGCCAATTTAGCTTCCAAAAGCAATTTGCCTACAGTTTCTATTTGAATTCAGCCCACTCCCACCAATAAACACTTGGTTTCATGCTTTCCTTTGATTTCCAGGGTTCACCTTTTCTTTCACGTTTTCTACGTGTGCACAGGTGATGTTCTCCTGTGATTATGTTCTATATCACACTTATGGTCTGTTCCACTACACTGGCACATGGCCTGTGTGACTTTATATGATTATCTTCCCATTTGTATGTCATGTTCAACTGGATGGATGATGCTGATGGTGGTTCAGCTGGTGAGCTTCTACGGTCAGGT
Source organism: Saccopteryx leptura (assembly GCF_036850995.1). Taxonomy (NCBI): domain Eukaryota; kingdom Metazoa; phylum Chordata; class Mammalia; order Chiroptera; family Emballonuridae; genus Saccopteryx; species Saccopteryx leptura. Next base: position 28,448,646 of record NC_089506.1, on the reverse strand, counting down.
CTGTGTTTGAGAGTCATCATGTAGACTTGGCTGACTATAGACTTCACTGGAGGCCAGGAAAGACGTATGAGAGATGGGATGAAATGACAGATGTGGCAGCCTTAGAGACCAGAGACATTGTCTTTGATATGACAGTTCCCCCAGCTTCCTCTTCTATTTACCAACAAACCACCTCCACAAATATTTTCAATGTGACAATCAGTTCCGAACTGTTTAGGAAAGAAAAACATTACTTACTGGATAAAGAAATTTACTATACTATACTATACTATACTATACTATACTATACTATACTATACTATACTATATATAATATAACATAATACAGGAAAAATATCCCTAAGCAATGAGATGATTCAATAGTCCATGAAGGAGTTAGAAGAACATTTGGTCACTACTACTTTGTAAAGCATTGGTGTTGGTCAGAGCAATGAATGGCCAAAGTAGCTGTGACTTTTCTGATGCTGGATTCCTTATATATTCTGATTATTTGGCTCTCTTCATAAAGAAATCTGAGGCTTCCTGCATAAACATGGGCATAAATTTTTAAGGCTGGCAGTGAAGGAAAGATTTCTACATGGTGGGCACCCTGAACCTGAAAGTTTCAATTTCTTTTTTCCTTCGGTTAACCTTATTTCTTCTTGATTGTTTATTATAGTTTATTAAAGGCTACTGATACTACAGTAAGCTCAAATAAGTTCAAAATTCTTCCTTTATTTCTTTATGGAGCAGCAGAAAATAGGCTGTAGCTATAGAAATAAGACTATTGCCCAATGAGATACCACTTCACACTTTTCAGAATGACTATTATTAATAAATCAATAAACAGCAAATGCTGGAAAAGATGTGGAGAAAAGGGAACCCTTGTGCACTGCTGGTGGTAATGCAGACTGGTGTAGGCACTATAAAAAACTATATGAAGTTATCTTAAAAAATTAAAAATGACACTACCTTATGACCCAGAAATTCCACTTATGGAAATATATCCAAAGAAACTCAAAACACTAATTTGATACAATATATGCACCCTTACATGCACTGCAGCATAATTTGCAATAGTCAAGATTTGGAAGCAGTGTAAGTGCCCATTAGCAGGTGAGTGGACAAAAAGCTGTGGTACATTTACACAATAAAAGACTACTTGGCTGTAAAAAGGAAGGAAATTTTACATTTTATGACAGCATGGATGGACCTGGAGAGTATTAGGCTAAATAAAATAAGCCACTCAGAGAAAGACAAGTACTATATGATTTTACTCATATGTAGAATCTAATGAACAAAATTAACTGGCAAACAAAATAGGAACAGACTCATAGACACAGAGAACAGCTGTCAGGGAGAAGAGGGTTGGCTGGTTGGGTGAGAAAAGTGAAGGGATTTAGCAAAACAAACAAACACCTCATAGACAGAGGGGAAAAAAGACTATTCCAGATAACAAAATGGAAACTAATAACCACAAGTAATAACTAACTAAACTTGCTTAGTGATCATAAGCCTCATAGGATGTCTCCATGTGACTAAAGTCTCTTCCCATGTGACTAAAGAGTAAGGGTGGAGTTTTAGGGAGAGGGTGAGAAGAGTACCCTGAATATCAACCAAGGAGTAATTCCCAATGCCAGGTTCCTCACAATAAACTTCAAATCATTGTTTTTTCCCCCATTCCTATCCACCTTTTTCCTCCACTCATTCTCACTACTCATAGAGTAGGCACGGAAACGAGAATCTCTACTTTGTAAATAGTCTGGGTTGTTCTGATATAACTGGCATTTGGTCACCACTAGATTTTACTAGATCCCTTGAAATCCAGGCCCAGTGCAGCAATCCAGAGAAATACACACTTCCTTACCTGCTGAAATCTGGCCTCTCAGGTCCACTTTACACCCAGGTATGAAGACGATTGATAATGTAAACATTAACTCCCTTTAGGAGATGACAGCCCCTGTGCATAATGGGTGACACTCCAGAGTGTCAATGGATTAAACAAGAGCACACTAAAATAAATCCAAATTATTCCCCGACTGGAGAGTCAAATATAGACTATCAGAGAGAGATTCATTAGTATCTCCCTGCTCTCAATGGCTTGGAAACTGAGAGAGAAAACAATAAAGGCAAATAGTTCTAGAGTGTGGAGGAAATTCAAACACCCTCCTCAAATACACAATACAGTGTACAGAGATGTGTTGTAGCATTGGGGACCTGAGACCTGTATAAATATGCTAACCAGTGTCACTTGAAGAAATGTAATTTTATTTATTTATTTATTATTATTTTTTGTATTTTTCTGAAGTTGGAAACCGGGAGGCAGTCAGACAGACTCCTGCATGCACCCGACCAGGATTCACCCAGCATGCCCATCTGGGGCATCACTCTGTCGCAACCAGAGCCATTCTAGCGCCTAAGGCAGAGGCCACAGAGCCATCCTCAGCGCCCGGGCCAACTTTGCTCCAGTGGAGCCTCGGCTGCGGGAGGGGAAGAGAGAGACAGAGAGGAAGGAGAGGGGGAGGGGTGGAGAAACAGATGGGCGCTTCTCCTGTGTGGCCGGGAATCAAACCCGAGACTCCTGCATGCCAGGCCAATGCTCTACCACTGAGCCAACTGGCCAGGGCTGAAGAAATGTAATTTTAAAACACTCTGATAGCATCCAGATTCTTTACCATGGCTTGAGAGCTGTACAGGACCGAACCTCTTCTTCCTTTCATGCTTTGTCTCCTGGTTTTTCTGTGCTGCTCACTTCCTTTCAGCTACTCTGGCCACCTTGTTTCTGTCCCCCCAAAATGCAAAATGTCTTCTGCCTCAAAGACTTTTACTTTATCGAGTCTTTTTTTCAAAATTCACCTGTTCACAGTATTCATCCCTGGTCATCTCTACATGCTACATCAGTCCTCATCCCACTTCACTCTTTTACATAGTTTCATTTATGATGACCTGACAGTGTTTCTTTGTTTATTAATATTTTACATATCTGCTCCACTAAAATTAAAGCTTCACAGAGGCAGGTATTTTACCAGCTATCTTCAGATGTCCACAGTAGTATTACCTGTGCTACCCCGACTGCTGCTACCAATTTCTTCTTTCCAATTCACGTGTGCATAAACCTTGGTTAAATTAATATGCTTAAAGTCAAGTTGCAATCATATGACTAGCTTGCTCAGATCATTAACTTGCTGCTTATTGCTTACAGAATTAAGTAAAAATTCCTCACAGTTGCCTACATGGTAATTTAATGCAGTCTTAAGCTAGCTTTCATGTAATTATCTATCATCATTTCTGAAATACTACTCAGTCATAAGAAATGGTGACATAGTGACATTTATGACAACATGGATGGACCTTGAGAACATTATACTGAGTGAAATAAATAAATCAGAAAAAGATAAGAACTGTATGATTTTACACAAAGGTGGGCTACAAAACTGAAATTTATGGACAAAGATAGAAGTAAAGTGATTACCAGGGAGAGGGGATATGGGTGAGGGGGATGTGAAAGAGAGGGAGGGGAGACAGGTGTAAAAAGGGACAAATATAAGGTGATAGAAAATGATTAGACTTTGGGTGATGAATATACAGCATAATCAACAGTTCAATGGTATAGAAAATATTTATCTGAAACCTATGTACTCTTACTGATCAATGTCACCTTGTTCAATTTAATTCTCAAAATAAATAAAGCAAACTGGACTTTGCAATGTGCTCGAAAACTGTGCTCTGTCTCCCACCTTCATATTGTCAAAATTTTACCCATCTTCTAAGTCTTATCTCACACCATCCTCTCACCATGAAAAAATTTCTAATTCTCTTTGATTGCTGTGACTTTATTTTACTCTGAATCCCTGAAGAACGTGGCCTATACTTCTCCAAATGTACTTACCTTGTCCTTTTCTCTGCTCTATCCCATTACAAGACCATGTTTTTACTCATCTCCACATGACCCCAGCAGAGCCTAGTGCCTGACACCTGGTTGACATTCCTTTATTGAGCACCTGTTGACTGTAGACCAGCTGGGTGAGTGCAAGATCAGAAATAAAATAACTGCCTGAGGTGGAAACTATTATTAATTACACCATACAGATGAGGAGGTTAGGTAACTTGTCCAAGGTCACAGCAGTCAAGCTACAATTCCACCCTGGTCATTCTATCTCCAGGGCATACATGAAGCACATGATTGGAAAGAAGATCACAGTGAGCTCTACTCATAATGAAGCCACAGAATCTGGGAAATATAACAGCGGTTATTTTGGGTATGAATTTTAGAAATTCTGTGATTCTTTCCTCATGCTGTTAGCAAAGTTTATTTCTGTGCTGTTTTATCTCTCTTTTTTTTTTTCATGGAAATTATGTACTATCCAGATTTACAAGACTATTTTGAAAAATACACATTCTAGATTGCTGCTCAATTGAGTCACCTGATAGTTTAAGCCAGTCAACATTACTTATTCAAGAGAATCAAGGGACTGGGGAACAATTAGTCAGGAGGCCTTGACAGCCAAGGAATAAATTACATTTATGAGTGAACTCTGAAGCCAACACAGAAAGCTCTTTAATGAGAACAAGGGCTATTTGTTCTTGTCCATTAAACAATGTCTAAATGGATGTTGGTTGTTGATTTGTACAACCACCAGCTTTTGTTTTTACAGGTCAGAGTGGAGATTCCTCACACGTATTGTTGTCTGGACCATTTGCCAGGGTGGTTGAATGTATCAACCTTTCAGGTACTTGGAATCCACACTAATCTTTTGAAGGCACTTTAGCACATTTTTATCAGCTATTTGGCCATATGGAATGATGGAAAGTATATTAAAGTTGAACTTAGGAGTCTAGATCTTCCTCTTACTAGTTTATGATCTGAGTAAGTCATTTTACCTCTCTAGTATAAAATAGAGGACGGTAGAGTAGAGAAACTTTCTTCCACATAAAAATTCTTAATGTATACCAGCCACACATTGATATAAAGATGCAAAACTCTATAGTATAAAATATCTAGTATAATTTAGAGCTAGTTCTTTCTTATAGTTTTCTAAACTTCAGAAAGAGATATTAAAAATACATTAAACAATGTTTGTTTCTTATATTTAGGAAAGAAAATGAGTGAGTCCATTTAAAGGGGTGAATTGTATTTTTGTTCTTTGGATTATGCTGTTCTACTATGGACAAATATGCTAGTACCTCTGGATATAGAAAAATAAAGAGTAATGTGTCTTTTATCATAGAGTACTCATTCTTACAGAGCATATCATTAAAATGTGTTCATTAAGAAGTAAAAGAAAATTAAACTTAAGTTAAAATAGTGAAATCATCATTTAAAATGTATACCTTCTTCCTGAACTATTTTTTAAAAATACACATTTATACAAAAATATACATGCATGCACATGTATGTAGACTTACATCATATCTGTATAATCCATACACAAATATATGATTTATGTCACATGATTTAACGCATACATAGCATAATATATAAATGGTTTTTCACCTTTTTTCTCACTTAATATATTTTGCAGTATAACTTATAAGGGTATATAAAACTATCTCAGTCATTTACTCATTGTACATTAGTTGCCCATTTTTAACTAGCCTCTGTACATACAGGCATTTAAGTTGTTTACAGTTGTTTGCTGTAACGACCAATGAATCATTTGCCCAGTAGGGCAAAGAGGCTTCCTAATGCAGGCCACCTATTGTGGCTGGGTCCCTCTTGCTGATTCCACTTGGCCAGGTTTTTGTGGGAACGTAAGTTTTCATATTTCTGGAGGAGGTGCCTAGGAGTACATTTGTTGGGTCATCAAGTAGTTGCCTATTTACTTACACCATTCTACTTTCCTGCTAGCAATATATGAGTGATTCAGTTTCTCAGCATTCTTGTCAGCATTTGATACTACAGTATTATTTGTTTTAGTCATTTTATAAGTGTGTAATGATATCTCATTTTAGCATTTACTTACATGGTTAATGATGTTAAATATCTTTCACATGCTTATTTGTCATTTGTATGGCCTCTTAGGTGAAATGTCTCTTTCTATTTTTTGTCCATTTTCTGATTGGATTTCTGATTGTTCTAGATACCAGCCCTTTGTCAGATATGTGGTTTACAGATATTTTTTCCCAGCGTGTGAATTGTTTTTTTACTATAAAAATTGTAGAATAAGCTGGTCTATGTCTACAACACAATTGGTATTTTGATAGGAATTACATTAAACCTATAGCTCAATTTGGTCAATTTCATGCATTAAATCTTCCAAAACATGAAAATGATATGTCTCTTTACATTTTAAAAATTCTTCTTTGATTTCTTTTATTAGTATTTTATCATTTCTATCATACAGATCTTGTACCTATTTTATTCTATATATACCTAAGTGATTTTATTTTCTTTAGCATGATTATACGTGGTATTTTTACTTTAATTTTGGTTTCCACATGTGAAACCAAATGATTATTGTATGTTAATAGACATTATTATTGTATATTGATCTTATGTCCTGTGAACTTGCCAAACTCTATTATTTCTGTTGTCTAATCTTCCTCTCTCTTATAAGTATACTTGTAATTGCATACAATGTTGCCACAGTTAATTCAGGGTGATTTCCTAATTTCAGCATCTTTAAACTTAATTACAAAGTTATTTCTTATATCTGCATAGGCTCTTTTCCAGATAAGGCCACATTTACAGGTTCTAGGAATTAAGAGCAAACTGGGACCTGATGTATTTGGGGTCATTTTTAGCTTACCCCACTATGAAAAGCCCATTACTAACATTCCACTCGTTGACACATCAACCACATCATTCCACTTGCCCTTCAGACTGGCACCCATCTGTCTACATCTATAAATGGACCTCACAAAGGTTTTCAACTAAAAGCTCTGCTGGTTTTAATGGAGACATATAACATTACATGAGCTAAAATGGAAAAAGAAACTTTAGAAACAACAAACAATCTTTCTCTTGCGACCTTTATCCATTAAGATTTAGTTCTTACCCGAGCTGGGTTATAGGATAGTAGAAACAAACACCAAGGAGCTGATCTATCAGGAAGCATGTTATGTGGATACTTGTTGAAAGTCATCTGAAGTCAATGCCCTGGGTTTAGGAGACAAACTGCTGTAAACAGTGAAAGCAATTAGGTAGCTGAAAGGACGATTACTTACAATAAGACAAATCCCTCTGTCTTCTAAATTTTACTAAGGTTTAAATTAAGACAACAAAAAGTATAAAACACATGCAACTGGTCCAGTGACTCAGATGAACAAATATATTTTATACTGAAAATTATAACTGAACCAACAAAATTAACTCATTGAACATGAGCAAAATGTAATTGAAAGGATGCTTCCCTTTTCTAAGGAGCCAAGAAGCATAATGTAGGTGGAAAAGGGCTTAGATAAGAGGTAATGGACACAAATTTTCACTAACTAAATAGGTATGTGACTTCACTTCTCTAGTGTGGCATGAGTTAAGGTGAGGCACTTAAAAATATGATCTGCTGTCCTCTAAGCTGTAATAGTTGGGATAGTATGCCTTCCAATGTAGCTTGCCCAAGAGCATGAACTGTTGGGTTTCATTAGGTAAATATAGATAGAATATTGCCATCGGGAATAATCAAAGAGAGGACAATAGGATTAATTACAGATTTCATTTCTACAGTTGCTAAATCTGATGTTAATTGAGGTCAATGACATGGATTCAATTCTTCTAAGTGCCAGATGGCTTTGCTTAGTTTTGGGGCAAGAGACTGCTACCCTGGCCTTCCACCAGCCACCTCACTAATGTGTATCATTGGTCCTAGAGGAGAAGAAAATCAAATCAGACTCCATGCCACATGAACAAGTCAACATCATTATAGAACCCAGCATTTAAAGAATCACCAAGTTAAATGACATAGTGTGACCTTCACAAGGAGAAATGAGTGTCACTATTATTATAATATTTAAAAACATAGCACCTTCCATTGTCAATCCTTGAATTTTTTTTTTGTGTGTGTGTGTGTGTGTGTATGTGAATTGGAAATTCCTTAGATGAAATGATTCATCAGTTTGATTAGAAAAGCAGAATCATTATGAGCTATCCAGAATAGAGGAGGATGATAAGAGTTTGACCTCATGCAATTCTGGGAGCTGGTTAAAGAGTCTGTGTAAGGTAGCTGGGCCTGAAGTCAGCAGGGCTGGCAGTTGGGAGGGAGAGATGATGAAAGTGGGGAGAAGGACAAACAAACTCTCAAGGTGAGCTGCAACCCATTAGAACAAACTGGAGCCTGCATCTGTCTCTCACGGCCTCCAGGCCCCTAGCTTCTCTGATGCTGATGCGAGGGAAGGGCTGCATAAGAGGCTGGTATCCTTCTCCCCAGAGTTTCAAATGAGCCTGGCCAGGATTGGAAAAATTGAAGGAGCAGATTTGGCCGTATCTGACCTTACAGGAAGATACCAATTACTCATCTGCCCCAGGTGAGAGTCAACATCCAGATACTTGGGAGAAAACTTTAAATTTTTCTCGAAAGAAAAGACTTTTGTGTGTTTGTATATATGGGTATGTGTATGCACATTTCAGTATACTCATACACAAACATTTGTGATATATATATATGTGATTTCTAAAACTTTATTTACAAGACTCTTTAAATTATAATTTTTTCATCTTTGGTGGATTTATGCTGTCAGTTTAGCGAGGCCGGAAGTATGTTTTCCAGAATCCCTGTCCTTGCATATTTTCAGTGATACTTTGCATGAAATATGGAAGAAAGCAGGTTGGAAACCACAGCCACTGTTTTATGCTCTCGAGGTTAGTGCAGGGGCCAGGTGCTGCTGCAGCCCACAGATTGCTGCAGCCCACAGATTGTTGCAGCCCACAGATTGCTGGCTTCCTTCTGGTGTGAAGCATCAGCTAAACTCTCAGCTCCTCTAGAACCCAGCATTTAAAGAATCGCCGAGTTAAATGACATAGTGTGACCTTCACAAGGAGAAATGAGTGTCACTATTATTATAATATTTAAAAACATAGCATACTTCCTGTGGTTAGTATAACACAGAGGTCAGCAAACCATAGTTTTAGGGCTAAATCTTGACTGCTGCTTATTTTTGTAGAAAAATAAAATGTTTTCTTTTTCTTATTATTACGTGCTATCTATGGCACTGTCCCATCACAACGGCAGAGTTGGGTAGTTCATTGAAAGCCTAAAATATTTGCTATCTGTCTGCTTATATCACAAGTTTGCTGACTCCTGGTATAAGCCCTACTTCAGGCTATTCTTTTCTCTGGTACCATTCTGAGCCATGCCCAGACAGCAACCACCCTCCCCCATTGTCAGGATCATAGAAAACAAGCCCTCTTACTCTAAATAGTTCCCCCATTAAACTGATTGTTTTGATGCAATTCTGAAAACTCCATGTTGAGATTAAGGTACATTTCCAAAAAGCATTTAATAGAACAGCCAGCACACCACCAGGTTTTACTCATCCACATTAAATGCAATTAATATGATTCCATTAAAAGAATTAATAAAGTTCACTTAGTGAATGCAGGCCTGAAAAAACAGAATGCAGAAGAGGAAGTTGGGGTTGGAGGTTCAAGACTGTGAGCCAGTCTGTTCGAATGTCAGTAAGCTCAGTCTGGGTTGGAGAGATTTACCTGGACCCTTAAAAAAAGGATGGATACCTGTCCCTGGTGGCCAACATATAAGAAAAGTGAAAATGGAACACCAGCCCAATCTCCCCATGCCACAGTTTTGCTGAAGACCAGACTTATTAACACATTGTTGACTGGCAATTTTATGCAGAATTTATCTCACGTCATCAACTATTTTTTCCTAATTGAGTATGAAAGTGAAACAATCTAAATAAACTTCAGTATACTTTATTTATACATAATGAATTTAAGTGAAACTTTGTACATATCTGCTACATATTGTATTTTATACATATTATATATTTTAGTAATTTTTTTGGTGTGGTATTCTGTATAGCAATCACCTATATGTAATGGTATACAACATGTTTTGCAAATATATCTGGTTTCACTGCGCTTTCCTTTTGAAACACACACTTTACACGGTCTAGCTGATTTTTTTTTATGCCAGTGACTATTTTTTCTAAAACGTGGTCTTTAGTTGCCCTGAAAGCCTAAAAGGTGAATCAATGTAAGGAACTCTTTTAGAATTTCCAGAAGGAAGAAGCGTTAGGTTTTGAGCTACACTCATTTGAACGAGCATTTCCATCCATTTCCTAGCTACTTCAAGTACAAATTTTTTGTATCTTATTTTATTTTGTCTACTGTAATTTCGGTAAATTTTGATGCATTGAATAAAGTGCAATTGATCAGAAAGAATGCTACTTTTTTAGACCACTTTATACTTATTTTGAAGGATACTGCTGTTCGCCAAGTATTGGTCTGCTCGATCGACTCCTTTAGTGTATTTGTTGTAGTCTAATATGCACGCAGGTGTAACTATATATTCCGTTGAATTTCTTATTCACTTCCCACTTGTTCTCATAGAGGCATCGTGAATAGTTGATGCCATATTCACTAATCTTTTATCTTACCATGATATAAGAACAATGGGTCCTTTCCATCAAAACATCATTTCCCCTCTCTGAAGATTCTTTGACTTTTCTTTCAGTACCATTGGCAAGCCACAGTTTTCTCTTATGGTACACAAATTAATGTTTTCTTTTCTAATAATATTTCAGCTGTAGAAATGCAGTTGTAATTATCTTGGTATACATGATGCCAAGAATCAAGATATGGCTCTTAGCTAGAAAATATAGTTTCTTGCAGCCTTTTGCCTTCACATGAATAAATCTCAGAGATGCAAATGTATTTACTCTCACTTTCACAAAGCATTCTCACTAAAATCCCATATTTTATTATTTTTGCTTGATTATATGTTCTGAAGCTGATACATCCTCTATATGGTCTCATCGCTTCATCTAGGGATAACTCCTGCTTAGGTACATACATAGACTGAAATTTTGGAAGAAAGTAATCCAAAAGAGGCCGAATTTTATACAGTCTGTCTTCATTAGATGTATTTTGTGAATTATCACTAAGATGAAAAAATGTAAGAATTTGCTCGAACCTCATTCTGCTCATAGTCTTAGGAAATATTGGAGCTTCAACCAAAGCATTTGTTGACCAGTAATCCCTCCATTGTGCCTTTTCGTTTGTCCCATCAGCTTTTTCTGAAGCTGGAAACGGGGAGAGACAGTCAGACAGACTCCCGCATGCTCCTGATCGGGATCCACCTGGCACGCCCACCAAGGGACGATGCTCTGCCCACCAGGGGGCAATGCTCTGCCTATCCCGGGCATTGCTATGTTGCGATCAGAGCCACTCTAGCACCTGAGGCAGAGGCCACAGAGCCATCCCCAGCGTCCGGGCCATCTTTGCTCCAATGGAGCCTTGGCTGCGGGAGGGGAAGAGAGAGACGGAGAGGAAGGAGAGGGGGAGGGGTGGAGAAGCAGATGGGCGCTTCTCCTGTGTGCCCTGGCCGGGAATCGAACCCGGGACTTCTGCACTCCAGGCCGACGCTCTACCACTGAGCCAACCGGCCAGGGCGAGAAACTTCTTTAAATTGGTATTGGTATTGGTAACTTTCATCCATGGTACAGTTTTAGTAGATTTTTTTGTAAAATTGTTCCATTTGGTGGTGGTATAAATTGGTTTGAGAAACAACTAAGTCAAAAAAAAAAATCATCACTTAAAAGTAATTCCGTCACTTCCCTGATGCTCCGTGGATCACTAAGGTGGGCAGTTACACCCGAAATATTTGAATAATCCTCCAAATTGGTGTAATATCATTTTCAATCCACTCTTCTTCAAAGTCACTTTCACTATCAGATCTTATTTCATTTCTTCTTTTTGTCATTTTGATGGTCTAATAGCCAACTCATTACTGTCTTCTGATAAACTATCAATTTCTACATCACTACAATATATTTCAAAATCACTCAATCAGATAAAGTGTCTGCATATAATTCATTGAAAAGTTCTTCACCTTCACGATCTGTGATGGTTGAAACTTTTGTAATACTATAATTGCGATAAAAACCTAAATATCAAGAAAAGTCACTTTTTTATAATAAACTGAACACGATGAAGAAAGATTTTACAATATCCTTGATATGTATGTTCACACTGCGAGCAGTTAGAAGATAATCCACGTTCAGACGGCTAACACTGTGATGTTTTTGTTTCCTGTACCTTCAATTTTGCGGTCTCATGCCTGGAGGAGTGGGAAGAAAGGGAGTCCACACGAGAGTATAGAACGTGCGCTGTTTTCTGTACTTTGATCCTCAGGGCAAAGAGTCACAAATACAATAATCCTATATTAGCCTGAGTTTCAAAAATTGAAATAGCTAATGCAAGTGCAAACATTAACTCCTGAGCGGTCAACAATGCATTAGAAGAGAGACTGCTTTGTCTCCCAGAGTGTGCCAGCTGTGAAAATCTGTCCAGAAAACCCAGAATTTTAAAAGAACACTTCCAGCTTAAATCAGAGCCATTAAGTCAAGTTGTCTGCACCCAGTTTATAGCTGTATGCTCATGTATTTGATAGATGAAATTTGACTCCGTCAAGTTCATGCTGTAGTCGAAGCTCTAACCCTTTGGTGAGTCTGGTTAGTTCATACAGGAAGTCAATGGCCCTTTAATTTTTTTTTTCTCTCTCTCTCTCTCTCTCTCTTTTTTTTCTAATGAATCTTTGCCACTGGCATCTCCCTGGCCTTCTCCATTTCATCTCTTATTGTATATGCAGCACCAGTCCTTATTTAGATGCCTGAGTTTCTTTTTGTAAATGGAAACTTTATTAATAAGACACAGGTTTGAAATCTCGGGAGTGTTTCCTCCTGGGAGGTGACTTTCAACTCAGTCTGAAGCTAACAACATGGTAAATAAAGGTTATTTTTCAAGGTCTCATGGGCTGGAAAGCAGGCAAAAATGAAAGCAAAAAAAGGTCTTGAGTTAACTATTGCAGGAGCTGCTCAGTTTGGTTGTACAGCTTATTAAATTCTCAAAGTCACCTTATGAGCAAGAATGACTATTCATGCTGCTTTATCTGTGGGACTCTGTGAGTATATTTTGAGGTTGCAGTAATGATGCTGCTTGCCCAGTCTTTCCAAATCAGCCAGAACTCTTTGACCCTGTCAATGTCCTATTTTCGAACACTGTGATTCCCAGTCTTAGAAACAAAATCATGGTAAAAGAATTCCCAAAACATATGAGAGAATCTGCTTAACCTTTAACAGTGGAAACTGTGGTTTCCAAGGAAATGAAATGCCAAGAAGTCACTAAACTTTCAAGAATGCAACACCTAATCCAAATAATCCAAAAGCAATCTCTTTGGTAATCTAATTATATTTTCTTAGGAGGAAACTGCAATAGTGTTTGTTTGTATTTAATTATCTCCCTTTAATATGTTTGTGTTGTACTCATTTCTGACTCTGTTCCCAATATAAAGGTCCCTTGTAATATTTGATTTAGCTTTCCAGAATAACCCAGAGGATTACACTTGGATTTACACATAATAGGACAAGCAATCTCTTATTTTGTATATGTCGGAGTTGATGCCAGTTTCTCAAAACAATCACTTTTCCTGGGCAGGTAGAAAGGGAAACCACAGATTTAAATTGACTCATCTGTTTTGTTCTACTGTTGTATCGAAGCATTGGCAACACACACACACACAGAGAAAATCCTGTGCCTGTCTCTCTCCCATTATGTGTTTAATGATGAGGACAGAGGATACTAAGAGAATGACTCATCTTCAGGCATATGCAACAGAGCAATACTTTTTAATGGTTAGATTCTAATGTGAGTCCCATTCTTTGATAGCAGTGACAGTGCTGTTTATACTTAGTTGGAAATGCCACATTTGCATACTGTTCCTGAAGTTGTTTTTGTGTTGTTGTTTTCCTTCGGAGATCTCAGAAGAGCTGGGTAAAAGTTAAGGCCAAAAATTACTTGTGATTTTCAGGAAAATCACACTGCATTCAAATAGCTTTGCTGATATTGAGAAATACAAACATTGCTTTCAATCTCAAGAGAGTGTTTCTCTTCTATTTAGCCCTCTAGAAACTTGATGAGATTTCAGTTTTCACTCCAAATATTTATCTTTCCACCTGCTCTTCTTTGTCCCAAAAAGTCATCCCCAGGACCACTTTTCTTTCCCCCTTTTGTCTACCACTGTGATGCAGCTACCCCAGGAGGATAGAAGGCAAATTTCTTTTATTGCTAATATCCTACTTGATAAAATATTGCTCACATATCACCTCCTCTCTGACTTTTATCTCAATATCATTCTTCACCCTGGAATCATGACAATTTAACATCAACTAGTTTTAATATAATACAGTAAGTGCTGCAGAACAATAGCCCTCATAACACAGCTCTTTTCCTAAAAAGGGTCATATTTCTCTTTGTACCCCCAATATCTAATGCAATGTTGAATGCACTGCAAATGTTTGATACTATTTCTTAAATGAATGAATGAATATCAATATTCTTCTATAGAGGGAAGGAACATATTCTGCCACACTCAGGAAAGGAAAACATTGTACAAAGTTTATTCAACTTTTTTCTAGGTTCCATGGCTTGGAAAAATAAAAAATTAGGTAACATAGTTTCTCTTTATTTAAATAGGCACATTGATAAAATCCAGAGCTCCTGATAACAGTTAGGGTATGGGGGTGCACTAAGTCAAACCAACCTTTTCTGTGTAAGAGGGTTCATTTGGGTTGAAATTGTCTGTTAGCTTTTAAACTTTTCCTTCTAGTGAGCCATCTTTAAGCTCCCATAAAAAAATAAGAAAGTCAACAAATGAATAAAACAAACAAATATAAAGAAAGTATTAATTAGAATGCATAAAAATAAAACGGTAGTGGTTAAACAATATAAGGTAGTAATAAGAAATGCCAGCCCTTCCAGAGGAAATTTTAAACTCACCTTTGCACTGTGTCCTTGGGGTCAGCCAAATAAGATTCTGTCAGAAGGAATATAAGTAATTCCAAGAAAAGGGGTTTCTGATCAAGTTTTTTTACCTTATTTTTCAGCTAATTTGAAAGCTATGACTTAGGGATATCAGATATGGATATGGGCATTCTTAATGGAGTTATTTTGAATTTAGGGAAATTTTTTTCTTCTTAACAGAACAGGAATCAATATATCAAACCAAAATAAAATTTTGACAGCAATTGTTTTTCAGTGTGTAGCTGAGATAGAAGATACACTCATAGCATCAGCACTTAACAGATACTCCAGCTAGGGAATAATGGTTGAGATTGCAAAGATTTTGAATTAGAGCATGTTTTTCAAAATATGCTTTTAAAGTTTCAAGTTCATTAGTTCATTTATTTATTCAACAAGTTTTTATTGAACATCTACTAAATATTTCAGG
This sequence comes from Saccopteryx leptura, assembly GCF_036850995.1. Lineage (NCBI taxonomy): Eukaryota > Metazoa > Chordata > Mammalia > Chiroptera > Emballonuridae > Saccopteryx > Saccopteryx leptura. The sequence goes on along the minus strand of NC_089506.1, from coordinate 28,433,266 downwards.
AGTAGGATAAAACCGCTTCTGCTCTCATAGAACTTACAGTCTCATGGGCAGGGATGGATAGGCAGTAAACAAAGTAGTCTATAATATGTTAGATGGTAAAAAAGTGCTATGAGGCTATAAAACAAAGGGAGGGGATATAGATTGTTCAGAGACTCAATTTTAAGTTAGTTGATTAGGGAACATTCCACTGACAAAGTAACTGAAATCCTCTGCCTACTGGTACAGAAAGAGAAGAATCAGATATCTCAGTGTGGCATCCTTGATATTCCAACATCTGGAGATCATGAAGATAAGCAGGATAAACTGGGGAAAATAAGAATGAGTTGGACCAGTCAGGGAGAGGTGCCCTGGAGGCTGAATTAACCAAGGCTGCACTAACTTGACTATGTATCTGAGTGAAAATGATTTGTACTGGCACAATGACTGGACCTGTCATGTGACCACCCAACCAGGATGTCTATGTTCCAGCAGAGCTGGTAGGGGTTATATTAGAGTGGCCCAGTATTTTCTGAAATCTTGACAGCTATGTCAGTTTAGACTAAAAACTTTCTAGATTCTTCTTAGTTTTATCTGAATAGGCTCTTTCAATTTGATACTTGAAAAAGATAACAAAAATGCTTCTCAATGTCAGAATTTAAAGCATAGAATAAACTGAGTAATTTTAAAAACAAAACAGTAATATAACTACAAAGTGTCTCCTGGTGTTAATTCCCAGCCTTCTTCTGTCATCCAACATGATGAGGGTAACGAAATTGCTCTATCCTGACCCTCTTTTTGTTTGGTCATCTTCTTACTGCTTACATTGCTGCTCTTTTCTGTGTAGCCTTCATTGTTTCATTTTCCCACAGTGGCCTCTCCAAACTTACTGGGACCCAACATACCACTAGCACATGGGGAGGTACCTAGCTGGCGCTGGTGGAGTTGCTCTTGCAGGTGTTCCTGCAAAGAGGGTGCTAGGGGAAGCTCTACAAGGAGCTGGTCAAGGACTACAGTTCCTTAGAGAGACCTGTGGCCACGACTTAAAGCTGCTCACCTTCTACTTCTCCTTGAGCCTTTTGCAGATCATGTGCTTTCTGACTTTCCTGGGGTGCTTCTTGTGCTGGCTGCATGAGGCATGATTTTGGATCCACTAAGGCCACCTCTGTCTTTTAATTGGCACACTTAGACCACTAACAGTCAAAGTGATATCAATAGAGTGGGTTCAGTGTTTACTGCACTTTCATTACTGTTTTTTATTTGTTGCCTTTGTTTTTTGTTCCTATTGTTGTCTTCCACTTTTTTCCTGCCTTTTGTGGTTTGATTATTTTGTAGAATTCCATTTTTTTTCTTTCTTAAACTATATTATCCTTTTTTAAAAAATCTTTTTAAGTGGTTGCTCTAGAGCAGGGGTCTCAAACTCAACTCAGCATGTGGGCCGCAGAGCAAGATCACAGCCGTTCGGCGGGCCGCACTAGGTCTACAAAAGGCAACTGTTACGCAACACTTTTCTCACTGCAGTTGAAAACAAAAAAAAATCAGTACAACAAGCACAATCGTACATGCAGTTTACTCAGTGTCACAAAACGACCAGAAACTGTAGTTCGCATCACAACTGCTGTTAACTAAGCTAATATCTAGCTAGGATGCTAGAGAAATGAAAAATACAAGTAGGCCCCTAGGCTTACTTAATTTTATCCAAAATATTTTGAACTTCGTGGATTAGTCTGCGGGCTGCACAAAATTGTTCGGCGGGCCGCGAGTTTGAGACCCCTGCTCTAGAGTGTGCATTATACATTTACAACTAATACCAGTACATTTTCAATAACACTAAACCAATTCACAGATAGTTGAGTATGTAACAATAAAATAATTTATTTTTCCCCGACTCTTGTATCATTACTGTCATTTATTTCACTTATACATCACCATATATAATATATGTACATAAGCACATATACTAAAATTACTACATAACATATATATATACATTGTTGCCATTATTATTTTAAACAAACGTAAGTTAGATCAATTAAGAATCAGAAAAATAAAACTTTAATTTTGCTTTCATTTATTCCTTTTTTTTGTGTAACAGAGACAGAGAGGGAGAGACAAAGAGAGGGACTGAGAGGGACAGACAGACAAGAAGGGTGAGAGATGAGAAGCATCAATTCTTTTTTTTTTTTTTTTTTTTTTTTTTTTTTTTTTTTTTATTTTTCTGAAGCTGGAAACAGGGAGAGATAGACAGACTCCTGCATGCGCCCGACCGGGATCCACCTGGCATGCCCACCAGGGGACGACGCTCTGCCCACCAGGGGGTGATGCTCTGCCCCTCCGGGGCGTCGCTCTGTTGCAACCAGAGCCACTCTAGCGCCTGGGGCAGAGGCCAAGGAGTCATCCCCAGCGCTCGGGCCATCTTTGCTCCACTGGAGCCTTGGCTGCGGGAGGGGAAGAGAGAGACAGAGAGGAAGGAGAGGGGGAGGGGTGGAGAAGCAGATGGGCGCTTCTCCTGTGTGCCCCTGCCGGGAATTGAACCCGGGACTTCTGCATGCCAGGCCGACGCTCTACCGCTGAGCCAACCGGGAGAAGCATCAATCCTTTGTTGTGGCATCTAAGTTGATTGCTTTCTCATATATGCCTTGACTGTGGGTCTACAGTAGAGCGAGTGATCTCTTGTTCAAGCCAGCAACCTTGGGCTCAAGCCAGCGACCTTGGGCTCAAGCCAGTGACCTTTGGGCTCAAGGCAGCGATGATGGGGTCATATCTATGATCCCACGCTCAAGCCAGCAATCCCACACTTAAGCTGCTGAGTATGCGCTCAAGCCAGTGAGTACACGCTCAAGCCGGCAACCTCAGGATTTCGAATCTGGGTCCTTGTTGTCCCAGTTCTATGCTTTATCCACTGCGCCATTGCCTGGTCAGGCTCATTTATTCTTCTTTAATGTTCTTCCTTTGTGTAAATTCAAGTTTCTGACATATTATTTTCTTTCTCTCTGAATAACTTTTTTTTTTTAAACACTGCATGCAAGGTGAGTCTACTAGCAAAAAATTCTCTCAAATTTTGTTTTTCTAAGAAAGTCTTTATTCCTGCTTCATTTCTGAAGGATAGTTTCTCAGGACACAGAATTTTAGGATTTTTTTTTTTTTTTTTTTTTTTGCTTCTCAACACTTTAAATATTTTATTCTACTCTCCTTGCTTCCATGGTTCCTGCAGAGTAGTTGCATGTAATTCTAATATCATATTTGCTCCTTTATAGGTAATGTTTTTTTCACCTCTGGCTTCATTCAAAATTTTTTCTTAATTATTTTCTTTTCCATAATCTGAAAATGATTTGCCTAGGTATATCATTTTTGACATTTATTCTATCTGGTATTCTCTGAGCTTCAAGATCCATAGTTTTATGTCTGACATTAATTTGAGAAATTCCCAATCAATATTGTTTCAAATCTTCCTTCCTTCCTTCCTTCCTTCCTTCCTTCCTTCCTTCCTTCCTTCCTTCCTTCCTTTCTTCCTTCCTTCCTTCCTTCCCTTCTTTCTTTTTTTCCTTCTTTTCTTCCTTCTTTGATAATACCATTATGCATATATTATACCTTTTATAGTTGTCTCCAAGTCCTTAAATATTATGCTCTGTTTTTATCAGTCTAGTTGGTTTTTTTTGTTGTTGTTGTTGTTTGGCTTTTGAGCTTTATTGACATGTTCATAGCTCAGGAATTCTTTTCTCAGTCATATTCTGTTTGATTATAAGCCCATCAAAGGCATTCTTTGTTTCTTTTCTATTACAATGTTTTATATCTATACCATTTCCTTTTTGTATTTTTCCTTAGGATTTCCAGCTCTTTGCTTATATTGCCCATATTGTCCATCTGTTCTTTTATGCTGTCTACTTTACCCATTACAGCTTTAGCATATTGATCAGAGTTGTTTCAAATTCCCAGTCTGATAATTTCAACAATTCTTCCATGTTTGGTTATCATGCTTGTTCTATGTCTTTAAATTGTGATTATTGCCTTTTGGGATGCCTTGTAATTATTTTTTTTTTCTTTACAGGGACAGAGAGAGAGAGTCAGAGAGAGGGATAGATAAGGACAGACAGACAGGAACGGAGAGAGATGAGAAGCCTCAATCATCAGTTTTTTGTTGTGACACCTTAGTTGTTCATTGATTGCTTTCTCATATGTGCCTTGACCGCAGGCCTTCAGCAGACCGAGTAACCCCTTGCTCGAGCCAGCGACCTTGGGTCTAAGCTGGCGAGCATTTTTTTTATTTTGCTCAAGCCAGATGAGCTCGCGCTCAAGCTGGCAACCTCGGGGTCTCGAACCTGGGTCCTCTGCATCCCAGTCCAACGCTCTATCCACTGAGCCACTGCCTGGTCAGGCTGTAATTATTTTTGATTGCTGGACATGGTATATGATATAAAAGGAATGACTGTAACGGACATTTCATAATGTGGTGTGAGTCACAAGGAGGGAGCGTTTTCTCTCATCTTATGATTAGACCCCAGTCTTTTAGTGAGCTTATGCCTACTAACTGTGAACTTCACAAGTGTTTCTCAGTTTTGGCATTTTTTTATCCCCCTTTATGTGAGACAGGAGCGCTATTACAGCCTTGCTTTGGGTATTTCCCTCCCCCATCAGTTAGGCTCAGATAATGTCCCAGTAATTTTATCTTTGTTAGCTAGTTTCCCTTGAGGGCAGGCCTTGTTAAGAAGAAAGAATACTCTAGCATATTTTAAAATACTTTCTTTTCCCCTCCCCTGTTGAGAAGCATTAGGGGATTTTTATATTTGCTGTACGGATCTGGTAGAGTTCTGAAAGATAAATCTTATAATATTGTGAGGATCCTTCCCCCCACAACTAGGTCCCCTGGAATTTTTAGTTCTTAGAGTTTTCCACAATGAGCCTCCAGCAATTTGCAAATTATAGTTTAGGTTTTCCTAACCTAGAACTGGTTCTTGGTTGTTTTCCGCTTGTGAATGAATTTCTGTTCCAGTAAGGCACAACTCCCTGTATTTTATTTGCTTGTCTATCTCTCTAATCTTGGGGGCAGTGGTTTGCCCTGTATCCTCTCTCTTGTGAATCCAAGAAGAGTTGTTAATTTTTTTAGTGTGTTCATCTTTCTACTTTTTAGAACAGAGTGATGACTTCCAAAGTTCCTTACATTCAGAACCAGAAACCACAAGTTTTTTTTCTTCTTCTTTTCTTTTTTGAAGCATCATTTTATTTTTAGTGTGAAGGGACATTGTTTAAAATGTCAGTTGAGTTCTTCTACTCTGCTCTGTGTGGAATGTGTAGCCACTCAGCACAGATACTCTAAGTGTCTGAGGCCAAAACAGCTAAGTCAACGGTACAGTTTACTTGTTCCCACAACTGACATGTTGTGACCACCCTGAAGGCTGGGGAGCCTTGACTACTACAGTACTACTCAGGTTTTCAGCATAAGTTAAGTAGAATTTAAGAACCGAGAAAACAGAAAGTCTTTTGAATTTTCCATATTGATTGTTGGATTTTCCAATTTATATCCTGCTGTTTGAAGGTTATAAAATAAAATCCAGGTGTAAGGCCAGGAGCCGCCATCGTGGCCATTCACATGCAGGTTCGCATTGGATTCGGACAGTCGGTAAAGAAACCATGGAGCCAAAAACTGGTGGGCCATAATCTTTAATCCTACCTTGCACCCGGCGGGCAAGTAAAAATACACACTGGGCTCCAAAACCCAGTCACACTCAGTGCTCACAAAGCCACTGACTTATCCGAGTTTCCTAGAATCAAAGGTTTCTAGCTCACTGTAGGGCCAGGAGCCGCCATCGTGGCCATTCACATGCAGGTTCCCATTGGATTTGGGCAGACGATAAAGAAATGGCGGAGTCAGAGGACGGGGGGCCATCCTATTTATTGGTGTCTCACCAAGACAGGCAAACCACAAAAGAAGACAAGGGAAAAGCAGAAAACCAGCTCTTCCCATGAAGGGCAAGGGATCAGGGAAGCCCCTGCAATTGTGATAGCAGGAACTGTGTCCAAGCTCCTGGTCTGTCCCATTTTATAGTGTAGAAAACCAAAATCCCTTAATCCAATATACAAACAAGGAAGTCTCCGATACAAAGTCACCCATCCAAGGCATAATTGGATTCCTCATGAGAGTGCACCACCCAGATAATACAATCATTCAAGGGTGTGGGGAAAAGCTTAGTCCCAAAACCAAACCCCAGGCTACAACGACCTGGCCTGCTTATAGCCTGTCCCCCACACCCAATATAAGTCACAAGCGAGCAAACATATATATCACATTTACAAACTTATTTGACCAACACTCACCAACCTTATTCTCCTCAGTTCCCCATCTCCTTCCTTATCCCAGATACAAACTCTACACAGACTGGCATCTCACTCAGTACTCCGCCATCTTGGCTGCTTCTCCTGGCCTACTCCACGTGGCCTCTTTCCGCTGCTGGCTCTACTTTCTCTGCTCTCTCATGCTAACCTCAGGAACCAAGAGCCAAACTCCCGCTCCGTTCCCATTTTATAGTGTAGAAATCCAAACCCTTAATCCAATATACATAATAGGGAAGTCTCTTAATACAAAGTCACTTCTCTGAGGCATGATAGGATTGTACCACCTTACACCAAAAAGGGTAGGAAAGGCTTAATCCCAAAACCAAGCCCCAGGCTACAAGGATTCTGCCTGCCTTTAGCCCACCCCAACACACATTAATATCACCTGGGCAACGGCCTCTTTAACAAAGTGAGCATAATACATTTTATCTGCCCAACACCAGGCAATCATTTTCTGTGTTAAAGATTCAAATATTTTTGTACTGAGAATCTACCTTATTCATGAGGTCTCTTTCTTATTTGTCTAAATACTTGCATAGAAGTTACAGTATTGGGAAGTCCTGAAAACTTGGAGAATGACAAATGTCAGAATCACAGAAGTTCTACAGAACTTAACTGGAGTTTCTTGATGGAGGTAGTTTGAGAGAATTACATAAGGATAGTGGAACTGGGAAACTGCCCAACCCTCTGGCATTATCTTTACACCTTTTAAAAGAGTAGATAAACCCAAAAATCAAATCAATGATTTGTACTATAAGGAAGTAAAAAACACCGAATCAGAACAGCAAAAAATAAGAGGATCCATAAAAATGAGGATAGTGTAAGGAGCTTCTGGGACAACGCCAGTGTACCAACTTTGCATCATAGAGGTGCCAGAAGGAGAAGAGAGATAACAAGAAATTTAAAACCTATTTAAAAATATAATGATGGGACACTTTCCTAACATGATGAAGGGAATAGACATACAAGTACAGGAAGCATAGAGAGTCTCAAGCAAAATGAACCCAAAGGGCCCACACAAAGACATATCATAATTAAAATGCAAAAGTATAAAGACACAGAATCACAAAAGCAGCAAGAAAAAAGCAGTTAGTTACCTACAAAGGAGCACCCATAAGACTGTCAGCTGATTTCTCAATCAAAACTTTGCAGGCCAGAAGGGACTGGCCAGAAGTATTCAAACTGATGAAAAACAAGGACCTAAAACCAAGATTACTCTACCCAGCAAAGCTGTCATTTAGAATCAAAGGACAAATAAAGAGCTTCCCAGACAAGAAAAAGCTAAAGGAGTTCATCACCACAAAACCAGTATTTTATGAACTATTAAAGGGTCTTCTTTAAGAAGAAAACAAAGACAAAAAATATGAACAATAAAATGGCAAGAAATATGTATCTATCAACAACTGCATCTAAAAACAAAATAAATGAACAAGCAGAAGAGAAACAGACTCATAGATACAGAGAATGTCTTGACAGTTGCAAGATGTGAGGGGCTTGGGAGGATGGGCATAAAAGTTAAAGGGATTAAGAAGTACAAACTACAGAATAGTCATGGGGATGTAAAGCACAGCATAAGGAATAATATTCTAATAACTATGTATGGTGTCAGATGTGTGAGATTTAGTGGGATGATCACTTAATAAGTTATGTAATGTTTAATCACTGGGGTATACACCTGAAACTAATATAATAAGGTATGTCAACTGTAATTAAAAATAAAGAATGATAAAATATATGACATTCTGGAAATATTAAAACAATAGAGACTGAAGCAGATCAGTGTTTGCCAGGGGCTGTGGTGGAGAGTAGGGAATTGGCTATAAATGAACATGGGAAATTAAAAAAAAAAAAAGAGCTGGTGAATGCACCTAGCATTTGTTTAGTTGATATGTGTTGTCCAAAAAAACCCACCATTTTCTCCACTTAGAGACAAACAGTGTCTCCCTTTATAGCTTTTTCTGACCATTTCCTGTCAGACATTTGCAAAGCTACTCAGACACACAGACAGGAGCTATTGACAGAACAAGGATGGCATTTCAAAGAAAGAATGATGATAGGATACCTAATAGTACATCCCAGAAATAAGCACCTTCGAAAGGTAACAGTGAAAATTTCAGAGCATGAGCCTGGTATTTCACTGTGTGGCTCTATCCATTGACTTTTTTTTTTTTTTTAATGCAGCTCAACATGAGTTAAATTATGTAGAAGTTGCAAATGCCAAATCACAGAAAGGTGAATTTGAAATTCTTATTTTACAGCTCTGAATTAGTATGGACACTTTCCATCAAGAAGGACATTTGTTTCACTGAGCTCTTGGCACAAATATTACTCTTTTCTGAACAAATTGCATCTAGAAAAGTGATGTTCCCCACAGGTAGAAGGAAGGTATTGCTTCTACATTCTCAATAGCAAAATGAATATGTATTTTTGATAGCCACTTTTGAAATGTCTTCTTTGTAGTGTGCTAGAAACCGTAGTTACCACTGTTTGAAACTGAGTCTTAAGTACCGAGAAATAGCTTGCCATTTCTATAATACAGAATTGATTAGGAAAGTAAGATACTATTAGTGGCTAGATTGCCAGTCTGAGAGGTATGCAATAGGGTAATTGAATTTGATAAGGGTAAAACTAACCTTTTTGGCTGTTTTCATCACAACTAGAGTATAATTCTCATAGATGGGATTCCACATGATGTTGGGTTATTTTTTTTTTGAAGAGTCTTGGTTGCAAGAACATTGTTTCCCTACCTCCTACCTGAACTGAATTCACATACAATGAACTGATGTCACCTTGTTCATTTACTCTTCAATGAGGGTTTAGAAGTGTGGCTTTTAATCATAGGTTAAATCAAATACATATTATTTGGCAATTTCTTATCTTCCCTGAGACTCAAATATTTAACCAGCAAAAGGCAAAAAAGTAAATTAATCCACATGCCCCATCTCTGTACCTCTTCTATTTCCATATCGGCCCTCTCAGAGTTAAAGCTGAAGGTCTGATAGTTGTCCGTAAGCCCTATAAAACCAAGTTTCATGTTGCTGCTATTTCACATGGCTCCCACCTTTCCTCCAAACACATGCACTTTCTTGCTGTGTTTCAGACATGCCTGGCACATTCATGCAACAAGGATTTGGCTCTTTCTGCTCCTTTTACTGAACTCTTATCCCAATTGTTTTTACCTTGAGAGCCCCTAGCTTTTCATTTTTTTTTTTTTTGTATTTTTCTGAAGTTGGAAACAGGGAGGCAGTCAGACAGACTCCCGCATGCACCCGACCGGGACCCACTCGGCATGCCCACCAGAGGGCAATGCTCCGCCCATCTGGGGCATCACTCTGTTGCAACCAGAGCCATTCTAGCACCTGAGGCAGAGGCCATAGAGCCATCCTCAGTGCCCGGGCCAACTTTGCTCCAATGGAGCCTTGGCTGCGGGAGGGGAAGAGAGAGACAGAGAGGAAGGAGAGAGGGAGGGGTGGAGAAGCAGATGGGTGCTTCTCCTGTGTGCCCTGGCCGGGAATCGAACCCGGGACTCCTGCATGCCAGGTCAACACTCTACCACTGAGCCAACCGGCCAGAGCTAGCTTTTCATTCTATTTAAAATAGCAGATACTTCCTAGCACTCACTCTCTGCATGTCTTGCTTTATTTTCTCTGTAGTACTTACACATATGACATTCTATACCAGGGGTCCCCAAACTTTTTACACAGGGGGCCAGTTCACTGTCCCTCAGACCATTGGAGGGCCCGACTATAAAAACGAACTATGAACAAATCCGTATGCATACTGCACATATCTTATTTTAAAGTAAAAAAACAAAACGGGAACAAATACAATATTTAAAATAAAGAACAAGTAAATTTAAATCAACCAACTGACCAGTATTTCAATGGGAACTATGCTCCTATCGCTGACCACCAATGAAAGAGGTGCCCCTTCTGGAAGTGCAGCGAGGCCGGATAAATGGCCTCAGGGGGCCGCATGTGGCCCGCGGGCCATAGTTTGGGGACCCCTGCTCTATACCCTGAAAATTTTGCTACATGCACACACACACACACACACACACACACACAGGAATATGAAGAAAACCATGAGCACAGAGATGTTGACTTTTATTTTTCACTGCTGTATCTCAGGGCTAAGAACAGTGCTTGGAACCCAGTAGATGCTCCATAAATACTGCTGAATGAATATATAGTAAGCATTTATATGGATTTTAAAGGTTTCTTATTTAATTATAACCCTACAGGACAGTGATCATTTTAAACTCCCTTTTATAGATGAATAAAGTAAGTTCTAAAACGTTCAGGTGTGTAAGGCCTCAGGCGTGCTGCTGTGTGGTCAGGGAGGCCAGAACCTTAGCCTCTTTCTACCTTAACAGGCTGCTATGAAAATTCAATTGAAAATGATTTAAAGTCTTTAAAAACTGTAATGTTCTACTTTTGTGAAAGGCATGCTAAACATTATTTTTGTACCTTTGTTTTGTTGATAAAAACAAGAGCCAGGCTGTTCATTAAAATCAACTTATCTTTCCCTCATGTTGATTTCTGACAATCATGAGCTCAACTATATCCCCAGGTCCACTGACTCATTAAGAGAAACAAACCCAAAATGCTAAGAAATAAGAGAAGGGAGAAGATTGTGATGGATGGAATGAGAAGATGAGAAGCCATATAACAATAAAGGCGGTGTTTCCTTTTCTTTTCTTTTTTTTTCTTTAAGAAGTACCAGTTGTTATTCTCAGTAGGAGCCAGTATCTGAGTTACATCAGCCTTCGGGTTTCTTGTGTTTCTTTGCTGAGTCTCAATGACAGTAAGCATTTACTGTGACAGCCATCATTGCCTATCGAGGGAATTGGGTCTGCCTTTTCTTAGCTTTAGTGTAAGCTTGTCTCCTGCTTCACAATTCTGTCTCTGATGAGCACCAGTCATAACTCTGGGGACGTGCCCTGATACTTCTCAGGTGGAAACAGAAAAATAGTCAATAGTCAATTACTCTGTCAGTGGAGTATTCATTAATTACCTCTGGGATGAGGCTGAGGGCCAGACACCATGCCAAGCACCTGCAGTTGCAAAGAAAATAGCACACCTTGCCACTAAGGAGCAGAATATATTTGGAAAGATAGCTCAAAATCTGCAACTGAGTCTGTGTCTAGCCCATGCCAATCTTGGACAAAAAAACTTGGCACCTCTTTGGTTTGCTCCAAAGGAATTTCCTGAAGATTTCAGGAAAGTGAATAAAGAGTTTACATTGGATGGCATTTAGCAGACGATGTGAAAACCCACAATAGACAATGCTGTTTTCCGTAGTCCCTTTCTGGTCCTACCTCTGCTGGTAGGGAGGCAGGGTGCTTTCCCGTACCCACTCTCATGCCTGACTGACTCCACATCTAGTATATAGATGTTCAGTAATGTTTACTGAATGAGTGAATATTTTCTTGTAGTAAAATATATGTAACATAAAATTTACTATCTTAATCATTTTTCAGCATATAGTACAGTGGTATTAAGTTCATTAATATTGTCCTGCAATGATTACCACTGTTCATATCTTGAACTCTTTTAATCTTGCAAAACTGAACTCTGTACCCATTAAAACAATAAGTTCCGTCCCCCAGCTTCTAACCACCACCATTCTTTCTTGTTTCCTTCTTTTCACCCACACCTCAACCATTGTTACTATTCTACTCTTTGTTACTATGAACTCATCTTTGAAACATTCTATGTAAAAGGGAGATCATGCAATATTTTTTCTGTGTTTGGCTTATTTCATTTAATATATGTCCTGCAGGTTCATCCATGTTATCAAAAGTGGCAGGATTTTCTTTTCATAAGGCTGGATAATAGACCATTGTTTTCCTTTATCTTTTCATATGTCGACAGATACTTAGTTTGTTTATTTGTTTTGGCTATTATTGAGCCATACTGTCCAAATATGGGAGTGCAGCTATCTTTTCAAAATAGTAATTTTATTTCCTTTGGACACATACCCAAAAATGAGACTTTGACTCATATGATAGCTCTATTTTTAATTTTTTGAGGAACCTAGATACTGTTTACCACAATGGCTGTACCAAATTACAAGTAAATAATTGAATAAATTAATAACTTTTAAATATGAAAATGTTTTTGTTTTGGGGTTTTGTTTTTTGAGGGTTTTTTTTGGTATTTTTCCAAAGTGAGAAGTGAAGTGGAGGGCGGCAGACAGACAGACTCCTGCATGCACCTGACCGGGATCCACCCAGCATGCACACTAGGGGCAATGCTTGGCCCATCTGGGGCATTGCTTTGCTGCAACCAGAGCCATTCTAGCACCTGAGACAGAGGCCATGGAGCCCTCCTCAGTGCTCCAGCCATCTTTGCTCCAATGGAGCGTGAGGGAAAGAGAGATAGAGTGAAAGTACAGGGGGAAGGGTGTAGAAGCAGCTGGGTGCTTTTCCTGTGTGCCCTAGCCAGGAATCAAACCCAGGACTTCCAAATATGAGGCCAATGCTCTACCACTGAGCCAACTGGCTAGGGCTGAAAGTAATGTTTTAAGCAAATCAATTTTTCTAAATTTCTTAAACTCTATGACTCATTAGAAAAACTTTTCTATATGCAAAAATCTGAATCCTTGAAAAATGATAAGCATTTTTAAATGACTGCTGGAAACCTATACTAAATTATCAAAAATTGAAAATCTAAGAATACTTTTGAAAATAAATCAATAAATAATTAACACAGTTGTGGCACCATAATCAGCTTTTGTAAATTTGGATTTCCTTATATCGGCTTTATGCAAAGTTAATATACATATGATTCAAGATCTCATGTTTCTTTTTCTTAGTTTGGAAGTTCAGGTTTACAAAACAAGGACATATTTCCCTGTAAACACCCAGGAAGTGAAAGCTGCCAATATCTATCTAAAATATTCAGGGGGGAAAACTGCCAAAATGTCACATGGGTGAGTAAGAACTTTCAATGTCCTATCAAAGGAGTACTTCAAGTTATGTATTGATCCCAACACAAGGAAAATATGCCTAGAAATTTAATTTGACATTTACAGTCAATAGCACTCAGATGTCAGTGGAGCAGAGGGTGGAAGAAAAGATGACTTTAACGTTACAGTCATGAATTCATAATTACAATAATGAATAGAAGTAATTTATTGAATTAATGTTTCCAGGGTCTAAAGAAAATCAGCCGTCACAGCACATTACTGAAGGAATGCAGAGGCAGGGTCTTGTTTTTTCTAGACTAGTCCCTATTAACTCATCTATGCCTCCCTGTTTATCCTATTATCTGGGCCTTTGTGCTTCGCCTTCTCAGGTGTGGTCATATTTACCTACAAGTTAATTACTGTACAATAAGCTAGTGCAAAGATAGAGCTGTTAAGGAAGTCAACTATGATAAAAATGAAACTTTGCCTGGGTTCATGACTTTATCATTGTCCACAATTTTTAGAGAAAATACATTTTGCGCTTTGATGGAGGGATGGTTTGGTGGAAGAATGCAAGTATTGCACGTAGTAGATACTAAAGAATCCATATTGAATCCGCCAGTACTCCTTGGCGTCAATAGCGTCTACATAAAAGGGGAATCTATATAACAATCTATATAACAAATATGTTCTTAAAACACAGAGGCTGTGATTGCACAGTTAATACTGTGATCATATATACTTTGGGGCTTCTTCCTTCATTTGGTAAGTTCCTTCTTTTCTCCCCAGCACACTGCTTTTTTCTACACCATGGCCTTGGTGACTTATCTGGTCTCAGAGTTTAAAATGCTGTGCTCTTGCTCTTGCTAATGTGTAGTTATATATCTGGCTGTGAACTCTCCGTCTAACTTTAAATACTTCTTTCTCCTAGCTGCCTAACCCATATATTTTGATGTTTAATAGGCACCTCACACTTGAAAAGCCTCAAGTTAAAGATTGTGCTTTCCCCTTCTCCAAAGACAGCCCTTTCCCAGTCTTCTTTATCTCAGCAAATGGCAACCTCATTCTTAAGACAGAATCATCCTTGACTCTTCCTTTTCATAACAACACACACGCAACCGACAACAAATTCTTGTCATCAAAATATTTATAGAATCTGGCTAATTCTTAACATTCCTTCCCTAGTTTCCTGCCTCAACTCATCATCTCTCATTTGGATTACTACAATGACTTTTTTACTGGTCTCCCCTGATTCTTCTCTCCCTAATATCAAAACTCTTACCCATAGTCCATTTGCTACACAGGAAGCAGAGTTGGCTTGCAAAACACAGGCAGAAGCACATCCTTCCTTTACTCTCAACTTTACGGTGCTCCCCACACCTCACTAAGAGTAAAAGCCGAACATGTGTAATGGCCTGTAGGGGTCCAAATAAGGCGACTCACCTGCAACCTCCCTCATTTCACCTCCTTCAACTCACCCCTTCTCGTTCTAATTTTGACTGTTGTACTCTCCTAGATGTTTCTTGAGCATGCCAAGATTATTCTCACCTTGGGATGTTTAATTGCGCTATTTCCTCTGCCAGTAATTCTTTTCTTACAGATTAATATTTGGCTTTATTTCTCAGTTTCTTCAGCTTTCTGGCTCTGTGCCATTTAATCATTAACCCTAGGCTTGACAACCTCACAAGAAATCACAAGTATTATCTTCTCCCTTCCCCCACACTCCTTATCTTAATTTTGCTTTCCATTTCTCCATAGCTTTGGCCATGATTTTATCTGCTCTTTATTGGCCTGTTTTATTAACTGCTGATATCGCCCCACTAGAACTTAAGCTTTAGGAGGACAGAAACATCTTTGCTATTTGTTTTTGCAGCTCTATTCCCAGGGTGCAAGACAATATTTCAGTATTTGGGATGAATTAAGTGAATTATAATTATCATGTGTTCCACAGCATTCCAAAGCAAACTTGCAGTTGCAGAAATCTAAATCTCTGGATTACTCAGCCTCTCTTATATATCATTTTGATACTACAGGACAATTATGTTCTAGGTTCTACCTTTGCTGTTTCATTAACTATTTGTTATCAAAGAATTAACATTTTTTTTCATAGTTTCTATAGAACATGCTATTAAATGGTTGTTGAGTGAGGTAACATGTGTTTGCCTATGGATGATTTGGCTGTACATTCTCAGAGGTATCTCATAGCCATAGTGGGTTAAGTTTGGTAAAACAAGACTTTAGATCTTAGATATTCTAGGAATAGATCCCCATTTTAAAAAAATGTTTTTCAGACAGGTCTGTGACATTGTTGATAAAGTATCAGTAACAGTGGTAGCTATAGTGGGTATCTGCTTCCAGGAAAACAGAAAGGGTAAAAATCTATGATGTTCGCTTGAGCTAACGACCATACCCAGAACCATGCCAATGATTTTACTGACGAATAGGTTCAGATGAGGGAACATCTGTCCCTCTGGTCATAAAGCCACTTTGATTCTGCTCCATCTAGGCTGCTAAAGGCACTGTGGACAATATTACCGTAGATCATTTCCAATGATGAATGAAAACACATAGAAACATATACATGAGAGAGACAGCTATTCATGTGTACAGAATGAATTTCAGGGCAGACTTCAACACCTCAATTCTACTCAGAGAAAATCATTTAAACACAGAAGTATTTTTTAGCTACAAAATAAATATGTATAGTTATATTTAGTTCCATACCAAAGTGATATTCTCTAGAAGGAATATAGAATGTGATTCTCTTGAAAGAACACTGACTTAGAATCACAGAGTCTTTTCTCTTATTTGGGTGGTTTAAGAGTTAGGTTTCTCTTTCTGTTTATATCCATCAATAGACCTCATTAGAAAAAAACACAAATATGTGGAGACTAAACAACATGATACAAATCAAAATCACAATGAGATATCACCTCATACCTGTCAGAATGGCTACCATCAATAAGTCAACAAACAAAAAACGCTGGTGAGAATATGGAGAAAAGGGAACCTTGTACCCTGTTGTTGGGAATGTGCATTTGTACAGCCATTATAGAAAACAGTATGGAGATTCCTCAAAAAAATAAAATAGAGCTGCCGTACAATCTAGCAATTCCACTTCTGGGTACTTACCTGAAGAAAAAAAAATATTAACTCAAAAAGATGCATGTACCCCTATGTTAATTGCAGCATTGCTAGTAATAGCCAAGATATGAAAGCAACTTGGATGTCCATCAGTGAATAAATGGGTAAAGAAGATGTGGTATATATATGCATTGGATATTATTTAGCAAGAAAACGAATAGAATCTTGCTATTTACAACATGGATGGGTCTTATACTAAGTGAAATAAGTTGGGAAGGATCTTCTTGGAATTGCCCTGTAGACAGGTTACTCTGGCTGCAGTGTGAATACCAGGAAACTAGAGAAGAAGCAAGAGATGCTGAAAGCGTAGGCAGTGCTGATTAAACCCATCAGAATCACCTTATCCAGATGAAGACAGACACAATACAATATAGACTTAAAGAATTCCTCTGGAAGAACCATGGGTCTTGATAAACTATGTGCAATTTTAATATTTTCCTCAATTTAAAGATTATGACTCTGAAACAGAGAGTAGACTAAGGGGAACTGAATAATTTTGTGTGTGTGTGTGTATATATAAATATACACACACATATATACATATACTCACTTTGAAAGTAATTATTTTTCAAACCATAATTAATATACTAATAGACATATTCCTGGCAAGGAAAAGAATGTTTTAAAAATTACCCAATTAATATCAGAACGTTTTTGTTGTACAAAGTACACAGGACAAATTAAACATTTTCTTCCTGCCTCTTTACTCCCCACCACAGAAGTAAACAGAATCAGTGGCTTTTGTTTTTCACCTTCTAGTTCCTTTTCTATGCAATTCTATGCATATATATGAAATATGTATTTAATGATTGCAAAGCACCTCACAGGATATTTATATTATAATTCAGTTCACTTTTTCTTTTTTAATGAATAATTAGGTTATTTCTATTGTGGTGCTTTTAAAATAATGCTGCAGCAAATACCATTGTGGCTCCATCTTTGTATTCATGTGCTGATATAAGTATACACAGGCATTTTTCTGATGAATTCACATATATGCATTTGTTGGGTAAAAATGCATGTGCACTTTACATTTTGACATATAGAGAACAGTTGCCTTCCCAATTGCCTTAAACTATATATACTCCCAACAATCATATATGAAAGTGATTCTAACAGCCTTCTTTTCCATTTAGTTTTGTTATCTTAACAACATAAACTAACCAAACCACACCAAAGAATTTAAGAATTAAAGCATTATGCTTAGAAATAGAGTATCAACTGTGTGCTCTTTCCCTAGTTCACCTCCCTGCCCTCTCTGACAGAGTTGATGAAATGCTGCATTTTGCATTTATTATTCCTTTGTCTTTCTTTTTATCCAGTAAAGGGTTCTGTCTGTTGATCAGGTATTTTTAATTCAATTTTGTTTCTATGATTTATCCATGTAGACAGATGGTTATTTCATTTTCACTATCATATCACACTCCACTGGGTAAATACAGCAGAATTTACCTCCCTCTTCATGGACTACTGAGTTGTTTCTGGTTTTCTGCCATTAGAATAGTGTTTTTATTAATATTCTCAACATGAGTCCTAGCCTGTGACCTCTTAGTTACAGATCTCAGATATGGATTATAGATTTCATGCACGCAAATGTGAAAAGTTATAAGATAATGAATTTTTCTCTAGAGTGTTTGGCTAGTTTATGGTCCTGCTAGGTAAGCTTTGGGAAGGATTTTTGCTCTTTTGTCCCTCTGCATGAAGCACCATTCCTCAGACATGCAAATTACTCAATTCTTCATTTCCACATGTGTTTTGGCTCAAATCCCTACTTTAGTAAAGCTTCTCTGATCAGCTGACATAGAATTCCAACCCTACTCCCACCTCTGCACCCTGCACATAGAATGCAGTAAAAAACAAACAAACAAACAAAAAAACAGGTGAAAGAACAATTAAATAATTAAATTAGAAGATTCAGATATAATCTAAGAGAAAAAATATATGTGTACACATAACATACTGAAATTTCATGAACCTCAACTCAGAAAAATATTAGATTAAACAGAAAAATATGTATGAATATATGTGTGTTTATGTGTGTGAAATTGTATGAATAGGAAAAGTTAAACAGAGGAGTATGAACATATTTTCTTAATATGTATCAGAAAACTATCTTTGGAGGGTCATAGATGTGATTGATGAATATAAATAAGTATTTGGACATCCACTTGACATAGTCTTTGTGTTTATTCATTAAACAAAGATTTACTAGAAACCTATAATATGAAAAACTTATAAGAGATATTGCCCTGAAGAAAAATTACGAAACATGTAATTTATTTATTTATTTATTTTTGGCTACAACATACATTTTTTTAAGATAGAAGAAATAGCCACACAGCAATTAATTATAGGCTATTCTTTGATCTGGAACTACATTTGGTAAATGTTGAAACTAAAAGAACATGAAATAAATCAGCCATGTGATCTTAGATTCTGGAATAAGAACAGGGAAAGATATACAAAATTATTTATGCTAGTGTTTATAATGACATATTTTGAGAACAAATACAAGAGTATAATTAAACACATATCTGGTAAGGGACAAGATATAAATACTGATACATTTTGCTTGATTAGGGTAGATTAAGTCTAATACCATAAAATCCAATCTTAGAAAAAATGATATAGCTAAAGAAAGCAAATGACATTGTCAAACTTAGGAAGTAACAATGAAAAGAAAGGTTCAGAATGAATGACAATAAATGTGTTAAATGTAAAATTTTTAAGAACTCAAGCAGTTCTTAAAAGGAAAAGATGAACTATAACTACATTTACTAAGAAAAAGAACGATGGAAAGTAAATAAACTTAGCACTTAATACAGGAAATTAGGGAGAAAAAATATACCCAAAAAGAAGTAAGAAGTAGGAAACAAGAACATAATAGAATTAGGAGAAGATCTAATGAAATTTAGGTAATAAATGAACAATAAAAGAGATTAAGAAATGGAAAGCTGATTTTTCCAAAAGATTATTAAAACTAAATTCTGTCTCCTGACTAAGAAAAAAAAGGAGACTATGCACATAAATAAAATAGAGCATGCAAGATAATGTCAGAGTAATGGCAGCATGAGAGATACTCCTGATCTCTTCCCTTGGAATTTCAACAGATTGAACAGCTATAACACAGTGAAGCAATCCCAGCTGGACTTGCGGGCATGCCTGAAAGATCTGCGCATAAACAGACTAAAGGTGGGGTGGGTTGAGAAGGGGAACAGAAGATAAGACACACTTGCGATGGGCTCTGGAGAGGAGATAGACCTGCACTATCTGGGATTTCGTCCACACAGGAAGGAATCCCAGAGTGACTGGGCTCTTCTTGTTTTTGTTTTTTTCCTGCTGTTGCTACAAGAGGAAGGAAGCTTGGGCTGTCTGGGTTTTGTCTGCTGGGCCCATGGAGAAGGAAGCCTGGAGTGACTGGGCCTCCTTTTTTCTGGAAGGAGTGGTGAGATAGAGGGGGGCAGAGGGGGAGATACTAAACCAAAGCAGTGGCAGAATGAGGGGACGCATCCAGTGTTCCCGTGATCTGCCTGCAGCCTACACTAAGCACCGAGACAGAGAAAACCAAAGTGCGGCTCCCAGCCTCTCAGATCCCACCTCGCTCACGTCCTGGGTATGGAGAGTGGCAGAGACAGACCCCACAGCTAACTCTCCAGAGCTCCTCTCTCCCCTGGAGCACAGAGGTAGGTGCTCTGTGTCTGGTACCGTGGTCTGCTGAGATGTGGAGAGGAGTGCCCAGAGGTCTGAGATTACCACTCTAAAACCATAGAGCCATAAAGCCATAAAGCACAGAAATTTCACAGAGCTAAAACTTGTAACACAGAGACACCTACTGGAAGAAAATAAAAACCTCTCAAAACGGAAATATATTTTTCTTTTTTCTCTCTTTTTTCTTCTTTTAATTGCATTTTATTTCATTTTTACATTTTTATTCTTATTTTTATGTGTTTTATTATATTTGGTTTCTGCTTTTTGTTTTTGGTGGTTTTACTTTAATTGTCATTATTTTTATTTTTTATGATTTTCATTGTGTTTTTTAATTTTATTTGTCATTTTTCAGGGTTTTTTTGTTAAAATTCTTAACAATACCACTTTCAAATACCATCAAGGAATAAAAAATAGAATTACCAGAGCTATACAAGAAAGAGATGTAGTTCAGAAAGACGATAAAAGATCTCCAGAAAAAAATATTAATTATATAAAAATATTGGTGTTAAACAACAGAGAATTTAAAATTGAAGTTCTGAAATTACTCAACAAGATGTGAGAAAGCACCAGTAGGGAACTTAATGAGCTCAGAAAACAAAATGAATACCTCACCAACGAGACTGAAGCTTTAGAAACAGAAATGAAGACTTAATACATAAACTGAAAACTGAAGTAACAAGTTCAGCTAATAGAACAGACCAGAGAGAGGAAATGATCAGTGACATTGAAGACAAGCAACTAAAGATGCTACAGAAAGAAGAAGAAAGAAACTCATTTAAAAAAAAAAACTAAGAGAACTCTATAAGAATTGTCTGACTCCATCAGAAAACACAACATAAGTATAATAGATACATCAGAAGATGAAGAGAGGGATATGGGAATGGAGAGCTTATTCAAGGAAATAATTGATGAGAATTTCCCAAGCCTATGGAAAGAATTAGAGTTTCAAATCCAAGAAGCAAACAGAATGCCAACCAGACAGACTTACCTCAACCCAGACAGACTTTCTTCAAGGCACACATTAATAAAATTGTCAAAAAAAACGGTGATAAATAAAAAATCCTCAAGGCAGCTAGAGAAAAAAAGAACATAACATATAAAGGAAAACTCATTAGGTTATCATCTGACTTACCAGTAGAAATTCTACAAGCCAGAAGAACGTGGACCCAAACATACAAAATATTTAAAGAGAGGAATTATTAACCAAGAATATTATTTTCATCAAAGTTATCCTTAAAATATGAAGGAGAAATAAAAACTTTTGCAGACATACAGATGCTGAGAGAATTTATCACCAGAAAACCTCCAATGCAGAAAATATTCAATGAGGTTATTTGACCACATGCAAAGAACAAAACAAATCAATAAAACAAAAATCACAATAAAATTTAAGGTCACATTAAAAACAAGGATAATCTGTGACAATAATAACAAAGGGGAAGAGGATAAAGATTTACAGTAGCAAAGAAGAATGGAGTACAGAAGCACTCATAAGACAAAGAACTCTTGTACATATAAAATTTTTTCTTTTAATAACTTACTGGTAACCACCTATGAAAAAGCCACTACTGAAACACATAGCTTAGGAAGAAGAAGAAGAAGAAGAAGAAGAAGGAGGAGGAGGAGGAGGAGGAGGAGGAGGAGGAGGAGGAGAGGGAGGAGGAGGAGGAGAAGAAGGAGAAGAAGAAGAAAGAAGAAGAAGGAGGAGGAGGAGGAGGAGGAGGAGGAGGAGGAAGAGGAGGAGGAGGAGGAGGAGGAGGAAGAGGAGGAGGAGAAGAAACAGAAGAAAGAAGTATGGAATACTACCAAACAAAATCAACTGACAGAAACACAAAAGAGAAGACCCAAACGAGACACAGAACTACCAGAAAACAAAACATATAATGGCTATAGGGAAATTCTCAAGAGTCAATAATTACCTTAAATGTAAATGAACTGGTCTCACCAATAAAGAGGCACAAAGTAGCAAATTAGATCAAAAAGGAGGTGGTGCAGTGGATAGAGCCTCAGACTGGGATGTAGAGGACCATGTTCAAAGCTCTGAGGTCACTGCCTTGAGGGCAGACTCATCTGGCTTGAGCACAGGCTTACCAGCTTGAGCACAAGGTCAATAGCTTGAGTGTGGGAACACAGACAGGACCCCATGGTTGCTGGCTCAAGCCCAGAGGTCACTGGCTTGAAGCCCAAGATCACTGGCTTGAGCCCAAGGTTTCTGGCTTGAGCAATGGATCACTTGTTTTACTGTAGCACCCAGGTCAAGGTACATATTAGAAAGCAATCAATGAACAACTAAGGTGCTGCAATGAAGAATTGTTGCTTCTTATCTCTTTCTTTTCCTGTCTATCCCTATCTGTCCCTCTCTCTGACTCTGTCTCTGTCAAAAAAAAAAAAAAAAAAGCAAAACCCAACTGTATGCTCCCTTCAAGAAACATATCTAAGCTGGAAAAACAAAAGTAGACTCAAAGTGAAAGGTTGGGAAATAATTCTCTAAACAAATAATACCCAAAGAACAGCAGGTTTAGCCATATTAAATATAATAAAGGCCAAATATGACAAACCATCAGCAAATATCACTCTAAATGGTGAAAAAATGAAGGCTTTTCCTCTAAAACCAGAAAAAAGACAAGGTTGCCCACTCTTTCCACTCTTATTTAACATAGTTCTGGAAGGTTTAGCCAGAGCAATCAGGCAATAGAAAGAAATAAAAGGCATCCATATGGAGAAAGAAGAAATAAAGGTATCACTTTTTGTAGATGACATAATCCTGTATATAGAAAACCCCAAAGACTCCAATGAAAAACTATTAGAAA